>NW_024061948.1:0-1236886 GCF_006381635.1 Hibiscus syriacus | reverse complement strand
AATTATTTCAGTCGGGGAATGATTTTTTTTTAATATTGGATTAATGGCTAATTCAGTTCAAAATCGATTAATTAACCAAAAATATTTAATATTTAATATATTATATAGGGAGGATCATGTAACACAATGTAAAAAATTATCATTCTCTTGTTCACGTTAGCAATTTCATTAACAGTTAATAGTCTTGATTTAATTATGTATGGGAAGTTATAATATTTTCTAATGAAACGAATATCAAATTCAGAATGTAAAAAAAGAGTGAATTAAAAATTTGTGAAGTTCACAACAACAGTTAATGGTGACTAATGATAGAATTTGATGATGATCGATGATAAAAGTAATGAGTGACGATTGATGTTAAAGACTTTATCTAGATTCAAAAATTAAAATTAATAGTTTATATAAAGTTTAAAGCTTAAACTAATATTATATCAAAAATTAATATTCTATAAAAATACATGAACAAGTTAACAGGTAGTCATTTTTATTTTCGATATATATCAGCAAACTAATATAAGTCATAAATGACCTAAATAAGACTAATATAAAATAAAAATAACTATAATATAATATTTTAAAAGTCAATAACCAAAATATGAAAATAAAATGGATCGAGAATAAGAGAGATCAACACTGTGGATGGGTCCTATAAAGAAGCAAAATCTTAACAAAAATAATTAAACATGTATCGAGTTTAAATTATTATGAATGAAAAAAATTTATTAAGAGATTTAAACAATAAATTAGATATACGATACAGATTAATATAAAATTAAATATAAGATACATATCAGTATAATTAATCGAAACTCCAGGAATGAAGAAAAAAAACGCTGTGGATGGATCCACAAGGAAGCAGAAGTTTCAACGAAAGTAAAATGAGTATCACTCACTTACTGTGCTCTGCTATGCTGTCTGGCGTGGTAGTGGTAGTGGTAATGAGATCTGATCAGTGGGAAAACGAAGGAATGAAAACAGACTAAAAGCCTTGGCCTCAATTTCATTTCATTTTCTTCCCCAAAACACACACACACAAAAATATTGTCCATTCGATTTTGTAGGGAGTGTTTGGTTCAAGGATTGTGAGATTTTTATAGGATGAAAATCCCACGTTCCCATATTTGGTTGGCCGGGAATCTCATTTTCGATAATATTTTTTTACCAATAGTAAATTTTTTGAGATATATTACTGGGAATGTCATTACCTCCCTTCCCTTAAGTATTGTAACATTACTGGCGTTTTGGACTAAAATGTCATTAAATTTTTATTTTTATTTCAAAAATATCCTTATTCTGTCATTGAATAATAAAAATTCTACGAAGGTTAAATTACAAATTTATCCTTAAATTATTTTAGATTTATAAAAAAAAGTCTATAATTAAAATTTTATATGAAGTTTAAGGTTAAATTTTTTTTTACCCTTCCATTAAACTTTTTTTATATTTTTAATTTTATAAAAAAAATTATATAAATATTATGAATTTAATTTTTTAAAGAAAATATATAAATATTTTACAATTTGTAATATTATACAAATATATAATAAGTATAATTTGGTCAAATATACATTTCAATAATTTTTTATTTCTTTAATTAAACACGATAATTTTACATTCCTGTTAAATCAACCAAACATAAAATACAACATTCTCAGTAATCCTATTCTTTGATAATCTTTTATTCCCCTCATAATCTTACATTTTATGAAACAAACAAACCTACGTAATGTTGAGAAGTTGTAGCTGCTACTATTCTTCTTCCGCCGTTTCCGCTGCCGCTACTGAAGCCGAGAGAACTCTCCGGGAAGGTCCTAGAAACGACTGGACTCGTCATCAGATCGACTTCATCTATCATTATCCTCTTCTCGATCTCCTTTTCCATGGGGTCTCTCTCCCCCCTCTCCTTCTCCTTCTCTCTATCTTGAATCTATGCCTCTTAAATCTGATCTATTTTGATATTTTTTTAGGCTCAAGTTCACAGACATGGTCATAACTTCAGAGAGGTGCAACAGTGTACCATACCAGCGTGAAGGCCCACAAACTCATGACCAAGGATGCCGTTTTGGAGGCTGCTAAACAGGTTATCTCCATTTCTTTTTTATTTCATTTTGCATTCTGTTTCAGCTATTTCAACTTTCTCATTTTCTCTACTTAGTTGGTTGCTGTTTTCCACTACTACTAATAGAATATGTATAAACTGCTATCTTTTGTACTTAAAGCCGTTCTTTGTATGTTCTCTGTAGGGGTTGAGTATTGGAAAGAGAGTAAAAAATTTTCAAGTTATTCAATTTGAAAGTTATTATTTTATAATTCAAACTTTATTTGAATTTTTTTACCTAATGTTCGAGTTTTTGTTTAAATTTAATTATACATATTTATAATGCTATGTTACTATTTTTCAATTTAAACTATTTTTTATAAACATATATGATTTACCTATATATTTCTTCATATTTTTTTATCTATATATCATGTTGAGTTGAGAGACTTGACTTGAACTTAAAAATCAATCTACTAATTACTAAAAAATTTGAATTATTCGAGTTCTATTTTATAACTCAACACGCAAATTCGATTTTTTTCGAGTCTAGTTTTAGTCACCCCTTGTTTTGCTATCTATTGATTTGCGGTTATTTCTCTAACTTTGGCAGGCAAAAGAGGCTGGTAGTACACGCTTTTGCATGGGTGCAGCTCGGAGAGACACAGTAGGAGGAAAACTAACTTCAACCAAATTCTTGAATATGTTAAAGAAATTAGGTAATGAAGCATCATCTATACCATATTACTTATGTGAGAAATTCAGAGCTTGAGTAATTATTTTAAAAGTATGATTTCTGTTACCTAACTTATATTTGAAATTTCAAAATAACTTGATTCTGAAAGGTTATTAGAACAATTGGTAAGATGTTTGTTCTCCCCATGAAAGTTGCGATCTTAAATTTTCTGCTACTGGTTTTATTTTCGTTCCATGTTTTGTTTTAAACTAATTAGTTCTATGTTTGGGTTTATGCTTTGAAAAACCTGAAAAATGATTTCCTTTCGTCATGTAAATCTTCCTCAGAAGGAAACATACAATCTCCACCGAAAAACATGTGCAACCTTTATTCTTTTTTCCAATATAGTATATATATGTATATTTCATAGAATGATGAGGTTACATGTCACTAACACCATTCTTTCAAGATTTTTTTCTTCTTTTTTCTGCCAATTTGAAAATGTTTTTATCATGCCATTGCTCTAATTAATATTTGTCTCTAAGGTTTCTTTCATTCTTCCATCAAAAGTCAAACAACATTTGAAGTGTATTGTTTACCAGGGATATGGGGATGGAGGTATGTTGCACTTTGGGCATGCTGGAGAAGCAGCAAGCACTTGAACTTAAGAAGGCAGGGCTTACAGCTTATAACCATAATCTTGATACTTCAAAAGAATATTACCCAAACATTATTACAACAAGAACTTATGATGAGCGGCTGGAAACCCTTCAACATGTCCGTGAAGCTGGAATTAATGTCTGTTCAGGTGATTGGTTAAACATTATTATAACTGAAAGCAATCTTTCACTATATGATAATGCTGATCATTTAGTAAGTTAATTATATCCGAACTTCTTTCTCTTCTTTATTATCTTCCCGTTGTCTTTTCACCATTTAAATGATAAAGTTATGTCTTTCTGGAAAACTTCTGCTTGTTGAAAGTATTCTTTTTTAAGCCTTCATGTACATACATATATGCATATATATAAATATTTATGTCTGCTTGCACACACACACACGCACACGCACACACGCACACACACACGCGCACACACACATATGTAGATGATGGTCAGTTCTGATTCTTTGAAATATCTTTTGAGTGATTTTAACAATGTTAACCTCCAGATAAGTTCTATCATTTAGCTTCTATATATTCTGAGTTTTATCTAATAAATATTAGTTATAATTACTTCTAACTGAAATAATGCTAATTTACTTCTCTATTAACAGGGGGGATTATAGGGCTCGGGGAAGCAGAAGAGGACCGGGTTGGTTTACTTCACACTTTGGCAACACTTCCCACTCACCCAGAGAGTGTTCCCATTAATGCCTTGGTTGCAGTGGAAGGCACACCTCTTCAAGATCAAAAGGTAATTCTAACTCTGAAATAAAGCATAATCATTGGCTGCTGTTTAATTATTATTTTTTCCGTTTTCCTCTTTATTGCTGTAATTCTTCTGCTAGTACAGATACAAAGATGCGTGCATAACATGACTTTTGTGTTGTCTTGTGATAGAGATATAAGTGAACTGCTTGCGGTCAATAGAACTTTTTGTTTAGTAAAAATAGAACAACAGTTTGCAGTCAATGAACTTTGTGTTTGTAACCTTGTTGGTTGTTTTCCTGCCCATTCCACGGTTTTGTCTTTCTTTTGGTTGACGTTTTCGAAGCAATATAACTGAGGACCTTTGCTGTCCGAGGCTGTGTCTGGACATTTCGCCTCTTGAGTGAAGTTTCAACTCCTCCCTTTCCCAAGCTAAGCATTTTGAAAGAATATAGTATAAGTCCTTCTGGTCATGTGCTTGCTTTTTCTAACTCTTATTTTCTCCATCTACGTTTTTCAATTTTTATGTTCTTGTTTTGACTGAACTTCATATTTTATACATAACATTTCTTCCACTGAAGAGGAAAATTGAATTAGGACATTTCTTAATTGTATCTCCAACCATTATCTTGTTACTCTTTAACCAACTTCTAGTTGGTGTAGTGGGAAGAGGCTCTATGTCCCTTAAGCAAAGGTAAGGGGTTTGAATCTTAACATTGTGAATGAAGAAAATTGGGTTGGGAAGATTGACCTCTAATGGGTCTCTGCAAACTCGATTCGGATTAGTCAGCCAATAGGTCCCTTAAGTTTACGCCTTTTCCTTTGGTTAAATATCCTTGGTGTGTTTTCTTGACTTGTGATGAATGCATTAGAATAATTTAGTGAGCTTGAGAATCAGTGGCTTAGTTAATATTTGTCATCACTTGTTCAGCCAGTGGAAATATGGGAGATGATATGGATGATTGCCACTGCTCGTATAGTCATGCCAACATCAATGGATAGTTGTCAGCTGGGAGAGTTCGTTTCTCCATGCCTGAGCAGGCATTGTGTTTCCTTGCTATTGACAACTCCAAACAATGATTATGATGCTGATCAAGACATGTTCAAAATCCTCGGACTGATTCCGAAACCTCCCAGTTTCCCCGAGGAAGAAGCAACCTGTGATGAAGCTGTTTCAACATCAGGTTGATTCAAAGCAAAGCAGTGCCTTTTAATATTTAGTTGTAGCATTGTTATTCACTGCTGATTGCGTTTTCAGGTGTTAGTTATTAGCTGCACAACAATAAAAATGGGAATTAGCTAGCTCTTGTTGTCTGGGTAGTAGAAGCGTCCAGTGAAGGACTTTTGTACAATTGATTTATTTGGTAATTAACCATCTCAATGTTTTTTTTCTTTTAAAGAATAATTCCTAATAAGGACTAAATTGAATTTAACACGTAACCGTTCATAATTTGCAGGGACTAATTCATATACCAACCATTTTCATTAACATATAAGTGTTGTCAAGTAATGTATATTTGTCGGGACTTAGCAAAGTATCACTCTATGGTCGGAGATCATTTTATAATTTTGATAGTCAAGAAACTTAAAAAATAATATCTTATAGTTAGGGACTATTTGTGTACTTTACCCAAATTAAAAACACCCACATAATTCTAAAACAGACTTCCAATCATATAGTAAGGGCAACCTTATATTAAGCCAATATAAATTACGTGTAGATTGAGTTGTGTAGAGAGGAGATGGTGAGATCTCCCAACTATTTTCTAAGAAAGCACCGAAAATGGCCGCAGATTTCCTCTTCCAAATCCAAATGGCACCAAAATTTCACCCAACACCAATCCGTGCTTTCCTTCAAAAAACTCGTAGCTCAAACTCACCCTCTCCAACCTAACTTCATCCCCTCTCTCTTAACCTCTCTTAGCCTCCACAACCTTCACCACTCCCCTCAAGCCTATCATTTCCTCATCAAAACTTTTTTCCACAATCGCCATTTCAACCACATCCACACTCTGCTCCATCACCTTCAACTCCAACACTTTAAAACACCCGAGTATATTTTCACCCACCTCATCGAATCCTATGGTCAAGCTAACAGAATCCATGATGCGGTTGATGTTTTCTACTCAATCCCCAAGTTCCGGTGCGTCCCTTCAGCCCATTCTCTCAATTCTTTACTTACAGTTCTTTGTAGAACCCAACGTGGCCTTGAGCTGCTCCCTGGGGTACTCTTAAACAGTCTGAATATGAACATAAGACTCGAAGAATCTACTTTCCGTTTGCTAGTTTACGCTCTTTGTAGAATGAACAAGGTTGGTTATGCTCTAGGGATTCTACAACGTATGATAGACGATGGCCTTGGTGTTTGTGATAAAGTTTTCTCTTTTGTACTGTCATCGATTTGTGCTCAGGGGGATTTGGATGGTGAAGACGTTATGGGGTTTTGGAGAGAATCGAGAAAGCTTGGGTTTTCTCCTGCTATGGGTGACTATAATAGCTTGATTAGGTTTTTCGTCAAAAAAAGGAGAGGCTTTGATGCTTGTGATGTTTTAAATCAAATGAAATCCGATGGAATAAGCCGGGGGTTGTTTCTTACACTATGGTATTGAGTGGGGTAATTGCTGAAGGTGATTACATTTTGGCAGATGAACTGTTCGATGAAATGCTTATGTTGGGTTTGGTTCCGAATGTTTATACTTATAACGCCTATATTGGGGCTTTATGCAAGCAAAGCAAAGTTGAAGAGGGCATCAAGATGCTAGCCTGCATGGAGGAGTTAGGGTGCAAACCTAATGTTGTCACTTATAATACATTGTTGGGGACAATTTGTAAGTAGGAGATATAAGTAGAGCTAGGGAGCTTGTTAGAGAGATGAAATATAAGGGCATTGAAATGAATTCAGTTTCGTATATGATAATAATTGATGGTTTGATAAGTAAAGGTGAAATTCTTGAAGCATTTGTTTTGGTGGAGGAAGTGTTGCACAAGTGCCATTTCCACGAGGGTTTGACATTTGATGAGGTAATCTGTGGTCTATGCCAAAGAGGGTTAGTTTGCAAGGCACTCGAATTCGTCGGGAAAATGGTTGTCAAGAATATTTCTCCCGGTGCTAGAGCTTGGGAAGCACTTCTCCTTAGCTTGAAGCTAGACTCAAAATTTTCCATACCACTTTGATTGATCTTGCTAGTAATTAGAGAGGTCTACAAACCTTGTGTCACAGGATCTGAAGACCATTTCTACACTTTTATTCCTTAAAGTAGGGTGTGTGAGAAAGACTTGCTTGGACTTCAAGTAGATTGGGAATATTTTTGAAAGGCTTATAGCACAAATAAGTACCTAAAGTGTTTTTTGGTCAAAGTAAGTACCGAAAGTTATCTTCTTGGTCAAAATAGGTACCTAAAGTATTCAATTTTTTCATCTTTTGACCAAAAAGATAACTTTAGGACCTTACTTTGACCAAAAAATATTTTAGGTACTCAAATGAAAAAGATGATATACTTTAGGTACTTATTTGTAATACAAGCCTTTCTGAAATTATAAACAGAACAGCTGCTTTTCAGGGCATTATATTATCATATGAACAACTGCAAAAGCATAGAGAAGTAATAAAAGAGTAATAGTTGAATTTCCATATCAATAGATGAGGCTTGTAGACCCTTACCACATTGGAAAGAGTAATGCTCTAATCCTGGATGAGCTGACGGGAGATAACAAATGGAGCAACAATGAACCTGAAGGTTAGGATTTTGGAGTTCTGCTTTGCTATTTTTTCCCCTTAGTATTAACTCTTCTAGTCTGATCTGAGCATCTCATTATAATGTAATTGCTTATCTTCGGTTGTTATTCGAAACCAAAAATGTGTTAGATGGAATATGCCAACAGTTTTGTCTTTCATTTGCTTCTGTCAAACAAGAGAATAATACTGTCAGTTATTTTTAAAATTCACCTGACTTATTTTAAAACATAATAATTTTTATTGCCATAACGGATTGTTGGGTCTTTTTCTTAAAAAAAAAATCGTAACGAAACTATAACTGATATAGCAATCTGTTAATGCTACAATTGGCAGTTACATGTTAAATTAAGGCCGCGAGTGTGAAACCGCATTCAGAATGCTGGCAATGGGAGGCCTATGAAATTAGGGATGGGGCACAAGAGCCGAACTCGACACATTTTGACCCGACCTGACCTGATTGGTTCGGGTTTAGGGCGAAAAATATCGGACTTGACCCAATCTGAAAAATAATATAATTATATCTTATATTTTAGGGATAATTGCAATATTACTCCTCTTTATATTATTTTTTCCAATTACATCTCTATTTTATCGCATAAAATTAATATTTTAATAAATATATTTATTTCGGATCGGATTCAAATTTTGTCTCAAAAAGCGGGATGGGTGAAGCCACTTTAACTTAAGGTCAGACCGAGTTTTGGGTATAAAGATTATATTTTTTGAGTCGGATCAGATTGAACAAAAGCCCAACCTAACTTGATCCATGCCCATCCCACGTAGAATGGAACCACGGTTTCCAGGTCATAGCTATTGAAATTTACTTATAAAGTGGTATGGTAACCGAAGAATTATCTAGCAAGACAAACTTGCATAATTACATCATAAGTTTGGGAAACTTAAGAAAGAATATCGTCTTCCTGGACAAAAGCATCATTTTGTGTGTAATGCATACAATCTCATCAAGATTCGTGGTATACAATATAAGTTTATGCCAATTCTATACTCTTAAACTTGGCTTATTACAATTAAATAAGGGGCCAACTTATTTTCTCTAATGTTTCTATATAGATGATCGATTGATCATTAATATGCCATTTAATACAATTACATCAAATCTTAATAACAACGCTAATATTTAGCGTGAAAGAGGATACGAACCAAGTGACCTTAGTAGTTAAGGAATTATTGTTATTCCTTGAAGTTCTAGGTTTGAGCATTATGTATGTAGGGGTGTATAAGCGTTCAATGTCAAATGATTGAGAGTCTTTGAACAAATACTACATTTATTCATACCAGACTAATAAAAAAAAGAGGGAAATTAAGAGAAATAAAAAATGAAAAACTTAAAGTGGAGTGATAGAGGGAGAAATGTAATTTGGTATTCTCCCTTTTGGTGTCGATCCTTTTGCCTCACTGCAAGAAGGGGAAAAAAGGTGCATCAAAATATGGTTTTTCCCCCTTTGGTAACCAAACAAAACGAGGCTTCAAAACCATTTCAGCTATTCAATGTCATCCCATAAAACCAAATACAAAATCGAAAAAGAAAAAAATTGAAATTGAGACCCAGGGTTAGAGAAGGAAATGGAGAAGATATAATGTTAAAATTAGTTCCAATGTTTATTCGAATGATCATTTTAATTCGTATTCATTTCCTGGAGTATTTTAGTCTCCAAACATTTCATTTTTTTTGTTAAAATGATCCATGTTGGATAAATTATTAATAATCAACGTCAACACATGTTACTTATGAAATTTTCATGTGTTTAATTAATGACGTGACACATGTAATCTTAGAAAATTATTCTCTCTTCTAATAATTTTTACAAGACCTAAATACCTTAAACTCCTTATAAGTGTAAAAATTAACCAACCAAATTTGAATTTTAAATAATTAGTATTTTTTTTCAAAACTAATCACTTTAATCCTTCCTATCATTTGATTTTAGTTCATTCTTGACCGATCCAAATCTGTAAGTTTTATTTCCTTAGGATGAAGTGCATGGTCCCTTGACTATATGTCTTTGCTTTGATGAGTCCCTCAACTATTAAAAGTTATAAAATGTCATTTGATTATAGACGTTGCTTTGTTGAGTCACCGACTATTAAAAGTTACAAAATTGTCACTTGACTATTCATATGTTCCAAACTCATCCTTTTCGTTAAAAAGTTAATGACAGTTTGAGCTAGACATTACCTTGTTGTATGAGATATGTAAAATCTGATCTCAGAATCTCAAACGACTATCATATCTCAATCAGCATGTTAACGTCTAGCTCTGACATCGTCAATTTTTACCCAAAAATAATGAGCTTGGAACATACAAATAATCATGTGACCATCTTGTAACTTTTAATAGTCGGAAAATCAACAAAATGACCCTATTGTCGAGGAACCATTGTGTACTTTACCATTTTCCTTAAAAGAGTACCATTAAGCAAAGATACATAACGAAGCCGTGCCCTGGTTTTTTGAGAGCTTGCCCACATGCAAAACATGGTTTACATAATACAATTCATATTAGACATGCTTAATGCAATTCCATATTTGACCATTTTCATGTAATGTCGCACTCACAAGCCATGATTAAGTGGCTTCACATCTCTATATTGTGAGCAAAAGGCCAGGCAATGAGCGTCGTGCCAAGTCCCTGGGCTGGCTCTGCCACACAGTGTGGCAGCCGTGGCCCATATCCCACCCCGGTGGTGGCTTCACGTCCCTCACAGTCAACCATGTATTAAAATACTCCCTAAACTGTGTAATCAAACCGTCTTTCAACGTCCATACATGTACCCAATACACTTGTGCTCCTTCCCAACCCTCTGCAATCACGCAATCACCGACCACCTCCACGCTCCTCGGCTCGAACCTGAATTCGGTGTGGTTCGACTCCCCGGTGAGCATCCGCATCATGTGGTGGCACCGTGGAGGGCCGTGGAACCACCATTCCAGGTCACTTGTAAGCAGTTTGACCACAGTGCTGGTTTCACCACGTGCCAATGCTTTGTAAAGTGTATCCACAACTGCTTTGCTTACCATTTCTGGGTTTGAGTCCGGTTCAGACACCAATACTTCATTCTTGTTGGATTCCATTATCTGTTTTGAAAATGAAAGAAAGAAGATAATAGAGTGAGCTAGCAAAACTCAAATTATAAGAAAGGAATTTGAAATAAATTTGAGCAAGGAATAATGTCCTAAAGTTCAGGCTTTTATAGCAAAAAAGTCCCTTTTAGGGCAGCTACGAGTGACATGACAGATGATCTATCTCAATTATTGATTATTAAATGACTTTTTTTAGCATTTCTAGGGATCAATTTGTTATTTTCAAAAAAAAATAGGGATCAATTTGCAGTATAATCAATTATATATGTATCTTAAGTTCAATAAAAATTTTGGGATCAAAATAATAATTTTAAAAAGATTTGAGATTTCCAATTTGAGGGATCAATCCTTTTATCATAGGAATCGATCCTTCCGATTTTAGTAGCATCAAAATTTCACATAGAACAAGACATAAATGATCGATTATTTTTAGAAAATAGTTAAAAATAGCTTAAACGTACTTTTGTGAGTTATCAATCTCACACCTAATTGATCTTAAAGTCGATAAATATACATGAACATACTTGGATCATCTTAAACATGTCAAAACAAGTCAGAATCATGTAACACCTGTAAAATTGATCTAATAATGTTTTTAACCTCTAATAATCAAAATTTATTTTTCGCTATTTGAATTAGATCTTTGAACACGTAAGTATGGGTTATTAATAACTTCGAATTAACCGGGTCTAATCTTGAAAGTCTATGAATAAAGTATAAATTGTATAACATGTGGAATTTGTAGGTTGGAATGCGAGTAAGGTCTTGAAGCCCTTTTATGTATAGGGATGAGAGCTGCAATTTAACCAAATTCTTATAGCGAAGCTTTGAGTGGCAAGAAAGTATCATGGCAACCATGATAAAAACATATGTATTTTACTGGATATATATTGTGATATGTTTTATGTGCATATGATATGAACAATTTACAAGCATGAATCAAGTTAAACTATGATATTATGTGTAAAGCTATAAGAAAGATATGTACTTGATAAGCACAGGTAAGAATCAATGTAAAAAATTATGATAAGTATTGTTATTGGGTTAAAAGTTTAATATAGGTACAATTAGTATGTCATATAGTTATGTCAAAGTTTGATGAATTACGATCTTTATTGTTGAAGAGGAGTAAAATTGTGAGTCTTTGACAAAGAGAACGATGATCATTCTCAGTTATTTGACAAATAATAAAGAGTTCGAAACTTTAAATTATAGTAAGTCTAGGGTTCTATACTTTGATTCAAGTTTCAAAATTTTGGGGTAGGTTTCGAAACTCTCACCTTAATAATGTTATAGATGAATTAATTTGATGAATATGACCTCTAAATACGTAACAAGTGGTTTTTATGACCCGAAATAATTAACTAGCTTAAAGATATTAGGTTTTGATTGATTTATAGTTTAGTCCCTTAATTATTGATTAATTACAAATTAGTTCCTAAATTTTGTAAAATTATAATTTGGTATCCTAATCAAAATAACTCTCTAGAAAATGAATATTCATGATGGTTATGACATGTTTGAGATTTGAATTTATAATGTGGAATGGAATGTTCAACGAATAATTATATGAATTTGATTTTCGTTTTCTATTACATCTCCAATCCGAGTTTAGACTAAACCGGTCGAGGGTATTAGAAATAACACTTTGCAATATCAAATTACCATTTGAGCATGCTTTGATAATCAAAAGTCCAATTATGCCTTTAAAGTTACTTTTAGGAACTCCACTAGTAATTTTTAGCATTTAAGGTCAATTCCATAATTACAAAAGAAATTGAAGTAACATGCTTACAAAATAAATTAATTTGATATTCAATTTTTCTATTAATTTTAAATTTTATTTTTTCGAACTTTTATTTTTCGATGAAACGAACTTTAGATTCGTGTTCGGGAGGTCAAAATGGGGTAAACTGAAAATTTCGGGATCCAACATTTGTTGGTGATGATGTTCGACGGTGACTGGTGACGATAGCTGACGGTCATGAGTAGCTGCCAGCGACGTGAACTTTGAATGGATTCAGGGGTTAAATTGATATTTTTTATAAATTTTAGGGGTTAAATTAGTATTTTATGTAAAATTTAAGGTCAAATTAACATTTTATCCCAAATTTAAAGGTTAAGGTATTTTTATTAACGTGTCACATCAACAAAATAATGGAAGTTAATTACTAAATGACTAAAATAAGATAGACTGAAAATAAAAGTGAAAAAAAAAAACCAAACATTTTCAAAACTACTGACTAATATCGAACTTAACAAAAACAAGAGAGATCATATGTGTTGATTACCCATAATTTAAAGCCTAACGATGAGCATAGAGAAGAAACTCTTAATTTATTGCTTCTTTTGTTGTCATCCATTAAATTACTTGCTTTGATGTTGGTTCATGTTGTTTAACTTTTATTTATCGATGAGAAAGTATACTAGTTGATTAAGATATTTATTTTTATTTTTTATATTCTTTTAAATTATAAGTTTTAGGCTTATCAAAAATATTTTTTCGTCTTTTCTTATAGAATTCTCATTCGATTTCCCTCCAGGTAATAAGATATTTTGTTTGCCGTTAAAGGAAATTCATATGTGACTTTAGGTATACATCCCAAGTCCCAACACATACTTGGACCGTCATTCTGTTAATACTTTGGCCAGGCCTTGAGAAAAACCATGATGGTTTGTTCATTTAAAACTTGTTATATACAAACTATTAATTGACCATAACGTTGAAACGAAGTATTCTTCCTTTTAAAATCTCTAGACTTAAACGGTTATATTATTTGTTGTCGATTGATTAATATTCTAATAAGATGTTATCTTTTATCGCTCCAAACTAATAAAAAAATTACTATTTATTTATATATTTATGTATGTTTAACCCTAATTAGAAATAATTTACAATATCAAATGGAAATAGTTTTCGTAACTATAATTTGAAAATTATACAGAAATTCTAAAATACAATTTGTTAATATAATGTTAAAAACGATAGAAATTGATATTAACTTAAAATCTTATCAAGAGTGTAACTTTTTATGTTGGACAGAGTAAATTTTTTATTGCAACTCAAAATGTTACGTACTTCATAATATTTTCGATTATAAGTCATAAACCCTTTGTAATGTAAATTTTCAATTATAACCAAAAATATATAAATTTATATAACTTTTTAAATTAAATAAATAATATTTTAAGTTAAAAATCGTCTTAAATTAACTGTAAATTAGACAATCACGTAACAAAACTATCCAAAATTATATAAAACCGACAAACATGCACTGTTATGCTTGAGAGTTGAGAGCGAGGGAGATGAGATCTCCCTTTCTGCCAATCATGATCATAGTTAAGAGGCTCCGAAGGCACCAGGTTGGCAGCAGTTGTCACGCCATCGCTTTCAGCCTGCATGCATGCATGTACAGTTAACCAAGCTCTTTCCATATCAATACACTTGGTAAATTGCTTTGCCTCCTAATTTTACAGGAGATACCCATTCTCAAGCTTAAATGCAAATTAGGCAGACGAATTATTGTAAATTGAAAATTTATAATTTGCCAAATAGATATATATATAAATAAGAAGATAGCCTTAACCGTTTATTTTCACTCATTCAACGATCCTAAATAAGTGTAAAACTAATTTTTTTACATTGGGTAAATAGATCCTAACTCATATTTATATACACACGAAGAAATAATCTCAACCGTCTATTTCCATTCATCTAACATTATAAATCCGAGTAAAACTTAAAAAATATTTACATTATATAAGTTGATTCTAACCACTTATTCTTGTGTGTGTATGTATATGTTTTGCTCAGCAATATGTGATGTTTATTGAAAGAAAATGGTCAAACAAGATCATTAACCTCATTAAAAAAAACTTTCAGTTATAAGGGGAAATGAAGAATATAATAATGATCAATATTACAGAAGAGATACCTACATTGACATATTCTCATAACACCTGTCAATAATAAAATACAATATAAAATTTTTAATACCCTAGAAAATAAAATAGCCTTACAAAATAACATAAATTTGACTACATCATTGCCTGGACTTTAGTACTGGTGCATATATAATTTGAGGGACCTAGAACGTGGAGTTTATCTACGCCAATAATTTGCATAGAGGACCAAATCAAAATGACTGACAGTGATGAATCGAAGGGGTGGATGAGGACAGAATTTTCTCTGAATTTTTTAAAGTTCTAAATATTTTAGATATTTTTTTCTTGAAAATTTTATTTTCATCTTTAAAATTTTATAAATTTATATTTCTTTAAAATTTTATAAATACACTTCTTAATTTAAAATCATATATCCGTCCTTGATTATGGATAGATTAGACTTCAGACCGACATTAAACTTTTGCAATAATATTGCAATTTGAAAGGCCATAGTTTATCGTTAATTAAATTATGGAATATTTTATGGGTAGCATTAGATTGTGACAAGGCCTTGCATGCATTTATGAGGGTTGTTGGATCTGACCCTCCCCCTCGTGTAACTGGGAAGTGGGAACCTTGGTCGATGACTAGAACCAATTAGCCATTATTATGCTTCCCCCGCCCATGATTGAATTGTTGTTGTATTATTCACGGTATTGACTCTACTAAGAGATGCCCGAGGGGTGCGGAAGCGGTCATATTTTTAAAATTTTAATTTTTTATGTTTTTAGATGATTATTTACTTTCGTGTTATGTGAAATTTTATAATTTCGTATTTCTAAATCTTAATATAATTTCTTAAATTCACATTTTATAATATAAATACTTGTGTCTATCCCGGACTTTACCTCGTCTCCTAGAACCAGTGGACATGATAGATTGTTACTCTTTCGTTTTATCCACAAATTACATCTGACATGGAATCGAGATGAATATTAAGAGAATAGACATTAATTTCAATTTGGTCAAAACCCACATTTTAGGACTCGAATCAGATTCAAACAAGTTTAAATTACACCAAAATCACCTAAGCCTATTTGAGCCCAAACAGCCCAGTCAATCTAAATAAAACCGGATACGAGTCAAAATCATATCCAATCCACCGAATAACTCGGTTAAATGTCACATAATCTTTCTCTCTCAACTTGCGATGATCTCTCAACAAACCTGAACAATTAAAGTAGTGGGTATGTTGTCTGACGTCCTAATCTAAGGTTAATTTATAGCGGATTTTAATCTGAATTATTAAGGTTCATTTTAATTACAACCGAATATTATTGTGACGGATTTTAACCTAAAATGTTACTTATATATTCTAAAAAGTTACATAATTAATAATAATTTCAGTTACAGCAGAGAATGTCTTGACTATAATTTTTTAGGTTCCAAACGGAATAGTTATGCAACTTACTTAATTTGTTATATTGTTATAGAGAACATAATATTTTCAATTTCTACATAAATGTTACCTAGATTACTCTAGAAAGTTACACTCTTAGTAAATTTTTTTGTTACAATCGATTTTTTTTCGTTTTTAACCTTATATTAATCGATTGTATTTTAAACTCATCCGAATAATCGAGATCTTGATTTTCGTCTAGATCTTCCTGCAAAACACAAAATGACGAAGGGCTAGGCAAAACGAAAGAATACATAAGCTAGATCATTAAAAAAATGAACAAGAAAAGAGAGGGGAAAAAAGGAAGGTTGTGACCCAAAAGAATTGGATTTTAATGTCTACCCAAAATAATACGTACATCATTCACTGCCACAATTCCACATGCGCACTTACACCTTCTACCCGCACTATAACCTTGTTGATACGTCGTGACCCCCGCGACAGCCTCAAGCCACGAACCCTCATGTCGCTCAAAACCGAGTCGAAGGAAGCAAAAAAAAAAAAAAACATAAGCTTAAGGAAGCCAAAAGAAAGAAAAGAGAAGAATTCACTTTCGGCATCTGGTGATTTCCGACAACCAGAGTGTTACTTCGGAGATTCGAATGGTGAGGACTTTGATTGCACACCAAAGAAGAACATACCGAAAAGTCTCGACAATCTAACTGTGAGAGGTGACGGATCAAAGATGAGAAGCCAAACACAAAAAAAGAATAAAATTCATATTGAAATTAAGACTGAAATTCCCTTTTTATTAAAATAACACTTTTTTTATATATAAAAGTACACTCACATAGAAGCTCGTATTTACCTACATGGCAGGTTATTCATGTAATTTCCTCCATGTTGATGTCATCTAAAATCAAAATGAAATAAATAAAAATAATAATGAATCAAGAGCTTAAAAACATGTAGAAATTTTATTCAAATAGAAACAATACGAACATGTGATGTGTTGAAAATCTATATTTATACGAGTTAGATGACATGTATATCAAAATCTTAAATTTAATCACAATGTTTAGAAGATTATATTTAAATATCTTTAAAAAAAACTCATATATAAACAATATAAGATGTTATGACAAAAATTTGTTGTTTCTAATCCATTATTCTACATTTCTTTCATTTTAACCCTTCTATGTGGACACACCTTTATTAAAAGTCGTTATTATGATTAATAATATTATTTGGAATTATTTTACTTAAAAACATTAAAAATATTATTTTCGTAAATAAGTCAGAAAAAGAAGTAATATCGTGCTGGACTCTAACTAGCATTACACGCTGAATTTATTGGTTATTAATCTTCCTTCTTCCCCGTAGCTCCCTAGCGACTGCAGCTTACGTACCATCAAAAACTAACAAAACAAAATGCATGGCGACAACAAAACTTTTAAACTCAAATCGATATTTTTTTTTGGAATAAAAATCAACTGAAAATTTACAACTAGGAAGGATGAGACTGAGAATCTATAAGGAATGAAGAGATGAAAAGAAGACGATGATGATGTTACAAGCTAACATAATTCCTGGAGGTTGTAATTCCACCGTCAACTACAAGATTATGGCCCCTAACATATTTAGATTCATCGCTAGCAAGATACAATGCAGCCTCGGCTATGTCTTTAGCCCTCGATGTCGGACCTTTCAGATTGGCTAGCCCTCTCACGAACTCCTCCGTCTTCTCCACTTGTTCTGGGCTCTCATCGTCTTCTTCGTCGTCGCTTCTCCATGCATTCACCAGCATCGGCGTCGCCACCCCGAACGGCGAAATGCAGTTCACTTTGATCCCGAATCGCCCTAATTCACAAGCGGTGTTCTTCGTCAACCCGACAATAGCGTGTTTCGAGGCTGTGTAAGCATGTGGACCGAGTCCACCCATTACTCCAGCTACACTCGCCGTTGAAATGATGCACCCAACGCCACCTCTGGGAATCATTGCACGTGCAGCGTGTTTGATTCCGAGTGCCATCCCCCTCACATTCACCCTCATCACGTCATCGAACTCATCGACGTTGAAATCCAAGATGCTTTTGTGCTTCTTCTGATTCCCGAGCACCCCGGCATTGCTGAAAAGGATGTCGAGCCGGCCGTACCGGGAAACCGTCGAGCTTATCAAGTTCTCGATGTCTTCTTCCTGGCTCACATCGCAATGAAAAAACGTTACGGAAGAAGACAATGAGTTAGCAAGAGCGGCACCAAGAGTGTCCTCCACATCTGCAATCACCTCTTTGGCACCGTGTCGGGCGAAAAGCCTCACCGTGGCCTCTCCGATCCCTCTGGCTCCGCCGGTGACAATAGCAATCTTTCCCTCCACCCTACAACAGCACCAAGGACTTAAAATTTATGAAAGAGAAGTAGTAGTGCAGAAGCTATGGAGATGAGGGTGTTTACCTTCTAGGATGAGGGGAAGAATTGTTTTCTCTGCCCAAGACATGGAGGCCTTGCAGGGTATTGTCGGGCATGACTTGAGCAGGCATGATGATGTTTATTCTGAGAAACAAATTGAAATTGTTGTTGGAAGGAGAATGGAGGATTTGTAATTTGTATAGGCGGAAGGTTAGTGGTGGAGTTGGGATGAATTGTTCTTTTTCCAAAGACTTTTCAGCGCACCTTCCTAAATTTCTTCCATGTAATTCAGATTTACGGCTATATCCAGTAATGGCAAAATCAAAAATCAATATACAATAATAATAAAATTTATCTCACGAGTAAAAGTAGACTCGACCTCAAAAAGCAAACAATTCAATTTGATTAAAAAATTAGATTTAAATTATAATTTTATAATTCGACTCGAATCAAATAATTAAACTCTAGTAAATTTATAAAATACAACTCGGATGCTCGAATTTTTAATGATTAAAGAATTGATTTTTAAGTTTGATTTAAATCTTTAACTTAGTATTGTATATGTTTATCACATTTAAAATAATATAAATATATATATAATCACCATTTTTGTCCTGCCAGCACAACAACACCATCCCATGCCATTCCTGCACACTAATAGCCAATTCAATGATATCTGTTTTGGTGGAACACACTTAAACCCATCTTTGCCCATAATATCTACTAGAAGCATCGGATATGATTCCATTACTATGGAAGATGACAGGGTGGAGTCCAGTTACTCACTGCTGATTCCGGCTACTGATACCACCTCTAGACATATTACTGTATCTTAGCATGAGAACAACCTCCAGACCAATTTGTACTGGATATGGGTTTGGAAGGTGGGGCATATCAACACCCTGAGCAGAGTTCTGGGGGAGAACAGGGGTATCTTCCTAAAATATATGTGCCCCCACCAATTAAGAGAGAGGAACAGATACCAACCCAGATAGTGGGTGATATTCCTATAGAAGTAGTTCAGTTTCCAACCAAGGTAGAGGAGCAGCCTCAGCTAGGTTCGGTAGTTTCAGAGGGAGAATCTTCGCAGATATCAAATGCCATTTTTAAGCATGGTTTGACCTCTGCAGACGTAGAAATTTCAGTCATCAAATACAACTGTGCACCATGATCTTTCAACTTGAGAGGGTGTAGCAGTATGGCCATCAGTTATGTTTGCTGTATCACCAGTTGAAGATGAAAGCTCGAATGAGATTCCAACTGTGAAGCTTCCTCGACCTCGCAATCCTCTCATTGATGCTGTTGTTACTCATGACAAAAGCAAGGTAGTTATAGCTTTTCATTTGGTTCATCTTTCTTCCCCCACTTTTCGGTCTGCCTTTTTCATTTTGTAAGTAACAATTTCAATTTTGGTGTAGTTGAGGAGGTAACTGAGCGGATGCAGCCTCCAGTCATTCCAAAGGTAGATGAAAGAGGCTCATTGCTGGAACAGATACGAACCAAGGTTAGATCCAATTCCCCATTACATTCATTTTGTTCCATTCTTTTAAAGAAAAGCAAAAAGATGTTTTTAAAGTTGAATTTGCATATAGATAAACTGAGGGTTGTTATTTTGCTTTCTAGTCCTTCAACTTGAAGCCTGCTATGGTTACCCGACCCAGCATTCAGGGTCCTAAAACCAACTTAAGATTAGCAGCAATTTTGGAGAAAGCCAATGCAATTCGCCAGGTTTGTGATTGCCTTCGTCTTTCTGTCTGTCTGTCTTGTTTCTTTTGTTCCTTTTTTTTTTGCATTTTATGAGCATGGGTGCAATTCATAAAATCACATACTGTTGAGATAGGCATTGGCCGGAAGTGATGAAGATGAAGACGATGACGATGATGGTTGGAGTGACTCTCGAAAAGGCACAGACAATGAAACATTTGTTCGGATACTTGTTCATAATGTTCGTTTCTTCCTATATCTTAAATTCTCCATCTTGGTGAATAGTAAATATGTGGATGTGGTGTGTTCAGTGGTGTATTCTTTCCTCAGCATTCTCATCCTGTCAAGTGTATAGAATTCTGCCCTTTTACCATGTATATCACGACACTCACTTTGCTATATTATACGAGAACGAGTCTCATGGATCATGGCATCACGGGTCAGCAACAGCATGTAATCAAATGCTGTGTCACGAATCCAGCGATGCGATACGATTTTATAGTACTTAAAGATGCTGAAAGGTGTAGGTTTATTTTTTGAACAATTAGTAGTAGCATTTTCCAGTTTGTGTGTACGATAGACACTGTAAACTTGTTTTGAAGACCGCCGTTGGGGGATGGATATGTGACCTAATGAAATAATACAGCAGGGAAATGAAAGCGACTGCTACAGAAAGAGCATCCTGGGCTTTTACAGTAAGCTTCTCGTTTCGGAATGTCAGTGTTGCATCTCCCATTCGATAGCCACCGTGAATTACTCAATGCATAACTGATTAGTTTATCCTTAATTTGTATATAAGCAAATATGTTTTCCTCTTTGCAGGATCCACTTGGATCACATGCCTTTGAAGTTTTCTGTGACAAATTTATTTCCTTCTTGTTTCTTCCCCAATTCAGTCAGACTTCAATAAATTCACTATTGGTATGTTTGATTCGTTAAATGGAATAATGAGAGAATGGAACAAGAGAAAAGGAAGGTATAAAATGGCTAGTTTACCCTTTGTTTACATACATAATATTCTAATGGCTAAAGTACACAAATGGTCCCTTGATTATAGCATATTACTTTGTTGAGTCCCCGACTATTAAAGTTATAAAATGGTTCACGATTATAGGGTGTTAATTTATTGAGTCCCTAAACTATTAAAAGTTACAAAATGGTCATCCAACTATTCATTATGTTTTAAATTCATCTTATTTCTTTAAAAAAATGACGATAGTTTGAGCATAACTTTTAATTTGTTGATTGAAATATGATAAAGTTTGACCTCATAATCTTAAATGACTATCATATCTTAATCAAATGATCGTTAATTTTAACGAAAAAGGACAAATTTGGAATATAATGAATAATTAGGTGACAATTTTGTAACTTTTAGCAGTCGAGAGACTCAACAAGGCAATACTTTATAATTGGGCCTCATTTTATAACTTTTAATAATAGGGGACTTTACAAAATAATATGCTAGTTGATAAATCAATTGTTTACTTTACCATATTTGATTATTTGAGTCCTTCATGTTCTGAATTTCTCGAAACATCAGTGTTTTCTGCCCAAAATCGCCTTTTTGTGTCGTTTATCCATGTGTGTCCTTGGATCATGATAATTTGACAAGGGGCTTTATCTTGGCAGTTGGCATGGTTTGATGTATTTATAATAATAATGTGGGCTGTGTTGATGTTAGTTTGGGTTTGTATAAATAGTCTATGTTTATGGGGTATATTTCCGCTTGCTATTTAACCTTGGCCGAGAGGCGTCACCTTTCTTTGTGAAGGAAACTAAACACACATGCTGATTTTATTTTGAACTCATTAGTTGGAGTGTCGTGTCATGTTGCTGTTGTCATCATAAATTTGAATTTAATACTATTTTATTATTTTATAAAACTTTGTTTAATTTGAATTTCATTTTAAAAAACTACTATTAAGTCAACTCAAATCAAAACTCGTTAGAATCATATTAAATTTCAAACTTAGTTTAGTGTAGAAAGTTCTTAATTCGATCCGAAAAAATAATATAATTGTACCTTATATATTTATTGTCGTGATCGTCTTTCAGTTTAGCCCGAAATTGGGCTTCGACTTAATAATTGGGTTAGAGTCGCCACCGATCATTTTAAAACGATATTTAGGCTGATCGGACAACATCTTACATGATCTGCGTTTTACCAGAAATGTGTCGGGTTCAGGAGTCGATTACGGTCAATGAATGATTAACACCCCTGAACTGCCCTTTCGGTACCAATTAATTTGTCGGTTGTCTTAATCGTGAAAATTTGAAATTAAAATTAAAATTAAAAACATTCGATTTGAATTACTTACCTTTGATTGGTTAAAAAAATCCCCTAAAATGTCAAAAATGTTAGATAAGAAATAATAAATAAATATTAAATAAATTAAAGGGAACTAATAAAATAAAATAAAGAAAAATTAAAATTTTAAATGTAGTAAAATAAACGAAGTAAAAAAAGAAACCCATAATAGTTGAATGACCATGAGAAGAATTTACCCAAAGTTCAAAACCACTAATGCATTTGCTTAGGGTCTATTTGTTTGGCTGTAACACCCCCAACCCATACCCGACCTGGATCCGAGTCTGAGGTGTCACATTGACTTTTCAAACTTTGACTCTTGACAAAAAATCAAGAAAATTTAAAACTTTCATTAAAATAAAAGTGGTTTATTTACATAAATTGACCACAAGAACCAAAATCGATCAGAGCATATTTAACTCAATCAATTAGTATATGTCAACTATATTCAAAATAACCAAAACCATTAAAATCATCTATTTTTTGATCTGAAATTTTGTAAGGAATATGCTGACCTGTCTTACTCTTCTTCGCTTCTATTTTAGCTTCCGTAACCTACGTGTGAAATAATCACACGCTAAGTCTATGACTTAGTGAGGCATAAAAACTTATAATGCACTTTATAATATATATCAATACATGCATGTTATGTTCTATCATGCTATACCAAATTACATGATTTCCTCATATCATGTAAAATCATATCAGATTAATTAACAATAAATACATACATACACATAAATCATCATTAGCAATTTATCATGTAATCACATACTTTTATGCTTAACATTTTCAATCAAACACTATACATACACAACATCATATCATTTCTATAATATTTATCATATCACTAACATATATATTTGTTTATATCTCTTGATTAGCCCATGTACATATGTGAGAACTATAGATATGTGAGTATGGAGGTTGTGCACTAATGCTGTCACCACAGCTCATATAAATGCACCGAAGTGCCACGTAGAATTGCACCGTAGTGCCATATAATAATGTCTATAAGGACCACATATCATTCCTTAAGAATCATATACATGTACTAGGGATCAAATATGTGTCTCACAAGACTTCACACATGTTCCAAAGAATATATATATATCCCGAAGGACCGCGTAGACCCTCAACTCTTGGCTTGCCAACTATACCCTTAGCTCTCATGACACACAACATGAGCATTGTCATTTATATCATTTCATATTCACACATGCATATTAATTATCTTTTATCACATGTTTGATATCTTATAATCATGTAATCACATAGCTCATGTCATTTCTTGTAAAATCACATATATCATGTAATACATATAACTTATACAATTTCTCATATGTTCACATGGTTCACATCACATGAATCATATCTTTTCATATAGTTTAGGTTTTATTCTCTTATATTCCCATACATGTAATACATATCAGGCATGGTTACACAACTCCTTTCTATATAACTTGCATGTACCTATATTCTTTTTCATATACTCACATAGTCATATAATATAATATTTCATATAACCTCATTAATCACCTCACATGGATACATACTCAAATACTCATAGTTACATATCACTTAAATTATTCATATTTACCTAATCCATGGTCATATAGCTTCTATCACCAAGTCACTTATCTAATCTCTTATTCTCATATGTTCATATTTATCATATAACACATAAGTTTTATTGCATATTTATATTTCATTCCTACATCACTAATTCATAATATAATTTACATCATATCATCTACCTTATTCTGTATTTCTTGGTATGCACTTACATTACCTAACCTACATTATACTTATAAACCTGAATATATTACTTTTATTGTTTTTTTATATACAATTTAATCTATTTACTTAATTCAATTCCGTACAACTCCTATAATCATTTCATATCACTCTATAGCTTCTATTATACAACTAATGTATCATAATTTTATTTATGTAACCTTTGCTTACTTAGTTCATATCATTTCTCATAAACTCACTTTTACCATATTCTCATATTATTACTTAAATTATCTCATAGCATGTATTCACGTAGTAATATTTCATTTATATATATGTATATATCAAAGATCTTATCACATAACTTATCTTTTATATTCATATAATTTATTATCATATCATATGGTTTATATCATCATAACAAAGCACATATTCACAGCAACCCTATAATACATATATACAATAATATGTCAACACATATAAATCATACATATATATACTTCTATTTATGAATTCATGCATTTTACTATGGAAAATAGACTTGTCGCAAGTCTTATTTTCATTTAACATCATATAATACTAATATGCACTCACCTGGCATCACTAGTCCATTCCAATCTCTTATATTCCCTTTTTATCGATCTTACTTGTCAATGATTCCGGAACTCTTTTAGGCTCTGAATCTACATAATTATACATTTTAAGGTAATTATTAGATACATATACCTTGTAATTTGATACTAGCAACTTAAACGAACTTATTAAACCAATATTTATAATTTTCCTTTAGGGGGAATCAGTTCCATCCTGTGGGGGTATCGGTTCCCCCATGACATTCTGGAAATTTTTATTCGCTTGAAGGGATATCGGTTCCCCTTGAATGGGTACCGATTCCCCTAGCCCAGAATTACATTTTCAGCACGAAAAATACTTCATTTCAACTTAAACCCTTCCTATTTCAACCTCTTTTATATACTAAACTCAAACACACATACTTAAGCCAATTTGTACTCATTTATCTCATCTTAATTCTAAAAAACCTTTCCTCTTATGAAATTCAATAATCATACTCAAATTTCAACGTGTTCTAAATTTCTTTCTATCACTCCAAATCTCTTAATTTAACTATTGACAAGTCAAATTTAACTTCAAATTCTACTTATCAATTCTTTTCCAAAATTTCATATAAAAACTCCAAATCTTTAATCTCTCTTAACCCCTCCATTCTTTGATTTTACCGTAACCCAAGCTTTCCTTAAGTTTATCCATCAACTAAAGATCAAAACCAAAGTTAAAATTCAAATAATAATCAACTAATAAAACTCTCACCTTTGCCTTGCTCTCCCAAGTATGAAGAAGAAGAAATGAGAAGAGAACTCTGGATGTTTCTCACATTTCCCAAGTTTATTACTCAAAAAGGAAGGATAAAAATCTTTCCTATGAAAAGACCATTTTACCCCTTTAGTTAATCCATCTTTATTATTTAATCCAAAATCCTTTACTTAAGTCCCTAAACTTTTAGCTTATTTCAAAATTGAGCACAAAGTTTCCAAATTTTACATTTTAGTCACTGACCCGGCTTTTGGGATGTTACATTGGTTGTAATTGATTTTCTAGAAAATGAATTATTATAATTTGAATTACTGGAAAATGAATTACTGTAATTTAAATTTTGGAAAATGAATTACATTTCAGGAAACGTTTTTCGGAAAATGTTTTCCGTAAAATGAATTACATTTTTCTGAAAAACATCTGGAAAACGTTTTATGATGTTTAGAAGATGTTATTTAAACATTTTTTCCACTAGTTTATGAGTTTTTAAAAAATTATTTATTACAAATATTAAATACAATAAATAATATTATTTATCATAAAACTTAATATTATTCTTTTAAAATATTAAAATAATTTATATATTATTAAATATTATTTTTATAATTTTATTAATAAAAATATAAAATATTGATATATTTTAGTGAAATAAAAATATTATAAATTATATTAATTATTTATTAAAGTAATAGTGTTATATTATATTTTAGAAATATTAATTAGTATCTTTTAAATATCTTTATTAAAATATTATTAGATTATATATAATATTAAATATATAAATAATATTATTCATTATTAAATATAAAATATTTATTATATATTTATTAAATAAAATATATATCTTATATTATTATTATAATATAATTAATTATTTTATTATAATATTAAAAATATAATATTATATTATTATAAATATTAATAAATATATGTTTTAATAATTAATATTTTGATGAAAATGATATTAAAATATTTTATTAATATTAAATTTATAAAATAAAATTATTTTGAGTATTTATTCATTGAAGTGAAAAGTTAGGAAAATGATTTACGAAAAATTAGACTGTAAGTCATTTTTCTAGAAAACACAAAAGAAATTCTGTTGACCAGGAAAATGAATTACGTTGACCAACCAGTTTTCCTCCAACCAAACACTAAAAAACATTTTCCGAAAAACGAATTACGTGAAACAAATACGAAAAAACATTTTCCGAAAAACGAATTATATAAAACAAACACAGAATTTCAGAAAAAATCAATTTCGTATTTCATTTTATGACAAACAAACATACCCTTAATCTCACGCCAAAAAAAACCAAAATAATGGCCATAAATGGCTGTACATCTCCACGTGCATTTTAGAAACTTGCTCCCACGTGTCAGTTTGTTGATCATAACATTCCACGGAGGTGTTTGAGTCATTGTACTCGCCCCCATTTCCACCGACATCAATGATCTTACCATTGACATTCCTAGCAGCGAAGAAAGATCATGGGGTCACCATGGGAGACGTTATGGACCACTGATTTGTGGATGCGGTGTAAACCATCGTTTTATTGATGGAAGTTTGTGTGTCTGATCGCATACCGCCTAAAACGTAGAGCTGGCCTTGACATGTATTCGAAGTACAAGCAAACCCCGGTGGGCACACAGCCTTGGGACAAGGCATCGAAGGTAATACAAACCAACGGTTTGATCGCGGGTCCAGCACTTGCCATTGTATCCTGACCGTCGATATATGGAAAGCGAAGATGAACAGATAAGGCAGAGAAAACAATAATGATCTCTTATATACAAGGAAGCCGGGGTTTGTTACGATCTTGTTCCAGAAGCAACACACTGATCGTGCCAACAACTGGTATGGATATGGAAGGTGAAGAAGACAAAGCTATGCGATCTCATCGGGTAGCCCTGGAATCAACTCGTTAGAATGATATTCTTGTTCGTTCCCCCATCGGTTTTTCGATCTGCAGGTATATATAGCCTCTTGTCAGAGGTTCTTCCTGAAATTGACGGAGTTTGTTTTCCCCCGTTTTCCGACTTACCCGGGTTATCACTCGTTTGTCGAGAATCGTGGGATTCATAATTTTGTTTTGTTGGAGTTGGACCTTTGCTTGTTGTTCGACCGGGGACAAAGACTTGTTGCCCGCTCCTCGTTTCAATTGTATGTTAACAAAGTTCGGTTGGTCAAAATGGCATAATTGGTCCTTCTGAAGCTTGTTCTTTAGCAAGCTGGGCACCACAAATAATCATTACTGCACTTGTATGGAAATTAGAAAATTGTTCGTGTGAAAAGATTTGTGATTTTCAACATAAATTAGAAAAGAGAAAATAACCTCAGTGACCAAAAATGCCTTATAATGAACGATTTTAATCAACTTTTTTTGGATTTATCAAAATGACCAACTAAATCGCAATGCGATCGATAATTCGCAACGCGATCTCCGGTATCGCAAATCAGTTTCCAGATTCGCAACGCGAACTTCGACTATCGCAACACGAACTTGGACTATCGCAATTCGATTTACATATTCGCATTGCGATAGTCTAAGTTCGCGTTGCGATTTTCCAAATTCGTTGCGATAGTCGAAGTTCGCGTTGCGATTTTCCAAATTCGTTGCGATAGTCGAAGTTCGCGTTGCGATTTATTCCAAATTCATTGCGATTTATTCCAAATTCATTGCGATAGTCGAAGTTCGTGTTGCGATTTATTCCAAATTCGTTGCGATAGTCCAAAATCGCAACGACTGGTGGTATTGCATTTGTTTCTTAAGAATTTTCTCTAAAAAAATAGTATTCGCGCGGACGTGTCGAAGACACGTATTACCACGACCACGACCACGACCCGAGACGGACGGCGACGGCGGCGGCGCGCGAGAGTCCCACTTGTTCTCTATCACTCAACAAGGAAGTGGGAAAGCCAAGCCTTAAATACCATTCCCAATAGTGTTTCCAATACTATGTGGGATTGAGCATTACCAACACTTGTTTCCAATACAATGTGATTATTTAGGAAACAATTAACAATCATGCACCTTAAAACAACTGAATCAACAACCAATTGCATTAGTATTATACGATTAAATATGTCATAATTAAAAGTCAATCTACAATCAATCGGGATTATTGCAATTTTAAGCAAAACATTCAAAAATAATATCACTATTTAAGGCTCAATTCCACATAGTATTGGGAACAAGTGTTTGTAATGCTCAATCCCACATAGTATTGGAAACACTATTGGGAATGGTATTTAAGGCTTGACTTTCTCACTTCCTTGTTGAGTGATAGAGAATAAGGGGGACTCTCACGCGCCGCCGCCGTCTCGTCTCGTCTCGGTCGTGGTCGTGGTCGTGGTAATACGTATCTTCGACACGTCCGCGCGAATACTATATTTTTAGAGAAAATTCTTAAGAAACAAATGCAATACCACCAGTCGTTGCGATTTTGGACTATCGCAACGAATTTGGAATAAATCGCAACGCGAACTTCGACTATCGCAACGAACTTGGAATAAATCGCAACGCGAACTTCGACTATCACAACTAATTTGGAATAAATCGCAACGCGAACTTCGACTATCACAACGAACTTGGAATAAATCGCAACGCGAACTTGGACTATCGCAACGAATTTGGAATAAATCGCAACGCAAACTTCGACTATCGCAACGCGAACTTGGACTATCGCAATGCGAATATGTAAATCGCAATGCGATAGTCGAAGTTCGCGTTGCGAATCTGGAAACTGATTTGCGATATCGGAGATCGCGTTGCGAATTATCAATCGCATTGCGATTTAGTTGGTCATTTTGGCAAATCCAAAAAAAGTTGGTTAAAATCGTATATTATAAGGCATTTTTTATCACTGAAGTTATTTTCTCATTAGAAAATTATTCGTGTGAAAAAGATTTGTGATTTGCTTTTATGTTGAAGAAAAAATATGAATAAAAAATGGGCCTGAAATAAGAGAAAAAAATACGAAAAAAGAAATAAAATACTAATAATAATAATAATAATATGTATATAAAAACATTTTTAAAATAAAAATTATATGTTATATGTTTTCAAACTTACCTTAAATGAAAACAGGTTTAAAAAATATATATATTTTACGTTTTTAAAATTACTTTAAAAACTATATACTATATGTTTTTCAAAACCGTTTTAAAACCTATATATATATATATTCAAAAGTTATATTTGACATTATTATATACTATACAAAATGAAAGAGGACCCTGGACGAAAATAAATGTCTACATTTATAAATAATTATAATAATATTTTTTAACTATATTCTTATTTTATTTAATAAAATTATATATATCTATGTAAGATTGAGTGCATATTTTTATCTAAATATTTGAATCTTTCTAAACCTAAATTAAAGGGGATGAAGGAATAAAATGTTCAAATTGAATTTGAGTTGGTCACAAATATGATCCGACCGGACCTATGCTTCCCCTACTCTATATATATATTCGTGGGTTGTGTATTACAAATTATTACATTTACATGATTCAATTTCGTTTGATGCAATGCAATGAACTTATGCACAGCTTACATAAAACTTGGTGAATTTATAAATATATAATTAGAAAACTTAATGTAAAGCTAAATGTTGATAAATCAAGTATCCCTTTGCTTGAAAAGTTGGGAAATAAGAATTGACCCGATTGAAAAGCTTTACTTGCTGAATTGACGGTGGTGAATCAATCCGTAACGATGAAGAAAATGAAAGTAAAATACCATCCCTCTCCTTTATTTATTTTGTGCACACCAAATCTAGATCTAAATCTACACATTTCCTAAACCCCAACTCTTCTCCAACAACAGCAATGTCCACCGCAGGTCCCGCCGTCCTCCCCATCTCCTCCGCACAATCCGTCGAATCCCAGCCTCCCGCCGCCACCCCTGCTGTTCTTTCTTTCCTCTCCCATCTCAATGATTCTGTCCGCAACGGCCTTTCCCAGCGCCGTCCCTGGGCTGAACTTGCTGATCGTTCCGCCTTCTCCAAGCCAGAATCTTTCTCCGATGCCCTCGTCCGTGTCCGCAAGAATTACTCATACTTCCGAGTCAATTATCTGTCGGTGATTGGTCTTATCCTCGCCTTTTCCCTTCTTTCCCATCCGTTTTCCCTTCTCCTCCTCCTTGGACTCCTCTGCTCCTGGATCTTCCTCTACCTCTTCCGTCCCGCCGACCAGCCTCTCGTCGTCTTCGGCCGTTCCTTCTCCGATCGCGAGACCCTCGGCATCCTCATCGTCTTCAGCGTCTTCGTTGTCTTCCTCACATCCGTTGGATCTCTTCTCATTTCCGCTCTCATGGTTGGAGTTGGACTAGTGTGTGCTCACGGCGCCTTCAGGGCCCCTGAGGATCTCTTCTTGGACGAACAAGAACAAGCATCCACCGGATTCTTGTCTTTTCTAGGTGGTGCCGCCTCCAATGCCGCCGCCGCCGCCCCTGTTGTTGCCGCTCGTGTCTGAATCCGATCCATGGTTCTTCATCCCTAAATCTTTGCCTCTAGAATTCAATATCGCTTCACCTGTTATTGATTCAATTTTCAGTATCTTTTTAGGAAATAAAATCCCCATAGGGGAATTTATGGTTTTTCTTTACTTCCATTGTTTGATGAATTATAGGGTTTATCATATACTTCTATACTTGTGGATGATCCATTGTGAGTTGTACGCGTTGAATGCATGTGTTTATGAAAACCATGTGGGAATTCTGTGTCAGATCTGTGCATAAATTCATACACTTTGATTTTATAGAAACAGGATAATCATAAATTGAGCTAATATCCCATGCTGTTCTTTGTTATAAGATCTGAATGCATCAATGGCTGTTACTGTGCATTGCATCTGGATATTAACAAAGAACAGCATGGGATATTAACGGTGTAAAGTGGAATCACACCAATGTTGATTTGCATGCTGCTGCATCTGAAATAGGGAGGAGATGAAATTATTTCTGTCGATAACATGGATTTAGATAGCGGAAATAACGGAGTAAACACCAATAGCGGTTGATAGGTAACGATTGTTAGTGACAATAGCAGTTTGTTATTCTAATTATTATCTTGTTACGGTATTTTTTGTTAATTAAAAAAATCAACAATTCGCTATGACAATTAAAATTTGCATTTTTTAAAATAAGTTGTGTTGCATTTAAAAAAATCACAATTGCAACCGTAATAGTAATTGTTATGTACGTAATTATAATAAATATTATGTAATTGAAAATGTAATCGTGATCGTAATTTAAATTTCTGGTTGATAATGGTACTAAAACATCTATGAAATTTCGGTTTATACTTGGCATAAAAAAATACGAATAATTACTTTAGAGTACGCTCTTTTAGTATTTTAATATTTAATGTTTTATTTTTAAATAAAATGTCTTTCGGTATATGAAATTCGTTAGTGAATAAAACATTTAACACTTTAATATGACTTAACAAATAGGAATAAATAAACTCGACTTTAAAAAATTAAATATGTTGACTTGACTCAATGTTAAAAATCTTATTTAATTTAACTCGTAATTTATAAAATTAGATTTGACTTGAACTTTTTTTAAACTCGAGTAAGGTTATAAACTAGAACTCGAATAATTCAAAATTTTAAGGAGTTAACGGATTGATTTAAGTTTGAGTTGAGTTCTTCAACTCTGCATAATATATGTATATGACATGAAAATATATGAATATGATATATTTATTTATCATATATAGTTATAGAAAATCGTTTAAATTATAATCAAATAGTATTATAACATTATAAATATTTATAATTAAATTTAAATAGAAACTTAAATCAAATTTGATCAATTCTATTCAAATAAAAAAATTAAAATAAAAAATTCAATTATAAAATACGACTCATAAAATTCAGTTAACTTAATTTTTTATTTTAACTCGATTCAATCGAATAGTCACCCATAAGAAGAGATGTCAATGTTTGAGCCCACTAGACTACGTTAATGACAATGAAAAGCCCATTTAGCCGACACTCATAGAGAGCCTTTAAAAAAAAAGTGTTGATAGAGAGGTGAAGCGCATCTTCCTCTTGAGAAATTACTTGAGACATTGTTCTAGCTTTAAGCTGTTACCCCCACCATTTTCACGTCATGGACGATGTGCTGTTGCATAAATTAGCCATATCGGGGCCCACTCTTGCCTCCATGATCCAGCGCCTCTCATCCTCCGCCGCCGATGTGGACGGTCTCCTCTTTGGCCACGTCACTCGCATCTCCCCTTCCACCCTCTCCGACGATTCTTCCCAAACTTCCCCCGATTCGCACCTCGTCGCCATCATCTCCGGCTTCCTCTGCTTCCCTTCTCTCCTCTCCTTCTACGACTCACTCGGCCGAGTCGACTCCTCCCGACTCTCTTCCACTACTCACCTCAACCACAAACCCCTCATCGGCTGGTTCTCCTCTCGCCGCAAAACTCCCCTCCGCCCTTCCATGCGTGAGTTCGTCGTCACCCATTCTCTCTCCTCTACCTCCAATCTCTCCCTTCCGATCCAAAACTCCGATTCCGATTCCCTTTTCGCTCCTTCCATTTTCCTCCTCTTCACCACTCCCCTACAAGACCAATTCATTCAAACCAACCAGTATCGGGCCTTCCACTTCCAATCATCCCGACACTGTTTTAATCCGCTATCCATCGATGTAGTCAACATTGGGCCCGCTTTTAGAGGGCATTACGGGTCGTTTAGCCCCACCTCCGCGCTACCCTTTTTGAACTGCGAGCTAAGGAGCTCAACGCCCATGAATGAAGATAGAAATGACAAGACTTTAATTGGAATGAAACAAACGGAGAAGGATCAATCCTTGTTGGATACGTGCACCGAGGGAATGCAAATTGGGAGATTGAACCGGTTAATCGGACCGGAAGCCACTAGATACACCGCTGGATTAGAGGATTTATACGAGAAAATGCTTTTGAAGGCCGAAAGCTTGGCCAGGCTCGTTGAAGCCAGCTCCGCTAAGGTTCTTGAACAGGTGAGCTAATTACTATCGTTTTTCTATCCATGGTGTGATCAAAGTTGGTTTCTTTGTGCATGTCAGGTATTATTTTTAGGTTCTTCCCTACGCGGCTTAACCCAAGTTTAATTTGTTACCGGTTTTAGTCTAAAATATTATCATGTATAAACTAAAAGTTATATGATTGATAATAATTTTGTTATAATGGAAAATGTTATATTATAATGGTTTTAACCAAAAATGTTATATGTCTACATACAATTTCAGTTACAACCGAGAATCTCTCGACCCTAATATTTTAGGTAGCAACCAGAATAGTTATACAATTTACATTTATTACTAAGAACATAATATTTTCGGTTTCAACCTAAAATGTTGTCGAGCTTACTCTAAATAGTTATGCTCTTGGTAAATTTTTCGGTTACAACCGATTTCTGTCTTTTTTTTAGTCTTATACTATCCGAATGTATTTTAGACTCGTCAATTATTTTCGGATAAGCTCATTTAAGGCTATTTTCTAAATGAATTTGTTTCCAGGAAAATCAGAATAGGAAGTTACGGTACAATGTTGCCAGGTCTGTTGGGGTCGAATAATTGTTTCCTATTTCATTCAAGGTAATTACATATATCTTATTTGATTTAGTTTTTCCCAAGTCATCCTACTTTGTTTACATTTTTAGATAATCAGTTCTATGGAAAAACTAAATATTAATTTAGTTTATTTGCATGATTCATTGTTGCCTATTGACTGGCTATAACAAAGTTTATATTCTAACTCGAAGGTTGAACGAATTTTCTGTTATATACCAAATGAACAACTTACCAAGTATAGCTTAATACAGTTTGTCTATGGACTAAATGTGCTGCCACTTTGTATGAAGGTTAACCTTGTTTTAGCGAATTCCGATGGTGCTTGATTTTGATACTTGTTTTACAGTCGATGTTGGATGGTTTTCGTGATTTACTATTGGGAAAAACTAGTTTCTTCCTTTTCCAGCATAGTTTATGTTTGCCTGTTGCATCACCATGAAATGTTCTGTAGCTGGCTTTATTGAAATTAAAACTTAATATACAGTAAAGGCATGGCGAAGGTTCGTTAAATTTAGCTGTCACATACAGAGGACACCTTCGGGAAATAAGTTTGGAGACTAAAAGGTTCATAGCTAGCTGCATGATGTTCTTGGAAGGATTTTGGTATCTCTTAGCAGAAATCTGTTCGCAATGTTTTGTTCTTTTTTATTATGATTCACATTCATCTCTGTCATGGAAAAATTCTGTTGTTCTTCCTTTCAATGGTCTAGGGAAGTTGTGATTGTTAAAAAATGGCGATATTCTTATAATTTATATGATGCAATCTGGATGGACTACCAAAACTTTATAGATAAGATATTGGAAAGTTTATCACTAACATCTTGGTGTATACATTCCCATTAAATATATACATTTTCTGAATGGCACACATACTACAGATGCAGTTACTCAAACTCAGATTCTTTAGGGAGAATAACATTTCCTTTTATTACAGAGGCTACTCAATGAGTTCACAATATATATATATATATATATATATATATATATATATATATATATATATATATGCTATTGTGGTTTGTATTATGAATTGTGTATGTGACTTACTTTGGAGCCTTCAGAAGTTGATAGGCTAAATTTTCTTGTTGGTTTTGTACTTTGGTTAATGATATAAAAAAGAAAAGAGACTCATTTCTAATCATGTATTGTTATTTTGTGGGCAAGTCTCTTCAACAATGTATCCAGCTTATGCTAATGCTACGAGTGTTGTATATCATCTGAATTTCCACTCATTGTTATCTGCTAAGGAGAGCATCTTTGTCACATCTTGAAATTCGGGTTAGTATTTTTGGTCGTCATAATCTGGAATTTAATTGGGATTAAAAGGAAATTTTGGGACTTAATCGAGAAAAAATTGTATTTGGGGATTAAATTGCAAAGACCCAAAAAAATAGGAGCAAAAGTGCAAAGTTTGAGAAGTTTGGAGTCATTCTATAAACCTAGAAAGTTGATGACTGACTTTAACTTACTCCTTTTGTTTTATTTGAATTAGCTATTTTGATAAATCATCGTAAAATATAATATTTATTTTATACATATAGTAAACTGGTATATCAATGATGTTGTCTTTGTTTTTAGGTCTGTTGAATTAACTGATTAACAAATGTGGTCAAAAGGAGTTTGAATTGACTATTAAAAATCAACGAAAGCTTTGTAAATAATAATAAGTAACACAAATAATTTTAGAGCGATTCAATTTGTAAACAAAATCTAGTTCATTACCTTAACTATGCGCGTTAAAAAAGTAACAAATTTACTAATTTATAGTAATTTTTATGAAAATATATGATCTAATAATTTCAAAAGAAAATTATAAATAGTAAATAAAGAAAATTTCATAAGATAAATATATGTGCAAATTTAAACTTCCACTCTAAATACTTTAAACCATATCTTTCTTTGATTTATAGTTGTCTTGGTGATAGTGGAACTTAACAAAGTTGTTGAAGAGAGATTTTTTCACAATAAATATTGCTCCGACAATTGTTATTAACAACATTAGAGTAATATCGATATTTCTTATATTTCATTCGAAAATTGTTGTTATATAACATAGTGAGTATCGATTCTCGTAAAAGAATATTGATACTCTTTTCTTCGTATTGATACTGAGGGAGAATATCGATATTAAATAAGCATACAAGAATTAATATAAACATTTTAAAGCTTGATCAATGTATGTATTATAATTTATCAAGACATCGATATTAAATAAGCATACACGAATTAATATAAACATTTTAAAGCTTGATCAATGTATGTATTCTAATTTATCAAGACTTCCAAACGGTTTCTTAGGAGAAAAGTCTCATGTAAGGAAACATCTTCGGACATGAGACATAGAGCACTAAGAGCTTTATATTTCTTGGGAAACCAAAATCATTTGACATAACTGTCAGGGGGTGTTTGGTTCAAGGATTGTGGGACATTCTCATGTTTGGTTGGCCGGGAATCTCATTCTCGGTAATGTTTTATTACCAATAGTAGATTTTTTGGGTATATTATCAGGAATGTCATTACCTCCATTCTCTTAGGTATTGTAACATTACCGGCACTTTGGACTAAAATGCCCTTAAATTTTTATTTTTTTTCAAAAATATCCTTCTTCTGTCATTGAATACTAAAAATTCTACGAAGATTAAATTACAAATTTATCCTTAAATTATTTTAGATTTACAAAAAATAATCTATAATTAAAATTTTATATAAAGTTATGGGGTTAAAAAAATTTACCATTTCATTAAACATTTTTTATATTTTTAATTTTGTAAAAAATTATATAAATATTATGAATTTAATTTTTTAAAGAAAATATATAAATATTTTACAATTTGTAATATTATACAAATATATAATAAGAACAATTTGGTCAAATATACATTCTAATAATCTTTTATTCCTTTAACCAAACACGGTAATTTTACATTTCTGCTAAACCAACCAAACACAAAATACAACATTCCCAGTAATCCTATTCCCTGACAATCATTTATTCCCACTGGTAATCTTACATTCCGTGAACCAAACGCACCCTTAGTGGATCCAACATAATTTGTCAGAATCAAAATCAATTGACGATTGATCACATCAATTAAATATACCTATTTTATCAGCCTATGATATCCGAGTGGAAAATATATTTTTCTCCCTGGATCTTCATCTTCACATTATCTATATATTATCTTTATCGACAACGATTGGTCCATTATCGACTGTGAGTCTCCGCTCAAATTAGAAGGGATGAACCGCCTATTCTCATTGTAATTCATTTGTTCCCATCATTACCGACAATTGGTGTGATAAGAGTGAAAGACATTTTTTATATGTTATAACAACGAAAGTGAAAAAATAATGGACCAGATAATTACTTACTAGTTTTAATATTACTTCAGGCATTTTGTATGCTATTAGGCCTCTAAGATTAGGGATGATATTTATCCGAATTTGATGGGTTTAGATTTGATTCTATTTTTCTTTTTGAAAATTCAGGTTCGAGTTGAAAGATTTATTTTAAGAAAATTGGGCCAAAGTGAAATATTTTGAAGGATAAAATCAGTTTGGGCACGGGAGCAGATTTTACCTTAAAATTTAGGTGAAATTTTAGATCAAATAAAGTTTTGTTAAATCCGGTTTAACCCGACTCATGACCAGTACAAAGAGGAGAAGCATGGTCCAACTTGTTACTTTCTTCACTTTCAATGACGAAAATATTCGAAAGCCCATAAATTTCAGGCCAAAATAAAAGTAAAAGGAAGAGCTGGTAAACAATATTCATTCAGCAAAATAAATCTCAATGACATTGACGTCAAAAGATTATTCGAATGCTTCACAATTCAACATATGAGTCAGAAAGTATATTAGGGTCACAAAAAGGCTTAGAGAAAGCAAAGTCTACCTGATCATGGAAGATTGATTGATGAACGTCGCGAAGGAGCAAATGTAAGTGACTAAAATGCTATCTTTTCAAAATAAGTGATAAAAATAAGATATAACAAATTAAAGGGATCATTAGTGTAGTTAACCCATAAAATTATATATAAAGTTTTTTTAAGGTTTAAATTAAGCTATTTAAATTAAACATCTCCTTGCACATCCCCGCCGCCGAACAAGCCTCTCCTCCTCCTTCAGCCCCTGACCCTTCAAGCCAGGAAATTAAGTAAGTTAAGTTTCTGAAACCCTGAATTTTACTCGGACATTCTTTCTACTTGAGTCATGAGATTTTGAATTATGGTTATGTTACCTGCTGTTTCCCTTTGCACTACTATTTATCGCCGCCAACTGCTTCTGCTATTGATGTGATTTTTTTACACGCTATTGAGGTCCTCAACGGCCACCGGTATTGGAAACTCACTTGTAAGCTTAATAGAATAACAAATAAAGCTCTTTGTTGAAGAACTTGAAGCCTCATTTAGAAACCATTGGAGTTTATCTTCGTTCTTTTTTGTACCCTTTCTGAAGCTTATTATTTACTATGAGTAACTCTTATTGAAAGTTTAGCTTTCATGGGGGGATGTTCTTAATTTTAATCCATGAATTGGATTTTTCTGTTAAATTCTTATTTGGGTATTCCTTGTGTTTCTCTTTGGTTGTGTCTTCAGCTAAAACTTTGCGATTTGGGGTTTTATCTATTTTGATTTTTGAATTGAGAAATTTGTGTTTTTGCATATGCTAATGCAGTTTGCCTTTTGATAGACCAGGATATGGGATCCTCGAACATCAGAGATATCTTGACAGCATTTAGTCCTTCATTGGACTACTTTTCTATTAGTTCTGGAGATGGTCGTATTAAGGTATCTAAAATTATTTCAAGAGCAATTGATTGATGATGACTTTGCTAACTAGAGGTTGCATTTTATGCTTCATTGTGAACAATTATGCATCTTATCTAAAAGAAATATTGTTGTCTTGTTAGATTTGGGACACTTTGAAGGGTCAAATTCAAACTGAATTTGCAAACATTGTATCAAGTGAAGCAACAAACATATATGCTAAGGCAGAAAGAGGGCATCTTTCGATTGATTACAAATGTATGAAGTGGTTGTCTTTTGAGAAAAAGGTTTGTCATTTTTATGTTAATAAAAAATTTTGCAGAATTTTGATGACATGCCTTCTATGATAAACTCACATTTGAACCAAAACCCTTAATTTTTGCAGAAGAAAAGGAAACTTGGAAGTTCTTTGCTCGTATTGGGAACAGGAAGTGGCGATGTCTTAGCACTTGATGTGTCAGCTGGTCAGTTGAAGTGGAAAGTTAGTGATTGCCATCCTGGGTATGCACATGTTGTTGAATTCATTTTTGGTTCCCTAGTTTACCTTTGAACCCCAAAGCATCTAATATGATATAGCAATTATCTGAAGTGGAAGTGGAAATTCATGTCAAAGTGAATTCACTGTGAATAATAGATGGAATTCCATTAATACTGTATACAAATATGAAAACATCTGAAATTTTCACCTCCCTTAAATGATATCCCAGGAAATTGTGGAATTTAATATCTCAGTTTGATTATGAGCGAATTGATGTGTCCCAAATCTAACAAGACAACAATATCGTGGCCTAGTTTGAAAGAGGGTATTATGCTGTTTTTTAGGGATTTTTTCGAGGGGAAGGAGTGGGATCCAGAGGTGAACCATTCTTTTATTTCGCTTATTCCTAAGAAGATTAACCCGGAGGGGATGGGGGATTTTAGGCCAATTAGCCTTGTGGGAGGGCTATATAAAATTTTGTCAAAGGTCTTGGCTAGGAGGTTCAGTTTATGCATTAATGACATTATTAGTCCGTCCCAATTTGCTTTTATCCGAGGGAGGAGCATTCTGGACTGCTCATTCATAGCGAATGAAGGGATCGACTTTTGGAGGAAGAAAGGGTTGAAGGGGATGGTTTTTAAGGTGGATTTTAAGAGAGCATATGATTCCGTTAACTGGGGGATTTTGCTGAAAATTTTGGGTAAAATGGGGTTTGGCGAAAAATGGCGTTCTTGGATGTTTCAGTGTATGTCAACTGCTTCAGTTTCTGTTTTACTGAATGGGACTCCTACTGAGAAAATTCATACAAAAAGAGGTCTTAGACAGGGATGTTCGTTATCACCCTTGCTGTTTAATTTGGGTGGTGAATTGCTTCATTTGATGTTAACTAAAGCAGTGGATTTGGGACTGTTTTCGGGTTTTGAGTTGGGAGCCAATGATCGTCGATTCAAGTTATCGCACCTACAATTTGCGGATGATCTTATTATCTTTTTAAAGGCTACAATCCGGGATTTGAAGAATGTTAGAAGGGTGCTTTTGATTTACGAGCTATTGGTGGGGTTGAAGATTAATCTAGTCAAGAGCAAAATTTACGGAATCAATATTGAGGAGGATGCGATTGTTGACTGGTCTAAGGAAATTGGCTGCTCAGTGGGTAAGTTCCCAGCTGAGTATTTAGGCCTGCCTCTGGGGTCTAGGAGAAATTCTGTTGCAATGTGGGAGCCAATAGTGCAGAATTTTTATAATAGGTTGTCGGGCTGGAAGGTGAATTCTCTAGCATTAGCAGGGAGGGTGGTGTTGATCAAATCTGTTTTGTGCTCTCTTCCCACTTATTTCCTATCTTTATTTCGAATTCCAATAGCGGTGTTGCAAAAACTAAACTCTATAATGGCAGCATTTTTATGGGGGGGGGGTCGAATGATAAAAGAAACATACATTGGGTGAATTGGGGTTTGGTCAGTAAGCCGAGAAGGTTGGGGGGTCTAGGGATCCCGAACTTAGCTATTCTGAATAGAGCATTGTTGGGAAAATGGGTTTGGAAGTTTGCCTCTGAAAAGGATTCTTGGTGGAAGAGAGTAGTCTGTTGTATTAATAATTTGGACCCGAACTCCAAAAAGGTTGAGAGTTCTTTGACTGCTCGTGCCTCCTGGATATGGAGAGGAGTGATAAATAACTTCTTTTCTATTGATGGATTTGGTGTCTGTATTAGGAGTAATTTGAGGTGGAAAACTGGAAATGGCCATTCTGTGGCTTTTTGGAATGATGCTTGGTTGGGTGAAGCCCCCCTCAAAGATTTGTTCCCGAGATTGTATACTCTTTCGATGAATAAAGAGGGGAAAGTAGTGGAATTTAGGGAGAGTAATGCTGCAGGATGGGTGTGGGATATTCAATTCAGGAGGAATCTGGTGGATTGGGAGGTCGACCAATGGTTGCATCTGATTTCTTTGTTGAACAACTCCTATTTGTCGCATGATGAGGAAGACTGTTGGATTTGGTTAGGGAATGGAGAGGGCTGTTTCTCTACTAATTCATGTATCAAGAGTTTCTTTGACTCGGATGGTATTGAGGGGAATCAGGATTTTTGGGACAGAAATATTTGGGTAGGGATAGCACCTCCCCGTGTTGAAACCTTTTTATGGCAAGTAGTTCATCTGAGAGTGGCGGTTAAGGAGGAATTGTTAAAGCGTGGAGTGGCTGGAATTGAAGATCCCTTATGTCCGTTGTGTGGCAGATTTGGTGAATCGGTTCCCCATCTCTTTCTGCATTGTGAGGTTGCTTGGGGACTGTGGGTCAGATTTTTGAATTTGTGGGATGTTGATTGGGTGATTCCTAGTAAACCTTTAGAGTGCATCACTCAGTGGGACGAGCTTCTTCCGAATTCTATTATTTGGAAATTCATTCCAAGGGCAGTCTTGTGGACGGTTTGGAAAATTAGGAATGAAGTTATTTTTAAGAAAGGGAAGTTGGATGTGGTGTTGTTGTTCTTTATTGCTCGGTTTAGAATAGTTTCTTGGTTTGCTGCTAGTTTTGATTCGCAGATTCCTTTTGATTCTCTGGTGGGTGATTTAACACTTGCTGATTCAATGGTCAGCCACAAAGTAAGATCCAAACCTTCGTGCTGGGTTCCTCCTCCAGTTGGGTTCATAAAGATTAATGTTGATGGAGCAATGGAGAAGGGGTGGAGCAAAGGAGGTATAGGAGGCCTGATTAGGGACAGCAGTGGTAAGTTGAGTCATTGGTTTGCTGAAAATGTTGGGGGAGGTCCCCCGATTATGGCAGAACTTCTGGCGATTAAGAGGGGGTTGAGCTTGCTTATTGATTCTGATGGGGTTTGTAACCAGAGGATTATTTTAGAATCTGATTCATCCAACGCGCTGAAGTGGATCAAAAATCCGGAACTAAGCACCCCTTTATTCCAACCATTGGTGAAGGAGATAGTCTCTAATTTGGAAGGGTTGGACATTTCGTTAAGGCTTATATCGAGGGCTGCTAATTGGGAAGCGGACAGATTAGCTAAGGATGGTATAGGTTGATTTGCTTTCTTCTATTTGGGGAGTTGGTGTGTATGTTTCATTTTGTTATGCAGTTTTTGGTTTTCAGTCTTATGGTACTAGTGACTACGTTGTCCAGCTGATAGTGGTTTTTAAGTCTTATGTGTTTTGGGAAGTGTTGGTTGTTGAAAGGGCTGGCTATGTACTATTCTATTGGTTAATATAACTATAGGCGCTCTTTTCCTCCTTTCAAGGCCCTTCATGTTACTTTCATAACATGGAGGGTAAAATAAAGGGGGTTTTTTACGAGGCCTCATCTTCTATCAAAAAAAAAAAATAGTAATTTTGCATTCTGCAAGAACTGAACAAGATTCTAGTGTATTGTAATGAGCTCATGATTAATGGATGAATGCATTTGTCATTTAGTCCTGATCTATTATTGCTTAGTATTGTTTTCTCTGCTAATTTTTTCTCTCATACTATTTCACAGGGGTGTCAGTTCAATTGCATTTGCTACAAATGGCTCTTGTATTTATAGTGCTGGGGCTGATGGGATGGTTTGCAAAATTGATTCACTGACCGGAAACCTATTGGGGAAGTTCAGAGCTTCAACAAAGTCCATATCCTGTATGACTGTCTCATCAGGTAGGTGTTTTTGGCAGCACTTTTGGTGCTCTGCTTTTGATTTCTACTCTATCATGATGTACTTCATGCCGAATTCATCATATTGATATGGACTTTGTCTTAGACGATGGTATTTATTTTACTAGGCATTAATGCTTTAGTATACCGGACATAGGTTGCTATGGTAGTGGCCAATGAGTGATAGTGGGAGTCTGCCACATAAAACCAACTTGTTTGCATATTCCTAAACATCAAATGTCATAGAACATATGAGATAGCTTATGGGAGCTTCCCTTGCTTGTGTTAGATTGAAATCATTTTTTTCCAGGTTTTGATTTTTGTTTCATTTTTCTAATGCTTTAACTTGGATTCCAACCCTTTTTTTTAGATGGCAAGACGTTAGTCACTGCAGCTGCACAGTTGAAGACTTTTGATTGTTATAATCACAAAAAGATACAGAAGTTTACGGGACATCCTGTAAGTGTTTTCAAGTTTATGTGCCTTTTGTGGTCAACTTTTTCCTGTTATGTGGAGATGTACAGTCTGTCTTGTAATCTTATTTCCTTTTGCCATTACTTAATCAGTTGTTTTTAAATTCATAGGGATCTGTTCGGTGCATGATATTTACTGAAGATGGAAAATTTATCCTATCATCTGCTGTTGCTGAAAGATATATAGCTGTATGGAAAGCACAAGGCGGCAAAAAGCAGTCCGCTAGTTGTGTTTTAGCTATGGATCACCCTGCTGTCTTCATAGATAGCATATGTGTTAACGAGGAGATCTATGTTTTTGCAATTTCAGAAACTGGTGTTTGTTATTTTTGGTATGGTCAGGATGTTGAGACATTGTGCAATGCCAAGCCCACAAAACTTTCAATATCTTTGGAAGATGGTATATCTAAACCTCACAAAGGTGTAATGCCTACAATATTTGCTGCAAAATTGCAAGGCGTTCCCAAGCCGGAATCCGTGCATGTGTTTCTTGCCAATGGTTTGTTGGTAAAGCCATTGTTTCAGAAAATTTTGGTGCAATATGGCTCGGACATATTGTTGAGTAGCTCTCAGGATGGGGTCCTTTTACCAAGGAGCCAATCCCTTAACAAATTGAAGAAAGGACTCGATGCACAGAATAGAGGTACATGTGACCATAATTCTTGCTTATGCTGGAATACTAACTTCTGAATCATTTGGCAATGTGTTGTAAACCTTCCATTCTTGCAGAACCCCTCAATACAAAAGAATTGGACCTTTAATTATTTTTCTTGATTTATCAGATTCATCTAGTTGAACATTATGGTTCTGTATTTTATTTGTTGGGGGTGCAAAATTGGTAATGCCCTTTTGCCTGGTTCAATTCCCCCCTCCGCCCTAAAAAAACCTTCTATTTATCTTTTATTTCTGTTTATCATCTCCTATTTTGTTTTCAATTTCTCGCGGTAGATTACTTAAATGCTTCTTTTATTTTATTTTTTGCTATGTAGACTTCTAATGCTAATTTCTTGTTTGTATTCAATTCGGGTTTGATGCTTGTGAGTCTATATATAGAATCATGTTATGTTATCGTTGATCAGTTTTGCATGATAGCTGATTTCGTATTATGTAAATAGTATTTGCATTGGATCGTGCAAATGCTGAGGATGCTGCACTTCCGATCCCAAAGATTTTTCATCTTCATGAGGAAAAAGAGGATAAACATAGAAGTTTGGCAGTCAGTGCTAACGATGTAATGAATGATTCCTTCAAACCTGGGAGCCAACTGGAACTCATAGATGGAAAAGGTAATTTAGCATTCAAATTTTCAAGTGCTTGGAGCTTAATCTTTAACAATGTGCCATAAGCTGGAAAATCAATGCTGTATACACAGTTCAATAATAGAAAACAAATTGAAACAAAGAACTGGATGGAAGCAACATGAATCCTTGTTTTTTTCCAATGTTAGTGTGCCACTATTGACTTTTTTGTTGTTCTGGTCTATGCAGATGACTCGATGAAATTAGAAGCAGGTTCAAAAGCACCTTGCATTGAGGACCAGTTAACATCATTAGGAATACTTGATACATGTAGCTATCCGCTTGATTCTATACTATTTGATGGTATTAATCTTGAAGCTAATTTGCCACCAAAGAAGGTTCGTATTCAGTTGATAAAGAAGCAAATTATGTTTTATCATTGCAAATATCTCTCGATTTTATTTTTAATTAAGATTTAATTTGTTTCATTTAGCTAATTTTTGTATTAAATTATCAGATGAGAGCAGCTATTTCTTCTATGGAGCCTGGTGATGCTCATAAGTTGCTTGAAAACTTGATGAAACTGTGGCAATCAAGGTCTGGTTAAGTCTTTGTTGCTTGCATTCTCTACCTTCTAACATTTTATATACCGATAACCTATGCTACTCGGACCTTTGATGTGAGTGTTGGATACCCATATGTTTCCATACGGGTATATTCAATTTTATCTAAGTTCCTCTTTGTATTTGGAGGATCATTAGAGAGTTATATCCCCATACCCGTGTTGGTATATGCATTGGTCATGGATGTTGGAAAACAAGTACTTCAAGAAAAATGAAGAGTTAGAGCAACACCGCTGGTAAATAATTAAAATCAGTTAAAACTGGGTTAATAGGTTATCATCCTTTGATTTCTTCATTTTTCTTGAAGAATTCGTGTCCGACACATATTCTGACCTGGTTATGAAAAGGATCTTCAAATACATGGAAAAACATTATTAAAAAGAAGAAAAAAGCCAAAACATACTTGTTTTGGATACGTGCACGTGTCTAACACTCGCTCGAGTTCAGATAAAATAACTATCCTCTAAGGATCTTCAAATACTTGGAATGTATGTATGTGTTTTTGTGTATATATAATATATAAGCTGAACCTACCCATGTTGGATACATACACGTATCTGACATACACTCTATTTCGAGTAAAATAGCTATCTTCCACTGCGAGATGAATTTTATATTAGTAAAATTCCAGTCTATCAATATGATTTGATATTCCTAGTTGGAATATCAGTAGACTGATAATAGAAATTCTCACATTTAGTATCTTAAGCTTGATCCAAGCATGAAGCTTCATTATTTTTTTTGCTAGGCAGCTAGACCTATGTTGCTCCAACTTTTCTTGTTTCTTTTGGTATATTCATCTCTTACATGTGTATGCAACACATATCAGACATGGGTTTCGGGGATATGACCTTTGAAGGTCTCCAAATATATGGGGGGAAATCGAACATGTGTGGGGCACATGCCCGTATTTGATATTCACACCCAAGTCCAATTAACTTGGTTTTAGAGTGAGTTTTTACCCTATTTTAAGCTCATTTCGTTTTATCGAACAATCTTGAATTTCTTCTGGCAAGTAAATAGCTACAAACATGATATGCTTGAACATTCACTTTTATTGTTTCAACAGGTCATGTAGTGGAAAGTATGTTCTTCCGTGGATATATAGTTTATTACCGACTCACGGTCATTTTATAATGCCTCGAGAACCTGTAACTCAGATGCTTAATTCCTTGTTGAAGGTAACTGTTGTGGAAGGAAAATTCCCTACCCTTTGTCTGTAGCAAGCTTTCTTTTGGTAATGACTGAGTTCCAGGAAAGGTATTGTTCGTTTTGGAGACCCACCAGCCTCTCGAGTATTTTTCACCCGCAAGTGTCCCTTGGTTCTAACCAAGGAAGGCCACCTGCAAGTTACAAATCCATGAGGGGCCAATGGGTTCTCAAAGAGGACCAATACCTTTGAACGAGGAACAGACATTCAGGAACCCAGTCATTAAACATTTATCTTCCTGCATGAAATTATCCTGTCATTGTTATCTTAAGAAAATGAGTTTAATGTAGTAGTTGTAGTCATGATTCACAATGCCCCTTTTCTTTTTCCAGAATACTAAATCGAGAGGGTCGACACTTCAGTCTTTGCTACAATTATCTGGACGATTGCAGCTTGTAACAACACAGGTTGGTAACTTAATGTTGCTACTTGGATTAAATTGTTTGTTGTGTTTTGATTGTATTTCTCATCTTTTCGAAACAGATTGACAAGGCAGCTCAGATCAAAATTCAACAATCCACTAGTGATCATCCAATGGATGAAAGTGAAGATGATGAAGACGACGATGATGATGTAGATGACATTCTTTATGGGGAAGAAGATGAATCCCAAATAAGTAGTGACGATGATAATTAAACTGCCTCGAGTGCAAGAGGTAATAGTAAAACCATGGGGCCAAGTTTGATTGTTAAAAGAAATTTCCATCTCTGTACTAATTGCATCATTTTGCCAATTGTTTAATGACTTAAATGTATACTTTCTAGGGGTTTATTTTTAATTTATTCGTTTTTTTTTTGTGTACGCATTTGCAGATTGTGTTAGTTAAACAGAAGGGGCTTTGGCCTTTTCAGCATTTGAACCTTTGTATCAATCTGTTCGGTACCTAATGTTCAAAAAATAGGTATCTGTAACAGAAGGGCCTTTGTCATTCTAATGCTTAAAATAGATATCAAATGTTTCCATCATTATACTTTTTAGTATAACGGACGTCAAAAAGATAATCAAATGATACATGTCACATTTATATTTTTTTAGAATTTTATTCTTTAAAAAGAATTTAAGAATATTATTAATTTTAAGAAAAAAATCAAATTATTCTGAAATTACAAAAATAAAATCCCAAAATTAAAATCTCTCATTGGAATCTCAGTTATCAGTTGTCAGTCATCTTTGATCAAAACAAAAAAGACCCCTCGGCAACATCAAGGGGACAGCCCTACGCGCATAGCTACTTCGCCTGCTTCTTATTATGCCGAAACTGCAAGGGGGACGGAAGTTTAAATAATGTAGGGTAAACTACGCTTTTAGTAATTAAATTATTAATTTTAATATATTTTAGTATTTTTTTTAAATCATATCTAATGTCTAAAGTTGTTGGTTGTTGCATCTGTCGGTCAATAAGGCACAAACTTTTTAATTCTCACATTTTCGATCACCTAAACATAATTTTGGATTCTGTTTCAACGGAAAACACTTTAATTTCCCTAAATCGAAGATGTACTCTTCAATTTCATCTTTTGATCTCCGTGGTCTATCGTTCAATGGGTTTGAAACTAAACTATGTTGGTCAACTCGTCATTCTCTCGTGGTCCATTGTTCAGATTGGTCATCCGTCTACCAGAGCTATACCACGTGAGCCCATTCGTTAAGTTTTTAACTTTAAGGGTACTAAAATAAAACAAAAACTAAATATTAAGTATGATTTTTAAAATAAATAAAAGTTTAGGTACTAAAATGGAACAAATTAATAGTTTAGATACTAAACACGTAATTTGTTCAATAATATATATATATATATATATATATTTAAAAATCAATATTTTTACCTTTTTAAAAAAAATATATATAAATTTAAAAAATATAAATGTGATATGTCATTTAATAATTTTTTAACGAGAAGTGTAATAGAGAAAAAAATATTTGACACTTATTTTTAACGAAAAATATTTATCTAAATTAATTTAGAATATAATTTAGAGATTTATTTTTAGAGAAAATAATTTCAGTGACCGAAAATACCTTATAATATATGATTTTAACCAAAAAAAATTTATTTACGAAAATGACAAACAAATTCGCAACGCGAACTCCAATTTCGCAACACAAGTTCCAAAATCGCAACGCGAAAGTCGAATTCGCATCGCCAAAGTCAAATTCGCAACGCGAATAGTTAAATTACAACGATAATATGTAATTCGCAATGCGAATAGGTAAATCGAAACGATAATATGTAAATCACAACGCAAATTCGCAACTCGAATTTCACAACGTTAATTACCGATATAGGCAATTAGCGTTGCGAAAACGAAATTCACATTGCGATTTTCTAAATTCGCAACGCGAATAGGTAAATCGCAACACGAATTCTCCAAATTCGCAACTCGAATTTCGCAATGATAATATGTAAATCGCAACGCGAATTCTCTAAATTCGCAACTTGAATTTCGCAACGCTAATGACTGATATAGGTAATTAGCGTTGCGAAAATGAAATTCACGTTGTGATTTTGGAGAATAGCGTTACGATTTTCCAAATTCGCAACGCTAATAGGTAAATCGCAATGATAATATGTAAATCGCAACGCAAATTTGCAACTCGAATTTCGCAACGCTAATTACCGCTATAGGTAATTAGCGTTGCGAAAATGAAATTCGCGTTGTGATTTTGGAGAATCGCGTTGCGAAAACGAAAATCGGATTGCGATAGTACTGTTTTCCTATATCGGTAATTAGCGTTACGAATTTGACTTCTGTGCTGCGATTTATATATTCGCGTTGCGATTTACATATTCGAGTTGCGATTTACATATTCGCGTTGCAAATTTGGAAAAACGCGTTGCGATTTTAGAACTTGTGTTACGAAATTGGAGTTTGCGTTGCGAATTTGTTAGTCATTTTCGCAAATCCAAAAAAAGTTGGTTAAAATCGTATATTATAAGGCATCTTCGGTTACTAAAGTTATTTTCTCTTATTTTTATTATAAATCTAAAATTTAGAATATAAACCCTACTTTATGGATTTAACTATATTATAACTTTTATAATCAGATGACAAAAAGAAAGAAAAATGTTAATAATCAGGTTATTTCTATATTTTACCTATATAAAATTGTGTCGACAGAAATCAAGAAAGGAATATTATTTTTCAAAACGACAGAGTTTTCTTCGATCTCAATTCCTTAGCCCACACGTTCAAACCATTGATCTTTGGATCAAAACCGGAAGACGACGGCAATTCATCGGCGAGCGACGGGGAAAAATTAAAAGAAAAAGATGAAGGTCGATGTTAACGCGATGGCTCGTACAGTCGAAGTCGATAATCGAATTCCTCTCCATTATTATTATCGAATCGCCGATAATCTCCTCAAACAGGTTCGCCATCGAATTGTTTCCCTGATCCTACTTCTTTTCCTTAATAATTACTAATTCACGATCGTTTAATGTTTACTTTTAGCTTAATCTCAGTTTTAATCACTCCTTTTGTTCAATAAAGTTTTAATTGCTAACGAATTTATAGTTTTGATGGTTTGATTAGCTCATTTACCGTAATTATTTATCTTAATGTTTGAAAATGGTGGTAATTTAAGTGCTTAGTAGCTTTAATTTGTAACATTGGCTTGCAGATGCTTCGTTTATTTATGTTAGCTTGAAAATTGAAGTATATTTACGACTTTTTTATGTAATTTTAAATTTTCAGGCTAGCATTTACCGAGACGAAAAGAACATAGTAGATTTGTATATAATACTACTTAGATATTCAAGGTGAGGGAAACTTAGTGTGGATTGAATATAGAAAAGCTACTAAAATAGTTTGTCTAAGCTTATTTGTGATTTCTTTTATCAGTCTGGTATCGGAAACTATACCTTTTCATCGGGATTACCAGGTTTTGCTTCAGAAAGAAAAGGCTAAGTATAGGAAGGTGAGGTTTAATTGTTGTTCTGGTTGCGCTATGATGTGAATCCGCTCTAATGGTAATTAATGATGTTTTGGTTGTAATGTTCCTTATTTGTAGAGGCTTTTAGCTGTACTTGATGAGCTTGAATCTCTAAAACCAGAGGTTCGTAGGAGAGTTGAAGAACTAAATAGACCTCGTGCAGGGACAAAATTGCTTGAATCTGATGGCTATGAAATCACTTCCTATGGCTCTGAGAAGACATCACCTTTGGACTGGCCCCATGTAAATAAAGGGTCTAATATGAGCTTAGATATTAAGCAGGTACTAATCCGTTTATAAGCGGAGGATGCAATTTGATTTTCATTAAACAGTTATCTCCATATCTGTTCCTTGTTTCTGTACGCCTGGTTGTCCAGTTTTGTTTTCTTGTTTTTGCTTGCTTTTTTTAATAGAATGCCTAACATCATATCTCGTTTTCCCTTTTTATTTGGATGCAGCCTGCCAACATGGCTCTTCAATCTTCATGGAAGTATAATAACGATCGTAATCAAATTGACAAGCAGTTCCAAAAGTTGTGAGTTATTTTTCCTCTCATTAATGATGATTTGAACTTGAATCCTCTAAGCCATACCTTTGCAATCTGAAAATCAGCAGTTGTATAGTTGGGTCCATTAAAATTCAACTCTGTGCTTTTAGCTGATACCTATTAGAAAAGGAATTAATTGATTTCAGAAGTACCAACAGGCATAAAATTCCATTTGTTACTTCTGCTTTACAGCATCTTGATTTTGTTGGTCTTTACTCATTGTCATATTTGTTTGTGTTTTTAATAACCCCTCACAAAAAATTAATTATTTGAAAGCATTTTCTCTAAGGCTAACATGTTCTAACCATTTCTGGACTGGATATGTTCAGGTCTATTAATGTGCCTCTTCCAAATAAAGAAACATTGTCTAGACACTCATTTCTTGGTCCTAATGGTCTTCGAGGCCAGTGGCTTGGACCTGGTGCTGAGATAAAGGTAAACCTCTGTTTGCTATATATCCCACCCTTCCTATCTTCTTTCCCTATTTTTTGTTTAATCTCTTTTTCATGCTTAACTGCAAACCTGCATCAAATCATCTATTATGCTATATAATGCAGGTTCAATATCCAAGCAGTATGGACTTGGTTCCTGCAGAAAACTCAGGGTAGGCTTCCAGAAAGTCCAATCATTCTTCTTTAATCTGATAATCTTTTCTATCTTATCCATTATCATGTAATCCTTTCCCTTAAATATTCTGGACAAAAATAAGATAGAATATATGCTGAGACTTCTGTTTTTTGTCGCTACAACGTGGCTGCTTTAACATTTTCTATTTGCTGTTACAATTTATTATAGGTCGAATCAGACTGGACAATGTGGTAATCTGGCTGTAAAAGATGGTGATGTAGGACAGGTTGGTTCTGCAATGGAGTCAGTGCTCTCCTTAGATGATGGTCGATGGTTAAATCCTGCTGAAGGTTCGTGTCACCCTTTAATTACTGAGGCAAAGGAGGACCCCTTCCAGTTTATCGGTATCAAACAACCTCCTCCTCCTCCTGTTCTTGCTCAAGTCCATCAAGACTTTGCTCCAAAACCACCATCAAAAGTTGCTGATCCAAGACCTGGTCCAGCAAAGCCGTCTCAAGATGGAATGCCAAACAGTAGTTCATACCAGCATCTACATGTTGTATGTCCACTGTGTCAAATTCTTGTTCTTCCCTATTACTTGTTGGAATTTTATGATTATAAGATTTTGGTCTTCTACATTGATTTTATTTGAATTGTTGACATATTCTGCAGCCAGTGCGCATGATGGAGGATTTCTTACGTCTAGCTCAGGAAAATACTGCAAAAAATTTAGAAACATGTGGTGTTCTGGCTGGATCATTGGTGAGAAACTATAATTTAAATCTTCATAAGCATTTAGTTTGAGAGAGTTAGGAAATTGGGGCTTCAAAGTTTCTGCAGGAGGTTGTTTATACTTTTGATTTTGACTGTAGAAAAACAGGGTTTTCCATATCACCACACTTATAATCCCAAAGCAGGAATCCACTTCAGATTCGGTATGATGTTTAACTCTTTCTAATATATTTTATTTCGATCCTGTGAACTAATATTAACTCTACTGAGAGTTGAAATATGATTATGTCCATATTCTTTATTACTGTTGCAATGATTTTTTTTAAAAAACTTTTCAGTGTTCAACATTAAACGAAGAAGAAATTTTTGAAGTTCAAGATAAATTATCTCTGTTTCCCCTGGGTTGGATTCATGTAAGTTCACAAGCCTTGAGTTTTCAATGCATATTTGTGATTACATATTATTTTCCTCTATGTGCTCTTTTTCGATGAACACATCTGACCATGGGGTAGGCAAAAGCTCACTTATCCTGCATTCTATTTCAAAATACTATTTCTTATTATCATTGCTGCATCACTCCACTATTGCAGTCATGCGAACACAAACATGTTATTTTAAGGTCAAATTATGCAATTTGTCCTTGTACCATGCAATAGTTGTGGATTTGGTCTCTTTACTCCATTTTGCTCAAGTTTAGTCCTTGTAGTACTTCTCAAATCTTGAAATTTAAGCCCTGAGACTAGCAGAAACTGTAAGCTTTGTTAACTAATATGATGTGGTTTTTTTTTTTGTATTACGTGAAAAGAAGCTGATGACACGGCATGACAACAAAAAGGACCACATCATTTATGTTATCCAAGTCGGTATTAAAAAAAGGCGATAAAAATGCGAAAAGAAAACCCAAGAACTGAACATTATCTTTCACAAGAGAGGTGTAGAGGATTCTTTTTTATTGGTTCAATTTGTTTACCAGTAAGTGTATAAATAAACCAAAAAAACTTTTAACTGTATCGACCCCTCACTCTCACCTCTTTTGAATTTGGATTTTGCCTGATCCGCACCTTTTTTAGGATCTTAGAAAGAATTTTTCTTTTTTCAATTTCTTAAAATTTTCCACCATTTTACTTAACCCTTTTTGGAAACTCTCAAGTCCTCTAGGAAAGTTCATTCATTTTTTGGGATTTTTTCTGGGTTGTGTGTGCTTTAAAATTTGGCTCGAGGTGTTATTTTTTTACACTTTATTTTAATTTATTGGATGATTAGTATTTAAAATCATGTCTTTACCCACAATTTTAATTTTGTAGAAGTAGAAGTTTAGACCTTGTCTAAGGTTTCTTGGAATCAGCTGTAATTATTTATTTTGGAGAAAATATTGAAAGAAAAAAAAATCTGGGTGTGTTCAGTTTGGGTTTTCTTCATAGATTACAAAATTTTCCGATTAATTATTTTTTTCTTCATATATTAATTACTCAACTAATAGGAAGGTTTTCTTCCCCCTCTTCACAAACTGCCTTCTTCCTCTCTTCACAAAATCTTGTTGAGTCGTTGGACTTCTATAATTATTTGCAGCTGTTGCATATTGCAAAGATGAATAGCATAATTTGACCTTATTTTGAAGTTAACACATAATTTTGTGGTTTGAAGCTTATCTTGGTTGCTTGAGCTTGACTTAATTGTAATGGATAAAACACTTCTAGATATATGAAAGGCAGATTCTACTCTAGCATGTAATTGGTTTATTACCTGTAATGGATTTTTTTCTTGGGCCTTGCACCAATGCAGTTCAGTGTTCTCTACATATGGTTTGGTGAAATTCATGCTTCTTTTGGGTCTGTTGTTTTCGCTTTCAATTTTTCTTTTCAATCTCCTTTTGATATTTATTTTTTCTTCCTTTGATTAGCATTATACGGTGTTGTAATATTCAGTGCATTTCTTAATCTCCTTCATGAAGCTGGATTTATGTTAGTTCTAGCTTGTGTGTTAGGTAGTAAGAACCTAGTGCGTATCTGAATGACTGGGTGCAGTTTTGTAGACAAATTTTACGCATCTAAAACTTTTAAATGCTTTTTCTTTCAGACACACCCAACTCAGACGTGTTTCATGTCATCTGTTGATCTTCACACTCATTACTCGTATCAGGTACAAGAACTCATACTTGATTTGTGCATGCGTGTTTGTGTATACACTCCATTTTTCTTGTGTGAATTCAATCTTACTACATCTAGTTCCTTGTACCCTTCTCAAATGTATGAATTACATATTATTTGTTTTTTTGACAATTTTTTCTCTCGAACTTTTGTAGATTATGTTACCGGAAGCAATTGCAATTGTTATGGCCCCTACCGATACATCCAGGTATATTCTCATTTCCCCTAATGATCATGTCATTGAATTCAATGAAATATATAATAGTAGTAAACGTGAAAATACAAATGTTTTCTGTTATGGTCATGTTTTGAGATACTAATATATCTTTCTACATGAAGTCCCGTGCCATAGAACGGAGTAGCTTGATACTTGTATTTGATATTTCAGGAGTCCACTTCAGTATTTAGACAGTTTTTCGTAAACGTTTTTTCGATTTGACTTTTTCGCCCCAATTTCGAATTTAAAAGTTTTAAATTACTCAGTTCTGTGGTACAGAGATTAAATTGTACTTTTACTCGAGTACGAGTCGTCTTTTCTTGCTCTGTACATAGAAGCATATTCTGCTCTAAAACTTCATTTTGTCTAGACGATGAAAATGGGTAGAGGGGATTATTCATGTTTCTTAATCAAACAATTTTTCTGTAAGCTAAATGATGTTGAAAATTATCAGAAGTAGGTTAAATCTGATGATCAACATGTATAGTCCCCTGTTAGTTTCGAAAAGATATTACATGAATTGTTGGACATTTGCATACTCTTTACCTGCTAATGAAGCGTTTGCATCAAATTGCAGCCCACACGGTATCTTTCACCTGTCCGATCCAGGCGGCGTGTCCATTATTCGTAATTGTCAGCAACGAGGATTCCATCCGCACGAGGAGCCTTCAGACGGAACACCGATCTACGGGCATTGCTCTCATGTATTTATGAACCCAAAGATAAAGTCTGATGTTGTTGATCTCCGGTGAGATACAATCGTATGGATCAACTGAAGAGAATCACAGTCAAAATACAGCGTGTAACCATTTTTCTTCCATTCTATTGATAAGAGTTATAAACCTTTCCTGCTGTATAATGTATATTATTGGTGGCCGTTTCCTTGAAGAAGTGGTCATTATTATGGGAGTTCGTCGTCTACGAATCGAGATTAAATTCGAACAAAATTCGGACATTTCACTGCATCTCTGTATAAGATTATGTAGGTTAATCTTTGAGTAAATTAAAATTTTCTTATTAGTTCTTAGATTAAGTATAAAGATTAGGGTGTTCACGATCAATAAATCGTACCGTTTAATCTAAACAGTTTGATTAATTACTATTGCAATTATTGAATTTTACTAATCTTAACTGTTAAAAAATGATTAATTCTTATTAACGATTCAGTTACAAGTTAACCTGTAATGAGTTACAAATTTCTTTTTTCACATGTTCACTTTTTATTTTGAGCATAATGAGACTACCTAAATAAGAGATTTTGATCACAAATTCTATGCTTAGTTCAGAAAAAGTACATACTAATATTACATAGTAATTAGGACATTTATACACTGTTATATTAGTTTAAAGAACATAACAATACCACATACTTTTATTTCCCTTAAAATATATCTATAATATAATACTGGTTAATTATTTATTAAAATCCGTAACGATTAACCATCACTTTTAGCAATTTCATTAATTGAGACTGTTTAGCCTTAACAATTTAATTAATCAATCAATAAAATATAATGGTTATATTGGTTAATGATTATAGTTAATCTACGCATCCTTAACGAGGATGGTCGCCCAAAAATGAATACTAATTGGTAGTTCAATGCTAGCAAATTGTAGATATAAAAATATTTCCCCTACTTTTGGTTGTTTATATATCTGCAATTTGGCATAGAATTGAGAAAAATGTATATATTTGGCCCTCATTGTCCCCAAATACAAATGCACCATCATGTCCTTAGACCTCGGCAATATCGGACATCTCAAGTGACTAAGGGGCAATTAAAACTGCAGAATTTCACCAATCATTTCATCAACCAAAGCATTCATAATTTGTTCTTCAATGTCTACTCCAACTACAAAGGCATCAACTTCGAAGTCTAGCCATTTTCCGTATCCGCTGCTCATGTCGTCGTTGACGAGCTCATCGACCATACAATCTCCCATGGCTCTCCACCTTGAGATCTCCTTGTGTACTTCTTCGGCTAACCACTTGTTTCTTCTCATAATCGCCATCCCTTTGGCCCATGTTCGGTGTCCCCCACTCGCATACTGTCTGCATTTTGAGTTGAGACATTCACTGACCGAATCGAATAGTACCTTACGTTCTAGCTTACCCTCCTCGCCATCGCTTCTTCGTCTTTCCAACTGATTGAACAGACAAGGGTTTATAATTTGATGAGCTCGGCCTATGGCAAAGTCCTTGAACATCAATTCTACATTACAGACTATCAACTTCACATATTCTAGTTCCCAGTTCACTGATATTATAGGATCTGACATAGCAACAATATTACGATTACTTTTGGCCACTGCTCCGGATGATATCGAAGAAGCCGAGTCCGATAACTCTGTATCAGCTTCTAGTGTGCGTAACTTCTTTAAAGGACTCAGTCGAAGAACTTCCGCAGTTTGAATTGTCGAACACCGCTTGCTTCCTGAAAATTGCATTATAGATGCATGTCAGTATAACTTTAAAGAACTTGAAGAGCGGATTTAACAAAAGAAACGTATACGAAGAGTTGGTAGTGTTACCATCAATACTGAAACTATCCGTGCTATCCGAGGAGTTGCAGCTTTCAGTTGAAAATGAAGGTTCAAGGATAGAAACCGGACTAGGTTGCCGTGCATCAAGAGTGCTACTACTGCATTCATCCATCCATCTCATCGAGTCCCTGAATGTTCCATATGAGCATTAGTTATCGTTTTCGGTAATAGTTTTGCTCCATATGAGCAGTGTTACAAGCCAAAGAACAAAAACTCGAGTAGCGATTGAAAACCATGTCCTTTACCTGAAACTTGTGTATCGATCTCAGCGGTTGAAGATCGCAGGAGGAAAGGTTTCGTTCTTGCGAAAATGATATAGAAGTTGAATCTGGTTCAGATCTGAGAGATTTCTTAGAGGAAGATTCAATTGCATTGTTTAGTTCCAGAAGCTTTCGTTCCAAAAGAATACTTAAAGCATCTCCTCCTATCACATTTTGTCCCAATGAAGACAAGTTCATACTCTCGGTGTCGGGTAACAATCGCTTACCCCGGTTATCCATGCGAATGCCATTGTTTTTCTCTGCAATCTGTGTAGATGTTTTCAATGATCGAGTAAGCGGGGCAGTGAATGTGAAGGAAACGACATCCATGCCTTTCTTGCTATCTTCAACCCAGCTGAGGCTTCTTTCGGTAACAGCATGGTCTTCCTTTCTGTTTTTTTCTATCAACATGCTATCAACACCCTGATTTTCCGAAACTCAAAATCTCTATCAATGTATCTTTTCTTCCTTGGGTTCTTCGAACTAGAATATGGACCTCGTTCGCTATCCATTGCACCTACACTGAACTTCCTTGGCCCGGTTTTGGAATTTCCAACGGTTTTAGCTGATACCTTGCGTCGCCCCGAAGCAGAATCCACAGGGAGCACTCTTCTACCATTCAAGTTGGAACCTATAGGCTTCGACGGTAATTTGTCTTTATCAATTATACAATTTTGCTTCTGGTTGTTCAGCTTGAGTGCACCGGAAGCATTGCACATCGAAGAATTCTTATGCAAACTCTTTCGAGAACTTGATTGATACTTTAAGGATTCATTCAACTTAACCTCACTCTCGTCTTTTGATCCTAACATATGTCGGCGGCTTCTTGAAACCAATCCTTCTCTTTTCTGCACATTGAATTTTGCTTGTATTGCAAGCGAAATAGATTTCCTCTCACTATTTAGAACAGGAGAAATTTCTTCCGTATTGGAAGTACGGAATGATGGCACGCCTGTTAATCCATTCCAGCTCTCGTTCAGCGGTTGTCCTTTAAGATACTTGACGGCATTCGACTCAACCGGCTTCCGAGTCATTTCAGTGAGCCGGGATGTTTTATGTGCAGCTTCAGACTTCTCTTTTAAGTCTCTCACTTTCACAGGCACAGAAGAAGATTGAACTGGAGGCTTTCTTTGCGCAGCCTCCATTTTTCTTTGAAATCACGAACTTTTACGGGCACTGAGGACGATCCAACCGGTGGCATTTTGGCTCTAGCGATGACATGGGGACTAGGCTCGAGAATTCTAGCAGCTGCTTCCATTATATGAGCAGCATCCTCAGTAGGAAAAAACCCCGGACTCTTTATCGGGGACAAAAGCTTATGGTGTGTAATTGGAATTGTTTTAGCAGCCTTAGGAGGCAAACTTTCGGTTCGGAATTTCTCTATAGGATTGCTGACCATTTTCCGAGGCTTCGAATCTGCAAAGTTTCTCACAGGGCCACCCTTGATCTTGTTGAATGGATCATATGGATAAACTATTTGCTCATCATGATGATAATTAAGGTTTCTGTTTTGGAAATGAGCATCTCGAAGAGATTGAGTTTCGAAAAACAGGGTGGAGTACCGTTCAGACGATGTAGGTAATGAATCTAATCCCATTAGTTGAGCCACTACATTCGGGGCCTTTGGTCCATACATATCGTCATCCCTAACCGAAGAAGCACAACTATAATCACTACTTCCTTTGAAACTCATCCTGGCTCCCGTTTCATCCTCATCCTTCTGCAATAATCACAACAACAATTGTAAAAGCAGTTTTATATAACCATCACCCCGAAATCATCTCAGATTGCTATGTTCTCACCAGATGAATATGTGTCATCGGTACGTTCCCATCACTTCTCTTTTCCTGTTTCGAACACTCTTAAAATTTTGAAGACACAAACCGATCAGAAACGACATATGATGTAAACTATTATGGTACATGAACATAATTTCCCTTGAATATGCATGTGACAATGCACTGGGAAGGCAGTTATACCTGGAAAATCCGACTTGCTCGAGAATAACTTCTTCCGCGATTTTGCAGTCCAGTCGAGTAGCTGAAAGAATCCACCTACATAACCTCCTCCATTCGTTGAACCTTCCGCGTTGACACCCATCATACTAAAGCGAAACCCCGAGAACTCTGCTTATAGGAGAAATACAAACCGAAGTCCACCAATCAAATTCTCCTGTAGTTGTTAAACACAATGAACCGTTCAGTTACCAAGTATTGAATTTATAACACAATCAGACACTACAATATAAGCTCCTACAAGATTCTAAACCACTGTAAGATGTTAAAAATACTTGAATTTGTGAGATAATTCCTTTTTCTATAAACTCCATTGTTCGAAAGTTGAGAACATATTCGATTAAACAAATAAAAGATCCGATGTGCATCAGTAATTCGACTTCAAGATGTCCAAAATATGCATCAAGTTTAACACCGAGAAATGATGTATACCAGACTTCATTTCACATCACACTTGAAGACACGTTGCAGAAATTCAAACAACCAAAATGTCGAAGCAAACTCGAAAACCGAAGAACATTAAATGAAAACACAAACCATCTCTAAATCCTTGATTCCACACATTCCGGTACAATATCAAAACTATGCTGATTAAAACCTACATTCTAGCATTAATCATTTAAGTTTCTACAGTAATGGGGGATTAAAACATGTAAGATTAATTGCATTCACTCATTTCACTATAATAATTACCTCAGATCCCAAAGTCAGTAAATCAAACGATATATTTCCTGTATAATGAACCAAGCAATTAAATTTCATTGAAGCTGCATGAAGAACACTACAATCAAAATTCTTAAAGTCATACCCCCTTTCCCGAATTTTCTCAGCTACCAAACACACCCAATGTAAACAATTCAAAAAATGATAAGAAAAAAGCATCATAAAATCAATAAAACACCCCATAAACAAAAACCCAAATCTTTAACCGAACCAAAAACACTTACATTGAGCCAATGAATAAGATCAACTTAACTGAAGCTGAAATTTTCTGGGTTCAACTTGTATATACTTTGAAGCTGAAAGTTGAGATTTATTGAGAAAAACAAAAGTGGAAAGGCTCCTCCTTTGAATTTGAGAAAGGGAGAGAGAGAGAGAGAGTATTTGTAGTTCAAATCGATAGAATGCAGACAGAGAGCGAGTAAAGGTGGGATTTCGATTTTTTAAATAAAAAATATTATTAAAAGGAGGTAAATTTAAAAAGTTTATAACGTCTCTTTGGATTTCAAATTCCAAACGGAGACTTACGAGTGGTTCTTGCGTTTTTGTTAAAGTTACACCTCTCTTTCGATTTGTTTGTGAACCACTTGATGGTTGGTGTACACACGTGTTGAAGAAAAACGTCTTTCCAAAGTTGAAGTGTAACATGATAAATTAAGTGTCATTTATCCAAAGTCAAATTACAACTAGCAATATATATATATATATATAACACTAAATTAGAACTACCAATTTTAAAAACACAATACAATTATATGCTATGAATATAAATTAAAAATAATAATTAAGATGCGTCCGGAATGTATGGATTTAAAATTTATATAACATACAAACTATTAATTAATAAAAAATAATTTAAATATAAAATATTTAAAAATAGAATGAGAATATTCAAAGTGTATGTACTTCAAAATCTTGATTCTAAATATTAAAGATAGAATAATACGAACGGAGGTTCTCTTCAATACGAAGATTTCATAGTCTTTTTAGAATATAATAAAAGTGGAAAATATAATTTTTTTTAAAATACAATAATAAAATTAGTTTTTAATATTTGTTTAAATTGTTATTTTGATTACAATTGAAAAGTAAACAACGAGTCTCAAAATTGACACAGCATCCACGATTGTTGAGGGTAATATGGATTCACAGCCATGTCTCAATATATAGGGTAAGAAATGAATCATCAAGATGATGAAGCAGAAGGAGATACAGTGAAAGGCTTCTGTTCTTCACATGTGAGCACTTCATGGGGGCCTGCCTCTTCTCTGCCAACGCCCATTAGATCCAGGTAATACAGATAATGTGAGATGATGTTGTTCATGGAATCAACATCACCTTGACCGCAAACCTGATCTCCGTAGAGCACATTCATGGTGGTTCCCAACCCCGGAATGCGCTTGGCCAACGTGTCGTTCTTGGTCGGTTTCCAGTTGCCAATGAAAACGTCTTGGGCCGACGGCTGGTTTTTCTTCACCGGTGTCATCCATCTCCAGATTGCTGTTTGGAAAGCCAAGGTTGCATTGTTTTCCAAGTATTCTGGGTGGTTCAACAAATCCACATTCAATGTCTTTCCTGTTTCTCCATAGTTGAAGTTCCTGTAGCCACACAGAATCAGCAAACAGATACTACATGTAACATATATTCCCATACCCACTAATAACACTTACGTTCAAGACGAAAATATATTATCAAAATATTTAAATTATATAAGAATTTAAAATTTAAAATTAAACGATCACCCCACTTGCCCCTATCGATTCCTGGTTGAAGAATTTTTACCAGTAGATGGGTAAGGCACCACGGCCATGGTATGAAACTCCTGGAGTGCAAGGATAGGTGTATTTGTAGTAGTCATCACAATAGACTTTGCTGGGACTCATTTCCTTGTTGTAGCATAGACCCCAGGCCAATGGTCCCCCAGTCGCCACTCCGTAACCACCTAAAAATCATTTAAAACAAGTTTCAATTTGACTATAACGAAATTCGAGTCATAAATCATTTATGAAACATCTATTTATTAGACGATCAGATATTAAACATTAAAACTTGAACAAAAAATAAGAAAATGTAGAAACAAGTGAGAAAATTTTGATATAGTGATAAAATTAGCCCTCAACGTTCATACAAATGACCATTTTGACCATTTTTTTAGAATATTTTAGTCTTTAACGTTTAAATATTTTGTCAAAATAACATTTATTATATGAAAATCGTTAATTGACTAAAGATCCACAAGTATTACTAACGTGATATTTTTATATGTATTTAGTTAGTGACGTGACTTGTACCACACATCCAAAGTAATGATGTGACATGCATAACACCACCTATAATGATAATGTGATATATTGATTGTTAGTCAACTATCGATTTTCATTGATAATGAGTATTTTGATTAAAAATTAAAATGTTAGGACAAAAATGCTCCCAAAAAAATGTCAAATTGATCATTTGGACAAATATTGTGGCTAATTTTATGATTATGCCGAATTTTTTTTTAGTTTAGTTTTGACGTGTTACTTACATGAAGTTTTGCTTCCAACATGCCCAAGAAAAGCCGCCACTTCCTTCATACTCATGAGCTTCTTGTTACGGAAAACGGCTATCGGATAGAGCAAAATTGCAACTGATAATTTGAGAAAATAAAAATGAAGATAAAAAGAGACAAAATTTACGTGGAAAACCCCTAAATAATATAGGGTAAAAACCACGGGCAACTGTAGAAGAATTTCACTATGAGAAAATAGGAATTACAACCTCTCTCGATCTACCAAGGAGAAAACAATGATAATTCTCTCTTGATAAAAAAGAGAAAACAACTCTCATTAAACTCTCTAAATTCTCTCTAGTATTAGAAGAAAGCTAGAATGCTTTGGGATGGTTTTGAAGCTAAATGAGCTAGGGTATTTATAGTTGAAGCTTTAAGGACTAATTTGTAAATACCCTAAATTACAATGACTAATTGCATAGTTTTACCATCCAAAATTTTCAACAATTTGGTGGCCAAATTTGACCAATTTTGCCACCCCATTAATGCCACCAAATTACCACCCATAATGTTGACAATTGATGTAATTTGGTGGGCCAATTTTCAACAATCTCCCACTTGAAGATTTGATTGGAACAATCATATCTTCACACAATTCTTTCTACCTTGTACCTTTCATGTTGCTTACGTTTCTGACAGGCCACAGGAGGATCAACACCAGGTAAATTTATCAGCATTGATTGCCTTCGTCATGAAATCTGTTATGTTGTCTTTGGTATGGATCTTATGCATATCTACCGTTCCTTCTTCCACCTTTTCACGAATGAAATGGTACTGAACTCGTATGTGCTTAGTCCTTGAATGAAATGCTGGATTCCTTGCTAGATACAAGGCGCTTTGACTGTCACAAAACATAGAGACATACTCTTGATTGTGCCCAAGCTCCTCCAATAGCATCTTCAACCAAATTGCTTCTTTACTGGCTTGTGTAGCTGCTACATATTCTGCCTCTGTTGTGGACGTAGCCACAACTGACTGCAATTTTGAAACCCAGCTTACAGCTCCACCAGCAACTTTGAACACATATCATGTAGTAGATTTGCTTTTATCCAAATCCCCTGCATAGTCAGAATCTACATACCCATTGATTAGTAAGTTTGATCCTCCGTAACATAATGCAACATTTGAGGTCCCTTTGATGTATCTTAGGATCCTCTTTACAATATTCCAATGCTCTTTGCCTAGATTCGCCATGTACCGACTAACCACTCCCACTGCTTGTGCAATGTATGGTCTTGTGCATATCATAGCGAACATTAAACTTCCCACTGCTGATGCATACGGTACTCGAGACATCTCCATCCTCTCTTCTTCACTGCTAGGACTCATACTGGAGGATAATTTGAAGTTAATAGGAAGAGGGGTAGAAATTGGCTTACAATCTTGCATGCTAATCGTGACAAGATTTTCTTCAAGTAATTCTTTTGTGAAAGCCAAATCTTCCTATTACTTCTGTCTCGGTGAATTTGCATCCCTAGAATCTTGTTTGCTGATCCAAAGTTCTTCATTTCAAATTCCCTAGCCAGTTGTGCCTTCAATTCTTCAATATGATCTTTGTTGGGTCCTACAATCAATATGTCATCCACATAAAACAGCAATATAACAAAATCGTTATCACCAGACCTCTTGAAATAAGCACAAGGGTCTGCATTAAGTCTGTTGTATCCAAGGCACATAATGAAGGAATCAAATCTATTATACCAACACCTCGGCGCCTGCTTTAGACCGTATAGAGATTTGTTCAACCTGCAAACCAAGTTCTTTTCTTTTTCTTCAAAACCTTCAGGCTGGAGCATATAAATTTCTTCTTCAAGATTTCCATGAAGAAAAGCTGTTTTAACATCTAGCTGCTCTAGATGTAAGTTTAATGTAGCACACATTGCCAAAACTACTCGAACTGTTGTTAGTCGAACCACAAGAGAAAATATTTCATTGAAATCAATACCTTCCTTTTGAGCATATCCTTTGACCACCAGTCTTGCACCATACCTCTCAACTTGATCATCACAATTTCGCTTGATTTTGAAGACCCATTTGTTACCAATTGGCTTCCTTCCTTGTGGTAGTGGCCAAAGGTCCCATATATTATTTTTATTAAGGGCTTCGATTTCTTCTTGCATCGCCATCATCCATAGTGAAGCATCTGAGCTGTTTATTGCCTCCTGGTATGTTGATGGCTCACCGTTGTAACATCCCAAATCAGGGTCAGTGACTAAATTGCAAATTTTGTAAACTAGGTGCTCGATTTCGAAATAAGTTAAAAGTTCATGGATTTAATTAAAGAAATTTGATGTTGGATTTAATGATTAAGTTTGGAAATATTAAGGGTACTATGGTAATTTTTCAGGGAAGATTTTTATTTCCCTTTATAAAGGGTAATAAGCGTAGGAAGAAGAGTCCAGAGCATTCTTCAGTCTTCTTCTTCCTCCTCTCAACCGTGAAGCCTGGTATAAGATTCTACGCATAAAGAAATTCCGGAACGTTTGGCAAGTAAGATCGATCAAGGGAAAGATAAGAGATTGGAATTGACTAGTGAGGCCAGGTGAGTGCATATTTAATAGTATACGATGTGCGATGGGAATAAGACTTGCGATGAGTCTATTTCCTAAAGTGTTACACATGAGTGGAATATGCATGTATGTATGTTTGATTATATGGATTGATCTGTTCTTTTATGTGTTAGATGATAAAGTAGGAGTAATTACATAAGAAAGGTTATGAATTATATGAGATATAAACTATGTGATCATAGTAAAATATAATTATAGTATTATATGATAAGTGAAATAAGCTGGATAATATTGATCTATAGGATGAAGTGAGAATAGTACAGTAACTAGGAGATTTGAACATAAACGATAAGATGAACATATAAGATAAACTAGATGGGAAAGATTCATATGTTTAAATAAAACTATAACACATGGGTTGTATGATAGAAATTTATGAAGCTATGAGAAGATTATAGGAGTTATATGAATTGAATTAAGTAAACAGATTAGATTATATATATATAGAATAATAGAAGTGAGAGTTTATAAGTCTGCCCTAGATGAATATGAATATGAATTATAAGAGTGCTATATGATTTATATTAAGATAAATCTTGAGGATATATAGATAGATATGAAATGAAATGAAATGAGTTATATGAATACATAATTATGTGATGAAATGGTGGATTACTTGAACATGTGAATATATATAGGTCTAAGAGAAGGCATAAGATTAAGATATAAGCAATGTGACTATAAGTATATATGTGCTCTAAGTGATATTACTTATAGGTATTCCTATTATAATGTTACATAATATGTTATGTATGTTAAAGGAATTATGTGATGGTATAAGAATTGATAGGAAATATATACGTGAAAACAAGTATATGTTACGAGACAAAACCTATGATTATAAGCTACGTGAAAGTGTTCCTATTTGTTATATGAAGTATATGATCATATGTGAACAAGATATGATGAGTATGTGTACATGAATAAAGGTGATTGGGTGAGAAATGACATAATTATATGAAAACATGACATATGTGACATGTGAATTATATGGAAATGATCTACGTGTAAGTGAACTACGTGACTATGTGATCATATGAAAAGAAGCTATGTGATAAGTGATATGTGAAAGTGAATTACGAGTTTATGTGAATATTTGAAATGAAATAAATGATAACGCCCATGTTATGTGTCATGAGAGCTAGGGGTATAGTTGGCATGCCAAGAGTCGAGGGTCTACGCGGTTCTTCGGGACATATGTATATTCTTTGGAACATGTGTGAAGTCTGGAAAGACACATACTTGATCCCTAGCATATGTATATGATTCTTAAAGAATTCTATGTGGTCCTTATGGACATTATTATATGGCACTACGGTGCAATTCTACGCGGTTCTTCGGGACATATGTATATTCTTTGGAACATGTGTGAAGTCTGGAAAGACACATACTTGATCCCTAGCATATGTATATGATTCTTAAAGAATTCTATGTGGTCCTTATGGACATCATTATATGGCACTACGGTGCAATTCTACGGGGCACTTCGGTGCATTTATACGAGCTGTGGTGACAACATAGTGCACAACCTCTATAGACTCACATATCGATAGTTCTCACATATGTACATGGGCTAATCCAGAGATATGAACAAATATAAGTTAGTGGTATGATAAATGCTATAGAAATGATATGATGTTGTGTGTATAGTGTTTGATTGAAAAAGTATGTGATTATATGATAACCTGTGAATGATGAATTATGTGTATGTATGTATTTACTGCAATTAATCTGATATGATTTTATACGATATGAAAAATGCCTGGAATTGCTATAACATGATAGAACAGAACATGCATGTATCAATATATGTTTTAAAGTGCATTATAAGTTGTTATGCCTCACTAAGTCTTCGACTTAGCGTGTGATTGTTTCACACGTAGGTTTTGAGAAGAGTAAGGAGGGATGCGAAGCAAGACAGGTCAGTTTTCCTTACCAAAAGATCAGATCAGAAATATTTGACAAAGTATGTATTTGGTTATGTATAAAGTGTGGCATGTAATAATCATTAAGTGCGAGCACTCTGATAAAGTCTTTATTTTGATTAAATAAAGTTTTAAATTTCCCGGGATTTTTTCTTAAGAGTCAAGGTTTGAAATGGTTTAGCCGATTCTCGGCATAAACCAAAGTCCAAAATGTCATAAAAGGTGTACATGCCAACATAGATTGAAAAATTTCTGATCTGATAGTGTAAGGAATACGTTGTCTTGCTAATTAAATAAGAATAGTTTAATACAGTAGAAATCCAATCGTGATAATTTCGAAGTAAGTGAAAGGTGATATTCCTGATTGTGATAGCTATTCACTTGCCCTGGCCATGCAGGATGAAGAGCGGACACCTCAGGAAATGCCGAGTAAGATTAAAAGTTGATTTCAGAAAGCTGAAATCATATCTGAATAATGATAGAAATTTTCATCGTTTGGAATCGGAAAACGATGTAGAGTAGTGTTGCTATTGTGAATAAGATAAAGATGGTGAACGGATTCACCATAAAATGTTAAAAAGATTTAATGACGTGATGATTACGTATAGAAAACTCAAGGATAAGTGCATCAGTGACAAGCGTATAAGATGTATATGTCAGAGCTTATGAGTTTGAAACGAAGTGATAATATTGCACATAAACAAGAGTATGTTTATGATAAGGGTTTACAGTTAAGATGGAAAGAGTTAGCATTGGCTAACTAGAGTATGTGATAAAAATGTACTGGAATTATAAGATTATAAGATATTGTCAAGATATGATAACCAGATCTGCAATGGATCTGGATACAGTTGCATATTTGGATCATAGTAATGTGGTATACTAAAGGAAAAGTAAATAAGAATTTGTATATTTAAATAAAGCTGAGGATTGATAAGAAGAGTTTGAGAATATGTATATCGATGATCAGATTATACGACACAGGAAGTCAGAATGTTGAGTTTGAATAAAAGAAATTTCGGGATATATGAGAATAGATGTGTAATAGATAAAGTTGAGTTAATTGATTATGATGCGAATTTGAATATGGTTGTATATTCTGAGCAGATAGCTATGATGTAGAAACTGAGATAAGTATTTGTATGTAACCTTCAGGAAGAAAAATACAAGTATAAAGAATGATAAGATGAAGTTATGTATAAGAAATGGGTTATTAAAGTAATGAGGATGCAATGAAGATTGGTACATAAAGATGAGTTAAGTAATAAGACAGGAGTATGTGAACATGAAAGGAAATTATGATTTATGTATAAGGAATAAGGAATAAAGAAATGAAAGGGATTGATTTAAAGGATCAGATACTATAAATATGGAAGTACAGAGGACAATTTTGATATAGAAATAAGACAGTGTGCAAGGTGATGTGAAAATTGTTTGACTCCTTAAAGTATATGTTTTAATCACATTGAAGAAGATTTAAAGTTGTGTTTTGGTCAAATGATGACGAAATACAAGTTTGGTATGGTTATAAGGTATTAAAGATTGATAAAGAATTTGATTGATTAAGGATTTTTGAGTGATAAGAACTGATGCTATTGTTTATATGATAATAACATGATAAGGATGTATAAAGGAAAAAGGTAGTTGAAGAACTAAGAGAAAGAAAGATTAAGTAAAGGAAACAACGGGAACATTAACAAACATGTTTTTATCAATGTGTGCAGTGGAAATTCGAGGACGAATTTTTTTTAAAGGAGGGGAGATTTGTAACATCCCAAATCAGGTCAGTGACTAAATTACAAATTTTGTAAACTATTGCTCGATTCGAAATAAGTTAAAAGTTCATGGATTTAATTGAAGAAAGTTGATGATGATTAATGATTAAGTTTGGAATATTAAGGGTACTATGGTAATTTTTCAGGGAAGATTTTTATTTCCCTTTATAAAGGGTAATAAGCGTATGAAGAAGAGTCCAGAGCATTCTTCAGTCTTCTTCTTCCTCCTCTCAACCGTGAAGCCTGGTATAAGATTCTACGCATAAAGAAATTCCGGAACGTTTGGCAAGTAAGATCGATCAAGGGAAAGATAAGAGATTGGAATTGACTAGTGAGGCCAGTGAGTGCATATTTAATAGTATAACGATGTGCGATGGAATAAGACTTGCGATAGTCTATTTCCTAAAGTGTTACACATGAATTCATGATTAAAGGCATGAGTGGAATGCATGTATGTATGTTTGATTATATGGATTGATCTGTTTTTATGTGTTAGATGATAAAGTAGGAGTAATTACATAAGAAAGGTTATGAATTATATGAGATATAAACTATGTGATCATAGTAAATATATTATAGTATTATATGATAAGTGAAATAAGGGATAATATTGATCTCTAGGATGAAGTGAGAATAGTACACTAACTAGAGATTTGAACATAAACGATAAGATAACATATAAGATAAACTAGATGGGAAAGATTCATGTTTAAATAAAACTATAACACATGGGTTGTATGATAGACATATATGAAGCTATATGAGAAGATTATAGGAGTTATATGAAATTGAATTAAGTAAACAGATTAGATATTATATATAAAATAATAGAAGTGAAGGTGTTATAAGTCTGCCCTAGATGAATATGAATATGAATTATAAGAGTGCTATATGATTTATATTAAGATAAATCTTGAGGATATATAGATAGATATGAAATGAATGAAATGAGTTATATGAATACAATTATGTGATGAAATGGTGGATTACTTGAACATGTGAATATATATAGGTCTAAGAGAAGGCATAAGATTAAGATATAAGCAATGTGACTATAAGTAATATGTGCTCTAGTGATATTACTTATAGGTATTCCTATTATAATGTTACATAATATGTTATGTATGTTAAAGGAATTATGTGATGGTATAAGAATTGATAGGAAATATATACGTGAAACAATATATGTTACGAGACAAAACCTATGATTATAGCTACGTGAAAGTGTTCCTATTTGTTATATGAAGTATATGATCATATGTGAACAAGATATGATGAGTATGTGTACATGATAAAGGTGATTGGGTGAGAAATGACATAATTATATGAAAAACATGACTATGACATGTGAATTATATGGAAATGATCTACGTGTAAGTGAACTACGTGACTATGTGATCATATGAAAAGAAGCTATGTGATAAGTGATATGTGAAAGTGAATTACGAGTTTATGTGAATATTTGAAATGAAATAAATGATAACGCCCATGTTATGTGTCATGAGAGCTAGGGGTATAGTTGGCATGCCAAGAGTCGAGGGTCTACGCGGTTCTTCGGGACATATGTATATTCTTTGGAACATGTGTGAAGTCTGGAAAGACACATACTTGATCCCTAGCATATGTATATGATTCTTAAAGAATTCTATGTGGTCCTTATGGACATTATATGCACTACGGTGCAATTCTACGCGGTTCTTCGGGACATATGTATATTCTTTGGAACATGTGTGAAGTCTGGAAAGACACATACTTGATCCCTAGCATATGTATATGATTCTTAAAGAATTCTATGTGGTCCTTATGGACATCATTATATGGCACTACGGTGCAATTCTACGGGCACTTCGGTGCATTTATACGAGCTGTGACAACATAGTGCACAACCTCTATAGACCATATCGATAGTTCTCACATATGTACATGGGCTAATCCAGAGATATGAACAAATATAAGTTAGTGGTATGATAAATGCTATAGAAATGATATGATGTTGTGTGTATAGTGTTTGATTGAAAAGTATGATTATATGATAACCTGTGAATGATGAATTATGTGTATGTCTGTATTTACTTAATTAAATCTGATATGATTTTATACGATATGAAAAATGCCTGGAATTGCTATAACATGATAGAACAGAACATGCAGTATATATGTTTTAAAGTGCATTATAAGTGTTATGCCTCACTAAGTCTTCGACTTAGCGTGTGATTGTTTCACACGTAGGTTCGAGAAGAGTAAGGAGGGATGCGAAGCAAGACAGGTCAGTTTTCCTTACCAAAAGATCAGATCAAGACAGGTCAGTTTTCCTTACCAAAAGATCAGATCAGAATATTTGACAAAGTATGTATTTGGTTATGTATAAAGTGTTGGCATGTAATAAGTCATTAAGTGCGAGCACTCTGATAAGTTTATTTGATTTAAATAAAGTTTTAAATTTCCCGGGATTTTTCTTAAGAGTCAAGGTTTGAAAAGTCAATGTGACACTTCGGACTCGTATCCGGGTCGGATACGGGTCGGGGGTGTTACAACCGTCCTCTGTTAAAAGGCAGTATGCAATATTACCTTCTATAACATAATCTGAGTACCAATTGGGACGTCTTCTCACACGATCTATTGAGTTTGGAGCTTCAGAACTCTCTGGTTCTGTTCATCATGTGCTGATTCTACTTCAGAAGAATCTCATTCTTCAACTCTTTTCCACATGTATCAGAGTAGTCTCTGACTTTTCAGCACTATTATCGTCTCTTTTCTTTGTAGTTTATCTTCTACAAAGATAACTCCCTGCTAATGATCACTTTGCGGCAGTGGGATCCCACAAGCGATCCCCTTTACTCCATCAGCATACCCCAGAATTTGCATTTCCTGGATTTTGGATCCAGCTTTGAAATTTATTGGGCGTTGTACATCACGTACACAATACTTCCAAATACATGGAGGTTTGAATAATCAACTGGTTTACCAGTCCACATCTCCATGGTGTCTTCAGCTCTATTGTAGTTGATGGAGCTCGATTCACCAATAACAGCGATATTGACTGCTTCTGCCCAGAATGATTTTTCTAGGCCTACGTCCCTCAATATTGCTCTTGTTCTTTCTAACAAGGTTCTGTTCATCCGCTCTGCCACTCCATTTTGTTGAGGAGTGTTCACCACTGTGAACTGTCTTTTGATGCCTTCTTTCTTGCAAAAGTCATCAAATTCTTCGCTTGTGTATTCTCCTCCATTATCTGTTCTGAAACACTTGATCTTATTTCCATAATCAAGTTCCACCAGCGCTTTGAATTTTTGAAAGTTGAAAACACGTCTGACTTCTTCTTAATAGGGTGCACCCAACATCTCCTGGAGTAGTCATCAATAAATGAGACAAGTATTTTGCTCCACCTAGGGACGTTACTGGTGCTTTCCATACGTCAGAGTGAACCAATTCTAGAACACTTTTGCCTCTAGAATTTGATGTGTTGAATTTCAACCGGTGCTGCTTACTTGTTATGTAATGCTCACACAAAGGAAGTGATACCTTTGTTAAGCCTGGAAGTAGCTTTTGCTCCACAAGGACTTTCATTCCTTGTTCTGACATGTGTCCAAGTTTCTGATGCCATAGCATTGCCGAATCTGAACTACATGAGGTAACAGAGGCTTCTGCTTCTACCAAAGTCTCTCCCTTCAGCATGTACAAGTTTGCAGCTATTTTTTCGCCTTTCAGTACCACAAGCGCTCCACGGAACACTTTCATGATTCCTTTCCGTGTTTCAATCTTGCTTGCATTATTATCCAAAATCCATAGGATAATAAATTTTTCTTCAGGCCTTTCACATGCCGCACATCTCGAACAACTTTAATTGTTCCGTCATACATCTTCAATTTGATGGTTCCCACACCAACGATCTCTAAGGCATGATCATTGCAACTATAAACAGATCCTCCTGAGACAGGTTCATAATGATGGAACCATTCTCTTCTTGAGGTCATGTGATATGTTACTCCCGAATCAATGAGCCATATATCTGCAAATCGTTTTCTTCCTTCCACGGTGGTTGACGCTTCACAACATAGAGCATCTCTATCATCTGAAGTGTTTGCGATATTGCCTTGTGGATTGGAGTTTTTATTTAGACTCCAATAATCCTTCTTCAAATGACCCTTCTTTCCACAGTTGTAACACTTTAAATTCTTCTTGCTCCTCGACTTCGATCTACCATGTTTGTGACTGCTGCTTTGGCCACGTTCTGTTGATCTCCCTCTCATCGTTGTCATCGTTGTCAACACTTCTGCTTGTTGCAGATTTACTTGTCTGTCTTTCTTGTTCTTGCGCCGATTTTCTTCTTGTAAAACAGCAGCTGCAACATCATCAAAGACTAGACTAGTGACATTACTGTTTGTCAAGTTGACGATGAGTTGATCATACGAATCCGGTAGACTTTGAAGTAGAAGTTCAGCACGTTCTTTTTCTCCTATTTTACAACTTAAGGATGTAAACTGAGAAAATAAAGTATTCAGTGTATTTAAGTGCTCCGTCACTGAAGTAGATTCTGGCATACGGAGCGTACAATTTTTCTCTTAAGGAAAATTTTATTGTGCAGTGATGTGGCCTCGTACAATTTGGTGAGATGGTCCCTATCTCCTTAGCTGTCTTATTCTCCTCGATGCTTGACATACTTCATCTGCTAATGCTAGATGAAAGTTTGCCATAGCATTCCCGTTTCACTGATACTTGCTAGACAACCGTCTTTCCTCAGGATGGCCTTCATCTTCAATTTCCACAATGAGAAATTTCTCCCATTGAATTTTTCAATATCAAATTTCGCTGCCATAGCTTATTATTGATAGCTCCCACTATTTCACTATCGTGAATAGTTCTTTAGAACCTCAAAGAATGGGTAATACCTTCTTATTTCTTATGTTGGAGGATCCACCTTTTGGTGGCAACCAAAAGACAATAAACAGATGTTACACACTCAAATCTGGCCCGGATACCAATTGTTGCGGAAGACGGTTATCGGATAGAGCAAAATTGCACTGATAATTTGAGAAAATAAAAATGAAGATAAAAAGAACACAAAATTTACGGAAAACCCTAAATAAATAGGGTAAAAACCACGGGCAACGGTAGAAGAATTTCACTATGAGAAATAGGAATTACAACCTCTCTCGATCTACCAAGGAGAAAACAATGATAGTTCTCTCTTGATAAAAAGGAGAAAACAACTCTCAAGAAACTCTCTAAATTCTCTCTAGTATTGGAAAGAAGCTAGAATGCTTTGGGATGGTTTTGAAGCTAACTGAGCTAGGGTATTTATAGTTGAAGCTTTAAGGACTAATTTGTAAATACCCTAAATTACAATGACTATTGCATAGTTTTACCATCCAAAATTTTCAACAATTTGGTGGCCAATTTGACCAATTTGCCACCCCATTAATGCCACCAAATTACCACCCATATGTTGACAATTGATGTAATTTGGTGGGCTAATTTTCAACACTTCCCGCCGGTGGTGCCAAAACGAGGGGCTGATACTGAGCCGCCGCCGTAATGAAGAATGGTAATCCTAGAACCCAACCGCATGAGCCACCGTGTATTACGTTTAGCGAAAAGGTTCTCAAATTGGTAAGTCTAGAAATAATCAGAAATGGTTTGGTTGCAACATACTGTGACCACCTTTACACACCCACCCTTTGTCACACACTTTCTTCCCCTTCACTATCTTCACCAATGGCTTCACCGATTCCTGTGCATTCCCCATGTCATAAGAGTTGCCATTGTCACAAAGCAACCATTTGAGTTCCATGGTGATGAGAGAAACAGTACTGGGTTTTGTTGTTTGCTGGTTTCTTTGTGGTGAAAAAACAAACTGTTGGTGAATTTTATATAATAAAATGGGGCAGTCTTGTGGTTGAAGGGGATGGTTTAGTTGGAGTGAAAGGCACATAAAGTGAATTTGTAACGCAGTAGAGATATTGAGTTTTCAGGGTTAATGAATGATGGCTACTAATACTGGGTTTTGCTTGCATTTTATGCTACCCTGTGTTGCTTCTTGCATGCAAGCTAGGCAATGGCTTGAATCTTTGACTTTCCAAAATATCGATATAAACCCTACAGGGTCGAGTTGAATAAAAAATGTTGAAGGAGTGAAGTTGACTAATCTTATTTTATAACTCAAACTTTATTTAAAAAAAATTAGGTTGAATTTATAAAATTAAAGTCAAGTTATTCAAGTTTTTGTTTAAATTTAATTATAAATATTTATATAGTTATGTACTATTTGATTCTAGTCTAAGCATTTTCTATAACCATGCACGATATACTTATATATTTCTTCATACTTTTTCATATGCAATGTAAATATATCATACAAATAGCGAATGTCATGGGATCCAAGGTGGACACTTGAATCTGTCAGAATTTCTTTTTAAAATTTTATAAATTTATCTTAAAATATTATAAATCCGTTCTTAATATGAAGTATGTGTATCCTTCTCTAAATGCAACAACTGCATGATGATAGCTTACTTCCTATCTTCAAGGTAATACATGTTTATTTTCAGAAATATTATTTGGTATAAACGTCTCATGTTTTGATTTATTTTTTTTCACATATTTTTGATGCATTTAATTTTTTGTTTGTTTTTATGATACAATTTTCTCTATCATTATGATAATATGACGTTTCGTGTTGTATTTTTCACGGTACTCCTTCTTATCAGAAAAGATTGACGGTCTTTCGTATTTAGATCACTTTTATGACCGTTTGTCAATATTTAACACATTGTCACATTGACTTACTTGAGTCAGGTTATTTTACTATTAATAATGCAAAATATTTGTTTCCAGAGAAAACAGGTTGTTTGTTTCGAAAGAAAAAAAACAATTAACACATGAAATCGTTCTTTTAGTTTGAATAATTTTCAGTACAGACGTGTATCGAGACCCCATGTGCATGAAATTTTTCTTCGAATACGATTCCTTTTTTTACATTGGATTTGGTTTGTTAATATGTTTTTCGTTGTAGACCAGCTAATTGAATTTGCATGTGACCTTTTGTTTTGTTCATGATTCTTTTCTCGAGTATTAAGTTCATAGATTTTGTTCGGATTAAATCAAATTTAATTCGAAAAGATAAAACACTCTAATTATTGAGGATGAGTCAATGTCACATACAAATAATATTCTCATCTCTACGTACACTACTTATATGTATTAGTCTTTAAACTATAGATTGGTCCTTAAATTTTTGAATATTTTAATTTCATACTTAACTATATTATTTTTTAAAAAATTAGTCTCTAAACTTTTTAATATTTTAATTTTATCCTCAAATTATAATTCTCATTCTAAATTATTGTCTAACTTTTGAATCTTTCAATCTCATCTCTAAATTCATCCAAACATGTAATTCAATCATAGTTTAAACTATTTTTTTCCAAATATATACTAATTTAATTTGGCCTAAAAAGGTTTTGTTAACATGAGATGTGATCAACATATTTGATAGTTTGAGATGAAATTGAAACATTCAAAAGTTTAGGACCACTTTAGAATAAGGGTCATAATTTGAGCATGAAATTGGAACGTTCAAAAAATTAAGAACCAATTTAAAATGGGAGTCATAGTTTAGAGATAAAATTGGAGTATTTAAAAGTTTAAAAATCGATTTAAAATAAAAATGATAATTTAAAGATGTATGATACAATTAGTTTTATTTATTTATGATATTGTTTTGACAAATTTTATTATATTTTCTTAAATAAGTCTCTATTTTTCTTTTTACATTTAAACCATATTGTACCCCTAGAAAATTATTCAACAGCATATAAATAGCATACCTTTCTCTAGATTGAGTGTGATATTAGTCTTTTTCTTAAAAAAAAAAAGAGTGTGATATTAGGAGAGGTTAATAATACTTTTTATTTACTTGAACTTAACTAGGGATGGCAAACGGGTACAGTTTCGTGGATTCCGCACCGCATCCGCTCCAATTGGAGCGGGGATGGGTATAATTTTAGCGGGTAGTGGGCGGGTGTGGATTTATAAAGTGGTACCCGTCGTGGGTGGTGGACGGGTAATGGGTTTGAGACATTACCCGCCCTGCATCCGCCCGCCCCAAATTCGCCCGCCCAGCTAAATATCTATTAAATTTTGGACCATTATGAATTTAGGTGTAATTTTAGAGACTAATTTATAAATTTTAATATTGTATAATATATAACATATAATTTAACCAAATATTAAGGATATTTAGTCTTTAATCTGGTCTTTAATTAGGGAAATATTCGGCTCTTTGATTAAACCCATAATCCCACTAACCACGTCACTTTCCATGTTCTTTAGCCCATACTGCCCATCCAAACACAAATTAGCCGTACTATATGCATTAACATCAAAAGCATCAGTTTCCATGTTCTTTAGCCCCTCAAAACCCATATTAGGCGCACTATGAGCATTAACATCGAAAGCAACTCAACAATCCAGCTCTGCGACTACATGCTCCCTACAATCTGTCTCCATAACATTCGTAGAGCCACTCCTTTGACAAATTGAAGCATGCGTTGCTACCCCATCACGAACTGTCTGGGAACCAACTCCAACATCCCATTAGTTTGTTGTCAGGCGGATCTAGATGGGTATGTCGCTAGTGGGTAGTGGGTGTGGGGATGGATTTGAAAATGTACCCGCGTGGGCGGGTGTGGATTTGAAAATTTGTACCCATCATGGGTGGTGGGCGGGTGGTGGATTGAAAAATATTAGGTGGGTATGGGGATGGAGGAGGGGGTATCCGCACCCGACCCGCCCGTTTTCCATCTCTAAACTTAACTTATTTTCCTTTGTTCACTTCATAAAAAGAACGAGAAAATTATGTTAATTTAAGTTTTTAGTATAACTAACCATTTAATTTAGACTTGGTATAAAAAAAATCTAAACTATACCTCTCTTCCCATTTAGGTGTTTAATTTTTTGTTGGGTATGCTTAACGTTTTCAATTTTATCATTTAAGTGTCTGAATCGTGATAGACACCAAAAATATTCTGTCATAATTGTAACATCCGCAATACCAGGTTAGTGACCAAATTGTAAAGTTTCAGAATTTGGTGACTAAAGTAGAAGAATGAAAGAATTCAATGATTATTTGAATATATATATATATATTGAAGGTTATTTGGTATTTATTAAAGGAAATTAAGGGTATTATGGTCATTTGACCAGAAAGATTTTTTATAATTTTTTTTAAAGGGTAATAAGCACGGAGGAAGAAGAGTCCAGAGCATTCTTCAGTCTTCTTCCTCCTCTCAACCGTGAAGCTTGGTATAAGGTAAGTGGGTCTTTAGTTGGTTAATTCTTTCGTTTTAAAGCTTGTTTTGATTCTTGGGATATTAAGAAAGATTAAGGAAAGCTTTAAGTGGCTTAAACCTCAAAGATTAACAAGTTATGAGAAATTAAGAAAAATGAGTTTTTAAGTGAATTTTTGATATGGAAGGAGTTAATAGATTGTGAAGTTGAATTTGACTTGTCAAGGATTAAATTAAGAGATATGAAGTGATAGAATGGGAATTAGAACACATTGAAAATTTGGTATGATTTTTGAATCTTATATGGAAGATAGAATTTTGAGTTTAAAGAAGTGATTATGGAGTAGAAATGAGTTTAAGTATGTGTATGAAAGTTAGGAATATTAAAGGGAATGAAGTATGATGTGTTGAGCTGAAAATGAAGGATTTCGAGCTCAAAATATGATTTCTGGGCAAGGGGAATCGGTACCCATTCAAGGGGAACCGATACCCCTTCAAACGAACAAGAATTTCCATTATGTCATGGGGGAACCGATACCCCATAGGGGGGAACCGATTCCCCTAAAGGAAAATTGGGAATATGGGTTTAATAAGTTAGTTTAAGTTGCTAGTATCCAATTACAAGGTGTAGGTACCTAATGATGGTCTCGAAATGTACATTTATGTAGATTCTACGCATAAAGCAATTCCGGAACGTTTGGCAAGTAAGATCGATCAAGGGAAAGATAAGAGATTGGAATTGGCTAGTGAGGCCAGGTGAGTGCATATTAGTTAGTTTATGGTGCTAAATGGAAACAAGACTTGTGACAAGTCTATTTCCTATGTTAGAATGCATGAATATATGATTATACGTATATGAATGACATGAATTGTATGTATGCATGAAATATGTGTTGACATGCTTTTGAATGTAATGTTATGAGAAGTATGTGCTATATAATGTATATATATATACATATGTGAAACTGAACTATGTGACTGCATGAGAAAGATATGAGCCATATGACATGATATAGGTGAACATGAGAAAGCAAAGTATGAGATATAAACTATGTGATCATAGTAAAATATAATTATATTATTATATGATAAGTGAAATAAGCTGGATAATATTGATCTATAGGATGAAGTGAAATAGTACACTAACTAGGGGATTTGAACTAAATGATAAGATGAACGTATAAGATAAGCTAGATGGGAAAGATTCATAGGTTTAAATAAACTATAACACAGGGGTTGAATGATAGAAATTTGTGAAGTTATATGAGAAGATTATAAGAGTGATATGAAATTGAATTAAGTAACAGATTAGATTATATATAGAAATAACAGAAGTGAGATATGTTTATAAGTCTGCCCTAGATGAATACGAAATATAAGAGTGCTATATGATTTATATTAGGATGATCTTGAGGATATAGATATATATAGATAGATATGAATGAAATGAAATGAGTTATATGAATACACAATTATGTGATGAAATGGTGAATTACCTGAACATGTGATATATATATATATATATATATATATATATATATATATATATTATATATATATATATATATATATATATATATATATATGTTTAAGAGAAGGCATAAGATTAAGATATAAGCAATATGACTTATAAGTATTGCTATTATATGTACTGATATGTTATGTATGTTAAAGGAATTATGTGATGGTATAAGAAATGCTATGAAATATATATATATGTGAAAACAAGTATAGGTTATGAGATAAGACTTATGACTATAAGCTACGTGAAAGTGTTCTAGGTGTTTCGATATATTATATGAAGTATATGATCTTATGTGAACAAGATATGATAAGTATGTTTATATGAATAAAGGTGATTGGGTGAGAAATGATAGAAATTATATGAAAACATGACATATGTGACATGTGAATTTATGGAAATGATCTACGTGCAAGTGAACTACGGGACTATGTGATCATATGAAAAGAAACTATGTGATACGTGATATGTGAAAGTGAATTACAAGTTTATGTGAATATTTGAAATGAAATAAATGATAACGCCCATGTTATGTGTCATGAGAGCTAGGGTATAGTTGGCATGCCAAGAGTCGAGGGTCTATTCGGTTCTTTAGGACATATGTATATTCTTTGGAACATGTGTGAAGTCTCGAAAGACACATACTTGATCCCTAGCATATGTATATGATTCTTAAGGAATTCTACGTGGTCCTTATGGACATCATTATATGGCACTACGGTGCAATTCTACGGGCACTTCGGTGCAATTCTACGGGCACTTCGGTGCAATTCTACGGGGCACTTCGGTGCATTTATACGAGTTGTGGTAACAGCATAGTGCACAACTCTATAGACTCCATATCGATAGTTTCTCACATATATACATGGGCTAATCCAGAAATATGAACAAATATAAGTTAGTGGTATGATAAATGCTATAGAAATGATATGATGTTGTGTGTGTATAGTGTTTGATTGAAATAGTATGTGATTATATGATAAACTGTTAATGATGAACTATGTGTATGCATGTATTTACTGCAATTAATCTGATATGATTTTATACGATATGAAAAATGCATGAAGTTGCTGTAACATGATAGAACAGAACATGCATGTATCAATATAGGTTTTAAAGTGCATTAAGTTGTTATGCCTCACTAAGTCTTCGACTTAGCGTGTGATTGTTTCACACGTAGGTTTCGAGAAGAGTAAGGAGAGATGCGGAGCAAGACATGTCAGTTTTCCTTACCAAAAGATCAGATCAGAAATATTTGACAAAGTATGTTTTTGGTTATGTATAAAGTGTTGGCATGTAATAAGTCATTAAGTACGAGCACTGATAAAGTCTGTATTTTTTTTTAAATAAAGTTTTAAATTTCCCGGGATTTTTCTTAAGAGTCAAGGTTTGAAAAGTCAATGTGACACTTCGGACTCGTATCCGGGTCGGATACGGGTTGGGGGTGTTACATTTAATGGTATCAGAGCTATGGTTTAGCCGATTCTCGGCATAAACCGAAGTCCAAAGTGTCATAAAAGGTGTACATGCCAACATAGATTGAAAAATTTCTGATATGATAGTGTAAGGAATACGTTGTCTTGCTAATAAAATAAGAATAGTTTAATACAGTAGAAATCCGATCGTGATAATTTCGAAGTAAGTGAAAGGTGATATTCTTGATGGTGATAGCTATTCACTTGCCCTGGCCAGGCAGGATGAAGAGCGGACACCTCAGGAAATGCCTAGTAAGATCAAAAGTTGATTTCCGAAAGCTGAAATCATATCTGAATAATGATAGAAAATTTTCATCGTTTGGAATCGGAAAAACGATGTAGAGTAGTTTTGCTATTATGTGAATAAGATAGAATATGGTGAACGGGTGTCACCATAAGAATGTTAAAAAGATCTAATGACATGATGATTACGTATAGAAGAACTCAAGGATAAGTGCATTAGTGACAAGCGTATAAGATGTATATGTCAGAGCTTATGAGTTTGGAACGAAGTGATAATATTGCGCATAAACAAGAGTATGTTTATGATAAGGGTTTGCAGTTAAGATGGAAAGAGTTAGCATTGGCTACCTAGAGTATGTGATAAAAATGTACTGGAATTATAAGATTATAAGATATTTTCAGGATATAATAACCAGATCTGCAATGGATCTGGATACAGTTGCATATTTGGATCATAGTAATGTGGTATAGTAAAGGAAAAGGAAGTAAGAATTGGTATATTTAAATAACGCTGAGGATTGATAAGAAGTGTTTGAGAATATGTATATCGATAATCAGATTATAGGACACATGAAGTCAGAATGTTGAGTATGAATAAAAGAAATTTCGGGATATATGAGAATAGAGGTGAAATTGATAAGTTGAGTAAGTGAATTTTTAAGATAATTTCGATTTGACAGGATGTATGTGTTGGTTGATTAGGGTTTGTACCCTAGATTGAACATATATTATTGACTAGCTGTCAGAGTAAAAGGGATAGAATAATAAGATTGAAGGAAAAGATAAAGTTGAGTTAATTGATTATGATGTGAATTTGAATATGGTTGTATACTCTGAGCAGATAGCTATGATGTAGAAACTGAGATAAGTATTTGCATGGAACCTTCAGGAAGAAAATACAAGTATAGAATGATAAAGAATGAAGTTATGTATAAGAAATGGGTTATTAAAGTAATGAGGATGCAATGAAGATTGGTACATAAAGATGAGTATAAGTAATAAGACAAGAGTATGTGAACATGAAAGGAAATATATGATTTATGTATAAGGAATAAGGAATAAAGGAATGAAAGGGATTGATTTAAAGGATCAGATACGATGACTATGGAAGTACCGAGGACAATTTTGATATAGAAATAAGACAAGTGTACAAAGTGATGTGAAAATATTGTTTGACTCCTTAAAGTATAGATTTAATCACATTGAAGAAGATTTAAAGTTGCGTTTTGGTCAAATGATGACGAAATACAAGTTTGGTATGGTTATAAGGTAATTAAAGAGTGATAAAGAATTTGATTGATTAAGGATTTTGAGTGATAAGAACTGATGCTATTGGTTATATGATAAGCAACAGAAGAGGAATCTATATACGAAAAAAAAAGATAGTTGGAACTTAAGGATTGAAAAGTAAGTTTCTCATGATGACAAGAAAGAATAAGTAAAGGAAGCAACATAAGAACATTTGAAGATATGTTCTTACTAAGATGTTCAGTGAAAAAAAAATTCGAGGACGAATTTTCTTAAAAGGAGGGGAGATTTGTAACATCCGCAATACCGGGTTAGTGACCAAATTGTAAAGTTTCAGAATTTGGTGACTAAAGTAGAAGAATGAAAGAATTCAATGATTATTTGAATATATATATATATATTGAAGGTTATTTGGTATTTATTAAAGGAAATTAAGGGTATTATGGTCATTTGACCAGAAAGATTTTTTTTATAATTTTTTTAAAGGGTAATAAGCACGGAGGAAGAAGAGTCCAGAGCATTCTTCAGTCTTCTTCCTCCTCTCAACCGTGAAGCTTGGTATAAGGTAAGTGGGTCTTTAGTTGGTTAATTCTTTCGTTTTAAAGCTTGTTTTGATTCTTGGGATATTAAGAAAGATTAAGGAAAGCTTTAAGTGGCTTAAACCTCAAAGATTAACAAGTTATGAGAAATTAAGAAAAATGAGTTTTTAAGTGAATTTTTGATATGGAAGGAGTTAATAGACTGTGAAGTTGAATTTGACTTGTCAAGGATTAAATTAAGAGATATGAAGTGATAGAATGGGAATTAGAACACATTGAAAATTTGGTATGATTTTTGAATCTTATATGGAAGATAGATTTTGAGTTTAAGAAGTGATTATGGAGTAGAAATGAGTTTAAGTATGTGTATGAAAGTTAGGAATATTAAAGGGAATGAAGTATGATGTGTTGAGCTGAAAATGAAGGATTTTCGAGCTCAAAATATGATTTCTGGGCAAGGGGAATCGGTACCCATTCAAGGGGAACCGATACCCCTTCAAACGAACAAGAATTTCCAGTATGTCATGGGGGAACCGATACCCCCATAGGGGGGAACCGATTCCCCCTAAAGGAAAATTGGGAATATGGGTTTAATAAGTTAGTTTAAGTTGCTAGTATCCAATTACAAGGTGTAGGTACCTAATGATGGTCTCGAAATGTACATTTATGTAGATTCTACGCATAAAGCAATTCCGGAACGTTTGGCAAGTAAGATCGATCAAGGGAAAGATAAGAGATTGGAATTGGCTAGTGAGGCCAGGTGAGTGCATATTAGTTAGTTTATGGTGCTAAATGGAAACAAGACTTGTGACAAGTCTATTTCCTATGTTAGAATGCATGAATATATGATTATACGTATATGAATGACATGAATTGTATGTATGCATGAATATATGTGTTGACATGCTTTTGAATGTAATGTTATGAGAAGTATGTGCTATATAATGTATATATATACATATGTGAAACTGAACTATGTGACTGCATGAGAAAGATATGAGCCATATGACATGATATAGGTGAACATGAGAAAGCAAAGTATGAGATATAAACTATGTGATCATAGTAAAATATAATTATATTATTATGATAAGTGAAATAAGCTGGATAATATTGATCTATAGGATGAAGTGAAAATAGTACACTAACTAGGGATTTGAACATAAATGATAAGATGAACGTATAAGATAAGCTAGATGGGAAAGATTCATAGGTTTAAATAAAACTATAACACAGGGGTTGAATGATAGAAATTTGTGAAGTTATATGAGAAGATTATAAGAGTGATATGAAATTGAATTAAGTAACAAATTAGATTATATATATAGAAATAATAGAAGTGAGATATGTTTATAAGTATGCCCTAGATGAATACGAAATATAAGAGTGCTATATGATTTATATTAGGATGATCTTGAGGATATAGATATATATAGATAGATATGAAATGAAATGAAATGAGTTATATGAATACACAATTATGTGATGAAATGGTGAATTACATGAACATGTGAATATATATATATATATATGTTTAAGAGAAGGCATAAGATTAAGATATAAGCAATATGACTTATAAGTATTGCTATTATAATGTTACATGATATGTTATGTATGTTAAAGGAATTATGTGATGGTATAAATGTTATGAAATATATATATGTGAAAACAAGTATAGGTTATGAGATAAGACTTATGACTATAAGCTACGTGAAAGTGTTCTAGGTGTTTCGATATATTATATGAAGTATATGATCTTATATGAACAAGATATGATAAGTATGTTTATATGAATAAAGGTGATTGGGTGAGAAATGATAGAAATTATATGAAAACATGACATATGTGACATGTGAATTATATGGAAATGATCTACGTGCAAGTGAACTACGGGACTATGTGATCATATGAAAAGAAGCTATGTGATACGTGATATGTGAAAGTGAATTACAATTTTATGTGAATATTTGAAATGAAATAAATGATAACGGCCATGTTATGTGTCATGAGAGCTAGGGGTATAGTTGGCATGCCAAGAGTCGAGGGTCTATTCGGTTCTTTAGGACATATGTATATTCTTTGGAACATGTGTGAAGTCTCGAAAGACACATACTTGATCCCTAGCATATGTATATGATTCTTAAGGAATTCTACGTGGTCCTTATGGACATCATTATATGGCACTACGGTGCAATTCTACGGGCACTTCGGTGCAATTCTACGGGCACTTCGGTGCAATTCTACGGGGCACTTCGGTGCATTTATACGAGCTGTGGTAACAGCATAGTGCACAACCTCTATAGACTCACATATCGATAGTTCTCACATATATACATGGGCTAATCCAGAAATATGAACAAATATAAGTTAGTGGTATGATAAATGCTATAGAAATGATGTTGTGTGTGTATAGTGTTTGATTGAAATAGTATGTGATTATATGATAAACGTTAATGATGAACTATGTGTATGCATGTATTTACTGCAATTAATCTGATATGATTTTATACGATATGAAAAATGCATGAAGTTGCTGTAACATGATAGAACAGAACATGCATGTATCAATATAGGTTTTAAAGTGCATTAAGTTGTTATGCCTCACTAAGTCTTCGACTTAGCGTGTGATTGTTTCACACGTAGGTTTCGAGAAGAGTAAGGAGAGATGCGGAGCAAGACAGGTCAGTTTTCCTTACCAAAAGATCAGATCAGAAATATTTGACAAAGTATGTTTTTGGTTATGTATAAAGTGTTGGCATGTAATAAGTCATTAAGTACGAGCACTCTGATAAAGTCTGTATTTTGTTTTAAATAAAGTTTTAAATTTCCCGGGATTTTTCTTAAGAGTCAAGGTTTGAAAAGTCAATGTGACACTTCGGACTCGTATCCGGGTCGGATACGGGTTGGGGGTGTTACAATAATGTTATTAATTTGGTTACAACTTTTTGAGTAAAAATAAATAATCATTTAAAAATCAGATTAAGCTTCAGGTTAGATGAAATCTTCCTTAAATTGAACCGTGTGAAGAATAGAGAGACATAATACTTGAGTATGACCAATTGGTCTAACCTAATTTATGTCTATCTTTAAATAAAGACAGATGCAAAATTTTATGTTAGATGCACAATTTTCTTTTGAATAAAATGTATGCAAAAGCTGCTTGCTACAAATATCTACAAACTACAACAACCAATCGAATTCCTATAATCTTTTTCTATACAGTCCTATTATTTCTAACGAGCTTCACCTGTACAATCTCCTTGATACACCCAAGGAACGCAGCCTCACTTCTAATTGGGAAATTTTCACGTGCGACATTTTAATATATAATTAAGGAAAGTTATTATCGATTTTATTATTATTTTTTAATAAAATTGATAAAAAATTATCGGAAACATTATTATTTCTATCGATTTTGTTATTATTAGACATTTTACAGGATTTGATAATATATCCGGTAGAAAAAATAATGTTTTAGGTAGTATTTTACCGGATATATTATCAAGCTAGGTAAAGCACTAATAATAAAAAAATCTGTAGAAATAATAATGTTTTAGCTAAATTTTTATCGGATTTATTAAAAAAAAATAAAATGAAAATCGTATTTCATTAACCATATATTAAGACTGTTACGCTATAACTTCCTCTTCTAATCGAATTACCAAAACATCTCCTATTCCTTTCTTCTCAAATAAAATATATAAAAGCATTCCACGAAACCTTGAGCAGAAAAGTAGAAGTGGCTTTACCCTTTCACTGCGCAAGTTCCCACTGCAATTCGCTCTCTCAATCCTGAATCAATGTCGAATACCCTCCCACCAAGACAACACACTCCTCAAATGCCAACCGAGAAAACAAACTCAAAGAAAAGGTGGTTTCTGCTCTCCTCTTCATCCATCCATAAAACACAAACACCCTCAATCACCATACCCATGTGATGGAGTCTATCATTTGTGACCAAACAATCTAGCAATGCTAGCCAAGCAATAACAACATGTCAAGGTATATGAAAGGGGAATCATACCAACTTCTGCCATGGAATCTTATCGTTTTTGACCCGCAACTCTTGCCAGAACCACCGTGTCCGAACCGGGGCCGAGCCAGCAGCTTCAAACAATGGCCTCACAACCTCCCTAAGAGAGAACATCTTCCTTGGGCTCCAGCTAACCCAAGCTCTCGACTCAAATTTCCAAACATCAACCCCCTTAACAACATACGACTTCACACATGTCACCCACAACGATCCTTCATTTATCAAAATATTCCTGAGCAACTGAAGAAGACACGTTTAATTCGAGCAAGTCAAATCCTTCCAACTTAAATTAAATAATATATTGATAAAAAAACATTTAAATTATATAAAATTTAAAAATTCAAGGAGACATTGTCTTAGGATACTCTTTCGTCCATCTTCATGAGGTATATTATGGTATTTAATTAAAATAATATATTTAAGAAAAAAATTAAAAGAAAGAAACATATATAAAAACAAATAAAATAGTTAAAAAAGAAAAAGAAAAAAGAAAACCTAATCAGCGACCCAAAAGCTTCCAAAATTTTTTACAGTAAAATAATAGAAAAAAAAGGCTTTTGCCATATTTTTATAATATTCTGATCAGCTTTCTTTCTTCGGCTTCATTTTCGTCAGACTTTCCATTTTAAAAGCTCCGAAAGCAGCCCTCGATTCAGGTTTCGGGTTAGGTTTCCTCTTCTTATTTTTTAAATTTATTGATCCTTTTTATTATATTTCCTTTCAATAATCTCGTTCTCATACGCGTTTAACTTTTTGATATTGATTTTTTTTATCTTTCAGTGTGGAAAAAGCTGCGAAAAGTGTCTCTTCCGGGAGTTTGATTCCGGCGATGGACGATGGCAGTTCGAGCCCACTCGTCGGCTCCGAGATTCACGGTTTCCGTTCATTGGCAGGTATTGTACTTGGACGGAGTAATTTATCTTATACATTTTTTTATAATTAAAGTTGTCAATTTGATAGACATACTATTACTTATGAGCAGAATATGTTCAATCAATTTTATTTCTTTGAAAAGGGATCTAAATTATCATTTGTATTAAAAGATATGATAAGAAGGTTATAATTATGAAATGAATAATATATCAAACAGTTTTTAGTGATTATGAATCTAGTATTAAAAATTGTTACTTAATTTTGTTATGTAATATGTACTAAACTTGTTTGATCGCTCACTTACTAATTGAAAGTTGGAGAAGTGGCTATATGTTTCAAAAACAAATTCAGATATAACAACAATTTCATAATCATTCTAATGAAGTTACTTTAAGCTTCATGTACTGTTAAATTTTGTTCTAATAATTGGTTAGATCATGCTTCATATCATAGTTAAGCGTATGCCCTTCTTTTGCTAATTTTAGTTTCTATTGTCTTTTTGTTTGGTCGACAGATTTGGATGTTCAAAATATGATGGAAGAGGCCAAGTCTAGATGGCTACGTCCAAATGAAATTCATGCTATACTTTGCAACCACAAATATTTCCCAATCTACGTGAAGCCAGTGAAGCTGCCCAAAAGTAACTTCTCATGATAATTAGTCACCCATTTTTATTTTTTCTCGATTTCTATGAAGCAACAATCTTATCCATGTTATAATTGCTGAAAGGTCTACTTAAAGAAATAAATGACCTAGCTTTACCACTTTTTAAGTTCATGCTGCCAGTTATTTTAGTTTCTGCGAAGTTAGGCTTTGTGTTATTGATCTTATTGCTATTTGTGTTTCATTACTATTCATTATTAGCAAAAAGTCTAATTTGTTTAATCTGATGCAGTATTACTATATCACCAAAAGTCAGCATTTTGCAAGAGAATGTTCAGTTGCATTACTTATGGCTTTACAAAACTATTATTATTGTTATTTTTGTTATAACTTTAGGAAATTACCTCCCGTGTAACTTCTAAAGTACTAAACTACGAAGAAGTGTACTACTGTACTTATAGAATAACTAATTTTATTCTCGATGTTGTAGGTGGTACTGTTGTATTTTTTGACCGAAAGATGCTCCGAAATTTCCGAAAAGATGGCCATAACTGGAAAAAGAAAAAAGACGGGAAGACCGTTAAAGAAGCTCATGAACACTTAAAAGTGAGATTTTCTTGTACTATAAGGCACTATAAATGGGACAATTTGTTAGTTAGCTTAGTGAATAACAGCATTCCTCTGGATATTGAGATTCAATTTTTTAGTGTTATTGGCCTTTTTTTTCTTTTACTTGTATAGCATGTTTATAAATATACATAACATAATGTGGGAAAGATAATGTGGCCTCCTATTTCTATCAAAAAAATAATAATGTGGGAAAGATCGTAAGATTCTTCTAGTTTCATTCACCTCAAACATGCTGCAGTGTTTTCTTTGTGCATTAAAGATTAGGGATAAAGCAACTTTTAGTCCTCGAACTTGGCAGTTTTCCCAGCTTAGTCCCTGAACTTTATCTTGGTCCACATTAGTCTTTGAACTTGACAATTTTTCCAACTTAGTCCCTGAACTTTATTTTGGTCCACATTAGTCTGTGGACTTGGCAACTTTATCCGTTTTAGTTTGATGAAGTGTCACTTCGTTAATCTGCCACATCATCAAAGGACTAAAAATGGGCCAATAATTCAAGTTCAAGGACCAATGTGGAGAAAAAAAGTTCAGGGACCACGTTGAGAAAAGTTTCCAAGTTCAAGGACTGAAATTTGTTTTATCCCTATTCCCTAAAGATTATTCTATGTATTACACTGTTATATCAGCAATTTTTCTTCATGGTTTGAAAGATTAATTTCATTTGTATGGAACCCTCTCATTGATACATCTATTTCTTTGCTTGCATCTTTTCTTTTTAAATTTAATCTCCTCGCAGTAAATTTATGAAATCCATTTTATCCCCCCTCCCTAGGAATTTATGTTATTTGTTCTTTGACTGGCCAAAATGTAAGTATTTTGAGAAAATTGTATTTCATTTTACATTTCAGGTTGGTAATGAAGAAAGGATTCATGTATATTATGCACATGGCCAAGAAAACCCAACCTTTGTGCGTAGGTGTTACTGGCTGCTTGACAAGTATGTAACTTAGACGTATAACTTTACCTTGCCTATCTTTTCCCCACATTGTATGGTTTGAAAAATAAATCATGAAAGTTTACTCCCTCTCTGTGTCATGTTTCAGTGTATCTTAATAGACTGATCATGAGTAGCTTAACCACCTATTATAATATTTTTTTTCAGGTCTCTAGAACACATTGTTCTTGTTCATTATCGTGAAACACAAGAGGTTGGTGTTAAAATAATAAAAACTGAAAAGTTGGGGGCACTGTCTCCTGACAGAAGAATTCTTTTACTTTTTGTATGCCTTTAAAGCAGTTATTGACCAGCCTTTTGTTGATTTGGTATAGTCACAGGGTTCTCCAGCAACACCTGGGAATTCAAATTCCAGTTCATTAACTGACCAGTTTACTCCATTGAATGTTATGGAAGAGTTTGATTCTGGAGTTGGTAATGCGTATTATGAAGGTGAGAAAGGACCTCTCGGTGATATTGATGTTGAATTATGCCAACAACTTGTCAGCTTAACTTTGTTATCATGCATTTTTCTATACATAAATACATCATGTTCTTATTGATTTCCATCCAACAGAACCCAATAATAGTGTTGATGTCAAAAATCATGAAAGGAGGCTTCACGAGATTAATACACTTGAATGGGATGAGCTTCTGATAGCAAATGATAGTAATGACTCAGCTGTATCTAAAAGAGGTAACAAATTGTTTTCTTGTTTAAACGATACCCTTATTTAATTGCTAAATTATTTACTTATTTACTTTGATTGCAGATAAGAATTCTTACTTTGAGCAATTGAATCAAACAGCAGGAAATGGCTTCTCAAATGATGTGAGCAGAACAACTTCATAGCTCTCAAGTCCTTAGATTTCTATATCCTTCTTAAAGTAGAGATGATGTTCTTTGAAAATATATTTTATTAGTTCTCTTTCATCTTAATGAAAACTTGTTTGAAATATCTTTGCAGGCTAATAGAGTTTATTGTTTCTCATTTTATCTTATCTTATTAAATAAGATTCCATGCTGTTATTGCCTAAAGATTTCTTGCATGTTGCGCGGAAGTTGGGAAGTGGACTGTGGACATATAGACTCCTGAACTAATTTTTAAGAGTTCCTTGATCCTTCGCATTTATGATTTATGCTGCACTTCTCTATACATATATTTTCTCTTCCCAACTATATATATGGGTTTTACATGTGTGGAAACATCTGGTAGGGTGTCTTGATATTCTTTCCTTATTTTTGTGTGTTTAACCACTTTTTAGATCGACTTTTCCATATTTATATTATGAAGACACTTGAACATTCTCCTTTTTATTTTTGTATTTGGCTGCACTATTGGTTGATGACCAATGCTTCATTTTTGCAGGGTAAAAAAGCATACTTCAACACTCAAGGCCATAATGTATCAACAGAAATTTCTATGCTTGTTAATTTTGTTGAGCCAAGTGCTCAGAGTAACAATGCTTACCTCAACCCTCCGGTGAATGTTTGTAATCCGATATCGAGTAGCCAATTAAATCCTAATGTGCTGCGGAAAGACACTATTGCCATAGGGACTGGTGAATCATTGGACCTTTTGATCAATGATGGTTTACAAAGTCAGGACAGTTTTGGAAAGTGGATGAACTACACTATGACCGAGTCTCCAGTTTCAGTAGGTGACTCTTTGCAAGAATCATCAGTTTCATCTGTTCAAGATTCTTTCCCCTCTCCTGAGCAAATATTTAGCATAACTGAAGTCTCACATGCATGGGCCTATTCAACTGAAAAGACAAAGGTGTTTCTTTAAAAAGTTCTCTCCCTCTCTCTGTGGGGTTTTAGAAATACCCCCTACCTTATCAGCATAGAATTAATGCTAGAAAAGTATCCATTTGAATAACAATTGTTTATATTTTGATTTGCAGATTTTAGTCACTGGAGTCTTTCATCAAGCTTATCAACATCTTGCTAAGTTCAATTTGTTTTGTGTATGTGGTGACATATGCTACCCGGCAGAAAGTATCCAAGCTGGGGTTTATCGTTGTGTGTTATCACAACATTCCCCAGGACTAGTGAACCTGTATATGAGTCTTGATGGCCATAAACCCACCAGCCAAGTTCTTAGTTTTGAGTATCGTGCTCCTTTATCACCCGACCCATTAGTTCCTGCAAAAGATGAGTCCATGTGGGAGGAATTCCGGTTGCAGATGAGGCTTGCTTATTTGCTCTTCTCTACTTCCAAGAATCTTAATATTTTATCGAGTAGAGTTTCACCGAATACCTTGAAGGAGGCTAAGAGTTTTTCCCAGAAGACTAGCAGCATATCCAATAGTTGGACATATTTGCTCAAGTCAATTGAAGAAAATCGAGCTTCGTTTACGCAAGCAAAAGATGGTTTGTTTGAAATCGCTTTAAAGAATCGGCTCAAGGACTTGCTGTTGGAAAGAATAATTGAAGGCTGTAAAACAACAGAATTTGATACTGAAGGTCTAGGAGTGCTTCATTTATGTGCCATTCTTGGTTATACTTGGGCTATATATCTATTTTCATGGTCTGGCTTATCACTGGATTTTCGCGATAAACATGGATGGACAGCTCTTCATTGGGCAGCATATTATGGGAGGTAAGTTCTTTTTGCGTGATTCTTAATATTTATGTGCTTGCTGCATATTAAGTCAACTTTTTTGGAAACTAGAATGCTTTAATTAATTCTTTGTTCCTTTCTTTCGGACTATGATGAAATTTAATGGTGTTGAACATCAGAATAGTAATTTTTTTGTTTTAAATTTGGGGCGTCACGTGATAGTGAGAGAAGCTCCAGCTTCTCTCTAACCTAGGTGTTTCAAATTTCAAATTTCCACGAGCCTAGGCGCTTTTGATTATTATTCTCTTCTTCGGTACCAGTCGTCAGCCGCCTCACGCCGCCGCTGTCAGCCGTCCGCCGCCACACTCCGACCACCGTTTGACGCCGATATTTTCCTGTGAAGATCGCCGGTTATCTTTGATTTCAAATCTGGCCTTAGATTTGCGTTTGAGACTTTCAATCAACGCAGATCTTCAAGAAGCCCACTGCCATTTTTCGCCGCTTTCCGCCGCCTGTGCACACCATCGTTTCTCCACCAGAATCAGCGTCGTCTTGCGTCCAGAACCCTCCTACCCTGTGTCGAGAATCGTTTTTTTTATCCTTTATTTTCCAGAAATTTGGTTCGGCTAGGAAAAACCCTTTCCTCCAACTTTCTGTTCATTTCCAGATTTCTCCATGGAGCCTCAACCCCCGTCTCAGCCCAGGCGAACTAGAGATGCATCAGGAGCGGCAGGTGAAACTTCTGGGAGCAACAGCAGATATGGTTTCTCCTACTACGGTAAGGAAAAACGTGGGAGGGAAATTGAAAAGGAGAGGACTAAGCTTCGGAAACGGAACAGGCGTGCTTTCACCAGACGTTTGCTGGCCGGTTTGAGGCAATATGGTGATTTCTCTCTTCCCGTGCGTTCTGATATGAACGCTGTTCTGGCAGCCTTGGCCCGGGAGGCTGGTTGGATAGTTGAGTCCGACGGCACTACCTACAGGCACTGTCCTTCCCACCATAATCAGCAAAACTTAAGAGAAATTTCTGCGAGGTCGGGTGAACATCCTCTATCAACCAATTCCTTGGAAAAATGCGCTGTTAAAGGAACATTAGACTGTCAACCTCCTGTGGTTAGGATTGATGACAGTGGTATGTCTCCTTCACAAGGTGGGAATTATAGGATGGAGAAGCTTTCTTTAGTGGAGGCAACACTCGTTCTTTCTGCTGCTGAAGCGGATCACCATGTAATCAAGAAGGGGTATTCCAACGAAAAATTTTCTGAAGTAGCGAGACGGAGAAGAAACGGATTTCAAAACAGGCAGAATGAAGGTCATATAAACGGTAGGAATGGGTATAGTAATGGATGCGTCTCGTTATTCATTGAGAACCTTCCGGAGAAGATCCATTGGAAGAGACTTGGATATATATTTGGTACACACGGTCGAGTTATGGATGCCTTCATTCCTAAAAAAAGGAATTTGAATGGGGTGAGCGATCTCAAATATGAATGGCTCTCGTATCGACGGCAGCAAAATTGGTGTTTCTTTCGTTAAATTTAAACCTCGACATTCCTATTGGAGGAAGTTCTCGACAAGTGTTCTTCGCAAGTCCGGGTTGGAAGATGATTCGAGGAAGAATCTTTATAAAGTTGAAGGTGTTATAGATAAAGAAAAACTTCAGGTGTTGAGCAATTGTCTAGTGGGGTGGTGCAAGGACTTTGTCAAAATTGGTCATCTCGCTAGACAAATGCAAGCGAAGGGCCTCACTGGCTTCACCTTAATGAGAGCTGTTGGTAATGCAATTTTAATGATTTTCAAAGACAATGCTTCATTGAGAAGTGTGGAGAACGATAAATCAAAGATTCTCGCAGAGTGGTTCTCCATAGTCGAAGCTTGGTCAGAAAGTTTGGTAATGGAGTGTCGTCGAGTATGATTAGTTTGCGAGGGTGTTCCTTTTCACGCATGGAATTGGGATACTTTCAAGAACATTGCTGAGAAGTGGGGTTTATTACTAGCTATCGACGAAAGTTGTCATTCTCCATCAATCTTTGATCGGGCAAAAATTCAAGTCCTCACAAAGGCTGATTCGAGAATTGATGCGTTGGTGCAATTGAAGGTTGGTGACAACTTCTTCAAGGTCATGGTGCATGAGATAGAGCCTTCATTCAAACCAAACTCTTGGGCTCCTGAAGAAGACGAGTCTCATTGATCTTGTCTCTTCAATTGTGGTTTTGTTTTAGTCTTTACGGTTGTAGGTGTTGCTTTTAATTTGTATCATGTTCTGTTGCGATGTTTTATTCCTACTGCGGGTGGTGTAATTAGGAGTAAGGTGATTAGACTGTGGCTTTGGATGAGGTCATTTGAAGTTAAGGTCTTTGTTGTAAAGGTGTACATCACCATGTGAGGTTACTCCATGGTGTCTTTTGTATCGGGTAATATTATCAATAAAATTTGAGGTACTCTTTTCTTCCTTCCAATGTTCGTTAATATACCTTTAGTATATGAACGAATACGAAGGGAGTTTTTAATGAGACCTCCAACTTCTATCAAAAAACATCAGAATAGTGTTATCTCCTCGTAAACTTATTTTTGTCTATTTTTTTTGCCAGTGTATGCTCTTGTTCAAAAATTGAACTTTGGTCTTTTAATATAGTTGTCAATCTTGAATCAGATACGAATTGTATCTCACTTCAGAAAATCCTCGATGCAGGGAAAAAATGGTTGCTGTTCTTTTATCTGCAGGTGCAAAGCCAAATTTGGTGACAGACCCCACTACCCAAAATCCAAATGGTTGCACAGCTGCTGATCTCGCATCTTCAAAGGGTTACGAGGGTCTAGCTGCTTATCTTTCTGAAGAGGCTTTAGTAGCACAATTCAATGATATGGCTGTAGCTGGAAATGCTAGTGGCTCTCTACAAACCAGTAGAACAGAAACTACAAACACCGATAACACTGATAACCTTAATGAAGATGAATTATATTTGAAGGAAAGTTTAGCAGCTTACAGGACTGCTGCTGATGCGGCTGCACGCATACAGAATGCATTCAGGGTACACTCCTTGAAAATCCGGACTAAAATAATCGAGTCTTCCACTCCTGAGGATGAAGCACGTCATATAGTTGCGGCTTTGAAGATTCAACATGCCTTTCGCAACTATGAGGCCAAAAGACAGATGGCTGCGGCTGCCCGGATCCAATATAGGTTCCGTACTTGGAAAATGCGTAAAGAGTTCCTTAATATGCGCCGCCATGCTGTCAGAATCCAGGTAAATATCCTCTCTTTTCTTCTTACTATACTATTGGTATGAGTATTGCATTATATATATATCAAAATCAAATTATTTGTTTCTTTTAATTTTGGCGACTGTAAATAGGCACGATTTCTCTTTAATAGGTCCAATTTTATGATAATAGTACCCTTTTTTTGAATCAAAATTATTCCCATTTTTTTCCTACAGACTTTTTTTAACTCAAGTCATATCATGCTAGTGGAAGATTATTTTCCCTGATTCCATCTTTTCGATGGTTTATTATTAGGAAAAAAACATTATTTGCTTATTCTTCAAGTATGAGGAAGCGAGGATTGCTCAGAATAGAGATTGCTTGGAAATTTAATGCAGGCAGCTTTCCGGGGCCTACTAACAAGGAGGCAGTACCGTAAGATTGTCTGGTCGGTTGGTGTGCTTGAGAAAGCACTTCTGCGATGGCGATTAAAAAGAAAAGGTTTGCGTGGACTGCAAGTTAACCCAGTTGATGCAGTTCCAGAGCAAAGGGCGGAAAGTGACACGGAAGAGGATTTCTTCAGAACCAGCCGAAAACAAGCTGAACAACGTGTTGAGAAAGCTGTTGTACGTGTTCAAGCTATGTTCCGGTCAAAGAAAGCACAACAAGACTACCGGCAAATGAAGTTGGCTCATGATTTAGCACTGGTAAGTGATAGCCCCGAAATCCAGCAGATGTTAATTCGATTTTATTCATCAATTTACATGGAAAACTCTGTTTTGGCAGTTGGAATATCAAAGCCTCCTCGACCCTTCTTCCTGCAAGGATGCTTGAAAACATCAAGATTCAGGAACAATCACATCTCTAGGCAGCCTAGTTTGTATATGCAACCGATGTCAACCGGTAACCTTCAATTTGAGGTAAGCTACTACGGGTCTGACACTGTTTTTGTTCGGGTTATGATCAGACGTTTAGTTAGTAGTTGAAAACCTTGGTTTAGAGTAAAGGATTTATGATTTTTATGGCCACTGATATTAGGGTTGATGTAGGTGCAAGGTTGCTTCATGTATAATAATTTTAAAATATCAAAAAACAAACTTTATGAACAGCTAATCCTTTAAGGGTGTGTTTGGTTCACGGAATGTAAGATTACCAGTAGGAATAAAAGATTACCAGGAAATAGGATTACTGGGAATGTTGTATTTTGTGTTTGGTTAGTTTAGCAGGAATGTAAGATTACCGTATTTGGTTAAAAGAATAAAAGATTATTGGAATGTATATTTGACCAAATTGTCCTTATTATATATTTGTATAATATTACAAATTGTAAAATATTTATATATTTTCTTTAAAAAATTAAATTCATAATATTTATATAATTTTTTTTACAAAATTAAAAATATAAAAAAATATTTAATGAAAGGGTAAAAAAATTTTAATTTCTGAACTTCATATAAAATTTTAATTATAGATTTTTTTTTATAAATCTAAAATAATTTAAAGATAAATTTGTAATTTAACCTTCGTAGAATTTTTATTATTCAATGATAGAAGAATAATATTTTTGAAAAAAAATAAAAATTTAAGAGCATTTTAGTCTAAAACGTCGGTAATGTTACAATACTTAAGGGAAGGGAGGTAATGACATTCCCGGTAATATACCTAAAAAAATATATTATTTGTAATAAAACATTATCGGGAATGAGATTTCCGGCCAACCAAACATGGGAATGTGGGATTCTCATCCCATGGGAATCCCATAATCCTTGAACCAAACACCCCTAAGTGATGCTGGTGGGTTGGGTTATATATATGTATATATCAAAGGCTAGCCTAAAATGCTGAATGGATCTGTCCTAGGTTTGCCTTGGTTGGGTTTCGGATAAATTCTCTTGTACTCACGACTTCTATTATTTAATGATTAGTTTTCTTTATCTTTTTTTTATTAAAAAAATTAAGGTTTAATTGAAAAATAGATATTTAAACTACGTGTTTTTTAAATTTATGTTTATATTAAATTTTATATATATAGATATATAAAGGTAAATTTTTGATGAACTTAATAGTTATATTTTTAACAAACACTAGTCAAGTAAAATTTTATTGAGTTTAATGAAATAGTTGAGTTGAATAGTTTTTTTAGTTAAGACAAACACTACTCAATTCGCAATCGATTCGATTAATAAGCATCCCTAGTTAAAAGTTTAACATTACCAAAATAATATGATTAGATGTGAAATTGTCCACATATAATCGATTTTTTACACTATTTGATAACATCATATTATCAGTTCGGTTCAATATTATACTTTTTAACAATATAATTATGAAATATAATATTACATATAATAATCTTAAATATAATACTTTACAATAACAATAAACTCCAGTAGTAGCCCTCCACTTTTGCCATCTGTCTTTATATGGTGTGTAACATCATCCTCTATACCCCTATCTTTATGTATCATAGATCCTAGATACTTGAAACAATCATTTGAGAGGAGAACATGTTCTTCTATACATATTTCTACATCTTTATCGTTTTGGTTCCCACTAAAATTTAAACATAAATACTTTGATAACATCGTATTATCAGTTCTGTTCAATATAATACTTTGATAACATCAAAGTCTTTTAAATGCACACTTAACAAATACAAAACTTATTTAGCCATTTTACTGTTTTACCCCTTGAAAGAACAAGCTTTCGAGATGGAAACAATCAACACCATTGACAAATAACTTAACAACGATTTGTTTCCTCACTGTGACCATTTTACCCTTTTACGCCCTAATACTTAATATTATTTCAAGGAGGAATACGAGCTTGCAAGAAATAAATTATGTACGCAATAATCTGTATTAACAATAAGACACAAAGCTGTAAAAGACAAGCACAACTACTATCAACATGAGTAACTTCCTCCTAGACCTCTAGCAATTTAGCTGCTGTGTAGATGTCCGTCATCGGGAGAAAAAAGGTTCCTCGATAGTCCCTAATGCAATCAAAGTTCTTAAAAGAATTACACGGCTTCTGTCCGGGGTGTGTTGAGAAGCTTTTACGCGGAAACTGGCTCACTTACTGGGCTGCTGGTAGATGCAGGGGCTTTAACCTGGTTAAGCAATAAAATCAAATAATGTGTCGAGGAATTCGTTGTGTTTCTGATTCGGAGTAAGGCAAATATTTATGCACCATGCTGCTCCGACTCTTTACTTTTTACTAAGTTCTCATGTCAACCACTCGTATACGACAGATTATAAAATGTCAAAAGTTTTCCCAAATCACATGGTTTATGCCTTTGAGTTCTTGATTACAAAATGTCGAGGTAAAGATCATAACTCTTGAGAGAATTATAAGAAGGATTCAAAACTCACCTTTGCTGATTTGAATAGTTCATCGAGAACTTCCGACAATGTTGGATGGGCATGAACTGCAAATTTGATATCCTAAATGGCACAAACAAGAACTCTAAATATTTACAATTTAAAAGCTTCGCCGAGTATCCAGGAAACGATTCCTGAACCAAAAATATTTTGGTTTTCACACTGAAGACTCACCTGGATTCATGTTCCTAAAGCCATGGCATTTGATGCCTCGTGGATGAGGTCGGCTGTGTGCAAGCCGAATATATGAACTCCAAGAATCTCTCCATTGTCCTGGTTGTAAATCAACTGCATGGAAGAATCGTACCTAGAGCTTAGCAACTATATCAATGGCTCGAGACGAAGTTCGAATAAGAAAAATAAAAAGCAAACAAAAGGATATAGAGATACCATAGTCCATCAACATCTGTTCTTGCTCTATCAAAGAAATAAAATTTCTCTCCTTAATAATTTTATTTCAAGAATTCGGCACCATATAAGGTATAAGCTTCAATTAGATATTCTTTTAGAACTGATAAATATTTGTTTCCAGCATTTTTGTGAAAATCAGGAAACAACTTTTGTGAAAAAAAATGAAAATTATCTTCTTGTAATATCTTTACTGAGACAGGTTTCAAGATAAATAACCTTAGCAAGTCCCTCGCCTTCATTTTCTGCCAGTGCCTTTGTGTTAGCCTTGAAACTTGTTTTGGCAACGCTTACTTCGAACCCTTCCTTCTCAGCTTTGTCTCTTGCTTGAGGCTGTGAAGTTAGAGCATTGTCAAATTTTCAGATTTTTACGCCATAAGAATACCATTTTTGAAGAAAAGCTTTGTATTTTGTATATATATATAAGGCTACATCAGAAAGTTTGAACCAATTTAAACTTGATAATAGATCAGATATTGAGATGTTTGCAAATCTGTATTCACCTCTGTCAAACCAACCATACTTATTTCAGGATGAGTGAAGCAAGCTGCTGGGACGCTGAGGTGATTAAGCACATGATCTCTTCCAGTGACTTGCTCGACGACTGAATCAAGATATTTAAGCAAAGATGAAATGGTTCTAAACAAAAACTATCAGTTACAATTGAGCAAAGAATAAGTTAGCAGTACCAGAAATTCCTTGTGCACTTGCTGCGTGAGCAAGCATCATTCAAACTTAACAGATTAGTGTTTGTTTGAAGTCAATATGGGTAAAATATATGTCAGAAAAAAGTTTACAACTAACCAGATTTCCATTTGCATCAATCACACGCATTGTCTCATCAACAGGAACGAAACCCCTTTGTGTCACTACATTAATCTGATAAAAAGGAATATGAATGTTTTGATCCATTTCCTTTTAATGCACCATCATATATAATCCAACAGTATTCATGAAGAAGACATACATTCTCCAAACCAAGACCATTAGTGAATGGAGCCCTTCCAGTAGCAATTAAGGCTGCATCTACCTGGATAAAAAAAAGGGATACCATTGACTGCGATAAAGCAGAGGTTGCAACTGACAAAAAGCATATAGAAGATAGAAAGGACAGATTTGGGATCAGGAAAAGAATCGTATGATAGCAATTTCAGTACATGATAACAGCGTCTAGAAAGAAATAGACTGCCGTAAATACCAAAAGAGCATTGGGAGATTAAAAAATTCCCATAAAAAAATAAAAAAACATTATGCAGATACCTCCAAGGTGTCTTTGTGTTCCTTAGTCTTGGCATCGATAAGCTCAATAATGACCGGTTTTCCATCCCTTGCCGGAGTGATTTATAAATAACACCAATGAAAATCAATAACCACTTATCGAACAGAGAACCGGAATGTACACAGATCTAAATAGTAGATTACCTTGGTTGCAAACACTCCAGTATGATAATCAATTTTCCTTGGGTTGATCAGCACCCTTTGGGCCAACTTACTAATCTCAGGATCAAATCCAGGCATAAGTTGATCTAGAGCTTCAATAAAAGTAACCTGCATAAACCTCATAAGCATTGTTGCGTTGGAATAAAAACTAGAGGGCATTTAAGTTGTGCAATAATTTTGTACCAGCGATAAAACATTAATAAAAGGAAAATAGAGATTTCAGTGACTGACATCTATCCCTGTGGTAAATGGTAACTTATTCATTCATGAATTGGATCAAGGAGAATGTATCTATAATATGGGCATGCTTTGTATGGTCTAAGTTTGCTTGCAGTCATCTGGTATACAATAGCAGTCACCAAAGAGCATAGATCCTCCCAGCTTGGAGTTTCAAAGACAGCATAGATTAATCTTGAAAAGCATAACTTCAATGCAATCTTCAACTCAAGTACATATAGATTTCAGGTAAAAGAAACTTTTAATCTGAAACAAAAGGTAAATTTACAGTCTCTTGATCCTCAAAGAAAGATTCCTACATTCATTTCACAAAATTGACAAGGTAGAAAAAGAAAAGAATGAGTTATCACCTCACTGCCAAGTGCAGTGCATACATCACTAAATTCAAGACCAATATAACCACTTCCAACAATTGCAACCCAATCAGGAACAAACTCCAATTTCAGGGCATGGTCGCTAGTGATAACAGTCTTCCCTGCAGTTTATGATAATAATTAGAAAAAAAAGAAAATAGAATAATAACAACACAGAACATTACAGCTATGCAAGCCATGCATCCTTCTATAATTGCTAAATTCCAAGACTTATTCTCTTGAAGGAAATTTCTGCTAGGTTTCTGGATGACACATTTCAGTTATTTGTTAATTAAATCTAACCGTGGGATCAATCCCCAAAAAATCTATGAAAGACTTGGATGAGATTTCTAGTTTCTATGCAAAATTCCCATTGGTTCAGCTGCACTTGAATAACTAGGAAACTTTTATCCAAACTTTTGTTTCCACTTTTCACTTGGTTGAACTGATGCATGTATTACCTGTTACATAACATATGACCATCCAAAAATCTCATGCAAGTTTCCCCAACCAGGGATTAAAATAAAAAAAGAGGATGAAGACAGAACAAAAGAGTTATCATGGGTAGCAATACTATCAAATGCCAGTGCTGCCTTAAACACCCAGATTACTTCTATCAAATCATTAATGGAATAAGTAAGACTTCAAAGGAATAAATTATACCATCAACTTCAATGCCCTTGGGAACAAAAGGGACGGAACCAGTAGCAATGATGATATCTTTTGCAGTTACAATGGTGTCAGTAAAGCCAACCTTTCCATATTTCACTTTTTGGGGACCCTAAATACACATACAGAAAAATAAGGATACTTGAGAACAAAAAAATCAGACTGAATTTTGTTACAAAGTGCAAGTTAGCTTACCAAAATAGTACCAAAACCAGTTAATATATCTACTCCAAGTGCCTTCATTTAGTTAAATTGCTTCGAATTTTTGAAGCAAGATTATTTGCATGGTCAGCAACTGCCTGTCTATCATATCCAGCAGCAGATACCTACCATATGTAACACAGAAGAACAGCAAAGAAGGAAATAATCAGAGGATAACAGATGGAAAACATGGTCTGGCTAACTGATAGACTGCACATTAAAATTAAGAGACTAACAACATTTTGTTTTTCTGGTTAAAAGCACAAAAATGTCAGTTTAAATGAAAATAGTGATATATTTCGAAGTAATGATGAGGTATGTTGCTCCTTCTCTTCATTTTTCTTGAAGTACCTGTGCCAAACACATGGATATGATGACATGACCTCCAAAGAAGGATCCTTCCAATACATGGAAAAAACATAAAAGAATAAAAAATCTGATAATACCTGTGTCCTACACATACCCACCCTCGGACCCAAGTCCGAGTAATATAGAATATGTGTGTCTCAGCCTAAGTCTAAAATAAAACCATAACAATTGAATCCTATTACCTGCAAACCCTAGGCTGGTCTTGGAATATTCAAACTAGAAGAAATTTGTGTGACTGGGAATTGGAACAATGGTTGGAGCTAATGATTAAATTGAATAACATACAGTTATCCAAGGCAGTTGATGATTTTCTATCGTGGTCTGGGAATGGTGATGGGTTGTTTTCGGTGAAATCCTGCAGAAAGACTCTAGATAAGGATCATCTGGAAAACCCTATTTGAAAAAATCATGTATGGTTGGGGTTGGTTCCTCCTAGAGTTGAAACTTTTCTTTGGCAAGTAACTCATCAAAAATTGGCTGTGAAATCAGAGCTAAAGAAAATGGGGGTTCCCTTATCTGATGGGGATCTTTGCCCGTTATGTAATCAGCAAGAAGAGTCTGCCCAGCATCTGTTTATTTTCTGTTCAGTAACTAGTGAGATTTGGAATAAGTTTTTCAGGTTTTGGGATATCTGTACAACTTTGCCTTCTGATCTTCCATCCTTCATTAGTTCTTGGCCTGATTTGATGGCAAATTCGGTGATCTGGAAATTTATTCCGAGTGTGGTTCTTTGGTCTATTTGGAATCATAGGAATTCAATTGTTTTCGAGAAAAAAGTTCTCGACAGGTCTTCTCTCTTCTTCATTGTAAGATTTAGATTAGCGAAGTGGTTTCTTGCCAAGTTTCCTCAAGTTTCGATATCCATTGACTTGTTAATGGCTGATCCTACTTTAGCAGACGGTGTTGTTAAGTGCTCAAAGGTAAAGAGTAGGGCAGTACAGAAATGGCTTCCTCCACCTACGGATTACTACAAATTCAATGTTGATGGTGCTGTCACAAAGGATGGGTTGGTTGGTGGCATTGGGGGAATTCTTAAAGATTCAAATGGTTCCACTCTAGCGTCGTTTTCAGAAAGTGTTGGATCTGGCCCTCCTCCATTGGCAGAATTGAAGGCAATTAAGAAAGCAAATGAAATTTTCTTTTCGTCGGTTTGGTCTAGTAAAGGGAGATTGATTCTGGAAAGTGACAGCAAAAAAGCTGTGGAATGGATCCAGTCGCCTTCTTCTGCCCCTGTGTATTTTAGTATTCTAATAAAGGATATTGAGTTTTTTGTATTGTCTAGGGCGTTGATAGTGAAGTTAATTCCTAGGGGTTGTAATTGGGAGGCTGATAAGTCAGCTAAAGAAGGGGTTGGTTGACTGGGTAGTTTTATTGAGATGTTTTTTTTTGGCTTTTTTAGGGGATAGTCTTATCTATTGTAATGTGAAGGCTTATTGTTGTATGAATTTTATATCAATAAAATGAGGTACTCTTTTCCTCCTTCCGTTAGTTGCTCCTTACTTCTTGGAAATAATCAATTATGAAGGGGTTTTTAATGAGACCTCAACTTTTATAAAAAAAAATTACCTGCAAACCCAAAGCTTTCATGTGATGCTCATTTTGAAGTTCACGCATTCTACCGCTGACAGCCAGGAGAGCTTTCGAAGGAACACAACCTCGGTTAACACAGGTTCCTCCCACGACATCTCCTTCAATGATAGCAGTTTTCAAACCCTGCACTAGCAAAGCATCAGAAGAAAAATTAAAGCAGGAATCGAACTATAAGTACTAATTTCTCTATAAAAAAAAAAGGGGGGTGGGGCCGCAATCCACGATTAATGCACCAGTGATCTTCACTTAAACCAGGAAAAACAAATCAACAACTGAATAATTACAGAGGTTTCTTTTTTAATAATTACATTTCCTAAGAAGTTCTACTAAACAACCAGGAAAAAATCAGAGAGACCGAGTAAGTTTCAGGCTTTTAGCTAAAAGATAAAGCGAAATAATTGAGTGGTAAAACAAAAGATCGAGCTAAATATCGTCAAAAGGAGTGAAAAAAAACATAAAAGAAATTCAGTTTCATTTAAATGATAGAGCTAAATAGCGTCAACACTGAGTGAAAAAACACAGATTTCAGTTTCAGCTAAACGATAAAGCTAAAGAGCGTCAAATTAGAGCGAAAAAAAGACTTCTCAGTTCCAGCTAAATAGCGTCAAAATTGAGTGGGGAAAAAAACAAAAAACATATTTAGTTACAGCTAAAAGATAGAGCTAGATAGCGTCAAAACTGAGGGGAAAACATGCAGACATTCAGTTTCAGCTAGAAGAAAAAACTATATAGCATTAAATAAACGGAGTAAAATTAAAGAAAATAGAAAAGACCTTCTCGACAGCATGCAATGCAGCTCCATGGCCACCGACGCCGGCGCCGATTATAATCAAGTCATAATCAAATGATTTAGGAGGAGTTCCATTGTTGCCGGATGAAGCAGAGATCTTGTTGGAATGTCCACGAGCAGGAGTGGAGAGTAGAAGTCGTGTAGAAGCGGAGTGAGTTGAAAATGAAAAGCCGGAAGGTTGCCTTCTGAGTCCGCAGAAGCGGAGATTGGCATGGGAATGAAAAGCGTAATTAGTTGTAGGAAGTGAGGTAGGTTGAGAGAAAGGTAGAGCTGAAATGGAATGCATTGCCTTTCTATAATTTCTTTATTTTCCCTTTGCTGTTTGGGTAGGAAGAAAATGGGAGAGAAAGTAAGCCTGTAAGAGAGGGGGGAGGGGGGAGGAGTTATCCAAGTCGGATTTACAGACTTATCAAGTTAGTTGGGATTAAAATTATGGGTAAACTACTTGGATAGCCCTATATTATTGACTACTTTTTATTTGAGTCATTCAAGTATAAACTGTTATAAATTATCATTCAAGTTATCAAAAGATATAAAATAATCACCAATCAATAAAGACAAGTTCATTTCGAATCATATAGATGAAGATGCATGTATATTTTTTAAGAATGAAGAGATTCCAGGAGAGGGTTATGGTGCATTTAAGATGAATGCATTATTTTACATGAGATACGCCGAACCTGTCTAAAACTCTAATAAACAGTGTTTTTTTCAAAAGCTTTTTTGTCTTAAGATAGAGGAGTAATTTAATTTTCAAAAGTTTCATTGCCTCAAGTGAGGGGTAGTTTAATTTTCAAAAAATTTATTACCTCAAGTTGGATTAACAGTTAACTTTTTCAAAATTTCATTATCTCAAATTGGAGGAACAATCTTCTTTTTAAAGTTTCACTACTTAAAATCGGACGAGTAATTAAATGAAACAAAAACGTAATATTAAGTATCATTTAAAAAAAATAACTGAATTAACTAAATGAAACCACACGAATTTAATAACTAAATACATAGTTTACCGATACAAGTCCACGGAACAAGAATAGTAGGAGAATATAAGATTATGTTTTCCAAAACCATTAATTCAAAAAAATAATTATGATTTTCCTTTTGACATTTTACGTATACCAATATTGATATGTTTCGATTAACTATATTTACCCCCCCCCCCCAAAAAAAAAACACAGACACACACATATACAGCCCAAGACATTAGGTAAAAATTTTAAAAACATTCTTAAAATATAAAATTTAAAACTATCAATTAGATATTATAAATTAATAATTACTTGTTTTTTAATGCAACTATAAAAGAAATATTAAAATTATTGTCAACCACTTTAATAGCGATCAACCTATAGGCTAAAAAGAAGAGTGGGAGCTGAAGATTTTCCAGCAGACGTTTTTCATTTTGACAATATATTCAATTTAAATGGTCTAAAACAACAATGGACCTTTTTGGTGGATAATTTTCCACCCTTCATCCGAGACCATAAATCAAATAACCAAAACTGTATTTCAGCAAAAAAAATTAAAAAAATATGTATCTTTTAATTATCTACAAAGATGGCTCTTCACTATGGATGTATCTATGAAGGTTGCAAAGATGAAAATGTCCGCGAAAAGAACTCGGACAGGCGTCTGAGTTTAGATAAGAGCTCTGCATTTCTCCCAAAGTAAGATTCCGCGTTCGACAACATGACCTGAATATCGTGCTGCACTGCGTCTAAAGTTCGATAATAGTTGTTCTCCAACCTACACTGAATAACATCAATTGATAACGGCACAGGGTACCTGCCAAAACACCGCGATTTCAAACATTCAGTCATACTTTAAACCTCAAGGCCACATAGTCTTTGTAGGTATGAAGGTTTACCTGTTTGTAAAATTAGACTTCTGTGAAACTTGCTTCAATTTATTTACTGCGTATTGATCCTGCAACATTTTAAAGCAAAAGTTAATAAGAATTTCAACCCAATGCAAAAGTGTCGCCTGAACTTAGCTTGAGTGAATTGATTTGGCAGGTCTCATAAGTTCAAGCTTGGATGCTGATCCAGCAGTACTTGTCATTAATTACTTGAAGTTCAGGAAAAAGATAAAACTCATATCTTGCCAGATACCTGAGCTTCGTGTGAAGATTTCTCCAATGTGGTAAACGCCAAAAGTAGATTATCTCTGATCTTAATATCAATATGAGGCTGCTCCCACTGCATATCAGCATCAAAGAGTTCCCATGGACTGTGAAGTTGTGGTTTCGTGGGCTCGCTCCTGTACCGAACAGTGAAGCTTTCCCACGGACTATCAGGAAATTCACAAGATTTGGCCTGCACAGCCACAATCCGGCCATCCCACCAGCTTCCACCATCTCCGCTGTCATCTTTCCACCAGACTTTGCACTTAGCCCTGGGGCTCCATCCCTTATTCATAGCAGCATCAAAGCGAGTTCTTTCTACCATGAAGTCGGGGAAACTAGTCATATCTGGGAAAGTCAAGTTAAATGATCTGTCGAACATGCTGGAAGAAGGGTCTGTAAATTTGAGTGTCATTTTACAGCGACTATCCCCAGAGCCCGGAGACGTAGAATATTCAAAGCCCTTCAACTCGGCAAAATTCCACTGCCCTTAACATGTTCCCTCCTTTCGACGAAGTCCAAGGTCCTGTTTCCTTCAAGCCAGTATGAGCTGTATATTCTTGATGCCCCTGAAGAATAAAAGCTACCAAATGTAAATAATTTTGTAACTAAAGATACCAACAATCAAAACTACAGTATAACAGGAACAGCTAAAAATAATTAGTATTTCATCTTACCTGTCTCAAGTATACAATTTCATCACTTAGTTGGGGAATATAGCGAGACCCTTCCTCATGTGTTGTCATCATTAACCATGACCCTTTTCTGGCTGATTGACTGGGTTTCCGTATTGGACTAGGGTCATTGAAATAGGAATTACTTCTCCTATTTCTAGTAGACCTTACTGCCATCCTTGAACTTGATCCCCATTCCTCAGTAGGAAGTTGAGACCCATTTGTAGAACTACCCCAGATGCTTCTATGTACATCTTCTGATTGAAGTTCATGCCCTTTCAACCTGCTGGACCGTTTAATAGGAGCCCCATTTGTTGAACCCTCGTGAAGATCCTCTATCATACTTCTATCAAGGTTGGATTCAATTGTAGTGCTTGCTACCATAGCACCAGCATTTTCTGAATTGGACCTATCTCTCTGTGTCTTTGATCTTCGATAAACAACATTATACATCTTTTTAGAATCTGGTAGTAACCCCACCAAATCAACTTGGGCATCTAATTCTTGAAACCCATCACCTTCATTATCTGAACAGATATCATTGAATCTATCAACTAAGGGTACCTCTGAAACTATGTCCTTTGCCCTCTCTGAGGAGCTATCATTTAATGCGTCATTTCCACCATTCGCATGACCTCTTGAAAGTTTCAATTTCAGCCCAGGATTTTCATTGTCAATAGTTGTACTTTTTGAGAAAATTCTTAACTTCGTTGAAATAGGCATATGGCCCTCTTTTACCACATAAGGCTGTCCATTCAGATGAGAAGTTAGTGCATGTATATCCTCGAAAGATCTGTTAACCCATTTTGGTGATTCGGGATATTTTATATGTTCACTAGGACCTGAATGGTCCTCAGCGTTAGTTGGATCATCCCGAAGTTCCACTTCACTCCCAAGATTCTTCTCCAACATTGTCACCTTACCAATGATATCCTCCTTGCATGTTTTGATATCTGTATCCAGGGATACAGTAGCACAAGCCTTTTCTGGTTTTACATATCCATTGACAACATTTTCTTTTTCTTTATGGTCACCAAGCCATCGCATAGATCCAGTATGTGCATCCGATGACACTGGTTCACCCAATTTCAGACGTCTGGAAGTACGAGCCTTAACTCCTCCCCACTTAATTGCCCCATGTCCCCCATTTTTGTATCCTTCAATCAGGTCTAAATGATCTTCAACCTTGTCTGATTGCCCACTTACTCTACCAATCATGGTATTGTTAGCATCAACAGAAGAACACACCATATCTGGCGAGCTTATATGTTTTACACCACCTTCAGTAGCTTCTTCAGAAGCTTTCCACGACAGACCTATTGAATTTTTCTGTACGTCAACTTTTCTTTCAATTGTGCTTTCAGGTAGCACAAGTTTGTTTGGATTCCGGGCAGGTAATTTAAGGACCAATCTTCTCCTATTCCCAGCATTATGAGATTCAGGAAGTACATTGGTTTTAGCAACATCCTCGGGCTCACCAAAGAAAACTTCTTTTCCTTTTGAAAGTTTGATTTGTCCATTTGGCAAATCTCCATCAGATTCATCACTCTCAATGTATGAATCTTGTATCATAGATTCACTATCAGATGAGTCACCTTCAGAATCATATTCATCTTCCCCATCAGTTGACGTTCCAGTTATTTTAGAAAAGAAGTGTAAAAGCATTGCGTGCAGCAGCTCTTCGAGGTCTTGATGATTTTGAAGAAGTTTTTGATGTAGAAGACCTTCTCCGTAAAGCTTTCCGTTCATTTTTTGATTTCCTAATAGGGCCATTACTGAAGGAGTTGCCATCGCATTCATCCAAATTCCTTCTTTTAACACGCCTACCGGAAGATGTCATAAACTCAATCTGCAGTGGAGGAAAATTCAAGTTAACCAAGTGCCTCTAAAAATGTTAAAATATAGTAATGAAAAGGATATTAAACTTACTTCAGCCTTCAGTTTTTTCCTTTTTGATCGACGAAGGGGATCTTTATGAGTATCACCAATCTCACTGTTTTCCGTACTGCACTCAGGATCACCAGAGAGATAACCTAAACTTCCTTGCTCCCCTCCTGTAGAGTACTCCTCAATTACATTATACTCTGAATCATTATCATCACTTTGCACTTCAATTTCTGGTTCCCAATCCATGGCATCTAAGAATGCTGGCAGTGGAGCAGCGATTGCATCTAAGTCTGCTAAAGGCGGGATTTGGTAATCCTGGTCTAGAGTAAAGTTTGGCCCCACAGAAAGGTTCAAAGCACAAGGTTTCCACTCCAAACCTAAAGCACCTAATCTTCTTTTCTGGTACATGGTCTGATAGGGTTCTGTGTATGGTATCATCCCTAAAATTTTCAAACCCAAGCAATCATTAACCGAGAGGATGGATAATGGAATAAAATGAACCAATAATTTGGGGCAACTATGAGTAGAGTTAAACCTGAGTCACAAAGAAGATCTTGCATATTCCGCCTATACGTAGTAAGCTGAGTTTCCTGAATTACAATGTCAAATCATCATAATGTATTCTTCACAAAGGTGTAAAAAGCCAAAACTGCTATAGACCCAAATGTCTAGAAATGAGGTCAAAATCATTGATGGCATATTAGCTAGAGTACATTTTTAACATAAACTTTGATATGATCCTCCATCTTCTCTTTCTAAATACACATGTGGATGCAAAAGCAATGCAAATGAAGAGAGAAGAAAAAAAATTCGAACAAAAAAAATACATTAGTCCCGGTAAAAATGACACAAGGGCAATGAATCAAGCAGTAAATATTATCCATTTTAAGCTTTAAGATGATGGCGCTAATAGAGAACCATTAGGCTGACTTCTCGGTATTTTAAATGCAAGTCCACCATATAAAGGAAAGCTGCAACAATACAAGTTAAAAAAATGGTCAACCAACCAGATCAAGTGAATTCCCAGAGGTGTCATGTATAAGTGGTCGAAAATCACCCAGAAAGAACTGTTGAAGTTCACACAGAGTAAGTATAATTAAAAGCTGTTGAAACTAGTTTTGACTCGGAATAAAACCATATGAAATATAACAAGGTAAAATACAAGGTACCTGATCATATTTGGCATCCTTCTGAGATTCCCCTTGGCCTGTATTTAGTATGTATAATTGACCAACATCATCTGAAAGTATAATGGATGTCCCATCCCTATTTTACAAATACAGTGAAGTGTAACATGATATAGTAACTATGATATCGCAATATAAAACACAGGGAGAAGACTTCTCATAAAGATTCAAACATAATTTAAACGAGGAAAAGATAAAGTTTGCAATACACCTAACTGATAATACTTAATTCTATTTGCGAATCCAACAAAAGGTCATACGCATCACAGTGGAATAAGGGATGGTGAGACGGGGTAGGGATAGAAGGGAGTAAAGAGTAAGTTTCCCCTTGTCTAGATACCTAGGAAAGAAAAATGAAGAGCAACACCTTATTTGATTAAATGGTGAAAGGGAAGGAACACTATGAATTATCATTAAGCAACCTATTCATTTATGCATATCAAGTATTTCCTGTCAAACAAAATAACACGACGCTAAACCATGCTTGATAAGATGAACAAAGATAATTAATTTTTAATTATACAGAACTGACACACTAAAAAAAAGTTTCTAATCAATCATTCTCCAAGTGAACTTACGATGAAAACTTTCCATCAACCAACTTGAAACGAGCAATTTCATATATTCGAATTGGTGTGCCTTCCCATATCTACGGCCAAAAGAAAAATAAAACAAGTCAAGCAACAGAGAAGACCCAAAGATATTCACAGAGCATGAAGGAGATTGAAACTCACATCCCAGACAATAGTTCTTCCATCATAGCCCGCACTCATAGCTATCCGTGGGTTGAAAGGATGAACATCCAAAACATATGTCTTAAATAAATGAGTAAAATGGTCAGATATAACTATGAAACAACTTGGCATCCAGCATTAGACACCCTCAAATCACAAGCATTCGAATTGGAAATAATAATGTAAACATGGGACCAAACAAAGCAGAACAGAAGCTATTCAAAATCTGATTAAAGACGATTTCATGGTGGTACACCAATAACAGTCGGTAACTGAATTCTGATCCAGGGGGCATACAGTATTTTACATTTGCTCGAATGTTCAATAGTTGTGGTCCAGTAGGTCTCATTTTGGCACACCAAACAAAGCAGAACAGAAGCTATTCAAATCTGACTAAAAACAATTTCATGGTGGCACACCAATAACATATCAGTAACTGAATTCTGACCCAGGGGGCATACAGTATTTTACACTTGCTCGAATGTTCAATAGTTGTGGTCCAGTAGGTCTCATTTTGGTAAGATAAGATTGTAACATCCCAAAATACGGGTTAGTGACTAAATCATAAAACTTCAGAGTTTGGTGATTTAAGTGGGATATTTGTATAGTCCGATGATTTGTTCGGAAATATTTCCTGAAAGTTTTTAGTAATTATCCAAAGAATTAAAGGGCAAAATGGTCATTTAACCATTAAATGATTAATTTGTGTTATATGGAGGATATATATGGGGGAAAGGGGTAAGAAGAATATATCTTCTTCTCCTCTTTTTCTTCCATACGAGAGAAAGCCATAACAAAGGTAAGGGTTTTCTGATTTGTTGGCTATTTGTTAAATTAAAGGTTAGGTTTTGATCATTAGATGATAACTAAGCTTAAGGAAAGCTTAAGTTGTCTTATAATCAAAAGATGAAGAAGTTATAAGAGATTTAAGAAAATGAGTTTTTATATGAAATCTTGAAATAGAGTTGATAAGTTGAATTTGAAGTTAAATTTGACTTGTCATCATGCTAATTAAGGAATATGAAGTGTTAGAATTGTATTTAGAACATATTGAAATTTGAGTATGATTCTTGAATTTCATATGAAGAATAGGATTTTGAAGTTATAGATGATTTTCATGAATATAAGTTGGTTTAAGTAATGGTAGTTGAGTTTAATGACATGATAGGGGTTTAAAATAGAAGAATTAAGTGAAAATTGATGATTTTCGGGCTTAAAATACAATTTCTGGGCATAGGGAATCGATACCCTATGAAGGGAATCGATTCCCCTTCTAGAACGAGAAAATTTCCAGGATGTCCAGGGGGTATCGATTCCCCCTGGGGGGGGTATCGATTCCCCCCTAAAGGAAAAATAAAATTGGGTTCAATAATCTAGCTTAAGTTGTTAACATCAAGTTTAAGGTTTAGGCTTCTGATAGTTGTTTTGAAATGTTATATTTATGTAGATATTGAGCCTAAACAAGTTCCGGAATAATCAAAGGATTATAATCGAATCAAAGCAAGGCTAAGGTGAGTGCAATTTTAATTGTACTTATATTATTGAACATTGGCTTGCGATGAGCTAGTGATGGAGTTACTATGGTAAAAAGTGACTCTTAAAATGTTAATTGATTTGTGATTCTTATATATGCATGAATACATGAAATGGGTATAGGTTATTATATATGTTATATGATATGCATAGACATAAGAGCATGAAACATAAGATATGTGATATATGCTATGAGACATGATCAATGTGAAATGAGATAAGTTATGTGAATATATGAAATGATATATGAATATGCAATACATGATACATGTGATATGATATGAAATACATGGTTACACATACATGTGGTATGTGACAGAAAAGAAAGAATAAGTGATGAGAAAAGTATTCATCGTAAACGCCCATAGTATATGATACGAGAGCTATAGGTATAGTTGGCATGCCAAGAGTCGAGGGTATTGTACTCCTTCGGGACGTAGTCCTTCGGGACGCAGTGGTCCTACGGGACATATATAGCAGTCCATCGGGACGAATACTGAACAAATGTTCGGTGCCCCATGAGGGAATTTATACGAGCTGTGATGACAGCATTGGTGCACAACCTCAATATACTCGCATACCTCTATTCTCAATAATATACATGGGCAACAACAACGACAATTGAAATATAAATTAAAGTGAAAGTGATGCATAAAGGTAAGTTTAATGTGTGCATGACTTGGTTATATATGTCATAGGAAATATATATCCATGCATATTGAAATATCATGATTAAATGGTAAGAATGTATATTCATGAAACTATTGTTACATGTTTATTTATTGCCTCACTAAGTCTATGACTTAGCGTGTAAGTGATTTACATGTAGGTACCAAGAAACGTGAAGAGCAAGAATAGAAGTGGTAAGGATAGTATTTTTACTAGAAGATCAGATCAGAAGTAATCGACAAAGTATGTATTTTGTTGTGTATAGAGTGTTGGCATGTAATAAGTCGTTAATTATGAGCACTCTGATCGAGTTTGTATTTTGTAGTCTCTTCTATGTAAATTAAAGTATTTTGTTTTATATAAAGTTTTAAATTTCCCGGGAATTTTCTTTAAGTGTCAAGGTTTTAAAAGTCAATGTGACACCTCGGACTCGTATTCGGGTCGGGTACGGGTTGGGGTGTTACAAAGATTCTCATATTGTCCTTAGTTTTATACAATTTGGAAGTCCTTAGTTTTATACAATTTGGAACTTGTCCCCGAGCCTACATGTAAAATTTCAAAAAAAATCAATCTGATTGTTCTCAAAATAATAGGTTGTCTGGTTGGAAGGCAAATTCTCTAGCGTTAGCTGGGAGGGTGGTGTTGATTAAATCTGTTTTGTGCTCTCTTCCCACTTACTTCCTTTCTTTATTTCGAATTCCAGTTTCGGTGCTGCAGAAATTAAACTCTATAATGGCTACATTTTTATGCGGGGGGGGGGGCGACTGATGAAAGAAACATTCATTGGGTGAACTGGGGTTTGGTCAGTAAGCCGAGAAGGTTGGGGGGACTAGAGATCCCGAACTTAGCTATTCTGAACAGAGCATTGTTGGGTAAATGTATGGAAGTTTGCCTCTGAAAAGGATTCTTGGTGAAAGAGAGTAGTTTGTTGTGTGAATAATTTGGACCTGAACTCCAAAATGTTAGAGGGTTTTTGACTGCTCGTGCCTCTTGGATTTGGAGAGGAGTGCTTAATAACTTCTTTTCCAATGATGGGTTTGGTGATTGCATTAGGAGTAATTTGCGGTGGAAAACTGGAAATGGCCATTCTGTGGTATTTTGGAAGGATGCTTGATTGGGAGAAGCCCCCTCAAAGATTTGTTCCCTAGATTGTATGCTCTTTCGACGAATAAAGAGGGGAAAGTAGTGGAGTTTAGGGATAACCATACTGCAGGTTGGGTGTGGGATATTCAATTCAGAAGAAATCTGGTGGATTGGGAGATTGAACAATGGTTGCAACTGATTTCTGTGCTGAATAACACCTCTTTGTCTCATGATGAGGAAGATTGCTGGATTTGGTTAGGGAATGGAGAGGGCTGCTTCTCTACTAATTCATGTATCAAGATTTTCTTGACTCGGATGGTATTGAGGGGAATCAGGAGTTTTGGGACAGGAATATTTGGGTAGGGATAGCTCCTCGTGTTGAAACCTTCTTATAGCAAGTAGTACATCAGAGAGTGGCGGTTAAGGAGGAATTGTTAAAGCGTGAGTGGCTGGTATTGAAGATCCCTTATGTCCGTTGTGTGGCAGATTTGGGGAAACTGTTTCTCATCTTTTTCTGCATTGTGAGTTTGCTTGGGGACTGTGGCCAGATTTTTTAATTTGTGGAATACTGCTTGGGCGATTCCTAATAAACCCTTAGACTGTATCACTCAGTGGGATGAGCTTCTTCCGAACTCTAGTATTTGGAAATTCATTCCAAGGGCAGTCTTGGGACGGTTTGGAAAGTCAGGAACAAAGTTATTTTTAAGAATGGGAAGCTGGATGTGGTGCTGTTATTCTTTATTGCTCGTTTTAGAATAGTTTCTTGATTTGCTGCTAGTTTCGATAATGCAGATTCCTTTCGACTCCCTTGTGGGTTACTTAACACTTGTTGATTCAATGGTTAGTCACAAAGCAAGATCCCAACCCTCTTGCTGGGTTCCTCCTCCAGTTGGGTTCATTAAGATTAATGTTGATGGAGCGATGGTGAAGGGGTGGAACAAAGGTGGTATAGGAGGTCTGATTAGGGACAGCAGTGGTAAGTTAATCCACTGGTTTTCTGAAAAGGTTGGGGGTGGTACTTCGATTATGGCAAAACTTTTGGCGATTAAGAGGGGTTGTGCTTGCTTATTGATTCTGGGGAGGTTCTTAATCAGAGGATTAGTTTAGAATAGGATTCTACAAATGCGCTGAAGTGGATCAAAAATTTGGATTTAAGTACCCCTTTATTCCAATCATTGGTGAAGGAGATCGTCTCTATTATGGAAGGGATGGATATTATGTTAAGGCTTATCTTGAGGGCTGCCAATTGGGAAGCGGACAGATTAGCTAAGGATGGTATAGGTTGATTAGCTGCCTTTGTATTTGGGGAGTTGGAGTGTTTGTTGCACCTTATTTCTGCAGGTTTTGTTCACAGACTTATGTAGTTAGTGTTTAGGCTTTCCAGCAGATAGTGGTTGTTAAGTCTTATGCTTTCTGGGAAGGTTTAGTTTGTTGTAAGGGTTGGCAATGTATTATTCTTCAGATCAATAAAATTATAGGCGCTCTTTTCCTCCTTTCAATGCCCTCATGTTACTTTCATAACATGGAGGGTCAAAAGGGGGTTTTTAATGAGGCCTCATCTTCTATCAAAAAAAAAGTAAGCTGGTTATGAGAGTTGGCTATTAAATTGCAAAATTCCACCCTTCCCCATTTGTACCATACCTAAAATAACACAATTATATGAGAGAATAAGTAGATTGAACTACCAATGGAGCATGATTAGAAATCGATCACCAACTAAAATATGGCAATGAACTCATTTCTCACTTTTTTGCAAGAAAACAATAAGGCTAAGAGCAAGAAAGCAAATGTAACATCACAGGTCAGACATTAGGTGGGAATTGTCAACAAGGGTGCTCCATCAAAATATAAGAAACAAGCAACAAAATGATGTCAAGAGCTCGAATAAACAGTACAAGGAATGCAATGCGGCTTTTAAATTAGAAGCGAATAATCCAGCCAAAATATCACCCCAAATGACATACACCAGCTAAAATGGAAACCACATATATTGATCTGAATTGTTGCATAATAATACAATAAATATAGAAGAAACATATTGAAGACCATATATTTTCTACTTTAAACATGAGAAAATAAGATGATGATTGCGATAATAAGAAGAGGACCAGACCGACGGATAAAAAAATGAGTGAGAAAGTTAGTGAGAGAGTGCGTGTGGAGTCGAGAGGAAATGTTTCTCCTGGTAGAGCTAGAGCAACGCCTGGTGGTGGATCGTGGGTAGCTTTCATAGACAATCTTAGTAGAAGAGTGCACAGAAGTGTTTTATGGAATCGTTTTAGCCATCATGGAAAGGTGGTTAAGGTGTTCATTCCATTAGTTAATAGGATACCAAATTATAAGGATAAAACTTTTGCCTTTGTGCACTTTGCAAGCAAGGAGGATTTGCTTAATGCAATGAGTAAGATGAATAATGTCTTTGCATCCTAGATCTGTTTCTGATCATAATATCATTTTTTTTGGAAAATAAGGAATGTAATTGGGGGCCAAAACCGTTTCGGTTGTTTAATTGTGTTAGAGGAAAACAGGTTTAATGAGATGATGAAATCAGAGTTGTGGAGACTCAACAGAGGGGCGAATCCAGTGCCCATCTCCAAAATTCTCAATCGGGTGAAGAAAGTGGCAAAGAGGTGGTCGAGGAGGGATTATCTACAGCTGCCAGGAAAAATCAGTATGTTGGAGAGAGGAATTCAGAATATGGAAATAGATCTGCAATTAGGGCTTCCCAGTGTCTTTGAAATCTATTGTTGAAGCAAAGAGAGAATTATGGGAGCTACATAAAAAAGAAGAATCGATTTGGTTGCAAAAGTCTAGAATGAAGTGGAGTTTGGAGGGAGATAAGAACACTAGATTCTTCCATCATAGTGCGGCAATTAGAGGGAGGATAAATTGTATTAAATCTCTCAAGGTTGACAATGCAGTCACGGAAGATCCCAGTGTTATCAAAGCCAATGTGGTGAAGTTTTTCAAGGGGTTGTTTAATCAAAAGAATACCTTGAAGGTGGAGGATTTTAATCTGGATTTTTTTAAATTATCGGAAGGACAGTGTATAGCTCTGGAGAAGCCTTTTTCGGAAGAGGAGGTATGGGATGTTATCGTTCATTCGGATATTAATAAAGCCCCGAGTCCAGATGGCCTGAATTTAGGCTTCTTTAAGAATTTTTGGTCCGTTTTGAAGGATGATGTGATGTTATTTTTTAAGGATTTCTTTGTGGGAAATGAGTGGGACTCGGAGGTTAATTATTCCTTTATTTCTCTCATTTCGAAGAAGATAAATCTGGAGGGGTTGGAAGACTTTAGGCCAATTAGTCTAGTCGGAGGGCTATATAAAATTCTATCAAAGGTTTTGGCTAGAAGATTGAGTGTGTATTAATGACATAATAAGTCCGTCTCAATTCGCTTTCATTCCGGGAAGGAATATTTTGGACTGCTCGTTTATTGCAAACGAATGCATTGACTTTTGGAGAAAGAAAGGGTTGGAGGGAGCAGTCTTCAAAGTGGACTTTAAGAGAGCCTATGATTCGGTTGATTGGGACATTTTGGTGAAGATTATGAGTAAAATGGGGTTTGGTGATAAGTGGAGGTCATGGATGTATCAATGGATGTATCAATGTATGTCTTCAGTTTCCATTTCGGTTCTTGTAAACGGGTCTCCTACAGAGAAATTTCACCCAGCGAGGGGTCCGAGACAGGGTTGTTCGTTATCGCCATTGTTGTTTAATTTGGCTGGCGAGTTACTGCATCTACTGCTAACTAAAGCAGTTGGCATGGGACTGTTTTCAGGTTTTGATTTAGGTGCCCAAGATAGGGCATTTAAACTTTCGTATTTGCAATTTGCGGATGATCTTATTATTTTCAGTAAAGGCTCTTCTCGTGATTTGAGGAATGTTAGAAGAGTGCTATTAATATATGAGTTAATGGTGGGGTTGAAGCTAAACCTAGCTAAGAGCAGAATTTATGGCATCAATGTTGAGAATGGGGTGGTAGCTTCTTGGGCTAATGACAATGGATGTTCGGTAGGTTGTCTTCCATCTGATTATTTAGGATTACCCTTGGGGTACAAGAGGAATTCGGCTGCCATGTGGGATCCAATTGTTAAGAGGTTCCATGTTAAGTTAAGTGGTTGGATGTCTAATTCCCTGTCGCTTGCTGGAAGGGTGGTGTTGGTTAAATCAGTTCTGTGCTCGCTCCCCGTTTATTTTCTTTCAATTTTCAAAATTCCAGCTTCTGTGTTAAAGAAATTGAATTCCATAATGGCTTCATTTCTGTGGGGGGGGGGAGCGGCGGATAAAAAATGTATCCATTGGTTAAAGTGGAATTCAATTAGTAAACCAAAAAGGATGGGGGGTCCCGAACTTATCTCTTTTGAACAGGGCCTTATTGGGAAATAGGTTTGGAAGTTTGCATCTGAGAAACAGTATTGGTGGAAGAGGGTGGTATGTGGTGTGTATGACATGGAACCGAATTGTATAATGTTGGGGAATTCGTGGCCAGCCCGTGCATCATGGATTTGGAGAGGTGTGGTGAAGAATTTCTTTACAGCTATGGATTTGGGGATTGTATTAGGAAGAATATGCGTCTGAAGACAGGGAAGGGGAACTCTGTGTAGTTCTGAAATGATGTTTGGTTGGGTGATGTACCTTTGAAAATAAGGTTTCCTAGACTCTATGTTCTCTCGAGCAACAAGTTGGGGAAAGTAATGGAGTTTAGGGTTAATAATGGCGCTGGCTGGGTGTGGGACATTCAAATGAGGAGGAATTTGGCGGATTGGGAGGTTGAACAGCTGTTGTCCTTATTGAACAATTTTCCTATTACGCCATGTGTAGATGATTGTTGGATTTGGTCAGGGAATGGAGAAGGTCGTTTTTCAGCTAAATATTGCATGAATTTTTTCCTCGATCAAGATGGTACTCAGCAGGAGATATGGGAGAGGCATATTTGGGTTGGGATAGCTCCTCCTCGAGTGGAGTCATTTATTTGGCAAGTTGCTCATCAGCGAGTGGCGGTTAAGGTGGAGTTACTGAAGCGTGGTGTGGCAGGGATAGTCGATTCTTTATGTTCATTGTGTGGTCAAGAAATGGAATCAGTCTCGCATCGATTCTTGCATTGTGAGGTCGCCTGAAGTCTGTGGTCTAGATTCTTGAATTGTTGGAATTTGTCTTTCGTGATCCTTAGAAATATCATCGGCTTTTTTAATTTGTGGGATGATTTACTTCCGAAGTCTTTGATATGGAAATTTATTCCAAGGGCGTTGATGTGGTCAGTGTGGAAATGTAGAAACGAAACGAGGTAGTTTTTCAGAAAGCAAAGCTAGATGTGGTGAGACTGTTCTTTATTGTTCGTTTTAGAATAGCTTCCTGGTTTGTTGCTAAGCACAAGGATGTGAATATCCCTTTAGATTCACTTGTGGGCGATTTAAAACTTGCTGATTTAGTGGGTAGACAAGGAAATGGTATTCCTAAATCAATTTGCTGGGTTCCTCCTCTGGATGGTTTTTTAAAGCTTAATGTTGATGGAGCGATGGCTAAGGGCTGGGATAAGAGAGGTAATGGTGGTTTGATCCGGGACAGCAAAGGGGCGTTGCTTCATTGGTTTTTGAGAGTATTGGGGGTGGTCCTCCTATCTTGGCTGAATTATTGGCGATTAAGAGAGGGTTATGTCTTCTGGATGATTTAAACTCTATTATTTTTCATAGGACTATTCTTGAATCAGATTCAAGCACTGCTCTGAAGTGGATCTTGAATCTGGGGTTATGCACTCCTATGTTTCAAGTATTGGTGAAGGATATTGTCTCCCTTTTGTCAGGGAAGGATATCATTTTCAAGCATATTTTGAGGGCTGCAAATTGGGAAGCTGACAAACTAGCTAAAGATGGGATAGGGTGATGTTATGGCATATGTCTGTTTGGGTTGAGGTGTAGGAGTTTTATTTCTTATGCTTAGCTGTTGTGTTTAAGTTTTATGTATTTTTGGGTTGTGTTTGCAAACGCTTTGGTCTGTTTTTGTTGTTCTATTTGTTTCATCTAATATATTTTAGGCACTCTTTTCCCCTTTTTCGTCCTCCATGTTACTTGCACAACATGGAGGGTGAAAAACGTGGTTTTTAATGAGGCCTAATTTTCTATAAAAAAAACATGAGAAAATAATTCAGGCTTGGAAATGTAAACAACTTACAGAATCAGTGTGGCCAGACAAAGAATGTACCAAGCTACCATCAGCAGCATTCCATACACATATTCTGCAATCTGCATCATAAGAATGTGTTCTTTAGACAAAATTTGCAGCTACTTATGCCCTAGTCCAGATAACCTTTAAAATTTCCCAATTGGGTGTAGAACCAATATCGCAAAATGGTGAGCAGCAAATACAGCCTAAACAGAGTTAAATTTTTACTCAATTAAATGGTAGAAAAGCATCCATGTTGATTTCTTAAACTTTTGTCACATTTGATTGAAACCTTCCTGATGACCAACCATAGACTAGTTTAACAAAAAATACAGCTGCAACTCTTTCCTTTTTTTTTTCTTTTTTTGGGGGATAGGGGGTGGAATTCAGCTTCAACACTATTACGACAGTTTTAATAAGCTATACATTGCTAATAACATTCAACAGATAGACATGAAAGTTGTCATGGGAAATGAAGGTCCAGGTCGACCACTCTAACTCTAAAAATCTTTGCAGATGCATAAGAAATGGAATTAGTTACAGGCATAAATAAATGAAGCATCAAAGGCAAGTTATGTTCGACATATCATCAGGGTGACCACGGGAAGTTTTAACTCCAGCTACATGTGAGTTCCACCTTTTAACATTTTCTATTCTTTGAAGGAGGGGAGGTGTTGCATCAGCTTTTGATGGGTATGAGAACAAATTCTTTGGTCAAATGCAAGTCATTTAAATTTTATGCTCAAGGCTCCAAAAAGTTGCCAAAAAAAGATCAGGTGAAGAATAAATACCCATGATGGCAGCAAGGACAAAGCGGTTATCTAGGCTCCAGATTATCATATTTACACCACGAGGAGTTGGAAGAATTCTCTGGCGTGGACCTCCTCTTGGTGGTTGTGGAGGCAATGGTGGGGGTGGAACTTTAAGATGATAGTGTTTACACCAGCGACCCACTTTACCCTGAAACAAGTAACAGAAATAGAAGTTTCTAAATAGAACAGGCATTAAGGGGAAAAAGAAAGGTTGAAACCATAAACTTAATAAATAATTAAGGCCTTGGAAAAAGGCAGTTAAGAGAGGAACTGTTTATAGTTACATGTGATCTACGAGATCTTGGAATCCAAATAATTGCACTGCCATCACGGGAACAGGTAACAATGTTATCTTGAGAAAACCTGGAACATCATGGACCACATCAGACAATGAAAAAACTGTAAAGTCTAATTATAAAGTGGAAACTAAGAAGTCCCTAACAACACCTGGTCATCGACAGGATTCTTGAGGAACGAATGGACCCACACAGAAAAAAGAGCATGCACACACACAAGAATACAAGACTTGAAGAAAATACCCACCAGGAGTTTCTAAATTTGGGAACACTCTCTTCTTTCAAGCAATCTGCCGTAGAATATCTTGATGAAACAGAACAACCACTGCAATTTAAGGCAGTAAAGTAAATTGAAATTTATATTCTATTAATAAAATATCTGAGCAATAGAGTATGATAAACAGACCTGAATTGCACATAATTTACATCATTTTCATGTCCAGCTAACACATCGATCTCATGAATTGGTTGGTCGGAATCATCTGCATTGGGTTTAGAAGCAATCCATACCTGCAGATGATTGACAAAATAAAATTCTACACCTAAACTAGCACAATTACAAAAGAGAGGGTAAAGTCGGACAAAATCTTGGAATAGGAACTCATAGCAACAGGCATAATGTGTACCCTAGCTAAAGTGTCCGAGCTACCAGTGACAAAGACAGTTCCATTAGCATTGAAAGCACAACAAAAAATTTGATGGCTCTGTTGCACAGAAGTTGAAGATGAACCGCTGTTCTTTCCTGCAACCATTTTAACACTGCTATGTAAAATCCATCCATCAAGGAGCTTTAAAATTATGAATACTAAGGTAACAAACCAGCTAAAGAATCTGAAGGCTTCGGAACATATATACGGGGACGGATTTCAGCATTCCTAGCATCCCATATCCTACATGTTCCATCATCAGATGACCTGCATAATGTCAAGAAACCCTACATTTCATTTCAATGCAAACAGAAACCATGTACCAAAAGCTAACAACAATCGTTATATTAACCACAACCACAAAAGTGAAGGACTAAACTAAAAGATTTATAAGAAAAACACAATAGCGGAAATAAGGAAATAAAATAACGCAAAGCAATCATATAATCACCAAAATCATAGGGAAAATAACCATACTGGTAATACCTATGAAACTGAAAATATTAAAAGGACAGTTTTTGATGCTTCAGAGTTGGGCTTTTTTTTTCTTTCTTTTTTTATTGTTGGGCAATTTGAACTTGTGTTAGATGACATTATAGGGCCAACTACTTACTTAACTTCTAGTTGAGGGTGACAAAGATAACGGAATTTGGCAGTTTTTACGGCTATTACTGAAAAAGATGAAGAGAGTAGGAATCAGTCTTACGATAGAAGCTGATATACAGAGCCTGGCCTAGGACTAAAAGCAATGGCAGTAACAGCTCCAGTATGTCCTCTAAGAACTGAAATTGGTTGTCCATCTGGCAAGTGCCACTGTCAGCAAGAAGGAAATAAAATCAGTATCATCAAATAAAAATACGATATTTTTGAGCAGGAATAGAAGCAGGCATCAAGAAGATGCAAGGGATTCTTACAACACGAATAATGCAGTCATTTGAAGCGGACGCCACTATAAAATTATTGGAATTGACAGCCAGGTCAGTTATGTCACCCTTTCATCCAAATAGAATTAATGTAACATGTAACTGAAGAAATCAAAGATAGAACCAACAACAACAACAGTTGCAAGATGTGCATTATGGCTCATAAAACTCACCTCATGTCCACGGCAGCTAGCCAAACAATATGCAGTCTCCATAGACCAAATTTTCACAAGACGGTCATCAGAACCAGTAATAACATACCTCCCAGATCGATCAAATATTGCTGCAAGTAGTATAAAGTCAAAAGAAAACAAACTCAAGTTCATGATGTCAAGAAAAGACTCATCAAGTTGGGGGTTTGTGAGTGCAAGCAAGAAAATTATCAAATAATGTGTTCAATAACAGAATGAAAAGATAGTAGAGAAGGGGGAGAGGGATGGGCTGACAAGCATGTATGCATGCTTAATTTATGACAAACAAATGGGCCTAATTAACTCAAATCTGAAGCACATTGTATCAAGTTTACTCAGGGATACGATTGTTCTTGTTCTTTTTTTGAAATTATGTGTATTTAGAATCACAATTGCAAATACAGATAATACATATCTGAATAACTATCACAAGAATTAATCATTACAAGTATAATTTGGGTTTTTTCAAGAGGTTCTGGCCTGTTCTTAAGGAAGATATTATGATATTTTCGCAATTTCTATTTGGGGAAAGAATGGGAACATGGAATAAACCATACATTTATCACTCTCATCCCAAAGATCTCAAACACTGGTGGCCTAGATGATTTTAGACCTATAAGCTTAGTTGGTGACTTATACAAGATCATGTCTAAGTGTCTATCGAGGAGACTACGGAGTTGTATCTCAGATTTAATCAGTCCATCTCAATTCGCTTTTATTCCCGATAGAAAAATTTTGGATTGTTCCCTAATAGCTAATGAAAGGATTGACTTTTGGAGGAGAAATGGTTTAAAGGGCTGTGTTTTTAAAGTTGATTTCAAGAAGGCATATGATACTATCGACTGGCCTATTTTGTTCAAAGTAACGAGGAAAATGGGCTTTGGTTCTAAATGGAGTGATTGGATTTCGAAATGTATCACAACAGCATCTATTTCAGTCTTGGTTAATGGGGTTCCTTCTGAGGAATTCCCAACGGCTAAGGGTCTTCGCCAAGGTTGTTCCTTGTCTCATTTGCTTTTTAATATAGTAGGTGAACTTCTGAATTTACTGATTCTTAAGGCAGTTTCAGAGGGGTTGTTTTCGGGTTTGGTCATTAACAGGGAGGAGGGGAATTTTAATTTATCTCATCTTCAATTTGCTGATGATCTCATAATCTTCTGTGGTGCATCGAAGAAGCAGATTTTGAATGTGAAGAGGGTACTGCGAGTGTTTGAAATTATGTCTGGTCTTCAGCTGAATTTGAAGAAGTGTAAATTGTTTGGGGTTATTTCGAATGAAGAGGAAATCAATGAATGGGCATCTGCTATTGGTTGTTCAGTGGGTAACTTTCCTTCAAAGTATTTGGGACTTCCTCTCGGAGCACACAGAAATTCTAATCTACTGTGGGATCCAGTGGTTCAGAGTTTCAATAAAAGGTTAGCGGGTTGGAAAGCATCATCCCTTTCTATGGTAGGGAGGCTGGTTTTAATTAAATTTGTCCTATGTTCACTCCCTACATATTTTTTTTTCATTGTTCAAGGTTCCAGCTTCGGTCTACAAATCATTAGATTCTATTATGTCCATTTTTTTATGGGGTGGAGGTAATGGGAAAAATAAGATCCATTGGGTTTTTTATGGGGAAGTTCGGCAGAAAAGAAGAACATCCATTGGTTGAATTGGAAGTCAGTGTGTAAGCCAAAGAAATTGGGAGGCTTAGGGATTCCGAACTTGCTGCTCTTGAATAGGGCTCTTTTGGGGAAATGGGTTTGGAAATTTGCTTCGGAAAAGAGCTCTTGGTGGAAAAAAGTGGTGTGCAGTGTGATTAATTTGGATACAAATGCTATGATGATTGGGAATAATTGGATAGTGAGAGCTTCTTGGATTTGGAGAGGAGTTATTCAAAATTTCTTTTCTACTGATGATTTTGGGGATTGCCTTAGAAAAAACATGTGTTTGAGAGCTGGAAATGGAGAATTAGTGGAGTTTTGGAATGATACATGGCTGGCATTGTTCCTCTGAAGGAACAGTTTCCAAGACTTTTTGATTTATCGAATAACAAAAGGGGTAAAGTAGCAGATTTCAGAGTGAACAGTAATTCAGGATGGGTGTGGGATATACAACTGAGAATAAATTTGGTGGACTGGGAGGTTGAGCAATAGTTGCAACTTATTTCATTGTTGAATAGTACGACTCATTATTGGAGGAAGATTGTTGGATATGGTTAGGGTTGTTTTTCAGCTAAATCGTGTATAATAAGGTTTTATGACCAGGAGGGTAATGAGGGTGAGGAGGGTAATTGGGAGAGGCATGTTTGGGCAGGGGTTGCTCCTCCACGGGTAGAAGCTTTTGTTTGGCAAGTTGCCCATCAAAGAGTAGCAGTGAAAGAGGAGTTGTCGAAGAGGGGAGTGGCTGGGATTGAGGACCTCTTATGCCCGATGTGTGGGAAGGGGGAGGAGTCGATTTCACATTTGTTTTTGCATTGTGAGGTGGTTTGGGTTCTGTGGTCTAGATTTTTTAGGGGCTAGAATGTTTCTTTTGTGGTTCCTAATAAGGTGATTGACTTCTTAATTTTGTGGGATGAGTTAATTCTGAGATCTACAATTTGGAAATTCATTCCAAGGGCGATGTTGTGGTCGGTTTGGAAATGTAGGAACGAGATTATTTTCCAGAAAGGGAAAGTGGATTCTGCACTGCTATTCTTTCTTGCTAGATTCAGAACTGTTTCTTGGTTTGGGGCGAGATTCAAGGATATTAATATTCGTTTCGATTCTCTAGTTGGGGATTTAAAATTGGCAGACTCGATTGGAAGACAGAACCATAGGAGCGTTCCTACTTCTCGGTGGGTACCTCCGCCAGAAGGTTTCATTAAACTTAATGTTGATGGGGCAATGGTTAAGGGATGGGACAAAGGAGGAATTGGCGGGTCTGATTAGGGATGATAGAGGTTTAAAACTAGGAACTTTCTCTGAAAAAATTGGAGGTCCTCCTATTCTTGTAGAGTTGCTGGCGATCAAAAGAGGTTTAAGTCTCATTGAAGAGTTGGGATCTTTTCCAACTCAGAGGATTATCTTGGAATCAGACTCGACCACAGCTCTCAAGTGGATTAAAAATCCAGATTTATGTACCCCGTTGTTTCAGTCCTTGGTAAGAGGCGTAGCTACTTATGTGGAAGGAAAGGGTATCATCCAATACATATTGTGAGAGCTGCTGACTGGGAAGCGGATGAGTTGGCAAAAGCTGGTATAGGATGATCAGTGGTTATGAGTTATAGTTATTAAGTTGGGGTGTTCATTGTGTTTTTTTAAGGGGTTTGGTTTTTAGTGCTGCAGTTTGTGTTTATGTTGTTAAGTCTTATGTTATAAGCAGACCATGGTTATGGATTGGTTGTATGTTATGTTCAAAATTAATACAATTCAGAGGCGCTCTTTTCCTCCTTCCTATGTCCTTCATGTTACTTATATAACATGTAGGATATGAAGGGGGTTTTTAATGAGGCCTATATTCTATCAAAAAAAAAAGATTCATTGGGTGAGTTGGTCCACTGTGTGTAAACCGAAGATTGAAGGCGGATTGGGGGTTCCGAATATAAATGTGGTAAACAGAGCACTTTTGGAAAAATGGGCTTGGAGGTTTGCCAATGAAAGGAAGGCGGCTTGGAAGGAAATGATTTGCACCAAATACAAAATGGATTCATCTTAAATGCAGTTTGACAGTAAGGTTACACATAAATTTTCTTGGATTTGGAGATCTATGGTGAATAAGCATTTCAAAGTAGATTCGGTTGGATGTCAAATTAGAAGCAATTATAGTTATCAAGTTGGTAATGGGAGAATTATTCGGTTTTGGCAGGATGTTTGGGCTATGGATAATCCGTTAATGGTCATTTTCCCAAGATTGTTCTCCATTGCAGTAAACAAATCTGGTAAATTATTCCAGTTTGGAGAATATAAAGCGTAGGGCTGGTTTTGGAATGTTCAATTGAGAAGGGAATTGAATGATTGGGAATTTGAGCAATGGACTAATTTGATGGTTGTCATTTCGGATTTTTCTATTTCCGATGATTCCTCTGATGGGCTGATTTGGAAGGGCACTGGAGATGGGGTTTTTTTTTGTAAAATCGTGTGTTTAATCTATGTTATTCGGGGACTACGGGTTCGGAGGAAGCACATTTTTGGAAGAACGTTGTTTGGAGGAGCCTGCTGCCTCCTAGAGTGGAGACTTTTATGTGGCAAGTGATTTTACAGAAGCTGGCAGTGAAGACAGCTCTGGTTAAAAGAGGTGTAAAGGGCATAGATGATCTTTTATGTCCTTTTTGTAAGCTAATGGAAGAGTCCCCCTCATTTATTCTTTTCTTGTTCGGTTGTTTGGTCAATTTGGAATAAATTCATGCGTTACTGGAATATTCCATTTGTTTTTCATGCAGATGCTAAAAGCTTTCTCCTAGCATGGGTTGATTTGAGGACCAACTCTCTCATATGGTCATTTATTCCTGGAGTGGTCCTATGGACAATATGGAAAACTAGGAATTCTATTGTATTTGAAGGAGGGAAACTAGATCGAGCTGAACTATTCTTTTTAGCAAGGTTTAGGCTTGCTTCTTGGTTTTTAGCAAAAAATAATCAGGTTTCAATCTCCAAGGACTCTCTTATTGTTGATCCTTCTTTAGGGGATTCTTGCTTGTCCCACTCTAATATGATTTTATCTAAGTTGCCTTGGTCCCCTTCTCCCAAGGGATTTATCAAACTTAATATGGACGCTGCTATTACTAGTGATTAGAAGAGAAGTGGTTTAGGTGGTGTTCTAAAAGATGTGTCTGGTTCGATCCTAGGCTCTTTTAAAGAGTGCTGGTCCGGGGCCTCCAACCTTGATGGAATTGAAAGCTATCCTAAAGGGTTTATCTTTCTTTCACTTTATCCAACAAAGTTTTAAGGACCGCTTGATTATTGAGAGTGATAGTAGGGTGGCAGTCGACTGGGTTAAGGAAGTTGCTTTATGTCCTGATGTTTATGTTCACATTGTTAGAGACATTATTCAAAAGCTTAGAGATTGTGAAGGTGTTATTAGATGAGTTAATAGGACAGCTAATCTAGAGGCAGTTGCCCTAGCTAAGGCTGGTATTGGTTGATCCCTATGTTGTTTTTAAGGGATGTTTTCTGGTTTCCTATCTCCTTAAGGAGTTAGGTGTTGTATTCCTATGTACTTATTTTATTGTTAATGAAATCCTAGGCACTTAAAGTAAATCAATCCACAAGACCCAGGCGTTTTTGAAATTTTCTCCCCCCCGACATCCACCCGGTGTCCACCGCTGTCGTCCGCCACCCGCCGCCGCTGTCAGACATCGAGCCGGCCGCTATGTCCGGTGGCTGTTGACCACAAAAACTTCTTGGTTTTTTCGCCTCAACACCAAAATCCCGGATCTAGGTATCGTTACGCCAGGGTGAGTCTACAACTCAGTGGATCTTGGACGGGGCCCTTCGACTAGCAGCTATTGGCGACGCATCTTTTTCTCCGACGAAGGTGCGAACTTTCACAGCAGTAAAGCCTTGCGGAAGCTCCCGCTTCTTCTTGGTTCAAGACATTTTTGTTTTCATCCATCATTTCATATTTTTCTCCGACGAAGGTGCGAACTTTCACAGCAGTAAAGCCTTGCGGAAGCTCCCGCTTCTTCTTGGTTCAAGACATTTTTATTTTCATCCATTTCATCTTTTTCATCGCCGTCAGCCGACGTTCTTCATAGCCGTCCACCGTCCTCTGTCGCCCGCCGCCTCTCTCCGTCATCCGTTCGCCGCCGTTTTTCCTCAGAAAGATCATCTCCCCACTCTGATTCCTTCTTCGGGACTAGTTTATCAAGGTCTTTTATTCGGCGTTGATCTAAACGCCTTGGTTTTCCGATTCTCGCCGGAGTTCATCACAAATACATCTTCTTTCCACTGGGCTCGTCGTTTTCTTGAGAACAAAACACTTTTTATCCTACCTTCCAGACTTGTGGTCATTCTACGTGTATTTGTTGCTAACCAATGAGACAAAAATAGAACAATGGTTCTGCCAAGCTGTTCTACGGTCCAAACGCCTTCATCCTTTGCAGCCGAGCTTTCTCCGCCATCACACCCTTCTCATCACGAGGAGGTTCGTACTATCTTCATTATGGGTCTGCCTGATGATGTCAAAGAGAGAGAGCTGCAGAATCTTCTAAGATGGCGTCCAGGTTTTGAAGATTCTCATTTGAGCTATAAGGGAGAAAAGCCTAAGGGTTTTGCTCTCTTCTCAAATAAAGAATTTGTAGTTGCTGCTAAAGATGCCCTTCAAAAAATGGTTTATGATTCTAAGTTGAAGTCCCTTTTACACATTGTGATGGCAAGGAAGAATCTTGTTGTTAAAAGAGGTTTAATTACTGATTCTGATGCTTTTGACAAATTTGGACGTTTTCCTGTTCCTCCAGTACTGCCATTGCCAAATCCAGCTTGTGCAGCTTTTCCTAGTATTCATGTACCTGTTAAAACTGGGTGTTGCGACGAAAAGTCTGCAGTAGATGGTGCCCACGACAGAACCAGGAAATCTACCACAAAGGAGTGCAGTATTGACAAGTCTGGATGTTACACGTTATTTGTTGAGAATTTACAAGAGAAGATCCATTGGAAGAGGTTTAGATCTTTATTTTGCTCTCACGGTCGTGTGCTTGATGCTTTTATTCCAAATAAAATAAATGCAAAAGGAGTTTGCTTTGGTTTCATTCGTTTCGCTTCAATCGAAGAAGCAAGGAGAGCGACCTCAAAAATGAATGGCTCTTTTATCGACGGTAGCAAAATTGGTGTTTCTTTTGCTAAATTAAAACCTCGTCATTCCTATTGGAGAAAGTCTTCCACAGGTGTTCTCCGCAAGTCCGGGATGGAAGATGATTCGAGGAATAATCATTATACAGTTGAAGGTGTTATAGATGATGAAAAACTTCAGTTGTTGAGTAATTGTCTAGTGGGGTGGTGCAAAAACTTTATTAAAATCGGTCATCTCGCTAGACAAATGCATACAAAGGGCCTAACTGGCTTCTCCTTAATGAGAGTTGCTGGAAATGCGGTATTAATGATTTTCGAAGACTCTGCTTCATTGAGAAGTGTGAAGAACGATAAATCAAAGACTCTCGCAGAGTGGTTCTCCATAGTCGAAGCTTGGTCAGAGAGTTTGGTATTGAAGTATCGCCGAGTATGGTTAGTTTGCGACGGTGTTCCGTTTCACACATGGAATTGGGATACTTTCAAGAACATTGTTGATAGTTGGGGTCAGTTACTAGCTATCGATGAAAGCTGTCAGTCACCATCATCCTTTGATCGGGCAAAAATTCAAGTCCTCGCAAAGGCTGGTGCGAGAATTTATGAGACGTTGGAATTAAAGGTTGGTGACAACTCCTTCAAGATCATGGTGCATGAGATAGATCCTTCATTCAAGCCAAACTCTTGGGCTCCTGAAGAAGACGAATCTCATTAGATCTCGTCTTTCTATTTGTGGTTTGATTTAGTTTGTATGGTTGCAGGTGTTGCTTTTCTTTTGTAGTATGTTATGTTGCGTTGTTTTAATCCTATTGTTGGAGGTGTAATTAGAAATAAGGTGATTAGTCTGTGATTATGGATGAGGTTATATGAGGTTAAGGTGTTTGTTGTAATGGTGTATATCACCGTAAGAGGTTATTACGTGTAATCTTTTGTATTGGGTATTATTATTAATAAACTTTGAGGTACTCTTTTCTTCCTTCCAATGTTCGTTAACATACTTCTTAGTACGTGAACGAATACGAAGGGAGTTTTTAATGAGACCTCCAACTTCTATCAAAAAAAATCCCAGGGCACTCTTTTTCTCCTTCCACTGATTAAGGAATTGTTTTCAAGCTCCATTAATCGTGAAGGAGGTTTTTAATGAGGCCTAAAATTCTTATCCAAAAAAATATATGTTCAAACAGCGACCACACCTAGTGGTACTTAAACCAGAATAAATCTAGACTGAGAACCCACACATGGTGGGATTCAAACCAAGGACATCAACGGCCCCAGGGCCTCAACCATGCCATAGAGCTAAGGCCTCATTGGCAGGGATATGATTATTCTAAACATATGAAAACACAAAAATATACCACAATAGACAGCATTCCGGTGTCCTCGTAATCTCTTGATATTTTGCATCTTCTGCACCATAGTTGATGGTTCTGCAATGGCATAACATGCTGCACGAATAGATGGTGCCCGATGATGTCTTGTGAAACCACCCCCAATTTCCCTTAAACCCAGCCCACGAACCTGATCTGCATGCATATGAGGCCAACGCATATGAACAGGAGGATGTTTGGCTTCACTTTTTCCTTGGTTGCCATCATCTGAAGAGAAAAAGAAAATCAAAATTGAGAATAACTTAAAATTAGTGGCAGAAGGAAATTCATGAAGATAAAAAAATGGAAGCAAGAGCAACAGAAGTTATTTTATAATCCAATTAAGTAGTATCCCAAAAACCAAAAAGTAATTGACTTCATCTAATATTTTTGGTAAATGGTTTCCGGGTTTAAAGTGTGAAGAAATATGTTCCATGGCTCAAATAAAACCACCTACAGCTCAAAAGAGAAAAGGAGCCTGTTCCTAAAAGTGTGGGAACATCAGCAGCATTTGGAATGTGTCTCGCACTTTTGCCTTCAGATTGGGAAGGCGCAGTTGATAACAACTGCTTCAATAGCTTTATTAAGTGATCCGTTTCAATGTGAGGATTCCTACACAAGCATAAATGCCACGAAAAGGAAGTCAAACTTTTTCATAAAATGCTGCATGAAACAGATAAAATGTCTGTTACTACTTGGTTATAAAATAAGTTGCTTTTTTCATTTGAAATAACAAAAACAGATAACAAATTTACCACTATTCAACAGACATTTTATAATCACTTGAAACAAAACTAAAAGCAAGTCTCATACCTCTGCACCAACTGAGCATAACTTAAAGGAAATGACATGCCATCATCATTTTCTTGTCCGCTGTGTTCCCCTGCCCTTGAATACCAAGCATGATACCTTCTAGGTAGAAGTTGGTTTTCAAGCAGTTCATTCCAAAGCTGTCCATATGTTTTTCTACAAGGGCTGATTGAAAGGAAATGCATAATCAAAAAGTAAACTTCCCTGAGGTCAACATCTACATCACGCTTCTCAGAATCATCCGTGTCTGCATTTGCAAATTGAGCTTGCACCTTAGTGGAAAAACGCAAAGGCTTCATCTTAACAGAAGGAGAATCACTGGAGGGAACATATTTCTGGAGAGCCATATCACCTGCAAATTAGAAAAATACAATCAACAAAACTACTTGTGACAATTCTACCTGATTTGCACATGACTACAATAAATGAATAAGAGCTGAATAGCAACACGTATAGCAGAAAGATTCTTTCAGTCCAATGCAACACCACCATGAGAAATATGCGAGGAAAAAAACCTATGATATCAGCATAAACGCAAAACCCTCCAAACCCGAAATTGAACATACACAAAATATAACAGCAAAGTGATTTCAGCAGGCACTAGAATCAAAATTCAGCATCTGGGTTCTCCCAATAGATTCCTCAATTAAGGAATTCACTGCAAATTCATTCAAATATCAAAGCATAAGCAATGAAATAGCAAATATCCATCTACAACATACCACGTGGACTAAACGGAAGGGCAGTCACCGGAAACAAGAAAGACCCTTCCACACATTAGAAAATTCACAATGCAGAGACCTGTAATAGCAATAACAGATCAAAACCCCTAAATACAAATGATTTCCACCGCCAACAATCAATAACATAAATTCTAAACTCAAAAGGTAAACAAAGAATAGCCTAATTCGACATTTAATGAGATAAATGAGCAAAGAAGTAAAAGGAAATAAAATTTCGAAAAGAAAGGAAAAGAATAACCATAAGTATTACTAAGATTACATTCTTTTCAGGAGTAAAACGATTCGTTTTGGAGGTTTCAGAGTTATCTTCTTCAACTTAAAAAGGAGGATTTAAAGTGAGAATGGGGATCGAGTGGGAGAAGATAATCGCTAAAAAATTTATTCCAATTAAATTCAAATGGAGAAATTCGAAGAGGATAGCGAGTGAGGGGCACGCGCGAGATGATTTTTTTTTTTTTAAGAATTATAAGAAGAGCTCTGCCTGTGTGTTGGGGTTTTCAGAGAGAAAACGAAGGTATTCTTAAAACGAGAGAGATGCGGAGGAGAGAAAAGAACGAGAGAGAGAAATAGAAGATGAGGGAACCGAGGCTTCAACGCAGCGTTTTATATCTTTTTTCAACGCACCTCTATCTCGGTTAAACTACATCATTAATCGTCATAATACTATCTTTCTCCTATTTTGATCACCTTAATAATTTTTTCTATATAATTAACCACTATGTCAATGGCACATTTTTATTTAAAATTAAAAGTAGTATTGAATTGATACCATTTTTAAAATATTGTGTCTAAATTTTGTTTCGATTAATATATGTGTCTAATGTTTTCTTTGTTACTCTTTTAAGTGTTTGTCGTAACGATTGTTTAAAAAATTCAATACCTGACATGTGTCATGATAATATTTTTTAAATTTTGAATTTTTTTAAAAAAAAATTATTTTAAAAAACTCTAATTTTTTCTAAATCTAAAAAAATCCCTAATTTCAATCCCTTATTGTTGTCGCTCGCCACCAACACAGTCGATCGTCCACCATCAACGCCACAAGTGAATGTGGAGGCAATATGACCTCTATTTCCATCCAAAGGTCCATCGACGACCAATGGTTATTAATTATGATTTAGGGTTTGTATATTTGATATTTTAGGAATTTAAGTTTAAGAATTTGAAAATTTAGGAATTTGAGATGATAACAAGGGTGTTGATCAATCAGGGGAAATAGCATATTGGTGGTCGCTCGGCCACGAATGGTTGTCAGAGATGGCCGACAACGAAAGTAAAGGAGATTAGAAGTAGGGATTTAAAAAATTTGAGGCTTTTTAGATTTGTTTTTAAAAATAATAATAATAATTTTAAGTTTTTAAAAAATAAAAAATATATATAAACACGAAACGTGATAGATAATAGATTTTTTTAACAATCATGACGGAACATGCACTTACAGTGATAATGTCGAAAATGTTAAACACTTACATTAATCGAAAATATTTAGACACTTAAATGAAAAAAAAGTATAGTTGAAACACTCTTTTACATCAAATGCTTTAAATTATAATCAAATTTATAAAATATATAAAATTTAAGGATCAAAATCATTATCATAAATGTCCAAAATAAGAAAATAAAGTAACATATATTATTGATTATATAGGAAAAAAATAGTATAACGACCCAAATATAAAAGGGTTAGTAGTATGGTGATTACTGTTGTACTATACCCGTCTATCTTTAAACAGAAACAAAATACCTATTCACTACGCGCCAGAAATATCGCGTGCCTTGACGAATAGTTGAGAGAAAGCGGCGCCGTTTATGGCTTGATGGGCTGAGTTATGTTTTTTCTGGTAATTAAAGGTTCCTTTCGTTTGTTGTACTTCAACGCAAGTAGAACACAAGCCCACGATTAAGTGGCCATTAATGGCTTTGGATTTTGTCTTAATTACATCTATGTTTATTTTCTATTATTTATAAAACATATCTGATTTAATCAGTGTTTCGAGTTAATAATTATTATTTAATATTTAAACAAACAATTATATATATATATATATATTATGTCCATGATCCAATTACACAGTGTAAAAATTTTTGAGTTTTATATATTTTTAGGATTATTAGATTTGAAAAATCAAATGTTGAGATTAATAGTGGGAAATGAGAAGCTATTCACTGAGGAAAAAAACAATGAGTTAATCTCAGCTTTTGATTTTCCCTCATCCAACGACCCTAAAATGATATAAAACTAAAAGTTTTACACTTTGTATAAGTAAATCATTACTCATATACGGCTATAAACAAATTAAATTTTAACATCTTTTTAGATCGTTGGATTTAAGAAATCAAAATTTGAGATTAACAGTAGTAAATATTTTATCTATAACAAATTTTTAATAAGTTTTGTAAATATATTATTTTACATAAAATACATTGTTTTTATTGTGTATTATTATCAAAATATGTAATGTTCATACATATTTCTAAGTTAAAAATAGGAGTTATAATTATGATTATGTTGAACTAAAGATCTTTTCCCCTCTTTTACATGCTTCAGGTGAGGTTTAATATTTTTTCATATTAAAAATTAATTTGTTTTCTTAAATGTGATGCTTGACAACTTGATTGACAAAAAAATCAAGATAAAATTAAGTAAATAATATATTTTTAATAATCAATAATGGAATAATATTCCAAAATTTATTTAGAGAAGTAGTACTCATTTCAGTCATGTAGGAAAAATGCACCTTTTGTTAAATGTCTTTGTCGTAACATTGTTTGTTAGACATATTTTCCAGTGATTTTCATGCCCAAATTAAATTTTAACTTTTAACGGATTTTAGTTTTTAAAAATTAATTTTAGGATTTAAAAAAATGTTTTAAGATTTTAGGACCTAATTAATTTTTTTAAGAAAGTTAAAGGCTTTTTTATTTAAAAATATAAAATTTAAGAAATTATTTTTTTTCTATAATCACCAATATCCGTTTTTTTAATTAACTAATTCGGATCGAGTACTACAAAGGTGATACTATTCTCCCAACTTAATTTAGGGTTGATAGCCAAGACATGTTATCTTCTCATTTAGACTTTAGACAGAGTAATAGTTCTTAATTATCTGTTCAGGGTAATTCTATGAAGTAAGGATATGCATAGCATCAATGCCGCAAATGGATGTGGAGGCAATGTGACCTTCGTTTCCATCCAAAGGTGCAGCGGCAAATGATTATTATTAATTAAGGTTTAGGGTTTGTATATTTGATATTTTAAGGATTTAAGTTAAGAGATTTAGAAATTTAAGAATTTAAGATGATAACAAAGGTAATGGTCGATCAATGAGAGGTAATAACATATGAGTGATCATTTGGCGACGAATGGTTGCTGGAGGTGACCTAGAGAATAACAAAGAAGATCATTAGATTAGAGGTACATCTAGAGAACTCCTAGGAACAGGATTATGACAACACCATAACATGGCATTCTCATATACACATGTAAAGATTATGAATTGGTTCATTGTTTTAGATATCACGGTGAATCGATGTTTTTATTAAAAAAAATTATAAACTTACACTTAACATTTTTACCATTTTTCTCTTCAATGAATACCAACAAAAGCTGTGCTGGGCAAGAGTATGAGGTTTTAGGCTGGGCTAAGATATGATATGAAGCTTTCAGTTGCACCAAATCATTAATCATGAGAGGGCGTTTGAGGTTCTAATTGAGAAAATAAGTATGGTGGGGGAGAACTAAGAGGGTCAAATGTGGGAACCGTGAAAAAGAAAAGGATAAACTACACTTTTATTATCCCAACTATCACTTATGTTCCATTTTGGTCATTCGTCTATTTTTTGTTTCAAAATCATATCTAAAGTTATATTTTGGTCACCCACCGTTAAAATGCTAACGTGTCATTATAAGGTAATAATGCATCATCATTGATTTTTTTTAAATACCACATAAGCAATTCTATTAAATATTTAACGATGGATGATCAAACTAAAACAAAAAGTAATATTATATATGATTTTGAAATAAAAAATAGTTGGGTGACCAAAATATAATAAAAATTATAATTAAGGTATTAAACATGTAGTTTTCTCAAAAGAAAAAGAAATCAGCGAAAGAGGACTTATAGGGACATTTATGTAGTGCAATCTACTAATTTAAGGCTATAAAATGATGAAAAATGGGTATGATCGAAAATGTGATTTAAAAAATATAATATTTAGGTTGGACACAATTTAAAACGTGAATTTCTTTATAACATTTTCAGTCACAAATTAAAATGTCACATTTTTATAATATTTTCAGTTGACAACAAATAATATTTTTTTTGTAACATTTTAAATTATAACTTAAAATGTTATATATCTTTCTTTCACATTTTCGATTGTGTCTAATTTCGTCGTTTTTAACCTTAAATTAAGTGTCATTTTTAGATATTCACGACTTTTATAGGTATATTGGGTCGTTTGCACGTCCTTACAAGTAACCTAGGGATTTCACGACAAAACATCTACAAGAAATCTTAAGGCAACTTACTTTAAATATTTGCATTATATCATGAAAAATAAAGTGTTATCTAAAATAAAATTAATTCTTAGTATTCTACTAGAGTTTGGAGGAGGATTAGATTATTTGATATGAAAGAGTTTACTTATAAATTTGAAATATATTATTATATAAAAATTTTAAAATCAAAAGATTGTTTTTATTCTCTTAAAAATTATAAAACTTGAGATTACTCCTAATAATTTAAAAAAAATTAATTTTTTTAAAAATAAATGAATTGCATCCTTACATATCTAGACAAAAAAATATATTAATGATAAAGTAAATATCATTTTTACGAACCTTATGAAAATGTAAATACTTTTTCACATGTAATCATATCATCAATTTGATTTTTATTTTTACGGACTAAATAATAATTTTATTTAACTGAAATTATCATTTGGGGTAAACGATAATATATTTTTTCAATGGTTCAATCAAACATGATCAAACGAGATTGATGACAACTCTTGTTCTTTTTATTGAACATTTACTTCACTCTGTGTCCAATGGCCCCAAATCGTTGTGACATCTATATCGGTTAATATTCATGTAACACCCCCAACCCGTACCAGACTCGGATACGAGTCAGAGATATTACATTGACTTTTAAAACACAAATCTTAACAAATAATAGCAAAATACTTGAACTTATATTAAGAAAATACGATAATATACATATGGTAATATGAGTTTACCAAAATATTCAGAGCATACACAACTTAACCCTTTAATTACATGCCAACTTCCATTTACATAACATGATGACCTACTGATTAAGTTGCTTCTGATCTGATGGTTGCAGGAGTAATGTTGTCCAGTTGCTTAACCCGTCTCGTCTACTTTCTCGGATCCTACGTGTGAAACACTCACACGCTAAGTCATCGACTTAGTGAGGCAATGTAATAATAATAACAAGGAAATGTAATGAAAATGTCATAATGATATGAAATGGGATGAAAGCGTATACTTAATCCATGTAGTTTACATCACCAATATCCTTACCTGTAAGCATATAACTTTAACATTCATGAATTTGTATTAATAAATTTATTGGTCCATGATATCATATTGAGAACCTAAGGTATGTGAGTATTGTGAGGTTGTGTACTATGCTGTCATCACAGCTCGTATAAATGCACCGAAGTGCCGCGTAGAATTGTACCATAGTGCCATATAATAATGTCCATAAGGACCACATAGAATTCCTTAAGAATCATATACATATACTAAGGATCAAGTATGTGTCTCCCAAGACTTCACACATGTTCCAAAGAATATATATATATCCCGAATGACCGAATAGAATTTTGTCCCGAAGGATCGCGTAGACCATCTACCCTTGGCATGCCAACTATACCTATAGTTCTCATCTACATAACATGGGCTTTTACATTTCACGTAGTTTATATCGCGTAGACATGTAAATTCTTACATTTTCACATAGCTCATATAACTTTTCCTGCACATTCATGTCACATAATGCATTTTATATGAATTCATGTCATGTCTCATAATACAAATATGATCATGTATCAAGATATAAAATCTAGACTTATCACAAGTCTAGAATTGAGTATATTTCTATAATCATACTATACATATGCACTCACCTATATTTCCTTGCTTTTTCCTCGATCGATCTTATTGGGAAATTGTTCGTGAACTTGATTAAGCTCTGTATCTACATAGTAATTCGTTGATACTTATTAGTGTACAAATTAATATATTCTAAACTATCATTTCTTAGGCTAAAAGAAAAGCTATTTCTATCTTTTAATGAAGGTATGCATCGATGCACTATAGAGTGCATCGATGCATTCCCTATCGGTGCATCGATGCACTACCTGTGCATCGGTGCATAAATGACATTCTATGTTTGCATGTTAAGGGGATGCATCGATGCACTCCTTATGCATCGATGCATTAATTGCATTCGATGTTTGTTTATTTGAGAGTACATCGATGCACATTGAAGATGCATCGATGCACACAACCTAGAAATCCATTGCAAGCACGAAATTCACTCTTTTCATCTCAACTCTTCATCTTTCACATCCTTTAATATTTCTAACTCTTATACACCTACTTAAACTGATTAATACCCATTTAATACCTCTTAACCTTACAAATCCAATCATTAATACTGAATTCAAGAATCTTACTCAAATTTCAACATGTTCTAAATTTAGTTCTAACACTTCATATCATTTACTTCCACTCATGACAAGTCAAATTTAACTTCTAAATCCATTTATACATCCTTATTCAAGATTTCACTTATCCACTTCTTATCTTTAATCCTTCATAACTCACCAATCGTTGAGTTTCTATAATATTTTTCATCTCCATAATATTTCCTAAAGCTTCATAAATCAAACCCATACTTTAATTTGAAGGATAAACCAAAAGAAATCAAACTTACCTTAGGTTTAGGTGCTTCACGTTGAAGAAGAAAATGAAGAAGAAAGAAGAATCAAGAGTTATCTGGAAACTCTTGATTCTTTCCCTTGGGTATTATAATACCTAATATCTAATATTTAATTATTACATTTGCTCAATAACCCTTTTACCCTTTTAATTCTCATTCACTTATTAATTCATCATACACCAACATCTTTTAATTAATTCCTTCACTTTTCAATTTATTTAATTTGATCACTGAAATTTTAAAATCTTACACTTTAATCACTAACCCGGTATTGAGGATGTTACAATTCAACTTTATTTGTCTTAATTAAAATCGATATAACTTGAGTTCTCAACATCCAATTGAAATATTTCAAAATACGTTAAAAATTAACTAACAATCATTAATTTTATTTGAAAATCCATCACAAATCAATTAATTCATCAAACTTTAATTATTTTATTATTATTTTTGGTTGTCCTCTCTGTTTTGTCATGATTTTATCCTGACTAATCTGGATCGACCCGTATCACACACATGACTTTAGTGAATGAGTCTCTCGACGTGAATTTTATGTATTTACAATACCTCGAAATTCAAGACTTACTTAAATGACATCAAATTATTTACCACTTGAATCAATATTATTGGTACATGATTGATTTTGTCCCTCTTATACAATACACGTATCATTTTGCCTCCATAATTAGGTTTACTCTTTTTTATTATTTGGCGTGTAGTTTGTAAAGACGGAACATCATTTTGTGCGAACGTATTCAAAGAAAAAGCCGCCGGCTGCAATAGCTATTAATAAAATAAAGACAACGGAAGCCATGGAAGTCGTTTCAAAAACGTGCTTGTAAGTCCCGTGACAATTCATCAAAGGGTAAACTACACCACAAAGCCATTTGATTATGGGTTTAGTAACAAACAAATCACTTTTCTCGTAAAAGTTGCAAATATATCACTTAATTAAAATACTGTTACAAACATGTCATTCCATAATTAAAATTGATATGGACATGCAATGTTGCCTGATATAATACTAACATTTTTAGTCTCTAAAACTTATACGTTTCAGTTTTTTTATACTTCGAAACAATTTACAAGTTCAACCTTTCGTATTTACAAATTTCATAAATTTAATTTTTTTACGATATTATTAAACCAAGCGAGCCCATTGAATTGTAGTAGTTGGCTAATTAAATTCTACCATAAAGCAACGACAAATTACTCTTTAACTGTTATTATATCAAGAAAGTAACATGAAAGTAGTATAATATTTATGAGAGAAGAATAAACAATCCAAGAGAAAAATAAAGACAAATTATAAAACTTTTAAATATGAAAGGTTAAATCTATTGCAATTGAACCACATTAATAGATTATATAAATTTTAAGGACTAAAATTATTATTATGATAGGACACATCACTTATCCAACAATTAATGATCTACTTATACCAATATTTTATAGTGACATATTTGTAACTTTTAGAGAGAAAAAGTGACCTATTTATTATCACTCATAATTAAGTGATCTTGGGTGTAGTTTACGCTTTATGAAATTGCAGTACGATAAAGATGGCGGCGGCTAAGCCTCTGGTTTGTTTATAAATCGTAATGGTGGGTGTAACTGTTACTTACATTTCCATTTCAGAAACCATATATTTAATGTATAAAAATGGTTGAAATAATAACAAAAAGGTCCTTTAACCGTTAGTATTATTTTATTTAGATAAATGTTCATACTTTTTTTATTACTCCAAGTAAACTCCTTGTATAGTTGAATTTAATTTCTACTTAAATAAATTCTTAGACGCATACTCGTCTCAAGAGATGTGGAGGCCTATTGTGGTTTTTTTAAAATGAGGTCCTTAAAATATTTTATAGCAAAACGATATCGTAAAATATCAAAACTTATCATAATTGTTTTATGCAAAATAAAAACATTCCAAACATATGAAATTAAGTTTTTTTTTCACTTAATTCTCTTCATGGTGCATACAGTAGTAAAAATAAAATTTTCGAATTAGTAGATTTTTCTCAAAATATGGGGCCCTCAAATGGGTATGGAACCAAAAACTAAATAATAGGTAACTAACCAAATAAATAAGTTATCTTTTCTTATGTATTTTGTAAATTAATATATTCATGTTTTTGTATTAATCTAGTATTATATTTTTTAAAAATTTTCAACCAATTGAAAATGAATAATCAAATATTACGTCGTCTTTGGTGCTTGAAATCAGAATCTTTAAGAATAACAACTATTCATTTAATCATTAAAGTTATTTGGTTCGTGTTATATTTATGTTACTTTAATTTAAATAATAATCAAAGTTTCTTATATATATTTAATTGATTAAATTTTACAACAAACCTTTTAAATTTTTAATACCGATAATATATTTCTATATATTTAAAAATTTAAATTATAATCAAATGAAACACTTATTACCATTTTATAATTACCCTTTGTAAGGTATGGCTCATAAATATACCGGTAAAGAGGACAGGGGATGGAGCGGAGTGAGCGAAGCGAACATCAACTATCCTTACAAAGAAAGTCTCGTAGAGGGGGTTACGATTATGTGGGTTGGGGGTGCGGGGGTTGTGCCCCGTGGTACGGTACAGGGTTAATTTTGTAATTATGTACCAGGGTTTTCTATTATAAATAGAGATGTAACCTAAACCTAGATGAGTTGAATAAAAATTTTCTAGCGCCGCCTAGGCACCGAGGACGTAAGCACATTGCCGAACCTCATTAAAATTCTTGTGTTCTTTCGTTTACTTTGCCCGATTTATCAACAATTGGTATCAGATGTCAGGAGCAAAATTCGAAGTTGCAAAATTCGATGGTCTGGGTAACTTCGGATTATGGCAAACGAGGGTGAAGGATCTGTTGGCGCAGCAGGGGATCCTGAAGGCTTTGCGACCTATAAAGCCGGCGTCGATGGAGGAGGAAGATTGGGAAGAATTGCAACAACGATCGGCAGGAACCATACGATTATGCTTGGCGGACGAGATTATGTATCACGTCATGCATCTATCGTCTCTAGACGAAATTTGGAGGAAGTTGGAAAGTCAGTTTATGTCCAAATCCTTAACGACAAAACTGTATCTAAAGCAGCGGCTGTATGGGCTGAAGATGCAAGACGATCATGATTTGGCGCAACACGTGAATATCTTCAATCAAATCATTTCTGATTTGGCTCGGCTTGATGTAAAAATTGAGGATGAAGACAGAGCGATGATTTTGTTGTGTTCGTTGCCTCCCTCTTACGAACACATGGTGACTACTCTTACATATGGGAAAGAGACTATCAACGTTGAGGGAGATTACTGCAACCTTGTTGGTTCACAACCAGCGGAAGCAGAATGCAGGGGAAAACTCTAAAGTCGATAGCTTATATGTCAAGGGTAATTGAGACCGTGGACGGAAGCCAGAGAATGCAGGGTATTGCAAGCGGAATTCCAGATCCAAATCTAGGGATAAGAAGACAATTCACTGTTACAAGTGCAAGGAGGCGGGACATATGAAGCGAGACTATCCAAAGTTGAAAAAGCAGACTGATGAGAAGCGTGATGTTTCATCCAAGTCTGTGAACGTGGTCGAGGATGACAATTCTGATTGCAGTGAGGGTGATATGCTTTCTATTTCAACGACTCAATTGACGGATGCGTGGATTCTTGATTCTGGATGTTCTTATCACATCACGCCAAATAGGGAATGGTTTTCGACATACAGGTCGATTAATTCTGGTTCTGTTTATTTGGGTGATGATCGATGTTGCAATATTGTTGGTATTGGTGATGTCAGAATTAAGATGTATGATGGCTCTGTTCGGACGTTGAGTGGTGTTTGACATATCCCAGATTTGAAGAAGAATTTGATTTCTTTGGGCACTTTGCACAAGAATGGTTTTATCCCTAAGGCTGATGAGGATAGGGAAACCATTCGGATTGTTAAAGGTTCTTTGACTGTGATGAAAGGAAAGATGACTGCAAGAAATATTTATAGATTGTTAGGGAGTACCGTTGCAGGTGGAGTTCATTCTGTTGAGTCCTGTGATGATACTACAAAACTGTGGCATATGCGTCTTGCTCATCTTAGTGAACGTGGTATGACAGAATTACACAAAAGAAATCTGTTGCATGGTGTCAAAAGCTGTAAGCTCGATTTTTGCAAGTATTGTGTTCTTGGTAAACAGACTAAAGTCCGTTTCAAGACTGTGAGGCACACAACTCAAGGGATTCTTGATTATGTGCATTCTGATGTATGGGGGCCTTCCACGACATCGTCTTTGGGTGGATCTAGGTATTATGTTACTTTTATTGATGATTTTTCACGGAAAGTTTGGGTGTATTTTTTGAAACAGAAATCTGAAGTTTTTTGAGAAGTTCAAGCTGTGGAAAGCTGAGGTAGAAAACCAAACAGGACGAAAAATCAAGTGTTTGCGGTCTGACAATGGTACGGAGTACACAGATTCACAGTTCTTACACTTCTGTAAGGAGCACGGGATTAAGAGACATTTTATAGTGCGCAAGACACCACAACAGAATGGTGTTGCGGAACGGATGAACATGTCGTTGAATGAAAGAGCCAGATGTTTGCGGTTGAATGCGGGGCTTCCCAAACACTTCTGGGCCGAGGCTGTTAACATGGCGTGCTATCTTATCAACAGATCGCCAAGGGCATCATTGGATGGGAAAGTTGCAGAAGAGGTATGGACTGGTCATGATGTTAGTTTTGATAAACTTATGGATTTTTGGTTGTCCTGCTTATGTACATGTACCTGCTGATGAGAGATCCAAACTTGATGCAAAATCGAAGGAGTGCATTTTTCTGGGTTACAAGAAAGGTGTCAAAGGATTCAAGTTCTGGGATCCAGTTGCGAAGAAAATTGTGATCAGTAGAGATGTTGTTTTTGATGAACAATCCATGTTGCAACAGAAGAAAGACACGACAATGGTGGATTTCGAGCAGTTTCCAGTTGAGAAACCAGAAACGTCTCAACCGACTTCTGGTGGTTCCACTACGGATGATTTGCAGGATTATAGTCTCGCCAGAGACAGGGTGAGATGGACGAATATAAAGCCTCCGAGTAGATTGGGTTTTGAAGACTTGGTCTCTTTTGCACTTATTGTTAGCAGTGATGATCCGATTACTTTTCATGATGCTGTTACTAGTCAGGAAAACGACAAGTGGATGGCAGCCATGGTTGAGGAGATGGAGTCTTTGAATCATAAATCGTACATGGGAGTTGGTTTCCCTTCCTGAGGGTAAAAAGCCGATTGGTTGTAAATGGGTGTATAAGGAGAAACCAGCAGTAACAGAAAAAGAATGGGAGAAGTTCAAGGCTCGTTTGGTAGCAAAGGGTTTTTCACAACAGAAAGGAGTTGATTATGATGAAATCTTTTCTCCTGTGGTCAGGCACACTTCAATCCGAGCAGTACTTGCATTGGTGGCCAGTTGGGATTTGCATTTAGAGCAGATGGATGTTAAAACTGCTTTTTTGCATGGTGATTTAGAGGAGCAGATCTACATGCGGCAACCTGAAGGTTTCACTCAACCTGGAAACGAGCATTTTAGTTTGCAGATTGAAGAAATCTTTGTATGGGTTGAAACAGTCTCCGAGACAGTGGTATAAACGGTTTGACTCCTATATGATCAAGATTGGCTACAACCGATGTGAGTATGATTGTTGTGTCTATGTTAAGAGCCTTGATGATGGTTCTTTTATTTTTCTATTACTGTATGTTGATGATATGTTGATTGCTGCGAAGAACATGGATGATGTTATCGGTTTGAAAACTTTATTGAGTCAGGAATTTGATATGAAAGATTTAGGTGCTGCAAAGAAAATTATTGGAATGGAAATTTGCAGGGACAGAGACTCAAGGAGACTGTGGCTATCTCAACGGGGTTATGTTGAAAAAATGCTAGAAATGTTTGCGATGAGCAACGCAAAACCAGTTAGCACTCCATTGGCGAACCACTTTAAGCTCTCATCAGAACAGTGCCCTAAGACAGATAAGGAAGCTGAAGATATGGCAAAGGTTCCGTATTCTAATGTTGTTGGCTGCTTGATGTATGCAATGGTATGTACTCGTCCTGATTTTAGCTCATGCTGTTAGTCAAGTTTGTAAGTACATGTCTAAACCTGGTAAGCAACATTGGGAAGCAGTCAAGTGGATCTTTCGGTACTTAAAGGGTACTGTGGGACATGGAATTGTTTTTTGTAGTCAACGAGATAATCCTTTGGTTGTAGGATATGTGGATTCAGACTATGCAGGTGACTTGGATAATAGAATATCTACGACAGGGTATGTTTTTTACTCTTGGTGGAGGACCTATTTGTTGGAAGTCTACTGTTCAATCTGTTGTGGCACTATCTACAACTGAAGCTGAGTACATGGCAGCGACTGAAGCTGCAAAAGAAGCTTTATGGCTCACTGGTTTAGTGAAGGAGTTGGGTGTTCAGCAAGGTGGAGTTCAGCTGCTCTGCGACAATCAAAGTGCTATTCACTTAGCTAAGAATCAGGTATATCGTGCTAGAACTAAGCACATTGATGTACGTTTTCACAAGATCAGAGAGTTGGTTGTATCTGAAGAGATTTTGTTTCAGAAGGTACACACTAATGAGAATGCCGCTGATATGTTCACCAAGCCAGTTACGACAGACAAGTTCAAGCATTGCTTGGACTTGTTGAATGTTTCAAGTTGTTAAAGAACTAAGGTAACCCAACTCACATTGAATGTTTCCTAAGGGGCAGGATATTCGCCAAGGTGGAGATTTGTAAGGTATGGCTCATAAATATACCGGTAAAGAGGACAGGGGATGGAGCGGAGTGAGCGAAGCGAACATCAACTGTCCTTACAAAGAAAGTCTCGTAGAGGGGGTTACGATTATGTGGGTTAGAGGTGCGGGGGTTGTGCCCTCGCGGTACGGTACAGGGTTAATTTTGTAATTATGTACCAGGGTTTTCTATTATAAATAGAGATGTAACCTAAACCTAGATGAATTGAATAAAAATTTTCTAGCGCCGCCTAGGCACCGAGGACGTAAGCACATTGCCGAACCTCGTTAAAATTCTTGTGTTATTTCGTTTACTTTGCCCGCCCGATTTACCGATTTATCAAAACCCTTTTCATAATCAATACATAAAATAAAATTATATATATTAATTTATATAAATAAAGTCCCCCGAATATTCCTAAATCCTATAATCTTTTCGACATGTGCAATGATGCTACAGTAAAGCCATCGGTTTAAGTCTTCTTTTTTCTATTGAATGGTCAATTGTCCATAGATTGAGTTTGGATTTTTTATTTTTACTTTTTAAATCTTATCTGAATTTATTTTTTCTATCAAAATATTATCCTTGATTTGAATAAGTTTTTTGAAATATAACGTTGATTTAAGTTAAGAATTTATTTAAGTGTAAGAGGGCAGCATATTTAAAGAGTTAAAAAATTTATTAAATTGAACGAAAAACAATAAGATTTTGTTTTTAAATTAAAAAATATTTAATTAATTTGTGATATTATTTAAAATATATATATGTATATGCTTGTGATATATAAATTATATTATAATAATATTATTATAATAGTGAGTGACATTAATATCTATTATCTAAATTTGGAACCCTAACTCTACAATTATAAAAAGTGATAATAGTCAGTCCAATAGATTATATAGGTGGTGAGATTTCCATTCCAGTAGCAGACAACTCAAGCAAAAGAAAATTCAGCCCTTAACAGTTAATGATTTAAGAAACAAAGAAAGTTATTCAGACAAGACTAGTGGACTTGGCTATCTTACAAGCAAGTTGTCGAATCATAACACATTATTTCTAACAAAAATGTTTACAAGTTTCTCATATTTATTTCACAATAATGATAAAAGGAATTAAATAATATACTACAACAGTCTAAGAAAAAAATATAGATACTAGAAACTCTTTTTTTAATTATCAGTGTATCTGAATTATTGATCGATTATTTTAGATCGAGTTTTGTAAAGGTCTACTATTAGGGTATGTAGTCTTCTAACCCCATTTGCTCCATTCGTAAACGTTGAGATTTAAACTATTAAGTTTACTTAAAAGATTCAGTGTCTCATCCTACTAAATCAATATATTGTTTGAAATTTATTTTTAAAGTCTGGAAAGATAAAAAAAAATGTTAATTAACCCTTAGATGTAATGACACATAACATTACTTTAATTTCGGTCAACATTAAATTCAAAATAATTTATTTTTCTTTTTTCTTATAAAAAGAAGTAGAAAATGGTGTCTTTAATTTAAAGAAGAAGCGTGTAGGAAATATAATATAGGTGAAATGGTGGGTGGTGGGATGGATAGAGTTAAAGACTTTGTTATATGACTTTGGATTTTATATTAGGGAGAAAGAAATTTTAAAATTTTAAAAACATTTTATATATAAATTTTCAAGAGTACGAAAATAGATTTTTAATAAAAAAATATAAAAAATTTAAAATATATGATAATTTTAAATTTTAACGGTGCAACTAGTTGGTCCATCACTGATAACAATAACTTTGATCTTTCATACACTATTTTTTCCCAAGAAATGAAAAGGACGAGAGATAATACATGAACTAAATTCGTCAAGAGAAACACCTCTTTAAATTAATTAATTATTTATTTCATACACAAAAATCATCATATGTATATATGTATCTATATAAAGAGCTCAGTTTGTAAGAGGGAAATCGAAATCGAGATACTTTGGTCTAATATTCTCCATCCACATCCACATCCACATCCATGGCCATGGCTTCTATTCTCCTTCTTCTTATAGGGATTTTCGCTGCAAACTTCAATCCAACTGGTTCATTTCTCTCTTTCCTTCTTTATATGCATACATATATATATATATATATATATGGATAGACTGAGGCGAGAGTGGCGGGCAGGGCCGTCGTTCTCTAAAAAATAAATATCATATTTTATTGATAATTTGTTTTTATCCTTGGAATTTATAAGTTTATATCCCTTAAAATTTTGAAAATTTGTCGTTAAATATAAATTTTTGTGTCCGTCTTGTTTATAATCAAATATCAATAAATAATTAGAGTTATGAATTAATGCAGCTGCGCAGGTTGGTGTTTGCTATGGGATGATGGGCAACAATCTCCCGAATGCACGGGAAGTCATCGATCTTTATAGATCAAACAACATCAGGCGAATGAGACTTTACGATCCAAACTCACAAGCATTACAAGCTCTAAGAGGCTCAAACATTGAAGTCATATTAGGTGTTCCGAATTCCGAACTTCCGAACCTCGCTAACCCATCCGGAGCACAATCATGGGTTCAAAGAAACGTCGTACCGTACTGGCCGAGTGTTCGAATCCGATATATCGCTGTCGGAACGAGGTCAGACCGTTAATGACGAAACATCTTGGTTAGCTCAATACGTCTTGCCCGCTTTAGTTAACGTATTCAACGCTGTTCGATCAGCCGGTTTGGAGAACCAAATCAAGGTCTCGATCGCGATAGATATGACCTTGATCGTGTCTCGTTCCCTCCATCGGCCGGTGCATTCCGTGGGGACATTAGGTCGTATTTGGACCCCATCATCGGCCACTTAGCATGGCAAGAACACCATTACTTGCCAATATACACTTATTTCAGCTACGCAAGCAATCCAAGGGATATCTCACTTCAATATGCTACCTTCACTTCCCCTTCGCCCGTTGTATGGGATCAAGGACGTGGATACCAAACCTGTTCGATGCAATGTTAGACTCGTTATATTCGGCTCTCGAGAAAGCCGGACAAGGCGGCCTCGAAGTTGTGGTATCAGAAAGTGGATGGCCGTCGGCTGGGGGGTTCGGGACATCGGTCGATAATGCAGCCACTTACCTATCCAACTTAATCAGACATGTGGGAGGGGGTACCCCAAAGAGGCCGGGGAAAGCAATAGAGACTTATTTGTTTGCTTTGTTCGATGAAAATCAGAAGCCAGGGCCGGAGATTGAGAAACACTTTGGGTTATTTTCACCGAACAAGCAGCCCAAATATCCACTACGTTTGGTGGAGGAAGAGTGGGGGATAATGCTACATTCTCTCTCAAGGCTGATATGTAAAACTGCAAACCCTGGGAATTTTCCTTCATCTTAAATAAGAGAAATCTCATGGTGTTAATTTGATGTAATTTCATTATCAAAATAACTTTCAAGTATTATAAAATTTATGTCTAAGATTATCAAAATAGTCTTCCTTTTGCCTCGTTGGGACTGTAGTCTAAACATTACAACATTCCTTTACTTCACCGAGACTTAAGCCTCAAATTCCCTTACAAAAGAGCTATGGACCCTTAACAAATCAATTGTTTTCGTAACTCACTAATAATCAAGGTTTGATATAACATAGTTTCATTTATAAAAAAAAAAAATATGATTCGTAATAACAATTATAGCTATCAATAAATTTTCGAACATATTTTTAGCATGAATTTAAATTTTGAAACATGACAAATAGTTGGATTTCATGGGGAAAAAAACTCAAATGATCATATATCGGATACGATCAAACATCGAAATAACATCCGATATATAATTAAACATACCTTAGTGACTCAGAAGCTCAAATTGAACCGAACATATAATTCATTGCTTCACATAACAATAACCGCACATATCAAAATTTAATAATAAATATATATAAACTCCATTTTGATTACACTCGCCTAATATAATCTTATTTCTCCAATAAGATTCTATCCGTTTATTGTCCCTCCAAACACATTAATACTATCAGATTCTTATATTAGAAGTATAAGCTTGTTTACCATATTTCTAAACCCTAAACACGTTTAAAAAAGGTTGCCGGGATAGTGCAGTGTTTAAGATTTCGAAAGTTCCTTCCATTGCCGGGAATTGAACCCGGGTCTCCTGGGTGAAAGCCAGATATCCTAACCACTGGACGACAATGGAATGGTGATTAAGATCTTGTCCTAAGCAACTATATTTAGAGCTTTCGGTTCTGGTGTCGACCTCAATTCAGTTTCATCTAAAAGATTCTGTCTTTATTTTCCCATATATCTTTGCTGATAATGTAGAAATCTCAAAGAAGAAAAAAATCTAATTACATCGATAATTGATAAATTTAAATATATTATAAGTTTGGATTAGGTGAATAATATTGAGCATATTGATAAATTCATGTATTACTTGTGTTGTTTAATAAATATTGTGTAGATTCTTAATCGGCGTTGCATTATTGTGAAACAATCTAAAGACATCTCGTGGCCGATACACATTTAGTTTTAAGATAGTAGGGCCTTGTAAAAAAGAACCTTCCAAGCAAAAACAAATGATTAATTTTCTTAACAATTAATTAATCAAAATTGATATGCAAGTATCATGGATGGAACAACGAGAAGTTGATGATGGTAGACGTACTCTTAAAAATTTTAAATTATTATATATTTTAGATAATTTTATTTGAATTTTCTATTAATAATTTATTTTTTACTCTTAAAATTTTATAAGTTCACCCCTTAATATAAAAGTCTGTGTCCATCCCTAGTAGATATCATTAATCTAAGGGTGATTATAAGGTAATACATATTTGAAAAACTTTAAACTCATTTGACAATGACATTCAAACACCCCCATACGACGTGCTTGAACCCAGACTTCTAGAGATAGCAACAATCCCTTTAACGATCGAGGCAACTTAATTCGTGATTATTGACATATATGTGCAAAAAATGTGGGCTCTTGTGTGCATGTAGGGCCATGAAGATTAAGTTGTTAATAATATCTGCAAGAGCATTGACGTTTTATATGCTATTTGTCTTTGCTTTTTTTTTTTTTTTGGGATTGCGATCACACTTTTGTTCTCATCTCAGACAAGTTTATCTAAAATGGACGTACAGATGCACCTAATTTGGCTAAGGAGACGAAAATATATTATCATTCTGAATTGGATCATTCTTATTCTTTATAAGATAATAAATTGACATGATGGTGGCCAATAAAATCTATGACAAAATGGGGAGTCATTAAGGAAAATAGGGAAAGCACCCATTTGGAAGCACTTCAAACAATACACGTTTCTGAATTTATGAAGTGATCTCCACGATACACGTTTCGAATATTTATATTTACATTTCTGAATAATACACGAGGAATTTTGATCAGATTCAATAATTATATTGATATTTTATCTAAAATTTAATGATCAAATTGATGTTTTATTTAAGTTTTAGGAATTAAATAATAATTTTATTCAAGTTCACGAGTCAAATTAAAAATGAACTAGTTTTACTAATATGTCACGTCATCAAACGGATAACACTTAATGTCCCAATGACTAAAAGTGAGTACTTATGAAATAAAAGTGACCATTTCGATAATTTGTCCTATTTAATTAAAACGTGTTAAAAAAATAACAATTGCCTTATCTGATAAACAGTCGCATGAAAAAGAAGAAAACACTGGAAACTGAGTGGATAATGATAAAGAAACGTAAGGAAAATGAGCTGTTTTAGTTGGTTCGTATTTGACTTTGCTATTATTATTTTATTTTATTATGTCTATCACTTAGCTGAATAAAAATTAAAACAATTTTTCAACGATAAAAAACAAATGTTAATTGCCTTGTCCGATAGTACAATGTATCTTCAATTGATAGTTGCACCAACATTTTATTTTCTTAATAAATTATTCGCCTTCAAATTATCTCTGTCACTGAAATTTGATTAACAACTTTGCAGTATATATTAGATTTGACGACCAAAGAATTAATCAACTATCTCATTTATTAAAGATTTACTCTGAATTATAATGAAGACTTACGATCATAATCATAAGTTAAGCATATAATTATGATAATTTTCTATAGTCATGGAAAGAAAACTAGTCACTTAAGATCACATAAGGATTATATAAGAAAATATTAAAAACCTAACCAATAAATTTGAACAAAGATATATACAAACATATCCGATCGCATAGACAAACGAACCAAAATGGATCAAACTACTGAAAGACCATCGATAAACCACACATCAGACTCGAGCGACGTGAAAAGCTATCCATAAACGCAAATCGGATATCCAAAACCAATTCAAGGGTCCAAAGTAGGAAAGATGAACAAGAAAACATATAAATGTCATCTTGATCAGTTTTGACGATTTCAAATCAACCCTTAAAAAAGGTAATGAAATAATAACCAGACGACTAAAAAATTTGTCAAAAGACAGAAAAAACGCGTAATAAAGACAGATGAAAACGTGCTATACAAGCATACTTATTGAAAAAACAAACAAAAGATAATAAAGACACAATATAAGAAAATGAATGACAATAAAGAATATCAATGGTTATCAACCAATATAAGTTTGTACCGCCGTCAATCAACAAAGTCAAAAAGAAAATGGATCAACGACGCACCAATGAGAGAAAACTAGGTTTTCCAATAAGAAAACTTTCATATATTTTTTTTAAAAAATCTTAAATTTGGGAATTTATATCTTTAGATTTTGTGCATAGTTAATAATTAAGAAATATTTTGAACGAATATTATTTATAAGCACTCCAACTATTAAAAATAACTGACCGAATAAAAATTAGGGTAAACTACATATTTATATCCTAACTGTCACTTTTAATCAATTTTGATCATGACTTATTTTTTGTTTCAAACCTTACCAAATTTATATTTTGGTTTCATTTGGTTACCCATCCTTACAAAATTAATAGTAACGCTAACATGTCACCATAAGATAATGACATGTCATCATTGAAAAGATTAAAATATATCACGTCAATAGTTATATTAATCTTTCAACGATGAGTAACTAAAATGAAATCAAAACGTAAAGTTATGTATTTTGAAAAAAATAACAGTTAGTGATTAAACAGAACAAAAATGATAATTGGATAGTAAACGTATATTTTATCCTAAAATTAAATGAAACCGTAATTGAATTTCTTTTTGGAGACACTGTAATTGAATGACATGCGTTTCTAGTCCAATCACTGTTGCTACATGGAAGATTCCTTTTCTTTTTTATATTCTTTTGATTGATCGAATAGGATAAACTTTGTTATTTTTCTTTTTTGGATTTATCTATTTTTAAGATATAGCCCTTTGTTAAAACTTCCGAGCTTGAGAGATTTATGCTATGAACTGCCTTTCCTCATTCTCACAAACTCTTTTCTTTCATTCAGTTTCTGTTGTCATTCTTCATTGGTTTATGTCTTCTCTTCCATCTTGGGTTGATTTGCTTTTCTCAACAGATTTGTCATTTGCTAGTAAAATTAGGATTCATCATTCTGTTCTTTTATTTTACAACTACTTCTAGTATCTGCAAAAACCGTCAAACGTTCCGCCGATGATGAGTTCCGGGAGGGATGCCGATGCTCGAGGCATGAACATAGACGAAAAGAAGAAAACGGATGATATCGAATCGAGAATCGGCTCGGCGATCACGGAAGAAGCAAAAGCTTTTGGAAGATTTGGTCACTGAGATTGCGTCATTGAAGGCTGGAATTCATAACAACGCTTACAAATGTGAAGTTTTGATGCAGAAACTGTTGCTTTGGGCTGTGAAAACAAAGCTTTGAAGGTTCAACAAATGGAATTGGCTCAATATTTAAGGAAGCTGGAATTACTGCAATTCAATTTGGTGAATCAGACTGGAAGAAGCTTTGGCGATCAAATTGTTGAACCCCCAAAAGTTCGGTCTTGGCAATGCCATGGTTCAAATCAGCCTGCAATTATGGCCTCTACTGAAATGTTGAACTATTAATGCACAAAAATCACATATTCATGGCTTCGAGATGTTTTTTTTGCATTTCGTAAAAATAAAATGGAATAAATGATTGCATTTAAGTATTTCGAATTTCAAAGCCATACATGATAAGGTCTTTTATGATCATCCTTTTCATTTCTTCGTCTCTTATCTCTTTGCGTTTGCATCAAGTAATAGATTAGAGTCAAAATGTTCATGGCTACCTACAAGCTTTCATGTAACACCTTAAACCCATCAACATTACTAGGTGGCTTAAATGTTTATAAATCAATTGTTAAAACTCAAAATTATGGTAAAGTACATAAATGGTCCTTCGATTAATGGGTACTACTTTGTTGAGTCTCTTGACTATTAAAAGTTACAAAATGATTCATCGACTATAGGACGTTGCTTTGTTGAGTCCCTTGACCATTAAAAGTTATAAAATGGTCACTCAGGTGTCATATGTTCAAACTTGTCTTCTCTTTATTAAAAATTGATAGTTGTATGAGTTGGAGTTAATCTGTTAACAGGATATGATAAAATGTGGTTCTAAAACAGTTTTAATTGTATAGTTATTGAGATTCGGGGATCAAGTTTTATCATATTTCAGTCAGCAGGTTAACGTCCGGTTTAGACTAAGGATGAGTTTGGAACATATGAATAGTTGGGTGACCAATTTGTAACTTTTAATAGTCGGGGACTTAACAAAGTAATACTCTATAGTTGAAGGATTATTTTGTAACTTTCAATAATTAATGACTCAACTAAGCAGTGACTTATAGTCAAGGGACATATTTATACTTTACCCCAAAATCTTTAAAACTTTCGTCGGCTATGCACCATACTTTTCAGAATATTCATATTGAGAAATCATTCATAAATAGAGTAACATCGATAATACAAAATCAGAGCTTTTAAGTGTAAATCAAATTAAGTCAAAAGAATAATACTAATAGATTTATAATCTGAAATGCTAGTATGAGTACATATGTTTATTAAAAAAAGTCATGTATTGTACTCTAACTAGATGACGTTGGAGATTTATCGTCGACGGTATTCTTGAACTCGATCAAAAATTTTGTAACATACGAATAAACAACCTAAACATGAACTTTACTAGCTCAATGCTATACACCCACTCTTCTATAGTTCATACAATCATAAAAAAAGGTATAAAGACATGACATAAGCACCTGGTCTTGCTCATTAAGGGTTTACTTCAAGGACTTGCTCCCGCATAACGCTTCGCATACAAACATAGAAGACAAATGGTACCATAGTCTCCATACTCAAATTTATCACATGGGGTGCTTATTAAACATGCACAGATCGAATGAACGATAAATAAATAGGGTTACACGTGTGTTTAAATAGTGTGAGATATTGAATAGTCCTATGCCACAAATAGTTGTTTCTGAAGTGAAATTGAATTACCCATTTACTAATCCTTATCATAGTAGCTCAAAGGTGCAAAGCACAATCATACACAGGGGCTACTAGTCAACATCGAAATTAAATGATCATCCATGTAATGTATTCTTTTCTTAAACCTATTTGATTTTTTCCCATTTTTTATTTTACACACCATATTAAAGTTGGACATGTTTACAAATGTGCTCCATCAAAGTAAATATACGATAATTTAAGGATATAATAAAATTATAAAATAAAATTATAAAATTTTAAAGTGTAAAAGTGTAATTTTCTTTAATAATTCTAGAGTGAATACAATATAATATATTTTAAAAGACTCTTAACAATTTGTTAATGAACACTTATACTTTTAATATACGCGACGATCAAACTCAAAACTTTAAGAGTTAGATAAGAATAAATTTCTTAACCGAGATTGCTTGGTTCATATTCCTATTAATTTAGTTTGAATTTCGATTATTATAATCCTAGTTTAATGGGCTAATGTCACATCCTTGTCCCCTTGGTTTTGCCCCTATATTCCGTGTATTTATATTTTTTTTACATTAGATTCCAGCTAACATTTTATGCTTAAACTATTAATTGAACGGACTTAATGGTTAAAATAAATATTATTTTTTAAAGATTATAGCTTTAAGTAATTATGTTGGTAGTCAATTGATTAAAAAAATATGAACAGTGACAACCTATCTTTGAAGTTGGAGTTGTTGGTTTAATTAATTTTAGGCTATTAATATTTTTGAAAACATTACAATTAAATTATTGTCTCTCTCAAAATTTATTAATTTAATTATATTTTAATATCTTTCAATTTTAAAATTAAATTTTGACTTCTGATTTTTCTGGTTTAATTATTCTTTAAGACTCTTTAATTAAAATTAGTGAAATTAAACTACAACTCCTTTAATTTTTTGGTTTATCAATTTCAAAGAGCTTATTTATTTCAAAGTTAAAAAATTATCGCCTCGTAGTTCAATACTGAATCCGTCCCTTATTATGAACATATATCCTAAAATCAAATCTGACTATTAAAAAAATTGAATTATAGGACCGATTCAAAATTTGGTGGATAATTTCAGGGCATAAAGTGAAATTGACCAAGAAAAAATAAACAAAAACAGAGAGAAACTTGTCCGAACATAATGGGAAAAAGTTGGAGTCTTGACCACTCGAAGAGAGAGGAGAGTTTATAGAGAAAGAGACATCTTTATATCTTATCAAAGGCTTTGAAGCCCCCATCCCATGGTTTGACTTGATTTTATTTGTGAACAAAAAAATAAAAATGGAAACGCCTCCAGCGGAGGAGCTTTTGAGGAAGATCCAAGAACTGGAAGTCGGGCAAGCGCATCTCGAGCAAGAAATGTCTATTAAAACAATCCGGCGCCGGACAGTCTAAGCCCGACCACATTTTGTCAAAGATCTCATTATACTTCCCCTCAACGCCGTCGATTCCCGGGGAACTCGGCGGCGGCGACGGCCGTCGCTTGGAAGACAGGTTCTGGTTCGTTTCGGCACTCGTCTCCGTTGCAAAGAGAGAGCAGAAGTTATGATAACCGAAAGTACGGCGGCGGCGGAGGTGCTGGCAATACCGGGAATATGGGACCAGCAGCCGTTAATTTCACTAACAGCCAGTATTTAAATATATTGCAGTCTATGGGGCAATCTGTTCATATATTTGACCTTGGTGGTCGTATAATTTATTGGTAAGAGGGTTTCTTTTATTAGATTAATTTCAGTTCTAAAGTTCACGTTTTTTATTTTCTAGTTAGCGATTAACGGCGTGGCTTAACATTTGCTAATTAGTAAATATAAGAAGTAGCATTCTCAACAAGCATTGGTTGTACAATTGGGAGTTATTTTTTTTTTTCAGGAACCGAACTGCTGAAAAACTTTATGGTTATTCAGCTGCAGAGGCATTAGGGCAAGTTGCCATTGAACTTCTAGTCGATCCTAGTGACTTTGCGATGGCGAATAATATGGTTTCATCGTGTTATGATGGGTGAGAGTTGGACTGGGCAATTCCCTGTTAAGAATAAAATGGGGGAGAGGTTCTCGGCTCTTGTAACTAATAATCCTTTTTATGATGAAGATGGTTCTTTGGTTGGAATCATTTGTGTATCCAGTGATTCTCGGCCATTTCAAGTTGCATTTTCAGCTGAAAGGCCGCCGGAAGTTGGTTCATCCATCAGCTGGTCCAAAAGCGCTGTTTCTGCTAAACTCGGTATTGATCCTCAGCAGCCTTTGCAAGCTGCAATTGCGTCAAAAATAACGAATTTGGTATTAGTTAATTTTCTGTACATGTTTATCGTTGGTTTTTATTGTTATTGTAGTTTGGGTTCGGTTGGTTGTTAAGAGTTGCTAATGCAGGCATCAAAGGTGAGCAACAAAGTGAAGTCCAAAATGAGGACTGGAGATAACTGTGTCGATCTCGAAGGGGAAGTGGAGATAGTTGCCATTCTGATCATGGTTATCTGACGCAGCTCATTTCGATCACAAAGAAGACGCAACTTTTAGTGCAGCCAGCACACCCGGGGGAGATATACACCCATCTGCCTTTGGTTTATTTTCTGCTTTCGAGGAAAGCCTCCAGTTAAACCTCTAGAGATCTGGGGACGAGAGTGAAGGAAAACCAGCGATCCAAAAGATTATGACCTTGATGGGTAAGAAAGGGATATCATGGCCTTGGAAAGGGAACGATAGAGAAGGTCCCGAGGCAAGGACTGCACGTTTCGCTTGGCCTTGGTTGGGTAATGATCAAGAGAATGAAACATTTCAACCAAAGTGCCCATATTACTGTAAAACCTGAAGGCCATGGTAATGGTAATAGACCTGTTAATAATGAAGCACCAGGTTCCTGGTCATCTGTTAATGTTAACAGCACGAGTAGTGCCAGCAGTAGTGCTGTTAATAGAGTTGACATGGACACTGATTGTTTAGATTATGAAATCTTGTGGGAAGACTTGACAATTGGAGAGCAAATTGGGCAAGGTAATTCTTTCGCCGGAACAGCAACCGGGGGGCATGATAGAATTATGAACTTGTTAATAATTGGAGCCAATATGCATAAAACTTTACACCAGTTCTATTATCTTTATTCATTTTTATGACTAATAACAAAGCAGATTAACTGAAACCCAAATGTCCATCAGACACATGAATAGCTGAGAACTTGGTTGTTGACCGAAAGCTCTCTGTGTCCGTGTTTTCTTTTTTCTATTCTTTTATTTTAGTTATGATGTTTTTTTATGTAATCTTGTTTTAGTATTTACTTTTATGATGACTTTTTTTTTTCCAGGTTCTTGTGGAACTGTGTATCATGCACTGTGGTATGGATCAGTATGTCTCCTCCTTTTTGTTCCTTCACTTTTTGGAGGAAGTACAAACACGATGTTGATGAAATTAAGCTAAACTTTTGGAGAAAAAAGATGCATATGATTCGTCTTTTTCAATCTAAACAATTTACACAGTCATGTAATTAGAATTTTGCATGAAATGGAAGATGTTGCATGGATTAAATGGAGAATGGTAGGGATCTTAAAAAATAAAAACTGCAATCATCTCATTATTTGTGTAAGCCAACCATATTCGTTTATTGCAGGATGTTGCCGTCAAGGTATTTTCAAAGCGCCTGCTCTCACTATCTTGCCTTTTTATTTGAAGGTGTCTCTTATGAAAAGACTTCGGCATCCTAAGTTCTGCTGTTCATGGAGCCGTGACGTCACCTCACGTCTCTGCATTGTCACTGAGTTCCTTCCACGGTTCAATCTCAACTTCCTTTATCCTGGCACACATTTGACTTTCACACAGCATGTCTTTTCTCTGAGGGACAGTAGTTTTGTTGATTTAATTGAAGTAGAGATACTTGGCTTGATGAATGCTTATATTTATGTATTATTGATGCAGTGGGAGTCTGTTCGCTGCTACAGAGAAATACCACCAAATTAGATTGGAGACGGCGAATTCAAATGGCTTTGGATGTTGTAAGCATCAGTTAGTTCAGAAACATTTTCCCCAAGTTCATGATGTTTCTCTGGTTATGATGGATGTGCTTGCAATCCTTTGTTCTGCATTTGTTTCAATTTCGCTTTTTTGTTTCACTGGAGTCTTAAACATTTTCAGGCACGAGGCATGAATTATCTTCACCATTGCAATCCGCCTATAATTCATCGTGATTTGAAGTCTTAAAATCTCCTAGTTGATAAGAATTGGATGGTGAAGGTTGCCACTACATTTTGAAAACCAAATTTGTTTTTCTTGATTCAGATTTGAGGATAATTTGTGTGCTTAAAGGTTAATCAAATTCTATTTTGAACAGGTTTGCGATTTTGGTTTGTCACGTCTCAAGCATGAAACATATCTCACGACAAAGACTGGGAAAGGAACGGTATTTACTGAAACCTGTATTTCCTCCTCCATCAATGAATATCTAATCTAATGAGTCTTAATTATTTTTTGAGATGCATAGCTTTCTGGTTTCTTGGTTGGCTTATAAGTACCATGCTTTCTGTAGCCTCATGGATGGCACCGAAGTTCTTCGTAATGAACTCTCGGACGAAAAGTAGTGTTTCTCCTTTTCACTCACATACAAGTCCCTTGTCCGATCACATTCACCTGTTCTATCACTCCTGACCTTGTGTTTCTGGAAACACTTAGGTCTGATATTTATAGTTTTGGAGTCCTATTATGGGAGCTTGGCCACGGAGAAGATACCTTGGGAAAATCAACCGATGCAGGTATAGTTTTTATTAGAAAGATTTAAGTTCGGAAGCGAAAATCATGGAACCGACTGCTCTGCTAAACAGAAGGTCCTATATATGTAGGTGATTGGAGCCGTCGGGTTCATGAACCATCGGCTGGAGATTCGAAGGAAGTAGATCCACGATGGGCTTTATAATCGAGTTGCTGGCACAGGTGCTCATCTCTTTACACATACATGATTTTTTTTATGTTAATGTGGTCTGATACATCAATCTAAACAATTCGGAAAAGCAGTGATCCGCAGTGCCGGCCGACGTTCCAGGAACTACTCGACAAGCTTAGGGATCTTCAGAAACAATATACACTCCAATTTCAGCAAGCCAGTAACTTGGGTGGAGATGGCTCTCGAAAGGGATCATGAACCTGCCAAATTTTGTATTTTATGGTGTCATTATTTTTTAAGGTAAAATACACAAATGATTCCCTATTATATGATATTATTTTATTGAGTTTTTCGACTATTAAACGCTATAAAATAATTATTCTATTATAGGACGTCGTTTTGTTGAGTTCTCCGACTATTAAAAGTTATAAAATAGTCATTCGACTATTTATATGTTCTAAATTTATTTTTTTAATTAAAAAATTGACGACAATTTGAACTGAACGTTAACTTGATGATTGAGATATATTAAAATGTGATTTTAGAATTTAAAATGACTATTATATCTCATTTATTATGTTAATGTCCAGTTTAGATGATCATTAATTCTTTTTATCGTAAAAGAACGAATTTAAAATATATAAATAATTAAATGATTATTTTATAACTTTAATAGTCGACGGATTCAATAAAGAGTGAGGGTAAAGCTGTATGAGCATTGGCATGTTTTTCCAAGCGTGTGTACGTCCATTGATGTTCGTTGTGTAGCTGGTTACCACATAAAGTTGTGCCATTGCCAATAGCATAAAAAAGTGGGAGCAAAGACAGAAGGACTAAAAAAGTGGGCTGTGGTTGGCAACATGTGTGAGCTGCAGGATGCTCATAGGTTGGTTGGGACATGGGAGATATTTGCTATATTATCCGAAATCTTTTGTGTAATATTCGAAAACCTACCGGTGGTTCCGTAGCAGTCAGGAACATTGATTAGGGAACTTTGTACATAATATTTTCGAATTTGGATATTTGTATTAAAATATAATCTCTCGATTCATACTGTCGGAGATCAAACTTGTGGGATCTTTGATTTTTGTTTTACAAGTTTAGCTTATTAAAATCAGTGATGAATCTTACTAGTGTAAACTATACATTGTTAATATAAAATCTTACAATTTCCTTTTAAAACAGATAGCTAAGAAAATTGATTTAGAAAGAATAAGTTGAAACATAAGGGGGAAGTTTGATTTTTCCAAAGGTCAGAATACAAAATATATAGAAATTGTAGGGTAAAGTACAAAAACAGTCACTAAAATATGATGAAATAACGTTTTTGGTCTTTTCGGAGTTCTATTTTTTTTCCCAACCACTGAATCAACTTAGGATCATGTTAATATTTTAATCAAAATAAAATTTAATAATACAATTGAAATTCAAATCAATGTTCAGTGTCAACAACATATAGAGAGCAAGTGGTTAAAAGCTCTTAGCGTATATTTCTTCTCTCCCTTAGATTATGAGTTCAATATCTATTAGGAACACAATTTCCTTTTCCCCTCTCATAGGTAGAAATTGTTTAAAAAAAAACTAAAGTTCAGTGTTTATGTACTTGAGTTGTTAAGTCAGCAATGTCTAAATTAGTATGTGTTATAGAAAGAAATATTTATCTAATTTGCTTTTTTTCCTCTTTAATTGTTTAGATCTCGTTGTTAAATCGACCGGTTAAGTGTATATTATGTTTTGAGTTGTTAAATACATAAGTTGTCAAGTGAAAATCCAGGTGATACTATAATGAAAGATGAATAAAAAAGGCCAAAAATAGAAAGAAAAAAAACAAATGAAAGCATTAACAATTGTCATCAATGGTAACAAAGGAGAAAATAGAGGAAAACAAAGGGTGCGGCCACCATTTTGGGTAAGCCAAGCTTCTTTCCGTTACATGTGCGTTCACCATTTATATTTCAACATACGAACGAAGGAGTTCCAGTTTCTCACATTGCATCTTTGAACATTCCTTCTCTCCTCCTCCTCCTTTCTTTCCAAGGTATTTCTTTTTCATTTTTATGTTTCTTCGGATGCGGATGTTGCAGACGTTATGACGTGATCTATTTCCTAAAACTAACAATATTTTTATGATGTGGATCTGATTTACGGTGTCGTGGTGACCTTGAAAAACATTATGGCGTGGTTGTTACAATGTGTTGTGGTCTCAATTTAATACTATGGTTCCTATGGTGTTTTAGGGTTTTCTTATTGAACTCTTTGTTGTTGATGCAGGAGGGGTTTTGATATTGATGGGTTTTGGCTCAAACTTAGATTTCATTCATTGAAGATTGAAGTTAAAGCTTGATAGCTGCCTTTCTTGAGGTTGAAGAAATCCTCAGTTGTGCCCGTGAGTGGATTGCATGGCTCCGACAGACAAAAACGTACAACTTGACCTTGAAAAAGGCTTAACAACTAATGATGAACAACATCAAATTAACAACCCATTTCCAGGCCTTAAAAACAAGGCACAATCGTTGCTTTCCATGTTTAGAGGCAGCTTTTCGGATAATCCAGATGACGTAGCATCTTTACCCATCGATCCCTCGAATTCTGGTAGCGTCGTCAATGCGGAGGCAGTGACGACAAAGGAAGAACAAGAGAGTAAAGATGGTAAAGAGCAGAACAAGAATAATAATAAAGGAGCACGGAAAGAGAAACGTAATAAAAAGGCTCCAAAGCCTCCAAGGCCACCAAAGGGTCCTACGTTGGATGCTGCTGACCATAAATTAATTAGGGAGTTAACCGAGTTGGCTAGGTCGAAACGGGCTAAAATTGAGAGGATGAGAGCCTTGAAGAAGATGAAAGGTGCCAAGGGAACATCTTATAACACCACCATATTTCTCATGCTCTTCACCATCATTTTTTGTGTCATCATCATCTATCAAGGTAACATATCCTTATCTTCCAGATTAATTCCCAATACTAAATTGCTTCATCAATTTTAATTTGGTTTCTCAAACTTTTTGACGGGATAAGAAAAAAAAATATAAATTTACTTGTTTCTTGGGACATTATCTCTTATATAAAACTAAATATTAGGTAAGTATGGACATGTGTCAGATTTCGACCAACCCTACCGAATAAAAATATACCTTTAATCTGAAATTTGACCTGGCCCGGGTTTAGGTGACTTCACCCAACCCGCCATTTGAGATAAAATCCACCCAATTCGACATGACCCAACACAATTATATATATATATATATATATTATTCTAAATAAAAATTTGATAAAATAGGGATCTAAATGAAAATAATAATATAGAGAAGGTATTTTTGTAATTATCCATAAATATATAATATATAATTATATTATTTTTTGAGTCGAGTTGGATATTTTTTCACCCTAAATTTGAATCCAATCTAATCCAAACTTATACTCTAAAAAAATTTGACCGACTTGGACTCAGATTTTTTTTTAAAAATGACCCAATAAGGTCGGGTCAGGCCAAGTAGAAATTCTTCGGGTTAGGATCTCGTGCCATCCTTAATATTAAGTCAGCCTTTTAAGTATTTATAATTACGCTCCTCATCAAATTATAAATACAATTTATGGTATCTATATTTTATTTTTATCATACTTTAATATCTATAATATATGTAACATAATTATCACTTAAATTTGTATAATATTTTATAATAACATTATACATTATACAAATATGTTAGCAATTACGAATTTTAATCCAACAGGAATGCCATCTCGAGATCCACCGACAACTTCGGAAGGGACTGAAGTACCCGTAGGAGCAACGGAGGAAGGTCTAATACCAATTAAGTTACTTGGAAATACTTCAAGCACACCAGATTCTGGATCTTCCTTGTAAGTATTCAGTGTTGCATTTCAATGCGTTGGTTTCCATACAAATAAAATAATAAAGTTGAAAGATAAATAATGAGAAGTATAAAAATACAATCGATTAATATAATATTAAAAAAAATCATAATTGATTATAATTTTGTAAAATAAATTCGATAATATTTTAAGTTAAAATCGAAATATTAGGTTCTTCAATATAAATCATGTAAATTACATAATTATTTTAGTTGTAATTTAAAATGTTACCGTCAATAAACTCATGTAATATTCTTAGTTGTAATTAAAGTTATTATCTATTGTGTAACTTCTTAGAATATACAAGATAATATTTTAGGTTTAAATTCACTGTAACATAGCATTCTTAACTATAAATGAAAATATTGTTAATTATATAACTTTATAGAGTAGATAAAATAACATTTTAAATTAAAACTCGCTAACAATGTATTATTTGCTTTCACTTGTATAGTACGATGGAAGGAGTTGCAGGTTTAGATGGTGGGGAAAGGCTGGAAAGATTTTTATGGATATAAGGATTGGGTGGACAAGTAATTTATTTATTTTATTCACAGCATTCAAATATATGTTGTTCTTGGTAATTATCCCTTTAAAGCTAGTATTTGAATGTTTGGGGGAGAGTTTAAGTTACCTTGTAAATTCCTGGTGGCCTCTGCCATTGCCATTTCTTTTCTTTTTTTTAATTCATTTTACTTGGAAGTATTTGGAGAATTAATTTTTAAAATGTATTTTTTTTCATCATTTACTTTCGTATATTTATGTACACGCGTTTCAATATATGTAATAAAGTATTGAAATATTTGGATTATTTTTTAAAACCATTCCTTTTTCTTAAAGATTCACATGCCTCGACTGTTGATTTGTTCTATACATGACCTTGGAAAACTGTGTTTATGCACAAGAAGGGTTTCAACTAGAATTCAAAACCTCCAAAGGGAGGGAGGGTCAACCCCAAAAGAAAAGTGTGAATGGCCATATTGACCTTCTTCTTCCTCCTCCAACCAATACCTCTCTAACATCTTCACAGCCTTGTTGTAGATGTCATTGTTGTTATGGTTCTGCAGGTTCTCTATTTTCTCCAATCCATCACATTCTTCAATCATTTCAGTGTACATGTTTCTCCCACCACCACTGTTATCCGCCTCACCGATCTTTAGAATATTTTCAAGACCCTCGAGGCATATTGTCACAATCCTTGTATCAGGGCACACTAGAAGATCACAAAGTGGCTTCAAACAACCTTGTTTCACCATGTATCTGTCAAAAATAAACGACGGTTGAAATCAAACCGATACGATATGAATCGACGATAAAGAACGTACTGAATCTGTTGATGGGATCCGGTGGAGGTAGCATTGGAAATGGCCCAGGCAGCTTCTTTCTTGATATCGAATTCGGCATGTTGAAGAAGGTGAAGCAGAGGACTGATTATGTTTGCTTCAATGACTGCCTGTTGCAAATGAATTGTTCAACTCATTAGGACTTGAGAAACTATGGTTTGTTGAATACATTCAGCATTTAACCTGTAGTTGACTTGTATTCCCAGCAGTGATGTTTGACATTGTCCAACAAGCCTCTTTCTTTATACACCTTTTGTAGTTATGGGACACAAATTTGTGGAGACAAGGGAGAACTTGGTTGTCAATTACAACCTGAGTCTGAGAATCGTCACCGGTGACGATGTTCCCTACAGTCCGAAGCGCGGGGACGATCACGGCTTCCGAGGGATGACTGCAGTAACCAGAAATGTTATTACATCAAGAGATGCATGGGAACATAAACATCATACATGAACGACACATCTTACTGAAGAAGCTCCACAAGTCGTGCACAAATGCCGGCCTCGATCACCGCCTGAATCTTTTCGTTGGTGCCGTCGGAGAGATATGAAAGCGTCCAGCAAGCATCGGTGAGAATTTCGTCATCGTTTAATTGGATGAGGTGGTGCAAGGGTTGCAAAGCAGGCTTAACCTGGTGGAAGGGTGGTGGTGGCTTGCCTCGGCAGAAGTTTAATAAAGCCCAAGTAGCATTCCTTAGTGGAGATAATTTTGAATGATCATTCAATTGTGCCAGTAATGGAAGCAGTCCACCATGATTCAGAACTATATCTCTAGACTTTGGTGAATCACCTGCAATGTTACCCAATGCCCAAACGGCCTGGGATTCACCAGGCATGTTAGAGGGGTAAATTAGAAACATTTGATTAAATAATTATTTTGGTTTTATTTTCTTTTTAGAATTTTGATTTTTAATGTTCCATTTTAAAATAAAATTCCTCTCTATTGATAGAAATTGTTAGTCCATAAAAAATCAACGCTCTAAAATATGAGTTTGTTTCTTATAAAATGAAATGTTAAAAAGTAAAAATATTAATAAAAAAGAATAAAAATTAAAATAACTATTTAGCCAAACGTTAAAAGTTTTTTTTGTCTTAAAATAAAACTCGGTTAAATGTTCTAGAAAGGGAAGGGTAAACTACATATTTAGTCACCCAATTATTATCACGGTTCCGTTTTAGTCACTCAACTATTTTTTTAAATCATACGTAAAGTTATGTTTTGGTTATTTTTCAATCATCCACTGTTAAAAAAAACAGAAACGTTGGTGTAACAATTTTTTTCCAATGACAGTATAGCATTGTCTTATGGTGACACGTTAGCAGTGACCAAATTTTAATACTCATTTTTTTCAAAAAAAAAAATAGGTATGCAAATTTCTTCTTTTTTCTCTCCTTCTCTTAACACATTAAACTAGATTTTACAATTTTCCTAAAATAATGGGATGCACTTGCTCCCCTAAGGGGCTTAGTGCACCCGGCCTTGCACGTCAGTGTTGCCGTTAATTTTTTAATGGTGGATAACCAAAACGGAATTAAAATGTAACTTTATATATAATTTTGAAAAACTAATTGAGTTGAGTGATCAAAACGGAGCTGTGGAAATAGGTTACTAAATATGTCGTTTACCCAAAAAAAATGAATCAAAATGACTATTTAATCAAACATTCTATTTTTTTGACAGAATGTGAACAGGAAAATAATAAAGACTTTCAACAAAACCGACCTGCTCTCGAACATCGGTAATAGAAGAGCCAAGAAGGTGCACAAATTTGGGCACAGCACCTTGTTGAATAACAACGTGTGTCTGCTCAGATGTACCAGAAGCAATATTAGTCAATGCCCACGAAGCCTCAAACTGGAAAACGAAAAATCAAAATCAAAATCAAACTCCAATGATTCAGTGAATTAACAGAACTGAACTGGATTGAACTGAATAAGTGTACCTGTAATTGATGGTGATGATGATTGTCAAGAAAGTGGACTAATCGAGGAACAATGCCTGCTTCGATTACCTGCTGGATTGGGGGGCAGCTCTCTGCAGTTACATGTACTGTGAGTTTGTAGTGTAGGAACCAATTTCTACAAGAAAGATGGGTAGAGATGATCAAACAAACCCATTGATAATAGCTTTCGAAGTAGAGTAGTAGCTTCTAACTGCAGTGCTGGATCATCGGATGATACTCCTTTCACCATCAACTGTCATACAATATAAGTTGTAATCCAATGCAAAAGATGGACATTTACTCCTAAATGAAGTATGTCGATGAAAATATTTGAGTTACGATGATTATAGATATTCACACTTAGACGTTCACACTTTTTATTTAAATCGAAAGTGAAGAAAAGAGAGAATTTCCTTCCGTCTCACATGAGGAACACGAGGATTTTATAATAATTCTTAATATTTGTGTCAGGCTTAAGATCATTATATATAACATTATTTTCATGCGAGACGTGCGGAGGAGGTATAACATTATATATTACCAAAAACCAACCATTCATCGTAAAATCAACGACTGTAATTCTCTGCCCAAAAAAAAAGATAAACTGACTATAACCATGGTAACCTAAATGTTCCTATCAACCAAGTATAATCAATCAACACTTTAGTTATGAAAAAAAGAATTGATTGAATCTTCTTACATTTGGTACGGAGATATCATGAGTGAAGTGGTGGTGGTGATACTGATAGAGAATAAAAAAGCCTTCTCTACGTTTCTTGAGGAGACTCTCTTGTCTTTTGGTTTTCCTTATCCCCACCAAATTTTCCTCTCTTTTCCTTCTTCCTTCATCTGCATCTAATACCAAACTCTTGTACCCTTTCTTCCTCACTTCAACATCCCTCCTCCTACTTGCTCTTAGAGGCATTGCTCTCGAAATCTCAAAAAAAATCTTTGCAATTGCCTATGCAATGATTAGTTTGGTTTTTGTTTCATCATTTTGTATCATATATATATGGTAGCATTTGAACAATGGGTTTCCTGTCTTTTTATTTTATTTTATTTTAGTTTATTTAATGGCAACTTGATTCATGCAAGAAACCTGTTGGACCTGTCTTGTTTGTGCTTTTGCTTTTGTAAGGATTTGGGTTGGAGTTATTCGTTTCATGTTTCAACCACTTCATACCCAATGTAGCTACTAGCTAGGGAGAGAGAGAGATGGCCACTATGTAAGTTGAGTCAGATTTTTGGTCGCACCAATACTCAGAGTTGTTATGATCTTCAGTTGCTCCAAACTCACTCTCAAGTTTGAGGTCGGAGTCATCTCTCGATCCATCAAATTTTTTGATTAAGTAGAGATGTATTACATTTTCAAGATAAATATAAGAATTCGAACTTACACAAGATGAGACAACATAATTACCTCTTATTACTCCATCATCAATTAGTACATCTTCTCAATGATATTAAAATTTAGGGTAAATTACACAAATAATCTCTCAACTATAGGGTGATACTTTGTTGAGTCCCTCGACTATTAAAAGTTACAAAATGGTCATTTGACTATAGGGTGTTGCTTTGTTGAGTCCCTCAACTATTAAAAGTTACAAAATGGTCACTCGACTATTTAGCATGTTTCAAACTCGTCCTTTTTTCTTTAAAAAATTGACGATGGTCTGAGTTGGATGTTAACCTGTTGACTGAGATATGATAATTTTTTTAGATTATGGGATCAAATTTTATCACATTTTAGTCATCAAATTACCATCCAGCTCCGACTGCCGTTAATTTTTAACAAAAAATGACGAGTTTGGAACATACTAAATAATCGTGTGACCATTTTGTAACATGTGTTTTAATTCTATAATTTATTAATTTTATGATATATGTTTTGTTTAGTTTTATAAAATTCTAAAAACAAGTGGAAGTGAAATTAAAAAATATATATATTTTAGAATTGAATTCAGAATAAAAGTTAAAGTAAGAAATAAAATTAAGAAGAATAAATTCAAATATATGAATCAAAATGGAAACAAATAAAAAACAGCCGGACCCAATTGGCATCATAAACAAAGGCAAGAGAGAGCAGCAGACTGTTGGATTTTTCTTGTCATTTTCTTTCTGTTTTGTCTTTGTTTCAATCACCATTGCTACCAATATATTTTACGTAAATTTGGTGCAACATTTTGTTTTCTTTCTTGGCCGGTTATATATTCATAGAATATTTTTCTTTTTAAAAAAAAATAATAACTCAATTAAAAACAAGACTAAATAAATTAAGTAAATATATTATTGTGTTCATTTTCGATATTAACTTAAGATTTATTTGGATTCAATTCAAATATAAAAGGCTTGTTTGGTTATTAACTTAATAATTTATTCAAGTGTAATAAAAATTTAAAAAAAATCAAAGTATTTATTTGATATATTCACTCTTGAATTTGAAGAATAGAGAGAGCCGGTAGTACCCTTTTATTTATCTAATAATAATAAGTAAACAATTTTGAATAGAGACGTGTCTCAGTATGATGAATTCTAATCTGATTTGAATTGATTTTATAAGGTTACACTTTTTTTTTTAATATTTAGATGTAAATTGAGTCGGATTAGGTTTAGAATGAAAAATATTTAACTCGATTTAAGATAATAGTATAATTATTCTTATATACTTAAGAGTAATTATAGTAATATATTTTTATTTTTTTAATTAAATCTTTATTTTACCGAATGAAAATGAAAAAAATACATTTAGTGATAAAAGGTTGGAAGATGACATAAAAATGATATGGTCACTTTCATTTCCAATCTTATAACTTCAACTTTGATAACTTCAAAATTTTTAACAAATCTTTTGTTATAATTCTTCAATTTTTGTTTCAAATCAAACATAGATTTTGGAAATAAAATCCGGGTCCAATACTATAATAAAGTGCCGTTTTGCAATCTTAAATTATTAATTATAATTATAAAAATCTGGATAATAATAATAATAATAAGAGTTAATTGCATTACACTCATTTTAAATTAGTCCCTGAATGTTTAAATATTCTAATTTCATCCCTGGACTATGACTATTATTCTAAATTAGTGATCAAACTTTTGAACATTTCATTTCCATCCTCAAATTATGGCCTTCATTCTAAATTAGTCCCCGAACTCTTTGAACATTCCAAACTATACATATATACTAATCACATCACTTGTTAATAAAATCGTTAGGTCAATTCATATTATTATATATTTGGAAAAAAATTAGGTTAAACTATGGTTGAAACTAATTACATATTTGGATGAAATTTGGGATGAAATTGGAAGATTCAAACGCTTGGGGACCAATTTAGAATGAGGGTCATAGTTTAAGGATGAAATTAGAATGTTCAAAAGTTTAAGGACTAATTTAGAATGAGAGTCATAATTTGGGATGAAATTAAAATATTCAAAAGTTTAAAATTCAATTTAAAACGAGGGTTATAGTTTGGTTACATATGATGCAATTAACTCTAATAATAATAAGGCTTAATACCCAAATAAGTGCCCAAACTATACTCTTTTTCTCGAATAGGTGCCTATAATATTTTTTGGCCCATCCAGGTGCTTAACATTACAAACATTACCAGTTTAGATGTTCGGGCCGTCAACGACGTTAATTTCCTCCTTCAAGGGACACGTGCTACAATATGATAATTTTAAATTTTTTTATATAAAATTATATATATATATATATATATATATATATATATTTAAAATAGAAAACACATAAATTTTGAAATAACCCAAAACTTTGAAAACCTTCATTTCAACCCCTAAACCCATGCCGACCGTCGCCCTTTGCCGTCGACGAAGCTCCACTCGACCTCACCTCCCCTCGGCGACTAATACCCTTATGAAACCATGATCGAATGACGACGAATTGATGTTTTATACCTCGCGAATCCTAGGATGAAAATCGTGATCCCACGCGATTCCGACGGTCAATCCGCGACAACTACAGCGACATATAACTAGGATGATGACAGAGACTATGTAGGCGGCGATGGTTGTGACCAGAAAGGGCGACGACGGCGGGTTAGTGTTAGGATTTGTGATTTTAGAGATTTTGAAGCTTTTTTGTAATTTAAAGGAAATTATGATTTTTTTTATAAATGTAGTAATATTTTTAATGTTTTTAAAAATTAATTTCAAAATTATCAAATTGTGACACATGTCACTTAACGGAGAAAACTAACGACTGTTATATCTCGAGTACCTAAAATAGTCATGTTTGTAACGTTAGACACCTGGATGAACCAAAAAATACTGTAGGCGCTAATTTAGGTAAAACGGGTATAGTTGGGGCCCTTATTTGGTTATTAAGCCTACTAATTATAGTAATGATTAGTAAAGTTGAAAATGCCTCTAATTGACTACTTCCATTAACATCATATAAAAACCATCGTGACAGTTCATATAAATATACCTTATATTAGAAATAATCCCCTAATGGATGGTTGCTTGCCACATGGCAGAGTATATTTTTCCATTTTAAATTTAATTTTACAATTTTCAATATTATTTTAAATGGTATGTTTATAAAATTATGTCTTTATTTATTTTTAAGTCAGTTTTTAAAACTTGTGTTCGACTTATTTATAGGGTGAGTATTTGGTTTAAACTATCACTTTTTATTTCAAAATTAACATAACCAACAGTAACTAATCAACATACTTTCATTCCTAAAATTGGCTGATGGAACCAACAAGATTTATGTTGGTTTGGGTGGTAATTTTCAGCACTATCCAAATCGACATAAATTTATTAATTTATTTATTAAAATTATGAAGAGAGTGTCGATCGCTATCTGTTTTATCATCTATCTGTGATTGGGTAGTGGTTCATCGGACAAGAAAGAATGGATGAGGGCAAGAGCCTCACTGGGTTTGTTTAGACTTTAGAGGCACCAGGTGACCAGCTCCTCTCACCGTCAACATTGCCAGCCCCTCGTATTCTACCATCCTCCCTCCAACCTGTAAATTTTCAGCAGCTTTATTTTACAGGAAAATATAAAATGAAGAAAACCAAGTTGCATAAAATGAACAAGGAACCTGCTGGTTATGGAACCAAGAACGCCAGGATGATTTGAGTGGCAGACCAAGGGATTCAACGCAGTATCTTGTACTTATGACTGGTATTCTTCCATCCATGTCCCCACTGTTCACGCCCACCAACCATAACCCTTATTTATTTATTTATTCCTTTATTTCAGTGCTAATATCTCGTTTTGTAGTATGCTAGTTTCCCAACTAACCATATCGTTTGATCTTAAACGTAACTATGATAATGGAATATGAGAAATGATCTTCACCTATATATCCATATCTTCAGCTTTGCTTTGATGAGCTTCTGGTAGGTAGGCAGTACAGAAAAAACAGACATATTATATGTGTTCAAGATGGAATCTCTGGGAAGAAAAGAAGGTTCATGTTAGTGAATCAAATATAAAACTTAAAGCTTATGATAATGGAATCCTATATATATTGTTAGTAATGTAAATAGTGGGGACTATTTTTAGAGGTGAGTTATCATATTTAGGGAATGATTAGGGTGGGTAGAAGTAGTTGTTGTTTTAGAATTTTACCCGTCTAATTGGAGTTTCAGTATTTCTTCACTTCGAGTTTACGGAGTTTGGAAGGCTATGTTAACCTTAGGGCAATGTTTATTTTCGAAATTTCACCAATCTAATCAAAATTACTTCTAAAACAGTGGCTTTTACTACGGCACGATAGATCATTCTATTTTTTTATTACTTTATTATTACTTGTTAGTCAATGCTAACGATATTCTTATTTTGCAGCAGTAATATTTTTTAACAATTTAAAATCAAAAAGCAATTAATTTATATGCTTACCTGCAGCTCACCCATTTCCCCCCTCTGGTGTCTGCATGAATAGATTGTTGAACATCTGGTCTGTTGACATACATTTCTGCATATTCAGAATAACATGGATCATAACCTTCTGCAAAGATCCTTATTCTCTTCAAGCCATGGTTTTCAATCTGCGAAATGGCGTGGTTATACGTTTAGCATCATCTTTCATTCATGCTACATAGATAGATACATAAAGCACGAACACTTCTGTATTACATGTTCGTGATCGTGTTTCTTAGAGATAGATAGATAGATGGTCACTTTACTAGGTGTTACTGATGATGTGGTGTTAAGAAGACATTTGGGTGCATAGATATTATAAATATCGATCTCGGAGTATTTTCCGAAGACTTGGTTAACGACATCGTTGCATTGAGTGGACCAGGATGAATCCTTGAAATCACAGACTTGTTTGGTTTTACGGTAGAGGTAATCTGGTATGACGGAGTGGCTCCAAGCATAGTCCATAATGCCAGTGTTGTCATAGTTGTCATCTGTCAATGGATTTCCTACCTGCAACACGCATCCATCGAGCGTGAGTTTATGGTATTTCATAATCCATATAGCATGAATGGGCATCATGTTGATTCAATGCTTTACCATAAAGCCTTTGAGATCGATGAATGGGTATCGGGTTGTGTCATTGTTCCTATCATACACAAGCTCTGCTAGCTGAGGCACATAATGCCCTGCAACACATAAAAAGTGAGTTTAAGGCTGAAATGGTGTGCATACAGAGAGAGAGAGAGATGTATTACCGGCGTAACTCTCGCCCGCGATGTAGAAATCACTAGTTTTGAACTGCGGATATCGTTGAAGCCAGTTCACCAAGAAATTATAGGCATCTCCGGCTACGTGAGGATAAACCAGTTTCAAATTACTTTGCTGTTCAAGTTATATCTAAAACCAAAGATTACTTGTAATACAAGTAATGAATTACCAACAAAGGTATCATCCAATTTCGTGAGATCCGAAGATGTGTTGGTGTAAGAGAATCCGACTCCAACTGGAGATTCTACAAACAGAAAATTGGCCTCTGCATGGAAACAAAATCATCATTCATATTCACAATTCATTCATTAATGGTATAATTAAACTGCAAAGGGGAGCAAGAAGAGTTGATGAAACCTTGATTCCAAGCAAACTCGTTGAACTGAAGATCAACACCATTTTTACCAACTTTTAATGGACCCAACTCCGAAGCTGCACCATAAGCTATTGAAGAACAACCAGGTCCTTTAACATCCACCGGATAAAGAATCAATACATACACTCATCACAAAGACATAATCATAGATTACATGTAACAAAAGTGTATGTTTTGTATATAACCTCCATTAAGCCATAGCAGGAGAGGTTTCTGAGATGGTTCGGATTGAGCTTAAAAAAACCAGTAAAAAAGTGCCCTTCCATGCTCTTGATTTACTGTGATTTACCCCGAGAACTGAGAAACCGACAACGTCTGCGGTTGGTTTGGTAGATTGATTACTCTATCGGATTCCTGAGCTGCACTCGATGGAACTAAGAAACTAAGGAAGAAACATACGAATGAATGAGAAATGGAAATTCTCGTGGGTGATGTATTGGAGCCCATCTGTGATTCAAGTTAAGCAATTTCACCTACAAGTTTTTTCCAACATCTATTTATACACAAGCAAAGGACAAGGTGGGTTGCACTTGGCATAAAACAATCAAACCAAGAAACTGAAATGGCTAAGATCCATTGGAAACCATGTTTTCAGTTGAGAACAAGATAAAGAGCACTTTCAAGTTTTACTTTTTCATTGAACTGTTTGTTCTTGATGGAGACGACAGGTGTTGAATCGTTAAACCAATTGTATTATCTTATAGTGTAATTGTTGATGAAGGGATGCCATTTTGCAAATTTCTCCGTTTGAGTCGACTTGTGCACATAATCAACGATGGACTAAGGGCGGGGTGGGTGGAAAAGTCGCCCGAGAAAATTTAAAATTAACATCTATTTTAGATATTTTCTATATATATTTTTATTAAAAATTTATTTTCATTTCTAGAATTTATAATTAATCTCTTTCTAAAATTTTATACGTCCATCTATGATGCTAATCGAGGAAGAAAGGAGATTACGTGTTGGTTTTGAGATTAAGATTTCTTCACTCTAAACTTTAATCTCTTTCTTACTTTCTTTGATTCGTAGCAAATGACTATTGAAGCTGAATTAATTTTACTTGATTTAGTTATGAACTAAACCCTTTTTAGCTAGGGTTAATGATGTAGTTGAAGCTGAAATTGCAACTTAACTTACTTTCGATTGTTTAGTGATTCTTATTCATATTGAATCTCTAATGATTCTCTAATACCAATATCCTATAATAAGTATCGATATCCTAAATATGTGTATAACTACTCGTATTTAAATTGAGAATAATCTCATACTAATTTTAAATTAGGCTATCGCACGGTAAAATTACTCGTGTCTAAATAATTAAAAGTTATAAATTTAATTTAAATCATTAGCTCTGACTTTCTAATGCAATGTCTATTGTTTGTGTAAAACCACCGAATTGAACAGGCACGTGTTTAAATTCGGAATCTCTAGAAATAATAATTATATTTTAATCACTGAAATAGTTTAATTCGTACAATATATTTCAACTTAGAACAAGAGGGGAGAGCCACAAATCTCCGTTTGCATCATCTTAAATCCTTTTATCCTCCAGTATTGGGAGATAAACAAAAGTTTTCAAATTTATTTATTTATTTCTTGAGCAGATAAAGGGTGCAGCTGTTCTATTTGCTCATGGAAAGACATATTTCAGAGATGTAATACATGCTTTATTACAATAACAGATTTAAACCGGACATGTTTAAATCGCTTTATTACAAGAACCTGAGTCTTAGCCTCTTTAAGGCAACTGTTTGGTGCTGTATGCCAAGTATTCCAAACAATGGAACTAAAAAGAGACAAAGAGACACAACTAATACTAGAGTTTATATACCTTAATTTAAAAATGTAATAGTCCTAGTCCTAACTTTAATATCAATGTTGAAGGAAATAAAACAAAAGCATGGACAGGCCAATTAGACATTCAGTTCAAGGGGCTGAAGAACCAATTCGGTATCAACTTTCTTATATTTCCTCTTCCTTTTGAGGGAGAAAGGTTGGAGAAGGTATTGGGATAATCGGCTTAACGGATCCTGCAGACCTTCCATCTCGTAGTGTCCAAACCGCCAATCTCTTTCGATAAAAGGCCGTTGTGTAGGTTCATCAAGGCCTCCTATCAAACCGAAACGATCAAAAAAGAAATTAGAATACAAATATTACTTTTTGAATCTTGTACAAATGAAAAACATTGACAGAAAATACGAATCAAATCAGATTTCAGCCTCTGCCTCCAAAAGGTCAGATTATGCCAATGGCCTCCTACGCTTTTTCATCATTAAACTTTAGATATCAAAATCGAGACCAACTTCATTCTATGCTTGATCTCATCTAGAAAATGTCAAATTCTTATTATTACCGTCTTTCAACTGTGCGGTCCGACTTATACTCAAACTGGGATATAGATTTCATAGATCACCCTTAACCGGGGTGCAAACTCAACAGTATCAATCATCTTACGTCGTATATGCCGAGAACAAATGTCAAGTATAAGAGACTACAATAAACATGCAAATAAGGAGCTGTTATCGTACCTGCATACATCAAACCTTGGTTATTAACTTCCCGATAGAAAGGTCTTGTTTGCTTCTTTAGCAGCTTTTTGAAGTTCATTCCATGCTCTTTCCCTGTCTTCACGTGTAATTTTGCCAGTGGTTACCACCTAAAATCAACTTGGTTATGATGTTTCAGTAAAAATACATGAATAGAATGGGGAAGGCCAATGATGGAATATCCTATGTGGAAAGGTTAATAACCTTTGAAAAGAGGTGATATGAAGGACGTGGGATTCGAGCAAGGTCATTGGCACGATCGACAGCTACAAGTCCAAACTTAGGACCATAGCCATCAGCCCATTCCCAGTTGTCGGAAATAGTCCAAAACAGGTAACCGAGTACAGGGACACCCTGTAATGAAGCAGAAGGTCTGTTCTCAGTTCTGTAACTAGCTGATTGCAGAAAACCAAATTCTAGATTCCATAAAATTTAAAGCCAAACCTTGAGCATTGCTGCATAAACAGCAAGTAAATGTTCTAAAAGATAAGGCCTACGGATAATATATTTCTCAACACTAACACCGTTCTCCGTAATGATGAATGGGACCTTAAGGGCTTTGTATCTTTCGTGAAAATCTATTAGCAGACGAAACAGACCATCAGGATAAACCCCTCGCCCTGATTCACTGTTCTCATCAGTCTCTAATAGCTTCAGTCCAGCACCAGATATCACTTCCTGGCCAGCAGAAGAATAAGGTCGATAGATTTATATGTGAAGAATAATACATTGCTTCGTTAACAGGAACTTTATTGTCTTCCAATAAAAGTCAAATGAGAAAAAGGAACCTGCCCATAGTAGTTTATGCCTATAAAATCCAGCTTGTCACATATACTATCCACAAATGGAAAAAGTGTGAGCAAATTGGCCAACGTAACAGCAGCAACATCGAAGAGATCATATGGCCGTGTAAATGATACATTATGTGCTATTCCAACCACTTTTTTTGATGATGTGCTGCTGAAATGAAATAGTAATTGGAATGTCATACAATTGGGAAAATATGTCAAATGGGTAAGAGCATGCATGATTTCTCAAGCACCAAAAAGATATAACTTGTTGGAAATTAATGAACTTTTTTTGAATAAAAATTTCCTTTTCATAAGTCTTCATAAGGAAGAAAAACCTTTGTTCATGTATATAGTCATAGGCCTTTGAATGTGAAACGGCCATCCAATGCAAGGCTCGCATAAAAACACCAGTTGGTAGAGCAGAAGTAGCGACCTCCAGCATATAAGGATGACCACCGGGCCAAGCACCCGCACAATAAGTAAGCATAAAGAAGACATGAGGTTCGTTAAATGTTACCCAATAGTCAACCATATCTGATACACTGTCGACAACAAGCCTGCGTGATATGCACAGAAAAAATGAGTAATAAAATTGGTAGGACATACAAAAACCCAAAGTTCCTAAATTGAAACTAGCATAAAGTGGCTCTCATAAAATGTGAATTAGAAGCCCAATATATCTGTCTCATGGTCTGAGTTAAAGTTCAGGCAAGAATTGCAACCCGTTGAATTCTTACCACTTTCAAACTATAAGTTAACTCCAGCAGTTTACCTTAGTTGCATGGAAGAAAAGTATGTTCGGACTTCGGAGATACAAAAATGTAAAAGAGAAAATACTACTTGAGGGAATACTTACTTGGAAAACTCAATGAAGTAATCAACAGTTTTCTCCGGCTTTCATCCACCATAATCACCAGCCCATGGGGGCAGTGAGTGATGAAATAGTGTGAGCATCACCTTCATTCCATTAGACCGAACTCTGTTGATTATCCATTTATATCGCTCCAGTGCTGCATAATTGACCTAAAAAGGAACACCATACGGCCTACCTAAATGTGGACTCATTTGAGTTGAATATAACAAATCAAGGAAACTTGGATGCTATGCTGGTGTCTTAAATTTGAGCAATAATTATCCAAACAAAAACAATTACTTTCTATAGACAGGACGATTCTTTTTCCCTTTCAGCACCAGTGAGAAAGCCTACTACGTAACCTTTCGATTCTCTTTTACTTACTTAAATCCAAGGATCCCTTAACAGTCATTGCAAATAAAAAGGCCACTCCTATGTGTTTTAAGAATGTGCATAAGAGGGAGAAAGAGAGGAATAGGGGATATTTAAGCTATGGTCAAGCATTTGAGTTATCACCATAACTTTTTCTCTTGCCGCACCCATGGACAAACAAACGTGTTTCAGTTGCACACCAAACCAAAATTAGATCCAAAGTCAGACAGAATGAATCACCTACCATTTGTATCATTTTCTGCCTATATCATGAAAAATGGAAACACAATAGACGAAAAGCATTATTGCATACAGTAAAGCAGCATCAAACTTACAGCATCCTTAACCCCATTAACTGGCTCCTGTGGCATGACTCGGCTCCAGTCTATTCCCATCCGAAAAATACTGATGCCAGTATCTTTAGCCAGCTTCAGTTCCGTGTCAGGATCAGACCAAAATTTTAATCTCTCCTCCCTGAAACAATTAAAGCAAATCATTTCTCACGTTGTAAAAAACCAGTGAGGAGTAAGAAGAAACTTTATTGTAAACAAAGGAATCGTTTATCAGATAATAAGGCTTACGGGTAAGGAACATTGTGCCGTGCTGCTACATTATGATGGCATTCCTCTGAGGAAGCAGTCTCTTTTCCTTCTTCTTCAACCTCATCCTCTACAAACTTTTGTAGCCCTCTTATCATGGCTTCCATGGCAACCTTAAGGGGCTTCTTCTTCTTGCCAAACTCTTCACTAGCTAACGGAGCACGATGCGAACCACCATCAGCAGCAACACCCATCACTGCATCAGCTTCCACTGGATCATCACTTGTTTCTGATTTATGACAAGGATTTTCTTCTGCAAACTGTAGCCAAGCATCATTGAGCCTGTCTTCCACATGTGCTGGCGCTGTTGCTAATCCAAAGAGAAACCCGTATTGCTCCTCACCTAAGCACATAAATTATCAACAATCAGATGTAAACTAAATGCCTCAACTTGTCACTTAACTAATTAATATCAACTCCATAAATACAATAAAGTTAAAAATGGGTTCCCCCCCCCTTTCCCTCTCTCAATGAATAGGAAATTAATTCTAATACAACGGTATTTAATTTTCTTTTGTCCGTACACTCAAATAGGGAAATATCCAAATAAATAAATAAAAGCAAACAACTTTATAAGCAAGTAATTTTCTCATGCACTTACAAAGCTTCACTCTAAATATACACAAATGAAGCTAAAAAAGGACGAGCAACATTTATTAAAGCAATATATATTATTTTTTAATATAAATTATGTATAACATTTTTTCTAAATTCTCTATTTATATATAAGAAATAAATATCATATTAAAAATTTTATCCTGATGAACATTAAACTTCTAATAATAAACGATATTAAAATTTATCGTACCTCCTCTGGATCTTTGTCTATCGAGCGTTTAAAACTTCATATCTTCTAGAGTTCTTTAAAACTTCTGAAATTTTATGTCCTACAAACAGTTACGAACTCTTGATGTGACCTTTAAAATACTTACATGATTTACAGTCTAGTATTTGACTTAAGGGTCACTATATAAATCACTAAACATGACGGGATGAGGGAATCAAACCCCTTTCTCACAAATAGTCTATCTCCTAAGCTCAACCCCGCCATTGTTCACTTGTTCTTTCGGTTCATTAAATCATCGATTAATCATCGATTAAAGCTCTCTATTAACTAAAGTCGAAAATAATACCATTTTAATTTTAATTTTATTTGAAATATATATTTTAAATTTAAATCACATTTGAAATTTGAATAAAAATTTAAATTAAATTAAATTAAATAATTTTTTGAAATAAATCAAAATTTCTTCATCACATTGAACCCAAATTATTTGTATAAGAAATATAGTAGACTGACCCTTCTTTCGTTCGGCCTACCCATTTCTCAACACATTTTAAATATATACTGAAATACATTAAACTCATAATTATGAATTAAACCGACAATATTTTATAATAAGTAAATTTTAGTAACTCCATTGACACAATGAATAATAAACATGTTTCGATCATATTAATAATCTTTAGAGTAGTTGGTTAAAGTTCTTAGTGTACATTTTTCATCTCCTCTAAATTATGAGTTCAATATTCATTATGAGCAAAATTCTCATTCCTCCTCTTTAGATAGAGATTATTTGGAAAAATAATAACTCATTCATGACTAGCTTTCGCAATTAATATAAACCTCGGCACTGGTTACTCCTTTCTTTCATCTTTAGTTGGTAAACCACGATATTAGTTATAATGTTAATTATCTCTCATTGATATTCTTTATTTTTATTTTGTACTATTATTTTTCTTTGTTTCTAATAATTTTGTCTTTATTGCATATTTTTCTCTCTTTTGATATTCTTTTCTCTACATTTTGATATATTTTCCTCCGTCTTTTGGTACATTTTCGGTCTTCTTTATTAGTCGTTTGACTATTCATTTCGTTTATTTTCTCAGGGTTAGATTTGTTATCATGTTGACTTTTCATGTTTTGATCATCGAGTTAGATTTGAACACACAATTTACATTCGTATATAGTTTTCTCACGATGTTTGACTCTGATTTGCATTTTTTTGATGATCTTTCAGTAATTTGATCTCTTATTGTGGTTGGTTAGTCGGTGCAGTCAAATCTGTTCATTTTTTGTGATCTTTCCGTAATTTGATCTCTTATTGTGGTTGGTTAGTCGGTGCAGTCAAATCTGTTCATATCTATCTTTTGTTTGAATTTTGTGGATGGATCTTTCACATTTTCCTTGTATGATCTTTATATGATCTCAAACGATTATCTCTTATGTCAATGATGATAGGAGAATGTATTAAATATGTATTTAATTTATTATTATAATTGTAAATATCTATTCTTATTTTAAATGTTTGGATATGATATACAAATGATCCCCTGACAATAGGATATTGTTTTGTTGAGTCCCCCGATTCTAGAGAGTTGCTTTGTTAAGTCTTTCAACATTTAAAAGTTACAAAATGGACACCGACTATTCATTATGTTCCAAACTCGTCCTTTTTTGTTAAAAAATTAACGACAATATGAGCTGGGCATTAACCTGTTGACTGAGATATTATAGAATTTGATTTAATAATCTCAAATTACTATCATATCTCAGTCATAATGTTAACGTCCAACTCAAACGACCGTTAATTTTTTAATGGAAAAAGACGAATTTGTAGCATAATGAATAGTCAGGTGGCCGTTTTGTAACTTTTAATGGTTGAGGGACTCAACAAAGTAATTCCCTGATGTCGGGAGACCTTGAACGACTTTATCCTAAGTATTTCCATATTTAATAAAACAAGATGCTTATGTTTCTATATATATATATATATATATTCATTAGAACTTCTATATAAGTCAAGGAATTACGTAGTTTCACATACTGCACAAACTTATAGCCAACTTTAACAATTCCCACCAAACTTGGCATATACATCCCTTTAATATATAAAAATAAAATTAGGGCAAAACAGATGTCGGGAGTAAAAAAATAGAGATTTGAGATGGTATTAAATTAATTAAAAAATAGAAATATTTTATAGTACAAACTAATTCGTTAGCAATTAAAATCGATTTTAATAAAATTATCAGCAACATCTAACAATTCTACTTCAATTGAGACTAAATTAAAAGGAAATTAAGAGTATAACAATTAAAATGAAATTTTACAAAAATGACTGCAATAAAATGAAATGATAAATCTAAGGAAGGCGGTCAAATTTCACATAATTATAAGTTATGAAAAATTATTATTTTAATTTTTTACTTTTATTTTTTTATAATTTAGTACCAAAATACAAAACAATTGATGCAAAATCGTCGGTAATTACCCATGAATTTTCTAAATTTATTCTCACTTGTCGATGACTTTGTCAGAGTCGTCTTCATTTGCCGTTGGCTTTATCAAAATCGTCTTCATGTGCCGACGACTTTGTCAAAGTCATCCTCATATGTCGATAACTTTGTAAAATTCATGCTCATCTATCGCGTACTTTATCAATTAATATAGAATATTCTTATTTCCCTAATTAATCTGATACCATCTTCAAATCTGTTTTCTTTTTCCGACACTCGTTTTCTCATAATTGAGCCATATATAAATATATACATATCTCCAAAAATAATAGTTATGTCGATGATATAAACATAGTCATACAAAATTAATTGGCGGTGTACATATTTGCATTTCACATGTCGAAGTTGAACTGGTTCTGTAAGCAACAAAAATCTTCATCGTCGAAGCAAAAATCTGTGCCATCTCCATGGTTGTAGTAACTTCCAGAGGGATTCATCAAGGACGACTCAGAGTAACCAAACCCAGCTTGAAAATAATCGGGATTAGGGTTATAATTAACCGAGACGCCGCCACTGTAACAATCAGTCAAATCCGAAACCGATGAAACTCGAGTCTCAATGGAGTTGGATACACTATGTGGAGTACATCCGACTCCACTGGGATCATTACCTATAACCCCAGCGCCTGCATTGCCGGTTGCATCAGCCTGAATCCTTTCAACCAACCTAGGCATCCATTGGTACCGCAGTGTGTCCTGGAATTGTTTGCTGTTGACGTCGCACTTAAGTTGTTTAGCATGTTTTTGGACCCGAGTTCTCCAATAGTTCTTGATCTCATTGTCAGTTCTTCCAGGCAAGTGTTGAGCGATTTTGGACCATCTGATATAAAATTAAAACTCCTCCATTGAGTAAAACTCAAAGGAGATAATAAAATAGTTATGTAAAGAGTTAAAAACATGCACCGATTTCCCCATTTAGAGTGGAGTTGAAGAATCAGAAGCTGCTCCTCTTGTGTGATGTTCCCACGTCGAATATCGGGGCTGAGATAGTTCAACCATCTCAATCTGCAGCTTTTCCCCGTACGTTTCAGCCCTGATTCATTCAATTCTATTTAGATACCAATTTGTAGTACGACATAAAGGGAAGGTGGTAATAAATATAATACATTCGTAATAACGTTTGATAAAATATAAACTTTGATCTTTATTTTTTTTTCTTTTTTGAAGTATATTGTTTCAACCGTTTTATTTTGAGGTAAAATGTCGTCTGATTGAAAAGAAACTGTTAATTTATTAATGGTTAATGTATGTTGGTGACGTGAGACTGTCACGTGTCCAAAGTGATGACATGAAACATGTTATATGTCGAAAATGGTGACATGACATATTTTTATATGTCAAAAATTGATGAAATGATACATAATACACGTCAAAAGAGGTGACGTGGCAGTCTCACGTTAGCAACAAGCATTAATCATTCATTTGTTAACTAACGGTTTCAATTTGATCATGGGGTATATTACCCCAAAATAAAACGTTAGACTAAAGTGTTTCAAAAAAAAATAGAGATCAAAATGACTATACAATCAAATGTTAGGAGTATTTTTTGATATTATGTCTAAATATAACGATGAAAGGCTTAGAATTTACCTGCAGAATGAGCAAGAGAGTTCCATCGACCTTCTCCATGAATGGAAATGTAATTGATGAGCTTAAAGTCTTCTTCAACAGTCCAAGGACCTCTTTTCAACTCCAACTGCTCCTCTTCACTTTCCATCTTTGCACCACAACTACTACTTGCTTTAACATCCATTTTATTTTTCCTTTAATGGAGAGCTGTGTTTGATTAGTATTTGGAAGATACTGATGATGTTTTTTTATACAGAGAAATGAAGGAGAGAGAGTTGGATTCATAATGGATGGAAAGATTGAGAAGTAGGGTTTTATAGAAGTGGAAAGGGATTGGTTTGAATATGGGATGCAAATTAGCCGCAATAGCAGCTACTTTTATTTTAATTCATTGATTACTGAATGGATTTATATTTAATCAGATTATGTCATAAGTTGTATATGTTTTTTATTCACTTAGCTATGTAAATATTACGAAACGGATTGGAATAGTTGTTCCCTTCAAAATTTTAAATTATTATATATTTTATATGTCACGTATTAATTAAAACAGATTGATCACATGGCATATGACACATATTATATGTTTTTCTCATTTCTTACTTTTTACTAAAAAACTTTTATTGTTAATTTTTAATATTTACAAATTCTTTATAGTAGATTTTTTTAATATAAAAATTACTTTTGTACAAGTAAAATTAGAATAAGATCAAATATTATATATATATATGAGATAAGATTCAATTACACAATGTAATTTTTTTAGTTTTTTCACAGATTTATGATTGTTGAATGAGTAAAAACAAACTACTGAGATTAATAGTATAAAATGAAAAGATATTCACTAAAAAAAAGTTATGAAGTTAATATAAGCTGTTTATTTTTATACCTTCAACGATTATAAATCTGTATAAAACTAAAAAAACTACACTATACAAATAGATAAGAGACAAAACAATCTAAATTAATTGTCAGGAAGTACAAGTTATTGTTTGGTGGTGGTGGGAAAACACATAAGAAACGTGTTTAAACCAAAGCAATGGAAACAAGTCCATAAACTAATTCTCAAGTGATGAAGATTCATGCTTTGCTTTCATCTCGAGATTGATTAATGTAATTAAGATAAGCAGCAAAGAAAATGACAAGCACCACAAATTCATTATTAATGTCTCTTCTCGCCCCTTTAATTCCACGCACGCCTGCATTACCACACGGCTCCAAGTTCTATCATTAAATTAATCAAACAATTTTTCCTTGTCTCCCATTTAAGTACTTGGTTGAAAAAAATGGGTGAATGGAGCTGAATGACCAATAATAATATTAAGGGTAAACTTCATTTGTTTCGTTGAAAGAAATGGCTGAAAAAACTGTTACAACATGAAACTTTTTTATGAATAAATTATATTATTTATTACTCAAGTGCAATAATTCCGTTAATTTTTTAACGGTGATGTACCAAAACGAAAATAAAAAATAAACCTTATATATGATTTTAAAACAAATGAAAGTTTAAGTACTAAAATAGGACAAAAATAATAGTTTAGGTACTAGACATATAATTTACCCTGATATTAATGATCAAATTATTACTCTAAAATTTCAATACAAAAAAGAAATTATTCATACAACAATAATCATTTATATAGTTTACTCACTAAAATAACACTTATTTATCATTACACTATAAACTTGGTCGAGAAATCGAAAAGCAAAGACTGAAGCATACTTTTGTTTGCATTTCAGACACTGGGTCGGTTAAAGACCAGCATTATGCCATTATTAGCTGCAATGCATGAACTACAAAATTTGATTATTTTATCCATTAAATATACGAACCGTGGTAAAATAATAGTAACATGTATGAATCAAATAGTTTTAGTGGTGAAAAACCTGTTATTATTTTTTAAGGTTTCGGGTTCGAACATCATAAACATTAGGTGTGTAAGCGTTCAATTTCAAATAGTTAAAAGTTATCTTTGAACATATATTATCTTGTATTTATAGTAACTTATCTTACCTTTTGTCATTAAATTCCAAATACTATGCTGGCTGGATGACAGACCAAATTTATTTATTTACAACATTAATTATCAACACATAAGCCATCAATTAATACTTTAATGTGTCTATCAATGCTTTCCACACAATTTAATTAGAATATTAGAGCGTGAGACACCACTCGTGCGTTTTGTGTCATTCTTTTGTCAACAAAAGAAGCGTAATTAAGTTCAATACTACTTTCATAACATTATGTAAGTTCAACTTAATGATTTCGTGTTGTTTCGAGTTTGAATATTTGTTTTCCATAAGTAATTGAAATAAATTAATTTATTAATTAAAATTTTGATGATTCGACTTTACAATTTTTCTATTTGTAACTTTGTCTATATAAATCGAAAAACTAACCATTAGATCCTGAATTGATTGATATTTCTGAAATCTAAATTATGTATTTAATCATTTATTTATTCTCGTGATTTTATTTTGGTCATCTAACTTTTATTCTTTAAAATCATACTTAATATTAAGTTTTGGTTCTGTTTTGTTCACCTGCCGTTAAAACATGAACATAACTGATGATGTGATAATTTTTATTTTTCTCAATAATGACACGACATTACCTTATGGTGACATATCATCAATTCTATTTATCTTTTAATGGTGGGTGACCAAAATAGAACCAAATATAATGTTTGGTATGATTTAAAAAATATTGGATGATTAAAATGAAACCAAGAGAATAGATGGAGGACTAAATACATAGTTTACCCAAGAAATAAATTTCAAATTGATGTCCTCATGGAGTCATTGGTTAAAGAAAAGGGGAAAGTGTTCGGTGAAAGAAGACATTAATTAAACTAATATATATAGTTTGATTATAATGTATATACATATTATTATTAGGGTAAAGTACATAAATAGTCTTCGATTATAGAGTATTACTTTCAGGAGTGGAACCAGAAATTTAGTAAGGCGAGATTAAACTATTTTTTTATTTTTCATAAATATGATTTTTTTAATTGAGGGGCCGGCTAAATTTTTCTTTATTCATTTTTTAAAAATATATATATTTTTCAATATTAATTAATACTTAAAAAAATAGTGGTGGTAAAGGCTTCTCTTGATTCCCATGAAGTTCTGCCCATGATTACTTTGTTGAGTCTCTCGAATATTAAAATTATAAAATAATTACTTGACTATTCATATATTACAAACTCGTCCTTTTTCGTTAAAAAAATGGGATGTCATATGAGCTGCACGTTAACATACCGATTGGGATATGATAATCATATTTTTATTATGTCTATTGGTACCATCGTTACTTTCAAGCATTGACTCAAAGACATAATATTTTAAGCATATACTTGACGATATAATGTAAACATAAAGTCGGTTCGGTTCACAAAATACAGCTCAAATAGTTTTGAGATCAAAATTTATCATATCTAGTCAACGGGTTAATATTAAGCTCAGCGACCTCTAATTTTTTAACGGAAACGGACAAATTTAAAACATATTAATAGTCAGGTGACCATCTTAACAATAGTCAGGTGACCATCTTAACGCAATCCCTTATAGTTGGTATATTATTTGTGTACTTTATTCTTATTATTATTACAATTTCAATTACCTATTAAATGTCCAGTAACCAAAATCAAACCACTAGTTTGTTTTTCATTCTTTATTTCCTACCGTTAGAATTTGTTTTATGCCAAAGATAATTGTAGTAAATTGAATTGGAAATGGTGAGCCTTTTAAAAGGTAAAATGCTTGGCGAGGCAAGCAAATGACACCTCCACTAAGCATGCATACATGAATGCAATATTCATTATGAAAAAATACTCTATAAATCAAATAAAATCAAATTAATTAAATTCAAATATTTTGATCATTTCTATATATAATTATAAATAAGAAATAATTATAATATATAATTATAAATAACACTCACGCCTAATAAAATTTAAACTAAAATAAATCATGACAGTCGAGGTCTCACTATCTTATTGTCAAAATATAAACAACAATTTATTCTTACATAAATGTAATCATAAATTAACTACCATGTCTTTGATATTACTTCTATTGTATCATTGAACATTCTACGTGTTACGTATTTGAGTGTACTTATATATAGAATATTTTTTTAATTTAAAAATTAAAAGATATACGAATAATTTATATATTAAATATAAAATATCAAGTATTATATTTGGGAAAAAATAACTATTATATATGGTTTTACTTAAATAAAATATTAATTTTATTAAGTTGACTTGTAAAGTTGTTACTAATATAAATTAGTAAAAGAATGTTTTAATTATATTAATTATAGACTACTATCTTATATTTACATTGTTGTCGAAACAATTAATTCAATTTTTATTCAATTTATATATAAAAAAAGCTAATAGCTAATCAGAAGAAATATAAGTTGAAAAATACATACTTAAGAAGTAACTGTCAGAAGTGAGATTTGAACCCACGCCCTCGTTAGAGGACCATTAGACCACGGTGGACAATTCATAATTTCTGACTGCCGGAGGTCTTCCACGGAAACTGCTTTTAATCTGGCGTTGGGAGCAGCATACTATCTTACCTCCCCCTCACCCCATTATATATGATAATAGGGTCAGCTAATTTTATAATGATTATAGGAATGTTTTTTTTAACAAATCTTAAATTAATTATAATCGTATTTAGAAAGGAAGAGAAGAGAGATTATAGGAGAAGGAAGAGAAGTGCTCTTAATGAGTCTAAAATCTATGACATAAGAGAATATGCGAGAATAAAGATGAACAACTTGACTACCTAAGTAGATATATTTGCTTAATTATATGAATGTTAATATGTATGTAAGAATAACTTTTAATTATTATATGTTTTGTTGCGATTTGTAGTTTTTAAAATTTGAATTATGAGACCTATCAAATGGCTTCAACGGTTAAAGATAATGTTGTTCTCTTTTGCAGTCTGTAAGGTGTGTGTGCGTTGTCAATGGTTAAGAAAGATTTTGAACGAATACTACCTTGTAATCACCTCATACTGATAAAAAGATTATAATTATGGTATAATGACAAAATTAGTCCTTAACATTTTGTTTTTTTGGTCAAAATAGTACATGTTTGATGAAAATCGTTAGTTGACTAATGATTAATACATGTTCTTGATGTGACATTTTTATATGTGTTTAATTGATGACGTGGCATATGCCACACCATCACTTTGATGATGTGGCTTTTCACATGTGTTTAATTGATAATGTGATACATGTCATGTCATCACTTTGATGATGTACATGCCACATCATTAATTAAAACACTTGTAATGATTTCTATCCAATGAGAGTTATTTTGATAAAAAAAATTAAATGTTAGAGGTTTAAATATTTAAAAAAAGAATAAAATAAGTCATGTCATCACTTTGATGATGTACATGCCACATCATTAATTAAAACACTTGTAATGATTTCTATCCAATGAGAGTTATTTTGATAAAAAAATTAAATGTTAGAGGTTTGAATATTAAAAAAAAGAATAAAATAATTATTTATACAAACGTTAAAGATTAATTTTATCATTAAATTGCTCATAAAATCAGTGTTTCAAACATCACGGTAGAGTCAAGTTTAATAAATGGGAATATGGGATCATCAAGGTACTTGCATGAGAAATCAAAAGGTTTCACTGAATATAAGTTCATGATGTTATGAGAAATGTTAATCCGAGAAATAAATAATAATAATAAGTAAATATTATTATATAATCTATGGAAATAAAATAAACATAAAATTAAAATAGAGGAATAAATTGTTTTGTTTTTAGATATGAAATTATATGACAAGAGTCGGATAAATAGAATAATTGTTGTATCAATAAAATAGATTCGTCCTCTCCTCTTTGTATGGAGTAATGTTGGACGTAAAACTCTCAAGATACAACAACAAACGTTCACAACAATAAACACAATCGTAATGATCAGTCGAACATAATCTTACATTTTTCTATCACTGAAAAGAATGAATTTGGAATGAAATTTTAAAGTGTTTTTCCTATTATAAAGTTCTAAGTCATAACTTGCATGTTATGTCTAAAATTTGTGCCTCAACTAACCTATTTATAATGGAGAATAAATGAATCGAAATGTGAAGACCTGTAACACCCCAATTTAGGGGCTAAATTTAAGAAAATATAAATTGGTGGATTTAATTTGGTATTTTGAAAGAAATAAGGGATTAAATTGTAAGATTTCAAAGTTGATAGATCGTTTTAAGAAGTACAGGAAGTTCAGTGGCTAAACTCTTGGTTTAGCCATTTTTAATTATGAGATGTTATAAACCCCCAGACTCCCGTATGTTTCTGGAAAATTTTCCAGTTTTCCTCTCCCGTTCTCCCTACTTCCAACTCCGATCTACTCGCCGTCTGACCTCCAAACGACAAGCCGAAATAACCATCGTGTTCGTTGTCAACCGAGGAACAAAACCCCTCAAACCTTTCGTCGTGAATCATCGCCGTTCGTCGTGAATTTCAGTCGGAAGTATCGTCGGTAATAACTCGGTTTTAGTTGGTTTTTCATCGATTCACGACGATCGGGTCATCCGTTTACGACACCTCTCACACCATCGTGTTCCTTGTGTCGTTCCGAGTCCACCGGTGTTCTCCTTTTTCTCCGGAGGAGGCGGCGCGTTGGGAGGTGAACCGGTCAAACTTCCCGATTTGTTGAAATCGAGCTCTCCGCCGTTCAAAATTGTGAACCGAGCTTTGTAAGTATCTCGAAATCGCTCAAAATAATTTTTAGAAATTTTTCCGGGATTTTATCACTGTTCACGCGCCTCCACGCGCCGCCACTGCGCGTGGGGAAGGGAAAAGTGACCGGTTTGACCGGTTTTGGAACTGTTTTGACCGGTTTGACCGGTCACAACCCGACCCGACCCATTGACCCGACCCGACCCGTTTACCAACCCGTTGACCCGACCCGGCCCGTTGACCCGACCCGTTGACCGTTGACCCGTTGACCGATGACTGGAGTTGACCACTGTTGACCAAAACTTTGAATGGCTTTGATCGGGCATTAAACGACCTTTGACTTCGACCGAGTATACCTATCCTGACATTTTTCGACGTTCCAAATCTGATTCCGCTGTCCGTTTTTTGAAATTCAAACCCGAAGGCCTCGAAATTGTCAGTCAAACCCGTTGACTTTGATTTTGACCAAAAATTCCAAATTTCCGAAAAGTCATATTTTATGCTTTCAACGTCCTGAATCCGAATCCGAAGTCCGTTTCGCCAAATTCGAACTCGGTAAGCCGTATTTCACTGATTTATCACCCGATTCGATCCGTTTATCGTAATTAAGCTCCGTTTCTGATATAATTTATGTTGATATGTATATGAGGAATTATTGGAAGTTGAATTGAAGATCAAAGGCGTTCGAATGGAAATTTTATGGTCGATCAGTATTGCACGGAAATCGAGGTAATACTTTACTACCTCTTTATGCTTTATAGAACATGTTGGTATTGGTAAATGCATGAATGGAAATGTTTGGTCTTATATGTGTAATAAATGAAGATCTACACTAGATATGAATACGGTAGAAAATAGATAACTGAATATGGCTCAGATGACTATTATAAGAAATTGGAGGACAGTTGGAATTAAATTACAAGTTCTGAAATTAAGTGATAAAAGAATCAATCATGGATTGTAGATTATAATTTATCTCATTAAAGGTACTTAGATGATAAATTATGAGAATATTTCGATTAGGTAAAATTACGAAATTACCCTTATGGTGGAAAATGACAAGAATTGTCTCTGGAAGTAGATTAATAAATCTGAAAAGAATTATTGATCTGCTAAAACTATTCATGTGCATAAGGAAATGTTAGTTTTACTTGGAAATTATGGATAACCGGTTTTTAACACCAAGAGGGTTTATGCAAGATACTATAAGTCTGTTAAGGAATCACTTCAAGATCAGAGAAGGTTCGGGAAAGCAATTAATCATAGGATCTCTAAATTATATTATTTTCGTTAAAAGCTAATATCGAAATTATCTGGTTAAGAATGACAGAAATACCCTTAAGAGGCCGAATAGTCTGAGTTAACCCTGAATGAGAAAATACTTAGAGGATTCGTACTTAAGTCGATTAAGTACAGATTTGATTGTTAAGATCATGACTTAGCAGGAAAATTCATGATATTCCGTTTGTAAAATTTGAGAAGACACTTGACTCGAAAATATCCGAATAATGAGTAAATACTTGAAGAATAATTTAATGGGGGTATTTTGCTGTCAGAATTGTTCGAAAGGACTAAAGTAAAGATATAAATTGGAATTAAATAATAAGACCGAATGGAGGAAAAAGATTGAAATACCGTGGATCTATAAAATGACCAAAATACCCCTGTAATGGAAATGACTCAAGAATGTCACCAAGCTAAGGAATGATTGGATATCCTCGAGCTCTGAAATGAATGGAATAAAACTGAACATCAAAATTTCCAAAATACCCTTATGGCCTAAAGTAAGTAAATGTCTTGGATTAATTAAAGAATCCAAATAAGCATAGGTATTGGCCTACCTTTAAAAGTAATGGAACACAATTTAAGTGAGTAGATCAACCCTAAAGCTATATCAATACCTGAATGACAGAGATATTACTGGAATGCGTGTTCGTCTTCTTAAGTTTGACTCGATGATAAATTTTAGAAGTATTCAACTTAGTTCAACTCTGGATCGCATTCAGTACTAAGAATTGGACGTTTGCACGACAAATCAGCCACAAAGACCAAATTGAATGTAACGGAAGTGCAGCATGTGTCTGAAAAATCAGGAACGCTTGAATTACTCTGGAAAATCCCGAAGTATCTGGAATGGACTTGAATGCTAAATAAATTAAGTAACCACAAGGACTGAGGATTGAATAAGTGAGTTGGATGAATCTAGAAATGTTAATGAACATATATGATGTAATGTTCTTATGGATTATGAATTACAAAATCAAGTACGTCAGTATTTCATGATATGGTGAAAACGTGAACATTAAATAAAGACATTAGAAGATTTATTCAACGTTAATTTCGAAAATGAAATATGAACAAGAATTTGTGGTATTAAAGGGTAAATACCCTGGAAGGAAAATGAATTGACCAGTCGACATAGATTGTTAAGGTTCTGAATCTTCGTTCTCAAGTTGTTCGATTATCCGATCAATTGACATGGATGCAAAGGATTCTGAATACCCTTCTGATTACGTACAACTTCTGAAAATTGTCCGAATAAGATATGATCCTGATAATTCACATTCTGAATAACTGATGATTCCGTCAGTTATTGAACTTTTTATAATAGTGATTCTAAATTCCGACATTCTATCGGTATACTGAAGATCCATATTTCTCTACTTGCTAAGATTATCCAGTACCTTTGAATAATATTTGTAAACTCTGGTGTGTTCCCTACTTATATGAATATTTTATCTGATTTCTGATTTGAATTCTGTTTTGACATCTGATCTGAAATCTGTTCTGATTCCTAACCTGGATTCTGTTCTGATATCTGATCTGAATTATGTTTTGATTTCTGATATCTCCGTTTACCGACGGATAAATGTTTTATCTGGGGGTTTATTGTTGGAGGAAGATTATCTGCAGACTCCTCGACTTTGTGCTCAGGGTCTAAATGGCATGTGCGGTTGGGTGTATGGTTCTGGGGAACCTACACATTTATGATGTGAACGGATGGGGGTATATATATATATATGTTTTAAAAGATCTGTATCTTTTTACTGAATTTTTCGAGAACACACTAGAAAACCTATTCTGATCTCCTCAACTCAGTCATCTGAAATATTTCTCTGAACTGAAAGCTCATTGTCCGTTACCACCCGAAATATCAGTAGAATCTCTGCTCAGCATAAAAATATGTAAATGCTCAGAAGCAATAAGGAAATAAATATTTATCTGTATCTGCACGTTCATCAGCATCATCTGGTAGTTCTGTATTACTGAGCTTTCCAAAGCTCACTCTATTACTCACCTTTTCAGGTTAAAAGAATTGTACCAGTGCATCTATCGACTTCAGTAAGGGAGTTCTTCCGGCGTTGTTGCAGAGTATGGTACATGTGATTAGGGGGCATGTAATTATATTTTGATTTATATACGAGTCTGGAAATATGTTTTATTTTTAAATAGTGACAAATGATTTTATAAGTTTACATGTTCTGATAAAAAGATTTAAAATTTCCGCTATTTTTACAATGGGTCGCTCCGGTGGCCCTAATGTGACTTTCCGGATCGGATCGGGCTACCCTTATCGGTCTGTGGGGGTTACAAGACCTTTTGATGAAGAGGACATTTCATTAAAAGAATTATTAAAAAGTTAATATATAATTGAACAGATGTAACTTTAAATAAAAAAAATCTATTCACCAAATAACATGACTTATTATAATAAGTCTATTAACTAAAAAACATGATTTATTATAAACAACATTAATTTTATTCAATTATTTAATATTTTTCCAACACAAGATGGTATGGTTCACATCAGAAGAATTTCAAGTTCTAAAGTAGGCTTTGAATGAATTATGCAATCTTTTTTCGATCTTGCTGTTTTTTCTTGGATGAAATTATAAAACTATGGTTTTGGTAATCCAATCCAACTCACAAATATAAAAGAAATTTTCGTAACCCAACCCAATTTTTTAGCAGATCTAAAGACCGTGTGCGAAGGATTGGTTATATAAATGGATTTTTCTTGAAAACCAAGCAGGAGCTTGAATAAATAAATAAATAAACAAAGGGTATATCTCAACCATTACTATTGTTATATTTTAATTATTTAATTAATATTATTTTTTAAATCACATTTAATGTTATGATTTGATATTATTTTAGTCATTTATAGTTAAAAGATTAACAGAATTATTAACACTTTTTTAATAATATTATAGTATTATAATGACACATTTATATTATTATTAATTTTTTTTAACGGTGAGTGATTATTAAGATATATCAAAACTAAACGGACGTAGCTTACCCATCAATAAATTACTAGGAAAGTGCGAGTGTTTTCTTTTCTTTTCTTCGAGGGGAAACACGCTTTTGATTTTCTGACTACGCCAACAACCATTTCTGGAACGTTCTAGCTCTTCATCTCCTTCCCCTCGAACCCATTAAAACTCCATACTCTGTCGTCAATGCCCTGAATCCATATGGCTTTGGATACCGACTCACTCACTCCCCCAAAACTATCCCTTTCCGATACAGAGATCGACTGGTCTAGGTAAATCAACAAATGCTTTCACCTATCATCCTCAACAAAAGAAAAATGCTTAAACTGACTCTGGGTTTCTGTTTTTTCCTTGTAAATTGTTGGGGTTTCCATTCAGGTTGGACAAGACAAGATTTCATGTTATCGGGGCTGTCCTCTTCACAGTGCAGCAAGGATTAATACATCCGACGGCTGTCGTCAAGACAAGAATGCAAGTGGTTGATTCTAGGTTCTCCAATATGCCTGGAATTCTTGTGTTCAAGCATATATTGAGACATGATGGTATCCCTGGCATTTTTCGAGGTTTTGGAACATCAGCCATTGGATCATTGCCTGGTAGGGTTCTGGCTTTGACGTCCCTTGAAATGTCAAAAGATTTGATTTTGAAGTATACCCAAGGCTGGAATATGCCTGAAACAACTCGTATTGGCCTTGCAAATGGGGTGGCTGGCTTGTTTTCCAGCTTGATCTCTTCCCTCTACTTTGTGCCATTGGATGTGGTAGGTCATTCCCATAGTACAGCAACGTTACTACGTGATTTGTTTCTTAAATTTAACTATGATTTTAAATTGCGGTGTCACAAATATTATCGTTGACTATTTGGTCCGCTTGCTAAATAATGTTGCATTATCAGATATGCCAGAGACTTATGGTGCAAGGACTGCCTGGAGCAACGTTTTACACTGACCCTTTTGATGTAGCCCGGAAAGTGATAAAAGCTGAAGGATTTCGTGGACTGTATCGAGGTTTCGGATTAACAGCTTTGACTAATTCCCCGGCAACTGCACTTTGGTGGGGTGCCTATGGTGCTGCCCAACGGATCATTTGGAGGTGAACTTAACAATGGAAAACAAGTATTATTATTAAGTTTAGTAATGACTTTGATTATGCCAACTCAAGCATTTATTAAATGAACACTCATTTATAGGAGCCGGGGTTATAGAGATGACTCAGATAAGAAGCCCTCTCATGTGGAGATGGTAGCTGTGCAGGCCACTGCAGGAATGGTAGCTGGTGCTTGTTCCTCTGTTATCACCACTCCCATTGACACCGTAAAGACACGGCTGCAGGTAATGTTTTGTTCTCTTTCAATCGAATCCCTGCATCCTTCATAGGGAAATTAAGAGAGATATGAACTTTGTTTATCTTGGATAGTATGCCGCAGATTGAAATATAGACTGATTTTGGACACCGGTTATTTGTTCTTTGGCCTTATTTTTGTTCAAGGTCATGGATGATTACGGTGCTGCGAGACCGTCAGTACTCAAGACTACAAAGACACTCTTGAAGGAAGATGGGTGGTGGGGTTTCTACCGGGGCTTCGGTCCTCGGTTCCTAAATATGTCACTTTATGGAACTACGATGATCGTTACGTATGAACTGATAAGTATGTCGACCTTCGTATTGACTCATTTTGGTTATTGGCAATCTAGAACTTGATTGCAGGCATGTGTTCTTATTTTGCACCCTGACATGTTAGAGTAACTTGAAGTTTTATCGATAAAAAAACTTGGCATTTGAATTCCAAACCGTTATCGATATTGTTTCTACAGGGGATTCGGTCCCTGGTTCCTAGTGATTGTTATGTAATGGTAAAAGGGTTATTTGGCAGTGCATTTTTCAGCTTTGTATAACATGTTATGTCTCTTGTTTTTTTGGCAGAGAGGTTATCTATAAAGAACAGTTAATGTTCTTCAACCGCGGATCTGATCCTGGGAGCTTTTTCTACTTCATCTAAGGGCATTTCAGACATGGAATGAAGGTCTGTATTCTTTTGAATTACTTTGGATTTTTTTCAAGCAAATAATGGTGATACGGTAGAGTTTCGATTAGTTTGATTACGGAGCTTTGAACGATGTTAATTGATTTTATAGCAGCTGTAATTGGAGACTCAAGGGTTCCTTTTTGTCAATTGTAGTATGCGAGAAGGCGAAAATCATTCTTTTTGTGGTCATAAGGAATGCTGAACATGTGTGTTAATGGAAGCAGAGTATATGTTTCTAACAGTCATTGTATTCGCACTTAGATGCAAACAAAACTCGATTCAATTTCAAAAATTATTAGTTTTATTTAATGTTAATCGAGTCGAGTCAATTCAAATTTTAATTTCGGATTTTGAGTTTTATTCAAGTTCAGATCTTATTAATTCGAAAAATTAAAAAAAAAATCCAATTTGACTGTTTTATAATTTAGTTATTGATATTTTTATGAGAAAATCGCCTCAGTGACCAAAAAAAAGTTATAATATACGATTTTAACCAACTTTTTTTGGATTTGTCAAAATGACCAACAAAATCGCAACGCGAAATAAAAATCGCAACGCGATCCCCAGAATCGCAAATCAGTTTCCAAAATCGCAACGCGAATATGAAAATCGCAACGCGAACACATAAATCGCAACGCGTATCCGTAAATCGCAACGTGTATCCGTAAATCGCAACGCGTATGGGTAAATCGCAATGCGTATCCGTATATCGCAACGCGTATCCGTAAATCGCAACGATAATACATAAAATCGCAACGCGTATCCGTAAATCGCAACGCGATATTTAAAGCGCCATTCTAATCGCTACGCGTATTTTATTTTCAAATTACAAAAAGAATATTAAGACAAAATCCCGTAATCGCAACTCATAACCTAAAACCTAAAATCACAACTCAGTCCCATCTCCATCTCTCACTCTCTACGGCGAAGAAATCCGTCCCCATCTCCGAAGATTTCCGTCCCCATCTCCGGCGAAATCCCTCACAACCATTCACGGTCAGAAATCCCTCACAATATTCAGAAATGGAAAATCAACCTCCGAGGGTTAGTTTTTTTAATTATTTTTATTTTGAAATGTTTGCATTATTGTAGGTTTTTCATATTGGAACTGATGATAAGTTTACTGGTCATTTCAATAATAGATTAACCATTTCACTTAGATTTCATTTCGCGTTACGATTCTGTCGTTGCGATTTTCATTTCGCGTTGCTATTCTCTCGTTCCGATTTTCAAGTTAGTATTTGTCTTTGTCTTTGTTCTGTCTTTTGGTTGAAGTAATGCAATCCATTCAAGTTTCAATTTGCAGAAGAGTCGCAACGAGATAAATGAAAATCGCAACGAGAGAATGACTGTCGCAACGAGAGAAATGAAAAGCGCAACGAGAGAATCGCAACGCGAAATGAAAATCGCAACGCGAAACCAAAATCGCATTGCGATTTTCATTTCGCGTTGCGATTCTCTCGTTGCGATTTTCATTTCGCGTTGCGATTCTCTCGTTGCGATTGTCATCTCGCGTTGCGATTCTCTCGTTGCGATTTTCATTTCAACCAAAAGACAAAACAGTGTTGCAAATTTTAGTTTCAAGAATAAACTACTACTTTTTATGTTTATTGTTTTTGGTATATCTTCACAGTGTAGTTTTTGGTATATCTAACTTGGTATGTTTATTGTTTTTGTAGAAATTTTTTTCGGCTCAATTGACCTTGAGAAATAAAGTCAGCCTGGCCACTACAATTGCAAAGAAGCTTTCACCTGCTCAAAGACAATTGTTTGAGGAAACCTGCTTCGGGCCATGGCTGAGAGTACAGCATCCGGGTGGAGATGCTAATTTGACCCATTTGTGGCTTCAGACCATGACATCAAATCTACCCGACAGTATACAACGTGGTGAGGAAGAGATATGGTTTCATTTTCCACCAGCGTATACTTGTTTTGGGCGGAAGGAGTTCTGCTTAATCACTGGTCTACGATTCGGACACGATGATGTAGGCCGGTACACTCGTCATATCGCCCGCCCATCATGGTTATCCTGGGTTTTTCCGGATGAGTCAATGGAGAAGCCGAACCTACATGTCGACGACCTGAAGAAATTGTTTAATAAGAAAGCTGGTTTCACTCGGATGGATGACGTCGATGTTGTCCGAGTATGCCTTCTACTACTTGTGTATGCCGGCTTTTTAGGCAGAGAGGCCAGACAACCTATTCATCGGGAGCTAATAATATTGGTAGAGGACCTGAATGCATGGAATCTGTTTCCGTGGGGTTCGTATATATGGAAAGCTACCTGGACTAAGTTGTCGTCTGCCTTTGATGACCGCAAAAGTTTGCGGGGCGATGGGTCCAAATACACTTTGTCAGGCTTTGTTTGGGCCTTTAAGGTAAGAATTTCTATATAATGTTTCTAAAATTATAATTAATTATTTAACAATTACTAATTTTGTTATTATATTGTTTGTAGATTTGGATATTCGAGGCTTTCCCCAGCATGCGTACATATGCAATAAAAACGTCAAATGATATTCCCAGGGCTATTTCCTGGAAGAGGAAAACTCTGTTGGATTGGGAAGACTTAATACCATATGCCACAATAAATAATGTAAGTTAACACAAATACTTTCATATAATATATAAACAAGTTATTAATAGTAGACGTTTAACTTTATTTGAGTTTTTATATTTTAGGAGGCTAACATTCCATTACAAAGACTGACACCCACGGAGGAAGAGCTTGCCACTGATTGGTGGCAAGCTAGTCAGAATTTTTTTGATGGCACGGATGATGAGCAGCATCCACTTCCTCCAATTCGAGAGCCATCACCTCACCTAGAGCCATCACCCGATCGACCCGACTATACACCTCTAGAACGAGAGCCATCACCTATCCCGTCACATCATCGAGCCTCTTCTCCACCATCACCTCATGATAGGCGACCGGCAAAGATGCCACGACTCCTATCTCCCTGTTCTCCACCTCCACCTCAACGGGATGAGTCAAGGGAGTTACGTGATGAGGTCAATGCCTTGCGTGAGGAGATCGGTACTCTACGCGATAACGATGGTGCATGGCGTGTGGAGGTGTCAACTTTACGTGGTGAGGTTGCCGCTCTACGTGAGATGATAGTATCGTTGCAGAATGAGGTTCATACTCTACGCAACGAGGTAAGTTTAAGATTTTCCATATTTAACTTAATGATAAATTTACTCGTAATTTCACTTAGATTAGCCATTTCACTTAGATTGCTTAGTAAATTTATTCGGTTGCTGCCAATTCTGCTAAACTGTGTATTCTTTAACACTGTGAAATAGTATTTGTCTTTGTTTTGTCTTTTGGTTGAAAGTAAATTTGTTCGGTTGCTGCCAATTCTGCTAAACTGTATATTCTTTAACACTGAAATAGTATTTGTCTTTGTTTTGTCTTTTGGTTGAAAGTAAATTTGTTCGGTTGCTGCCAATTCTGCTAAACTGTGTATTCTATAACACTGTGAAATAGTATTTGTCTTTGTTTTGTCTTTTGGTTGAAAGTAAATTTGTTCGGTTGCTGCCAATTCTGCTAAACTGTGTATTCTTTAACACTGTGAAATAGTATTTGTCTTTGTTTTGTCTTTTGGTTGAAAGTAAATTTATCCATTCAAGTTTCAATTTGCAGAAGAAGAAATAGTTTACTTTCGCAACACGAAACTTAAAATCGCAACGCGAAATGAAAATCGCAACGACAGAATCGCAACGCGAAACCAAAATCGCAACGACAAGATCGCAACGCGAAACCAAAATCGCATTGCGATTTTCATTTCGCGTTGCGATTCTTTCGTTGCGATTTTCATTTCGCATTGCGATTCTGTCGTTGCGATTTTCATTTCGCGTTGCGATTTTGGTTTCGCGTTGCGATTTTAAGTTTCGTGTTGCGAAAGTAAACTATTTCTTCTTCTGCAAATTGAAACTTGAATGGATAAATTTACTTTTAACCAAAAGACAAAACAAAGACAAATACTAACTTCAGGGTATTAGTTTGAAACATATTTTTCTTTGTTATCTGATGCATTTTGTGAACTATGATAGAATAATGACTTGGGTGAATACAATGCAAGTTTGAAACATATTTGTCTTTGTTTTCACTGTTTAAATATCATGTCTGTTTATTTACTGATTTTGTATTTAATTATTTAGCGGCCCGATAGAGTGGATGCTTTACGTCGGGTTATGCTTGCACGACGGAGTTCACGCATCAGACAGCGTGCACGTGCTATTAAGTCTCCGTACACCCCAATAGTGCGAAGACACCGCAAGAAGAAGCCCGACTCGCCTGTCATCCCTCAAGAGTCCACTCCTATCGTTGAAGAGGCCCCCCCTATCATTCCTCGAGAGTCCCCTCCCACCGTTCAAGAGGCCACTGTCATCATTGAAGAGGTCCCTCCCACCATTCAAGAGCCCGATTCACATGGCGTCATATGTAGGCTTCTTGAGAAACCCTCTGACGTGCCGGACATGATGGATTCAAGTTGGCTCTTGTATGAGTTACCGGCCAGTACCATACCGGTATCTGAAGAGGAGAGGGAACAACTACCGGACACAATTCTGGATAACACCCTTTGGGCTAAGACCGCTGTTGATTTTTATCTACATGAGCGGAGCCAGGGGTGTTTCACTGACATATGCAAGCTCACCGATGATATCTATTTGTTGCTTGATCGGTCTTGGTGGGGCGTATTATTAGGGGTCGAAGACAATGGCTATTTCGATGGGGGGGTAAGTCTTATATTTTTCTTATATTTCAATTTGATTAATTTTTTTTTTTTAAATTTATGTAAGTCACTAATATATGTCTTTTTTTGTAAAATAGCATATCGATGCGTGGGTGACACGTCTTCTAATAATAAGAAAACTTAAGAAAAATAAAAATATACGATATACAATTATGCCGACGTCTTTTCACGCCGTTCACTTGAAGAATGCACGAGATGAATCATTTGATTTGGGCAATGGACAAGCTAAACTTTATCCTGCATGGTGGGAGGTCGATAAGGTTAGTATTTATTTTAGATTGAGTTTAAAGGTTTTATGAAATAAGTGCGCAAATGAATGAATTATTACTTATGATTGCAGGTGTTTATCCCTGTTTTGGAACGTAAACATTGGATTCTCGTCGAGCTTCAGCTCCCATCCCTTAAGACAATAGTGTATGACAGCATGATAAATTACATATCATTGGCTGATTTAAGAGATGTTATTAAGGGATGGAGCTCTCATTTGGCTAAATTCTTGGATGCGATCAATTATTGGACTCGTTCTGGAAACAAGAAGCCAAAGAAGCTCAATATTACAGTTATTAGAGACGAGACCGCGCCACAACAAACGAGCGGAGCCAGAGGAGATTGTGGTCCTCTCGTATGCTTGGCGTTGGAGCGTTTGACGACGGGAAGCATCAAGTATCTACCTCCCACCGATAGAGATAAAGCTGCAGTAGGCTTGTGGTTTCGGCATTATATGGCTAAATCGATATATACGAGACGCTGCCTACCTGCATCCGCGTTATAAAAATGTCCATAAACAATTGGTAAGTTTATATACTTTTGGTTTGAAAATGTTTGATTAAGTACCTAGAATTCAATAATTTGCTGTTTGTAGGTTTTAGATGTGTAGAAAGTGTTGTTTGAACAAATGTTTGGTTTCTGCAGGTTAATCTCAGAAGTGAACTGCGTGAAAATGATGTCGAGCTGCAAAAGTTGATTCAATAGTTTAATTGATTGTTTTTTGATTGTTTAATTGATTTGTAAAAGTTGATTCAATAGTAGATGATCGGAAATAAGAATTATTGCTTATTTTTTGATTGTTTAATTGATTTGTAAAAGATGATTTGTAAAAGTTGATTTGTGTAATTGATGCGAACATAATTCTTATTTGTGCTTGTTTAATTGATTGAAATGTAATGGTTGATTTTGTTGATTTCAATCTGTATTATGTTGAAGGCAAAAATGACTATCGCAATGCGAAATGAAAATCGCAATGCGAAATGAAAATCGCAACGAGAGAATCGCAATGCGAAATGAAAATCGCAATGCGGAAATGAAAATCGCAACGAGAGAATCGCAATGCGTTTATAATTTCGCATTGCGATTCTCTCGTTGCGATTTTCATTTCGCATTGCGATTCTCTCGTTGCGATTTTCATTTCGCATTGCGATTTTCATTTCGCATTGCGATTCTCTCGTTGCGATTTTCATTTCGCATTGCGATTTTCATTTCCGCATTGCGATTTTCATGTTGGGATTTTCATTTCGCGTTGCGATTGTAATTTCCGTGTTGCGATAGTCAAATGCATGCCTAATAGTGATAACAACTGAATAACAAGAGTTGGTTAAGTCAAAATGGTTGGCCTGAGTCATTAATTCAACTGAAAATGTTAAAAGTTCACACATAAAATCCACATAATACAACGTTTGCATTTAAAAATCACCTAAGTTAACAGTCCCAAAAGGTGAAGCCAATTGTGATTGGGATTTTAAAGATGATTGCCTTTTGCTTGACACCATATGAGCTTTGGATTTTGATGAGGATCCATATTTTGGTAGAGGAAAAGATGATTTTGATGGCACTGGTGATCCACATGTCAACCTTGTATGACCACTTTCCTTGCACCGACTACATGTCGATCTCTTCTTCTCTTCACCCTTAGACGGTATACGATCGTGACTTTTTGGTCGGCCAGGTAGCCTTCTGTCCATGGTTGGTGGCAAAACTGTTTGTAAGTCATCTGGTATGTCCCACTCAGAAGGATGTGGAATAGGGTAGACAATCTCGGCATAAGTCTGTCGATAAACTTCTGTAGTGTAGCAATCCATAGCGTATGCGCTTGAATCATCTTGGTTTAAATGAAGAGCAACTTTTATAACATGGCCACACGGATAACCAGATGTTTGCCATTTCATACAACTACACGTCTTTGCATTTAGATCGACTAGCCCATTTAAGTTATTATCCAGTACTTGAAACAAAGTGTTTGAACATGGTTCAACTCTCCATGACGTTGACTTCACAACACGTTTCGTTATCTTTTTTTCAGTCCATGGTGTAACACGATGTTCCAATGTTCCTGTAAATTTAAATAAACAATACTTAGTAAAATATATAAATATGATAAGTTACGAATTCAAAGAAATAATACCTGCATGGTTTCTTTTCTTGTAGTACCACTGTTGAATAGAGGCTCGAAAAAACTCCATTAACATAGTAATGGGTAATTTCCGGGAATGACGACTTAGAGCGTTGATTGATTCTGCACTATTAGACGTCATGAAACCATATCTTGCTCCAAGTTGATGTACTCTTGACCATCTTTCAAACCCGACATCTTCTAGTGTTTGAGCACACTGAGGCAAAACACGTCTTAAACAATTTATATGCTTATTGAAATCCACTTCCCGATAAGCTTTTACAGCCTTTTAGTATGTCCATTTGTGCTTTTTTATACCAGCAGACCTTGATTTTAGATTTCTATACAAATGAACACCACAAAGTCCATGAAAAGCATCTGGGAAACACCTTCTAACAGCGTTGTCAATTGAGTTTGCCCTATCGGATATGATTGTCAGATTGCTAATAGGACCTATGCAATCCCTAAGATGCCCCATAAACCATGTCCATGAATCAGATGTTTCAGATTTGCCAACCCCGTAAGCTATTGGCAATATCCCATTGTTAGCATCCATGGCTACTGCTAATAAGTTTACTCCAAGGTATCGACCTTTCAAATGTGCTCCGTCAACTATAATAACTGGGCGCATGCAAGTAATAAACGAACGAATCTACAAAATAATATACACAAGAAATATAATCATTTAAATGTGAAATGCATGTAACTAACAAAAATGAGTCAACAAAATTATATTGATTTACTAACCGTAGCACCAATGGCGATAAACAGCAACTCAAAGCGTCCATCTCTATCTGTTTTGATATGAGTTACCGACCCAGGATTTTTCAGCTTTAAATTGTGACAATAAGCCGGCAGTTGGGCAAACGATGCTTCTGGCGACCCCCTCAACAATTCCAAGGCATAACATTTGGCTCTCCAAGCTTGAGAATATGATATACTAATCTTGAACCGAGCATTCATGTCAGTCATAATTTCATGTCCCCGATATACCCTGCCATTCAAAAACATTAACTCAGCCAGAAAACCACCCAACACCTTTTTGTTTGCCTGTCTATGGTGAGGAAAAACTTGGGTTCTTGAACATGTATGTTTATCAATAAAAGTCCTAACTTGAAACATTTTGCAATCTTTTATTCTCTTTGCAATCATACGCCACGTACAGTTTTTGTCAATCATACACCTTGTTTCGAAACGATCTTTGCTTGATTTGTTAACTTTTAGTTGATAGCCATCTTCCACACATTTCGTATATAAAGCTATCTTCAAGTCTTCCTTTGTATCAAAACAATCATCTTTCTTGATACGAATAACTTTTGTGTAACAATCAACTGCTTTCTTTATCAACTATTCTTCCGGTATCTGAAGTAATTCTGGCATATTCCAGTTATACGCCCGTGGCATTTTCTTTTCTTCGGGGACTTTTTCTTCTTCTTTTTCTTCTTCAGGATTATATGAATTACAGAATGGATGTTCAACATGTTCATTCACAGTCGTAACTTCCTCCTCATTATCATCAACATTACATTCTTCGGCAACGGCTGTTTCATCATCAAAATTCGGGTATTGACCAATATCAATATCATTACACGCATGGTCTGTTTCTTCTTCTGAAACATCATCAAAATCCGTGTATTGACCAATATCAAAGTCCGGATATTGACCAAGACCAAATTTCGAATACTGACTAGTACTCACAATTTTTTCTGTTGGCTCATCATCGTCTAACTGGTCAATACGAAAACCGGAATTTGGTGCTGAAAGTTGATTGGGATTTGGATTAGAGAAAGGTTGTGGGTTTTGAGAAAAACTTAGTTGATTACTACCCGCTACTGACCCAACAATACTACTTCTAGGTTCAACAACATACAATGTAACATCATCTTGTGAAACCCTAATGTAAGCAATGAATCGTTCAACATCTTCATTGTCGGTTAACAAATAAACTTTACCATTTCTCTGATAAGATAGCCTAAATCCACTTAGGGGCTCTAAATTCAATTTATTTGAAACACGTAGCATTAGAGTTTCATAAGTTAACTTTTGTAAAGACAATTTTAGTTGAAGATTCATGGGTAAAGGCATATATTGTAAAACACCATGAACATTATCCCATGACCCTCCAAAACACAAATCTATCCAAACATGATCAACATTAGATGATTTCATGGTTGTAAATTAATTTACTAAACAGACGAGCTGCGAAACTAAAACCTTTTGCCGGATTGGGAAGGATGTCGTTGGATATAGGAACGGATGTCGCCGGAGAGAGTGATAGATGGAGATGGAATGAGTTGCGATTTAGGGATTTAGTTTATGATTTCAGTGTTATATACCCAAAATTTCAGTGTTGTGATTTACAGATTCTCGTTGCGATTTACGGATTATCGTTGCGATTTACAGATTCTCGTTGCGATTTACGGATTATCGTTGCGATTTACGGATACGCGTTGCGATATACGGAAACGCGTTGCGATTTACCCATACGCGTTGCGATTTACGGATACACGTTGCGATTTATGTGTTCGCGTTGCGATTTTCATATTCGCGTTGCGATTTTGGAAAATCGCAATGCGAATTTGACTATCGCATTGCGATTTTCAAGAATCGCGTTGCGATTTTGGAAACTGATTTGCGATTCTGGGGATCGCGTTGCGATTTTTATTTCGCGTTGCGATTTTGTTGGTCATTTTGGCAAATCCAAAAAAAATTGGTTAAAATCGTATATTATAACTTTTTTTTGGTCACTGAGGCGATTTTCTCTATTTTTATTTATGTATTTGTATTTTTTTATTTATTTTAAGTTCATTATGAGTTCAACAAAAGAATCTCTGGCAATTTCTATAATTAGAATCCTAAAATCTCTGATAATGCATCCAACAAAAGGATCTATGTTAATTTAATTGCTATATGATTTTAATTCCCCAAATTAACTTAATATTAATTCAGATTAGAAAGCTAAATAAACAATTATAATAAATCATTTATTAAAAAACTATTTAAAAATATACTACTCTTTAAAATAACTATACATTTTTATAAAATAATTTTTAGCCCTTAAATTTTAAAGTTTTTTTAATTTGATCCCTAAATCTTTTTAGCCAACACTGATCCTTGAACTTTTTTGACCCAATTTTGATCATTTTAATAATGTGTCGTATAATTTAATTTTAAAATTTCACATAATAAATAGAGTAAACATGAGAAAACTATCGAAATCATAGACTAATAGGATAAAAATTGATTGATTAAATCGAAGAAATGAAGTTAAAGAATTAAAAAGTTATTTCACCTGAAGATTACGATTTTTAAAATCGTTACTCGTAAAAAATTACAATATAATTTTTTTAAATAATACATAGGAATCATAATATATATTTTTTTGTACTCACATAGAGTGCAAAGTAATGCATTGCTCGTTTTCAAATTCAAAAGGTACGCTCATAATTAATTTGGACCAAGTTATACCAAATCAAAGAAGAAGGATTAAATTGTAAAATTTAGTATAACGTAGGGACACTAATTAGAGCGTTTGGTTTCGATGATGACAGGGTGGCCCATTTGGACCCATTAAGCACAAATAAACAATGTTTGAATCCAAAGCCCACCAAAGTCTTTTTCTATTTGAAATGAGATTGGAATCCATAAATTTCAAATTTTGATTTTGTTTTTCTCTGTTATTTCCCGAAGAAGAAGAAGAAAAGCAGTCGTTTTTTTTTTGCCAATTTCAAAAACGAGCGGGCCTTATTTTAAGCTCAAGCAGAGCAGCGTAGTCTCATTCAAACCCAGAGCTGTGAATTCATCATCTTCTTCTTTTTTCCCTTTTTTAGTGATTAAATCCTTTCTTTTTTAAGTTGGGTCTTCCACGTTTCACACATTCTAACAATGTCCAGAGAGATTTCCAGCTTTGGGTTCGTCTCCACAAACGCAAACGAGAACGATTTCGAGACCTCCTCGAGTTCAGCTCATTTCCCTCCTCCCAGAACCCCGCTCAACTCAATCCCAGATCCATCTCAATACCAGAAAGAATCCCGAAATCAAGATGAACATGATGTTGTCGATTCCAGGGATAAATCAGATTCCACTAGAGCACTTCATAGAACCCCCAAGCTTACGACTCTCCATGGGAAGCTGCATTCAGACTCCAACTCCGCTCAGAATACTCCTGCAAGGACAACTCCTCGGTTTTCGCTCGTTGGCGCCGGAGCTGGACCTTGTGTTGCCGGTAGAGCTAGTCAAGTTATCGGGGGAAGAAGTGGATTGAGCTCCACTTCATCTTCAAGGGTTCAGAGAGGGGTTTCGATGACCGATGATTCTAATCTCTCGGTTGACGCTCCACATTTTGAGCTCATTGCGGATCCTTCCTTTTGGAGAGATCGCAATGTGCAGGTATTTGTGCATGCATCTGATTTTCGTTTTATTTGGGAGTTACTATTTTCATTTCTTTACTAATATCGACTTTTAGGTGTTGATAAGGATTCGGCCACTGAGTACGACGGAGAGGGTTTCACAAGGGTACGGCCGGTGTTTGAAGCAAGAGAGTGCACAGACTTTACTGTGGCTTGGACATGCCGAGACTAGATTTACCTTTGACCATGTAGCTTGCGAGACCATATCGCAGGTTCCATTTTTAACATAAGAACTAGTAATATCGTTTTTCTATTTAAAAGGAGAATTATATATAATTTGTATGTAGAGTTTATGTAGGATATTTGCTTGAAATTATTGTAGGAAAAGCTTTTCAGAGTAGTTGGATTACCCATGGTGGAGAATTGCATGTCTGGGTATAATAGCTGTATGTTCGCCTATGGTCAGGTAAATTATGCTGTTTCTTTCTCTCATTTTTTAAATAAAATAAAATAAAATTAAAAGGCTTTTGCATACCCCCAAAGTAATACCCTTTGGGGTCGAATGAATATCGGATTTGTCATTCGGCATTCTGAAACTTTTTACCTGCAGACTGGTAGCGGCAAAACGTATACTATGATGGGTGACATATATGAGGTGGAAGGTCAGCTCAGTGAAGATTGTGGACTAACACCCCGTATATTTGAATATTTATTTTCAAGGATTAGAATGGTGAGAATGTTATTCTTCTTTCTGTTAAAAGTACTTTATACTATTGTGGGAAATATCTATTCAAGTTTGTATATGTAGGAAGAAGAGAGCAGGAAGGAAGAAAAGTTGAGGTTCAGTTGCAAATGTTCCTTTCTAGAAATATATAATGAGCAAATAACGGATCTTCTGGACCCCTCATCAACTAATCTGCAAGTAATTGAAATGTTTCCTTTTTGTTCATGTTTGGTAATCCACATATCTTACACCATAATAGGTCATTAAACTGATTTCCCTGCTGTAGCTCAGAGAAGACTTGAAGAAAGGTGTATATGTGGAAAATCTTATGGAGTATAATGTGCGGAATGTTGATGATGTTCTCAAGCTTCTATTGCAGGTAATAATAACATATATAGTAAAAAAATTCGACTTCTTTACTATTTACCTAATATAGAGAATTAGAGATTAGAGAGTGAAAATAATTGCTCCAACTTTTGATTTTGCTACATGCAGGGTGCTTCAAACAGAAGAATGGCAGCAACCAACATGAACAGTGAGAGCAGTCGATCCCATAGTGTTTTCACTTGTATCATTGAAAGCCATTGGGAAAAGGATTCTATGACCCACTTCAGATTTGCAAGGTTAAATTTAGTGGATTTAGCGGGTTCTGAAAGGTAATGTGCTCGTGGATTCTTTTTTTCAGTTAATTTGTTTTGAATGCCAAAATAATTAGCTTTAAAATTTAGGCAGAAGAGCTCCGGTGCGGAAGGAGATCGTCTGAAAGAAGCAGCAAACATAAACAAATCTTTGTCAACTCTTGGGTAATTAATTTCAGTTCTCTTACTGTGCTGTTACTCTGAAGATATTGCAACATATTCCATGCAATGCAAAGTATCTTTTCTATGTTTTTATTTCGTTCTCAGTCATTTTTGGTGAATGTGAAAATGCATCACATTATGTGTCTCTTCTGCTGCCAGTGGTCAGTTTCAAACCACCTAGCGGGTTTGATCTTAATGATAAAAGTATACGTGGAATGAAAGCCTAATTTGAGTATAATATGGTATTCATGATGAACAAACCATATGCGAAGTTCTGTTTTGTATATTTACTTGTAATGCATTCTAAACAGAAGGTTTATGTGCAATGTATTTACTTTTTGCTTTGCTGCTTTCACCATTTTAGCCTTGTAATAATGTCTTTGGTGGATATGGCACATGGAAAACATAGACATGTTCCATACAGAGATTCTCGGCTGACATTTCTTCTTCAGGTTAGATAATGAAAGCTCTCAACTGAAAATAGCTCCATTGTCTTGGCACCTAAAGGTTTCAACTAATCATGATATGGAATGCAGGATTCCCTAGGTGGAAACTCGAAAACCACAATAATTGCAAATGTCACCCCATCAATTTGGTCTGTTTAACAATTAATCTTCTTTGTGATATATAAAACATTTTGTTGTGGTCCTTTTTGTTTTTTTTTCTTCTAATGTAACTTGGTTCTTTTGTTTTATGCAGTGCTGCAAATGAAACTCTAAGCACACTGAAGTTCGCTCAGCGTGCTAAACTTATTCAGAATAATGTATGTACTTTATATGCTTGGAACTTCATAAATCAAAATTGCTCATATCTATTCATGTCTTACAAATTGTTGAAGTTCTTATTACCTTTTTATTTTTTCCAGGCTAAAGTGAATGAAGATGCTTCAGGTGATGTTAATGCGCTACAGCAACAAATCGAACAACTAAAGGTATGGGCTAGCCACAGTTTTCTTCTTCCTCCACATTCCAAAATTGTAAATCTGAATTGTTTACCATCTCAATAGGGCCAGCTGTCCTCCTTGTTGAAGCATCATAATTTCCCAGAATCTGCAAATATCCGTGTGCCAAGCTGTGAAGAACTGAGCAAGGGAGCTTACTCAAGAAAAAATGAATACACTGGTGAAGTGGTTGCAGATTGTAGGATACAAAACATCAGCAATAACAAGGTCACCTTTTATGGTCATTTTATTAACTTATTTTGCAAGGGTGATATAAGAATTTTATAATTAATCATGGTAGTAAAGTCTAGCAGATGAGGCGCATGGAAGCTACTTTGGCTGGTTCCTTAAGGAGAGAAAAGATGGCAGAAACTGCAACCCTGAAATTAGAGGCAGAAATTGAGCAAATGAAACGCTTGGTATGTCTTATCCTAAGGATCAATTCTTAATACTCTACATGAGATGGTCTCCAAGAATTCTTTTATCAGTTCTGGTAAAGTAGTAATATGAACAACTGTTTATATGGGGTTACCAAACAGTCAAGTCCTTTCTTGCAGGTTTGCCAAAAGGAAGAAGATGTTCAACGTACTAAAATGATGCTTAGGTTTCGGGAGGAGAAGATAAAAAATCTTGAATTGTTGGCGACTGGCCTAGTATCAACTGAAGAGCACCTCATGGAGGAAAATCAAGCTTTGAAGGCAGAAATTGAATTGCTTCGGACAAAGAGTGACAGAAATCCAGAATTGACACGTTTTGCTTTAGAGAATATTAGACTTCTTGAACAGCTACAAACGTAAACATTTTATTCTCACTCTATTACCTCTCTTGATTCCAGTGACTAACTTTGTGTATTTTATGCCAGATTTCAAAATTTCTATGAGCAAGGAGAGCGAGAAACATTGCTGGGTGAAATTTCTGAACTGCGGGACCAGGTTTGGGGAATGCAATTTTATTGAAAATTTGATTTTTGGGTGGTTATAACAGACTGAAGCTTTTTCTTGGTATGCAGCTTCATGAAGTTCTTGAAGGAAAGAATAGATTCTCCTCTAGATATGAGAATCAGGTTGGCATGCACAATCATATTATTTATGTTATGAATGGTACTATCTGATCTGTACTTTATCTTCGATAAATTGCAAATTGATGACGTGTGAATTTCAGAATGGGAACACTGTGAAGGAGTTGGAAGATTGCAGGAACATGAATTCAAAATTGATGAGGTATTTAATAAATCAATGATCTTTATCCTAGGTGTTGCTTGTTGGCTTTCAGTACTATTTAATTTTTAATGACTATCAGGGGGTATTGTTGTATCAGCCTTTTATATTACTTATCCAAGGTGGACCAATTGTCCTTTATCTACAGATTTAACGTGTTTTTTTCTTCTCTTTTTACTCTCTCATGAATTAAGTGGTGGCCTAGAATACAGATTTAGTTTGTGATTTCTTTGAAGAAATATTTCCTACTCTGTTGCATGGAATCTAATTACAGGTTTTTGTCTTCAGGGAAGTAGAAGAGTTACAAGTGGAACTGAGAAAATACTTGAACTGTAGTCATGTAGCATTTGATTCTGTAAGATCAACAATGAACTAGTGAATGAAGGGGTGTGATAGGTTAATTTATGTCCTATAGTAGCTTATACAAGTTCCGTCCTTTATAGGTTACTGATTCTCCGTCCAAGGATCACGGTGAACGTAGGCAAACAGATAAATATTCATCGGTAAGAAAAAAATCAAGTTGTCTGTTGCTCCATGTTAATTTATTAATGACATTTTATGTAGTAATAGGTATACTGCTGTTGTATTTATATTCTGTTTCCTTCAGTGATTAAGGATACTGATACAGGTAGATGCATTAAAAAGAAAGAACATTTTAGGTTTTATGTAAAGGCAATCTATACTCCGACGTAGAAGCATCCACCAACATGAACAACAAAAGCATATATTGTTTTAATCTAAGAAAATAAATCGAGGGAGACTGGGAGAGGGAAAGAATAAAAGATGTAATGCAAGAGAAATCTGATTTTTTAATTAGGAGATTACAATAGTTTAAATAAACTGACTTGTTGATTTCTAATAGGACTTTTCTGCTAAAGATCAAATTCTATCTAGAGATAGTGTTTACAAAGACTACTAAAACTTATCCTTCCTTATTGTAAAAGACTCCTAAACAACAAATGAGACTTCTACACGGCTGATTCTGACAATAAGTAACAAATTTTTTAACATTCGCTTTTCAAATGGAAACTATCTTACAGGTTGAAACTATATCAGCCCATAGTGACTCTGGAGATGAGATAGCATCCTATTCCCACAAGAATGATCTGGGTTTAGAAAATCAAAATCAGCAGAATACAGGTGTTGCTTCAGTTGTGCGGCATAGGGCCACTCAAGAGTTGATGGATGCAAGATTGAGGGAAGCTGAGGACATGCATCTACTCAAAGAGCTGCAACATCTCCAGGAAGAGAACAGAAGATACATGGGAACCATTAGCAATGAAGACAAACTGGAAAGTGAATCTGTTCATGAACTTAAAATCCATTGCTTTGAGCAAGGTCAATTAGCATCGAAAAAGGAAGGCCTGGTCAAGGAGAGTGAACTCATTGATGCAAAGGATTTACATGACAAGTTGGATAGATTGACTAAAGACCTGGAGAATGCCAAATTACTTAATTGTCAATATCAACAGATTCAAGCATCACAATTATCTTGCCAGCGTGAAGCTGATTTAGTTCGTGAACAGGTTGAAATGGAAACAGCTAAGACAATCCTTCAATTGCAGGAAGAGGTTGCTGCACTTCAGTTAGAATTTAATGAGAAACTAGCTTCCATTACTCAAGAAAATACGAGGCTAAGAGATACAATCACAGCTAAAGAGGAAGAAATAAAGTCAATATGTATTGATTGGGAAAAGGCAACTTTAGAACTCACAAGCTTCCTTCTAGATGGTTCTAAATCCCTCAAAGGTGCCTTTCAGCTGGTAGAAAACATTGCCTGTTCGTTTCCTCAAAGTAATGTTTGGGTTGGTGAAAATGTTGAGAAGGCTGCAATAGTTTGCATTGAAAAAGAAGAAAGAATTCTACTTCTGCAGAGAAGTTTGGAAGACGCACAGAGAATGATAGTGGAAATGGAGATGAAGTTAAGTTCCTTGAAGGGAGCAACAATTGCTTTTAATGAATTTCAGGAATCAGATGATGTGAAAACAGATGAAGCAACCAGTTCAAGAATGTTTTCAAATTATGAGACAGATTTGGAAGTTCTGGCAAATGAACTCAAACATAAGGAGGATCAGCTTACCCTGGCAGAAAAACGAGCTAATGCTGCTTTCTTGATTGCAAAATGGCTTGTAGATTGCAACAAGGCTGCTTGTAGAGATCATGCTGAGATGGACATTCCAGTCTTAAGCCTAACCACTTCTGAGGGAATGCAAAGTGATGTAATGGATGGGATGATGACTCATATGAAGTTTCTGACAACAGATAATCTTAAGGCTCAAGTGGAGTTGGCAAAGTTAGTAATACTGGAGTCTGAGAATGTTATCAATACATCTTATGAAGATGCAGACGTCCATTTATCTGCCCTCCAAACAGACATGCTCGAAGCCTCTTCAGTTTACAAGGTTTTTCTTCAGGATTTGCTGAGAGAAGTTCTTGAAACGAGGAGTAAAATTTTTGAACTAAAAGAGAACTGTAAACATTTTCAGACTTCGGTAATCAAAATGCAATCAGTGGAGGCAGCTAAGTCTTTGAAGTGTCGTCTTCTGCATCAAATAAAAGATGAAATTGTTGAGGCAAATCAAAGTCTTAAATCAATTAAAGATTGCATTAAAACAAAAGCTAGTATGCATGCCCACCTGCCAAATGATGAAGATGTGATTGAAAAGTACAATTGGAGTTCTATTTCTTCAACTTCAAGCTCTGATTATTCAACTGAAAGCATTGCTTCTGAAAATGATTTGATTGGATCACACTGCTCCATGATGGCAACTGAGGTGGTGCATGATACAAAATCTGAAGAAGTCTCACCTGAATCTGATTCAGGACTCTCAGAAAGTTCAGGAACATTTGGCCTAAGACATGAGTTGCGGAATGCATTGGATGTTTTCCAGAAATTATATGTTTGGTTAACCCCAATCCTTAATGAGAGTGATATTGGAGAACATTCGCATACTGAAGGTACAAATTTAGACAGATTTTATGTTTGTAAAAGAAAAACTACATGAAATATATATATATATGAAACTAAACTAAATAACTTATTGATGGCAGAGCTTCCTTCTTTGGGGTTGCCAATGGAGATTGATAAAGCAGTATCCCAGAACACTATAGAGGTATGTATTAACTCTTAGACTTTTTTTTTGTTCCAATGGGACAATTGGTGTATATTAAACGTTTCATATGATAATTTAAATCTATTTAGTTAAAACACGAGAAAGACTGACCTTTAATTTGAGGCAATATTCTCTGATATGCAGGAACTTTCTGATGAGACCAGTCCTGCAAAAAGTTTCTTTAAAAAATTCGAGGAGGCCCATGCAACCATGAAGGAAGCTGATTATACATTAAATGCATTGATGAAAGCAAATGAAAACGCACAAGTTTTGAATACCGAATGGAGGCAAGCAAGTGAAGAAATGATGATAGAGAAATCAAACTTGATCGATGAACTTGAAAAGCTCAGATATTCAATAAGCTTGAAAGAAAGAGAGAATGAATTGCTGCAGGATCAAATACGTTATACTTCGATTGAAACAGCTGAATCAATATCTTTGCTTGAAGGGTGTTTCCAACAAATGCAACGACAAATTGAGGATAAGTTTAAGGTTTTATACTCTGATGTCTTATCTTTTAGTCAGGAGGTGCTCTTAACTATTTGCAACTCAAGATCATCACTAGAAAATATTTGCTCTGAGATGATACAGAAAGAATTTTCATTATTTGTTTTGTATCACTGCCATTTTGGAGACTTTATCCCCAAAACTTTAAATTTGAGCAGCGAATTATGTTCTCGTCCATTGTACAGACCAGAACCTCAGTCAGTTACAAATACTTCCGTAAGGATTCACTCCATTAGTCAAGGTGAAAATGAGGTTTATCATAAGAAAAGTATAGTGGGTGAGGATGAAGGCAAGCAACTCAAACATTTAGAAGATGGAGACCAAGATCTCTCACATGATGATTTGGTAGATGAAAATTTCTCTCTGAAGAAAGAATTGAAAAGGAAAGAAGTTTTGTTGGAGGGTTTACTTTTTGATCTTCACTTGTTGCAAGAAGCAGCCTCCAATAGCCAGGAAATCAAAGATGAAAGTGAAAAGTTGACTGTGGGTTTGAAGCAAGTTTGTCATGAGCTAGAGCTGAAAGCAAATCAAGTTGATGACTTGTTAATTCAGCACAGGAAACTTGAAAATCGTCTTAGTGATGCTGAAAATGCTCTGTTAATATCAAATTCCAATCTGGAGCAGGCTAAAGAAACAATAAATTCTCTCTTAGATGAAAATGCTGAGATGAGAATGCTTTTAAAAGACCTCTATCACAAGAAAGCCGAGGCTGAAGAAGGACTGGAAGAACAGAAGGAGGTGGTGAAAGGATTGGAAAAAGAAATTCTTAATTTGAATTATTCATTGGAAAAAGATTTACTGTCAGCAGTTGAAGGCATTGAAGAGGACTTGAGAAAGGTCACTAGTGAGAGAGATGAGCTCTGCGAAGAAATTTTCCGTCTAAATGATCAGCTTGAGATGGTCCGTGCGTTGGCTGATGAAAATGAAGCTATTGCAGTTGAAGCTCGTCAGGTACATATCGGTTTATTCTTTTATCAAATAATGTCGGCCCTCTTCCTTATACTAATTTTGGATTTTCCTTTGCTGTAGGAGTCAGAAGCAAGTAAAATATATGCCGAACAAAAGGAGGAGGAGGTAAAGATTCTTGAGCATTCTGTTGAGGAACTTGAATCTACTGTAAATCTCTTGGAGCAAAAGGTTAGGAATTTAAAATTTTCATATTTCTATGAACTTATTGATGGAGATCAGATATGGTCAAGTATTTTCTTTTTGTTCCTTCAGTGCTTTCTGCTGTCTTGATTACTAAATTATCTCTCCCTATTGTATCTGAAATGTCTGACTTGTATCAATCCTAGGTATATGAATTGGATGAGGAGGTAGAGAGACATCGGTTCATCAGAATTTCATTAGAGCATGAACTCCAATTTCTTCGAGATAGATTGTCAAAAGTAGATAATTTCGTTGACATGCATTCAGTCAACTCAAATGCTGAACAAACTGAAGATCATTTTTCTAGGTCAAGACCATTATATGCTTTCTTATTAGAATTCCTGGTCTCTTCTGTTTCTCTTTTGGATATTCAGAAAGGGGTTTCAATGCAGGCAAATGCACAATAGATTGTTACAGCTCCATGAGGCACATGATCAGATAAGGATTCTAGAGAGGGAAAGAGAAGAGCTGAGAATGGAGGTTGATTCCTAATATTCTTCCTATTGACTGCATTCCAATTTGTATAGGCTTTTGAAAAATAGAACATGTTACTACAATATTTTCTCCTTTTCTTGTATTTTAGTGAACTTTTTCAATTGCATTGTAGATCAAACAATGCAAAGAGTACATCTCGGAACTTGTAATACATTCTGAAGCCCAAGCATCTCAGTACCAGCAGAAGGTATCACTTATACTCTTCACTGTTAACTCTAGGTTTACAAATTGTATTTGTGCTTATGTTACTCAGACTTTGGTGTCAGTGTCGGGTTAGATTTTTCTAAGTTCTTCAACGTAGTTGGAGGATCCTTGAAGGTCATATCTCCATATCCATGTATCATATCCGACACAGGTACTTTAAGAACAATGAAGAGTCGGAGCAACATAGTTTGTGCCATTTTGTATTATACATAAGATTCTGAGTGAACTCCTTAGGTAATTAGTTCTGTGAGATTTTAAAGGGTTCTCTTCGGATCTTTCATTACTTAATAGCATAATACTCGAGTAATTTGGAAATACCATAGCATAAATTTGTCACTCTCTACCCATTGGAAAGAAAAGGATTACGAATCTTTAAAGGGGCAGGATACTTTTTTAACTATTTGACAGCACGCACAACTCTCAAAATGAGAAGTTGTTCTTTCATGCTTATCCGTCCAAGACTTTAACATCCTATCATGTATAAGAATTTCCATTAAAATATTCCGTAACCAAAAAAGAAAAAGAAAAAGAAAAAGAAATGTTGCCTCATTTACTTAGAGAACAAAAAGGTAATAAAGCTTCTTATTTTGTTAAGTACTATTACCCCTAATTGCTCTTCTCTCTACTTTTTGAATTATAGAATTTGTCTTTCATGTCAAACTTGTTATAGTGCACATCTTTTTCACCCCTCTTTTTTTAACAGTACAAGACCTTGGAGGCCATGATTCGTGAACTGAAAACAGATTTGCCTTCTTCAACCTCTACGGCATCAACATTGGACAAAAATGAGAAGACATCAACAAGAAGCAGGGGTTCAAGCTCACCATTCCGGTGCATTTCTAGTTTGGTACAACAAATGAGTTCAGAGAAGGATCAAGAATTGTCAAATGCCCTGCTTCGTATAGAGGAACTGGAAGCATTGTCAGCTAGTCGGCAGAAAGAGGTATAGACGTTTCTCATTTATTGCCTTTTAAGGAGACTTTCTGAACCTATCATTAGCATATAGTGAGGAGAATAGATTTAAGTTCTACTTTAACCTCTCTAGCGGAGTTTTATCGTGTCTGAAAGAGGTAGACTCATTACTTTTCTATCATATCTTTCCATCTCACTCCATGTGAAACAAGCGGCTAAGCCCACTTGCATACATCTTTCCCTGCTGGTAGTTAGATTACTTGTGACTAATAATGAAGTTTCTAACTCATTCTATACTGGATCAGATATATATGCTAAACACTAGGCTAGCTGCAGCAGAAAGCATGACCCATGATGTCATCAGGGATTTACTTGGCGTCAAATTGGACATGATCAATTATGCTGTAAGATTCTGAGTATTCCCCATTAAAACATGAACACTTTCAGGCAAATTACTTACTTAAGCATTATATTTTCCTGCGTATTCCAGAACTTAATAGATCAGCAACAGGTTCAAAACCTTTTGAAGGAGGCCAATCGGCAAGCAGAAGACTTCCTTGCAAAGGTTTGCATGATTGAAAGTTATCATAATTTTTCTGAATATACTTAATGGTCCTAACGTACATTTGATCTCAATTTTTTTAGGAGCAAGAAATTCTCAAATTAAGAAAGCAGGTTACTGATTTCATGGAGGACAAAGAGAGGTTAGACCCCTTTCTTTTCGTTGGTTCAATAAGTCTTAAATTTATTTCTGCCTATGTAATGTAGTTCCTTATCCTGTAAAATGTTGGAATCTGAATCCAGACTTGGAGAATAAATAATAAGTTTTATGCGTCAAAGCACTTTGTATCTTCATGTCTCTTAATGGCTATTTGTGCACTGCAGTTGCTTGTGTGAAATAAATAAGAAAGATGCAGATATACTTACTGCACAAGTGACTTTAGAGCAACTGCAACAGCGAGATCAGTTGCTTTCTGCACAGAATGAAATGTTAAAGGTAATTTCAGTCAAATTATGATTTTTTCCGACTTTAGGATTTAGTCCCTGTACATTTAATATCATCCTACTGTCACTCATATTACATTAGTTCAAATCACCAACACCCTTAAAATTTGTTTAGGTGATGGATTAATAGAAAACAACTATTTCGATAACCATGTTTTTGAATGAAATAAAAGGAATTTCGGGTTTTGAATTTGTGAAGCAAGGCATCAATAATAGTAAGATGATCGAATCATGTAAAATTGATCTATAGGGATTAAATCTAAAGTTAAGGACGAAAACCATCATTATAACTGGTTCAAATCATGATGTTTAAGTCGACAATCATGTTTATGCTCATGCAGATGGATAAGTGCAATTTGATAAAGAGGGTTGCGGAATTGGACGAGTTGATAAAAACATATGAAGGAACATCATCAAGTAAAGAGAAGCAGATAAAGCAGATTAAGGTTTGAGATTTTATGTGGACATTAGAAGCTTTTTTAGGAGTTAGAGAAGCAATATTCTCAAGTTGTTTTGTTCTTGAAACAGGAGAATGGAGGTGTGAATATGGGGAGAAGGCTTGTTTCTCAAGTTGGTAGAAGTAGTACCGGCTGTGTTGAAGTGCACGGCAGGCAAGGGTTCGAAGCTAAATACAGGTAAGTGGTTGGTATTATTAGATAATTATGATTAAGAATTGAATTAGTGGAGAGTTGAATTGTGTTCATTCTCTTCTATCCTTGGAATTCCTGGGAGAGAGAGATTTATGTAAAGTCAGTGAAGCCATTTGATTTATTGTGTAAATAAATTTTACTTTAGTTTGGTCTCTCTGCATAATAGAGCAACAAAAAGTTTGGTTTGCATTCTTTCTTGTCTCTGCATCAAAAAGTTCGATTTATTGAATATTTATGGGTTTGGAATATATTTAGGGTAAACTACCTGTTTGGTCACCCACCTATTACATAGTTTCTGTTTTGGTCACCAAATTTTAGTTTTCTATAAAATCACATTTAACGTTATGTTTTGGTTCTATTTTGGTCATTTTTTAACGGTGATGTTGATATATTATAATAAAGTAATGTCATTTCAACATTGAAAAATAATAATAATAATAAAGTTACATAAGCATTACCGTTAATTTTTTAATAGTGAGTGACTAAAACAAAACCGAAACGTAACGTTAGATATGTTTGTAAAAGAAAATAATAGTCAGGTGACCAGAATAGAAACTAAGTAATAGTTAGGTGACCAAATAGGTAGTTTATGCTATTTTTTTATGTTAGGTTAAAATGCCATAGACATCCTTGTACTATACTTTGAATTACATTTTAATCCTTTCACTTGAAAAATAATTGAATTAGTCATGTGTATTATGGAAAAGAGCAAATAATCTTTTTTTGTTAAAATTTCCATCCCCTTTTATTGTTAACTGTTGATGTGGAATTTTAATATATTTTTTATTAAATGATATGGAAATTAACGTTGGAAAAATAGTATTTCCATCCTCTTTAGTATTCCCTCTTAATTCCTAAACTAAAATCTTTATTAAAGATATTTCATTATTTGTTCAATCAAATCCTTTCTACCATATTTTGGATCCTTTTAAGCTTATTGATTTGAAAAAGTCTTGAATTTTTTTATTTAAAAAATCAATTAAATCTCTTTAAACATTTTACCTCCAATTGAGCTCTCCAGTAATAAAATTTATTCAAATAAATCATTTAATTTTTTTGGGTAAAAAAATAAATCATTTAATTAATACTTCACCTGTCCCTAAATTTATCCATTTTAGATTTGAAAATTACATCATTCAAGATATCCTATTAAAAAATCAACACAATAATACCCTTTTTTTTTTTTACCTTTTATCATATTGTCCCATCAAAACAAATTTATTAATAACTTTTTGAGGATGATTTTATCAATTTTTTCATTTTATATAAATTGACATGTGATAAGATTAACTTCTTAAAATTACGTGTTTAATCAACAATGAACAAAAACAATAAGACGAAGGGAATATTTGATTATTAACTCTATGTTTACATGTGACACGTGTCATGTTTACATAATAAATTCCATAAAATTTATTAAAAAAATAGTACTTGTCTTGTGTATTGTAAAAATTGCATGGAACTCGTCGTGTTCTCAAGTTTCAATTATTTATTATATCTTATGAAACTCGTCATTTTCAAATGGTTAGCTTCAAGGACATGGTAACATATAACATAGATACAAGAGGGGTTCAATTGATGTTTAGAAAATATTAAAGACGAGAGAAAATTTGAGTTTATGTTCTTTGTTTTTGTTAATACTTTTGGAGGTCATATTCGTACTCTCCTTTGATTTATAATCATTTTAAGTAAATTATTTTTTTTAAAAAATTACAATATATAAAACACAACCTAAAATACAATTCAGAGTGTAGTAAAGGGGTTTTACGGTTTTTTATCCATGCATCGAGTTGGGATGTTAAAACTTGGAATAAAAATCGGCAAATCGGTTAATTTCAATTGAAGAAGCAAGTTACTGTTCTTAAGTAATCGGAATCCACAGCAAAGATTGGTTGAAGAAAGTGTTGAGTAGTTGAAATAACGAAAGGTAGAGTTTGATGATGGATGAAGGAAAGGGAATGTGCTTCGAATGCCTTGAACGCCGAATCAAGTTGGATTGGTCGGATCAGCTACAGTTTTGCTATGGCATCTCCGATTCTCCTCTCCCCTTTGGCTCCTCCGCCGTGGTTCAATTCTCCCATGATAATCCTTCAGCTTCACCCGCGCAATTCATTTTATCGTATCTTCCCACTCACACGCACCATTGCTTCTCCAAATACATGTAAGATCATCAGTTGTCTCGCTCTATTTGATTTTTTCACCCCTTGTGTCTTTGTTTAATTTCTGCTCACTCTAATGCTCGCTGACGATATAAAAAAATTAAAAGCTGTTTCAATTTTGTGCCCTTTTGCCTTTGTAGCAGCAATCAATGTATTTCGCCAAATGGAGAAGAAACACAGATCAGTTCTGAATCTGGCACTGGCAGCACTTGTTTATCAGATTCTTTAATGGGTGGATTTCAGTTTTTGTCTACTAGGGTGGGATATGAACGTTGTGCTTGTGATCATTGTGGTAAATTCTCTTGCTTGAGAACAATTACTGCTTTGGCCCCTCTTGCTCATGTTGGCATTTCTTCTTCTTCTACTTTTCAAGAGCTTGCTTCTAGTTTCCTATCGGGGATTTTGGAAGATCACATATTGTACTCGCTTAATCTTCTTGTTCAAGGAAAAGCTGCTGGGAGAGACGGTGTTAATTATTTGCATCTCCTTGGGTTTCCTTCGTTTGATGAGAGTAGCATCCCTGGCTGCCTCAGGCATCCCAACGTAGCTCCTGTTCTTGGGTTATTGAAGACACATGACTATATAAATTTACTGCTCCCAAAAACTCCATATAGTTTGGAGAATATTCTTCATTACAGCCCAAATGCCTTGAAATCCGACTGGCATATGAGGTTTTTGATGTACCAGTTACTGTCTGCCCTTACTTACTTGCATGGATTAGGAGTTCTCCATGGTAATCTATGCCCATCCAATGTGATGCTCACTGATTCATGCTGGGCTTGGCTGCGCATTTGGGATAACACTAGGTTAGGATTCAATTTATGTTTCAAACATGGGAAATACAACAGTAGCTGTATCCCTTCTAATGTAGGTTGTTGCATAGAAGATTGTTTGTCTCAAGGATTATATGCTGATTTGAAGCTCTCCCCACCTTTAGATTGGAATTCTCAATTCAATAGATGGTGGAGGGGAGAGCTGAGTAATTTTGAGTATTTGCTTTTCTTAAACAAACTGGTTGGGAGAAGGTGGGGGGATCACACCTTTCATCCAGTGATGCCATGGGTTATAGATTTTAGCACAAAACCAAGTGAGAACTCTGATTCGGGGTGGCGGGATTTAAGCAAGAGTAAATGGAGGTTGGCAAAAGGTGATGAGCAGTTGGATTTCACCTATTCAACATCTGAAGTTCCACACCATGTCTCAGATGAGTGTCTATCAGAATTAGCTGTTTGCAGCTATAAAGCGAGGAGGTTGCCTTTAAGTGTTCTGCGGATGGCTGTTCGCTCTGTATATGAACCTAATGAATACCCTTCAACCATGCAAAGACTTTATCAATGGACACCTGATGAGTGCATCCCTTTTACTGTGATCCCCGGATATTTTACTCTCAACATTCTGGTATGACTGATCTGGCTATTCCATCATGGGCTGGTACGCCTGAAGAATTCATTAAATTGCACCGAGAGGCTTTAGAGAGCAACCAAGTCTCAAGTCAAATACATTATTGGATTGATATAAACTTGGGATATAAAATGTCTGGGCCAGCAGCTGTTGCCGCAAAGAACGTTATGCTGTCCTCATCAGAGCCAACAAAGCCAAGGTCAATTGGACGTCGCCAGCTCTTTACTCAACCACACCCTGCACGTCGAGTTGTTATACAAGAAGCGCGAGATAGCACAAAAGATTCGGTTGTTGGTCGGCACCAAGCACATGAAATAGACAATGAGAAATCTTTTGTTTATAAAACCTCCTGTTTACAAGAACTGGAAGAAACATCTATATTTTCTGAACATGCCCGGCATTTGAGTCCGCTCTATTTCCATGATCAAGAAAACCTTCTGAGGCAAAGCTCTTCTTTCACAGAGTCTCAAAGCAAGAATCTGGAGAAAAGTGCACCAAATCCACATGATATTAGCGAATACTGTGGTTTTCTATCTGATGTTGATTTAAATCTTCTTGAGCATATAGATGTACAGGATGACGATTCCACAGGATATCAAGAGTTATTGCTTTGGAGGCAGAAATCTTGTCTTTCAAGGACTTCCTCCAAAGAGGTTGGAGAGGAAATATTTTCTGTGGGTTGTCTCTTAGCTGAACTTTACTTGAGGAAGCCACTTTTTTGTTCAACTTCATTAGCCACATACTTGGAATGTGGTGTTTTTCCTGCATTGATGCAGGAGCTTCCTTCTCATGTTAAAGTACTAGTTGAAGCTTGCATTGAGAAGGACTGGACGAGGTACTTTTTTTGTTTTTACATTTCCTTTGATATAGTCTTATTAAATTTATTTTATTATGCTTTTATTGACTCTTTTTTTACACCATTCTATTAATTTCCTTAGGTCTCTGCATCGACTATATGCATTATATAACTAAAATACTTTTTTTATTTGAAAATCACAATAATCAGGCGACCATCTGCCAAAAGCCTATTGGAATCTCCATTTTTTCCTTCAACAGTTAAGTCGGTCTACTTGTTTACTGCCCCGCTTCAACTTCTGGCAACAGATGGATCCCGACATCAATACGCGGCAAATTTTGCAAAGCAAGGGGCACTAAAAACAATGGGAACTCTCGCAGCTGAAATGTGTGCACCATACTGTTTACCACTTGCTTCAACTCCTTTATCTGATGCTGAAGCTGAATGCGCTTACACACTGTTGAAAGAATTCATAAAATGTTTAACTCCAAAATCTGTTAAGGCATTAGTTTTGCCTGTTATCCAGAAGATTCTGCAGGCTAGTTACAAATTTTGTTCTTCTGTGCTGCTTCTATATTAAACTACATATTTGGCTCCATGCAGATTAATTTGTTTATTTCAGACCACAGGTTATTCTCATTTGAAGGTTTCTCTTCTTCAAGACTCATTTGTTCTAGAGATATGGAACCAAATTGGTAAACAAACATATCTGGAAACAATACATCCGTCTGTCATATCAAATCTATATATTTCTCCTCACAAGAGTTCAGCAGCTGCTGCTTCTGTTCTGCTGATTTGCTCAAGTGAAGAGCTTGGTGAGCCTATTACTGTTCATCAGGTTAACCTCTTTTTACTGTTCTTGATTTTGTCCGGAAGGAAATAAATTTGGCCATAGGGTTTTGTGGGGACCCGATCCTCTTTCTGATTATAACAACCTCTTGATTCTTAATATAGACGATCCTGCCTCTGATTCACTGCTTTGGGAAGGGACTATGCCCTGATGGAATTGATGTGCTGGTCAGGATTGGTAGTTACTGTTCAATGGGTTTTCTGACTGATGTTTGTTCTGGAGATGGCATGTTTATTATGTACTTATGTCATTCTTTCACTTTTCAGGTGGTCTTTTGGGGAGAGACCTTTATTCTCAAACAGATGCTACCACTGCTTAAACATGTTGCTCATTCTTGTATTGATGTTTCTTCTATGAATAAGCCTGAGCCTATGCATAGTTGGAGTAGTTCAGCACTTGTTGATTGATTAATGACATTGGATGGTCTTGTAGCTTTCTTACCAAGGGAAGCGATTGTAAAAGATCTGATTGAGGTATGCACTTGGGTCTCAAGTCACGTTTTTCTGTTCTTTATATTCAACATTGGATGGTGTTACTATTTACTGCATCTCCTATTATCATGCAGGATAAGAGGTGTGTACATGCTCTGGTTCTTATGCAAACAAACTTAGAGATCACAGTGCTTCAGGTGCTTTAAAATTTTGATTTTCATTTAACTTCGGTAATCATACTTCATTATTGAAGAATTATACACAATTACACATAACAAAAGGGGTTATATGTGGTAGGGGATAGGTTCTTATGGTTTATTATTTTTTAACAACTGATGTTATGATTTTATCATTTTTGTCTAGCTAAATGTGAAGTTTGTGTCTCTATACTGAAGCAGTGAATCAGGCATCTGTTCACTTCTATGCCAGGCATCACAAATTACATCCGGGTATTTGAAGCTTTTGTAATTTCATATGTGGTGTACCGATCAGGTTGCTGCTACAACCTTAATGGCAATTTGTCAGCGGATTGGGCCAGAGTTGACAGCATTGCATGTCCTGCCACAGCTTAAGGTGCTTTTTGATGAGCTTGCCTTCTCACAAGAAGGTTTCAATGGATCTCAATCTCTCGGTAAAAGCCTGAAGGATTCAAAATCAAAAGTTGATGGAGAGTTTCAAATAGAGAGCCGCATGGATCTTGTGTGGGTGATTATCTGTTCTCAATAGTTAGAAGCCAGGTTGGCATGAAGTACTTAGCTCGTCACTTTTCTTTCATGAATGCAGATTGCTTCTATATCCTTCTTTTTGTTCTCTGCTTGGAATAGAGAAACTTCGTCAGTGTTGTACTACAGGGTTGCTTCTTGAGCAATTTCTTCTACTGTTTCACAATTGGAAGGTATGTATGATTTGCTTTAAAAGAGTGGTGTGGTGCTTTCTCTTATTTATTTATTTATTTGAAGATTCAACTCAATTTCTATACAAAGCACACCTTTTTTCATGTCATATTTCTGAAAATGTTATTATTCAGTGGGAGTATACAGGGGAATCATCTCGAAGTGGTCTAGAGAATGTAAGTACTAAAGTGCCTTTATTGAGCAAGGGGTCAACATCTGATTACAGTCCTGCTAAACTGTTTGACCAATGCTCATCAGAGTTCTGTTCAAACACATGAATCAGCTTCAAACCATATCAAGAGTGAACCCTGGTTTTGGTTCCCTAGTCCAGCTGCTAGCTGGGATGGTTCTGACCTCCTTGGACGATTTGGGGGTCCTAAAGATGAATTTCCGTGGAAGATCAGAGCATCTGTTTTATCCTCGGTTCATGCACATCAAGGGGCCTTGAGATCTTTAGCAATTTGCCAGGATGAGAATACAGTTTTCACTGCAGGCATTGGTCCTGGGTTCAAAGGAACCGTTCAGAAATGGGATTTGGCAAGAATTAATTGTGTATCTGGATAATATGGTCATGAGGAGGTTGGCTATTCTGTTATTATGTTAGATATTATGTTTAAAGGAACTCATATATGCCCTGTTATTTCTGTTATTATTTTTTTTGATAGAAGTTGGAGGTCTCATTAAAATCCTCCTTCGTAGTTGACTTTTTCGAAAAGGAAAAGGTCGACCAGCGGAAGGAATTATTTCTGTTATTATGTTGGCATTAAGTTCTTCTGACTGATATATTTTATTTCATCGAGTTTTCATGGGATGTAATACTATAGGGTAGAGGAGATAAAGAATGCATAGGTTTAGATATTGCCGCAAGAACATACTATTTTGCTAAATATCTACTTTAAGATATGCAATATACTGCTTTCTTATCTAGTTATGCCATGGTATGAACGTAATTTATTAATCTGTTAGGTTTCTTTGGATGTGATGCGTTTAATATTGCCTACTGACCATTTTCTGATGAGTCATATCCAGCTAATAGTTGGTGAAAAAGCTGAAGAGACAGTTTCTATTTACATTTCTGTCCATATTATTCGGCTTGTTCACTCCCAGTGTGATATTTCTTAGCTTAGTGTGGTTATTCTGATTTCTCTAATTGCTTATGGAACTATCAGGTTGTAAATGACATATGCGTCTTGTCAATGAGCGGAAGAATAGCATCTTGTGATGGAACGGTACATGTTTGGGATAGCCAAACAGGGAAGCTTATATCAGTATTCTCAGAACCATCCATGGATTCCCTGCATCTTGTTAGCTCTTTATCTTATTCAACAAAGATCAGTGCTGACCATGTTGATATGTCGAATTCAAACACATCTTCAAGTGGAGTACTTGGTAGTCCATTTGATGAAAGCTTGTACACCTGTATGCATTATTTAGAGCTTGTTGAAAAGCTTGTGGTCGGTACTGGAAATGGTTCTCTCAGGTAGCTACTTACAAATGAGTGAGACAGTCAACTGTTAAATTCAGCTTATTTATGTAAATAATCTTGTTGTAATGCCCTTTATTTTGTGTATTGCTACATGCCACAGATTTATTGATGTCTCTCAAGGTCGAAAGCTTCATTTATGGAAGGGTGAATTCAGTGAATCTGCTTTTCCTTCTCTTGTCGCTGCCATATGCTCATGTGGGTCTGACAAAGAGCAAGGGAATGGAGCTTCCGCTTCACCAAGTTGGATTGCAGCCGGATTAAGTTCAGGTCACTGTCGACTATTCGATGTGAGGAGTGGGTGCGTTATTGCTTGTTGGAGGGCTCATGATGGATATGTCACTAAGGTAAATGCTTCATTCACCGAATTAGAGAGACAATAGAACTTATACTTGAAATGTAGCTACAGTAATACATTTACATATGTGCAGCTGGCTGCCCCAGAAGATCATCTGCTAGTCTCTAGCTCTCTTGACCGGACTTTGAAGATTTGGGACTTAAGAAGGTAATCATTGAAATTGAAATCTAATGTATTAACTATTGAAATATAACTGTGCAAGGTTTCATTAGAAATATTATGCAATAATGGTTTGATATCCTTGTATATTCTGCTTGCTTCGCTAATTGTTTCTTGTAGAAACTTGCCGATGTCCGTCACTTTCAAGGGACATACTGATGGAGTATCCAGTTTCTCGGTGTGGAGGCAGGATGTTATTTCAATATCCAAAAATAAGATTGGACTTTCCTCGCTAGCTAGATCTGCAGACGAAGTAAGTAAACAAAACTATACTTTCTCATTCAATTTGCATTAGCTTTTGATGTTATTTGCACTGGTAGTGGATGCCACGTCTTTGCTATATATATGAATCACTACTAGTAACCATTTTTATCAGTCTCCTTATTTGCTGTATATATATATATATATATATATATATATATATATATATGTAAACAAAGTTTTCCCAAAATGACAGTGAAAAACATTTGGCAGGATGGGCAACATCGAATTATACCTCAGAAACTGTATACATCAGATCATGGAAGTCGGAATATGTCAAGTATAAGTATAATACCCTTCTCGAGACTGTTTCTAGTTGGGACTGAAGATGGTTATCTCAGAATCTGTTGTTAGATAGGAGATGAGATGAATCATCAATGTTTGTAATTTGTGAAAGGAAACAAGTCCATTCAAAATGATTCTTTTCTTTTTTGAAATTTACTGTCTCAGCTCTGAATAAAAGTCCAAGTTGTTCCATTGTTAGGAATAGGAGAACATTTAACAAATTACATTTTTTTTTTTTTGCTTTTCCTTTTATTCTGGGGCACACTGTTACAATGATAGTGTGTTGAGATGCATGTAATAGTAGTTAGTTGAAGTCATGATTTGCAAAAGACCTTGGGAGATGACCCTACTTAGCTTAAAAAATATTTTCACTTGACACAAAATATTGCGTTTGGAATATATATATATATATATATACACATATGAGATATGGGCTAATTACACAATGTAAAATTCTTTTAATTTTATACAAATTTATAACTATTGAATGAGTAAAAATAGATGGTTGAGATTAACTCATTATTATTTTTTCAGTGAATATCTTCTCATTTTCTACTTTTAATATCAACTATCTATGCATTCAACAATCTTAAATTTATATAAAACTAAAAGGGTTTTACATTGTGTAATAATATCATATCCCATATATATATATATATATGACAGCATGCGGAGTTCAGCCTAATTTGATTATTTGAAGTTTATTAATTGATAAATGAATAAATAAATGAAAAAAAAATCCCTTTACATAAATAAAATTCTGCTTCCTCGACATATAAACATATTAGTTTGAATCTCAGTTTTCTCGAGAAAGTTTCAAAAAGGAAAAATAATCTATAGCATAAAATAAGTAGCCTACTTATTCACCCCTGAGAATTCTGAACTGTTGCTGGAGTCGATCCATCAAGCTTCTGTGGACACCAGGCCATGGCCTCGAGGAATTCCCAAGTCATTTGCCAGCTTTGTACACAACTGTAATTATATATATCACATTTTATTTTTTTGGATTAAATTGATAAGATTAGTGAATTAAGCCGTAGAAATTAATTTTACCTGTCTATAAACTGTAGAATCACCATGTGATTTCCTTAATTCCACAACATACAATGAAGGGCTTATATCAAACACCTGACATGTATAATTAATTAATCACCATTAAACCTGGATATGGTGATCACAACAGATTTGCTCATATTTTGACAAAAGAGCTTACCTCAGCTGCAACTGAGAGACTGCCAAGACGTTTTTGGCCTCTGGGTTCTTGTGTTGCTTTCAGCTAAAACAAAGCAACATACAAAATTTATAGTTATTGTTAGTTACATTACCATGAAGCATATATACCAACATACAAAATAATATTTGGTTGAATGGAAATGGTTAGTTAACTAACAGTCCACGCTTATCGTTGATGTGAGATTATTACATCACCACTTTCGACACATGACGTGTTACATCATCGCTCTCAACATGCGACATGTGACATGTCATCATTTTCAACACATGCTATGGATAACACCATCACTTTTAATAATGTAACATGTTACGTCATCACTTTTAACACGTAATATATTCCACGTCATCACTTTTGACATGTTTAATCTTATGTCAACGTCGTATGTTGACCGTTAGTTAATTAATGGTTTACCTTCAACCAAAAATATTTTACTTCAAAATAAAACGTTAAGGGTTAAAATGTTTAAAAAAATATTAAAATGATTATTTTATCAAACGCGAATTTTTGGTATTATGCCATCTAACAAAAACTCGGTATGCGTTGGGAAAGTAGGGAGTGCATCAAGCAACAAACCAACCTTTCCGTTTCTCATTTGGACTCGAAATCCCATCTCTGTAACCGTGTCTTGGATCCTTGCGAGCAAATCTTTGAGATTGGATGTAAATCTAATCTTCCTTTCAGAGACATCCTGCATGCGCATAGTTGGAAAAGTTGAGTGATCAAAATTATAAAACAATGAAACACAAGTGACTACAATTGTAAATTCCCCTAAATTCAATGACCTTAAATGTTACAACCAGATAAAATTCTCCAACATCAAAATTAAAGTTTCATGAACTGTAAAAAGGTTGTTAATTTTGGACTTACCTCCTTCTCAAAGAAACCAGAAAGGTCTAGGCATGAAGACATTCCTATCAACTGGAAAGCATTAATAAGAGAGGGTGATTCTTGACTCCTTCCATCACACCCCTTCATCAAAATAGTGTTTCTCTCTGTTAATGTTCCAAATTTGCAAAAACAAGACTCATCCAAGATTGAAGAAGGGAAAAAAGGTTGGGAGTTCATACCACTTCACACATTGAGAAGGCTTCGTCATCAATGTATATAGTGTCTTCTTCGTCATCGTCAGGAACTGCATGAGTATAGTCTTGCTTGAACCATCCATCTTCCTTGATACCCGCCATTGTTATCCTGGTTTCAGGGTTTGGATCAAGTATCCTTCTTATCATGTTCAGAGCTCCAGGTGATAACCATTTTGGAATCGGAGGATCCCCTTTGAAAATCTGAAACCCAAATCTCTCAATGGCATTATTACATATAATTGTTCATTGGAGTTGCTAAGAAAAAAATCTAAATTTAAACCCAAAAGTAAGCATTCGAATACCTTTTGATACAGAACTGCAAGGTTTCTATCATCAAAAGGGAGATATCCAGTGAGAATTACATATAGGATGACGCCGCATGACCATATGTCTGAAGTGGAACCATCGTACCCTCTATTTGCCAGTATCTCTGGTGCAACGTAGTTTGGACTTCCACATGTTGTGTGCAGTAAGCCATCCTCCTAGAAATCCAAAATAGAAGAACATCTTTATTTAAAATTATTTCAAAAGGATTTTTTAAATAAAAAATGGGTGATTTTATTGTTTAGAATAAAGCACCACTTTACCCTAATATGTTGAGGCAATGCACTGAGACCAAAGTCAGATATCTTTATGTTCCCTTTTGCATCAATCAGAACATTTTCCAGCTGAAAATATATATCATATACCATATAATTTTTTATTTAATGATTTTACAAATCAAATATATGATATGCTTAGAGGTGATGAAAGGACCTTAAGATCCCTGTGGAAAACGCCTTTGTTGTGACAGTAACTAACACCATCAATTAACTGCTGGAAGAAATGTCTTCCTTCAGCTTCAGAAAGCTTCCCTTGGGATGCCTGTATATTTGATACAAAAGCAGATAAGCAAAAAAACAAAGCAGTGTAACTAATTTAACATTACTGCAGCACCACAAAGTAATTTCAAGCAAGCCCTTACAATTCTGACGAACAATTCCCCTCCAGTTACGTACTCTAGGACCATGTAAATCTTGGTTTTGCTTGCCAATACCTGCATGTTTATTATAAGCAAAGGCATCATTGGAGCAATTCACTATAGCTGATATAGACTTGATAGAGCACTGAAAATCTACAGCTCTAATCATACGATCATGATTATCGTCATAAACAATACATTATACACGTGTATTTAAAGAACTAGCTAAATAAATAAATAAATAAACCGTATGTTTTTGTATTAACTTTGCTATGAAATTTCTATTTTTATCAGATAATGTATTGACGTTAATTCTTAAAGTTCTATCTGCAATTAGAACTATTTACATTTAGCCTACTTTTTTGTGCCCAGGAACAAGAATCATATTGTAATCAAAACCATACAACTCAATTTAAAATATACGTATAGATTTGTAGTTGTAAAATGGCAAAGAACTTGAAGAAAATGACACCACCATGGAAACGCTTATCACAGCTAATAATGGTGGGCACAGATATATATAACTGCCGGACACAGATTCGTTTTAGTGAGCCGCCAGTTGGTGGAGGATTTGCCCAGTTGGCAAGTATTGGAAGGAAGGAAAGAAATATGAAAGACATGGGTGTTTTATACAATGGCTAAACTACACTTTTAGTAATTAAACTATCAGTTTTGTTTAATTTTAGTATCTAAACTTTTATTTGTTTCAAAATCATACATAATGTTTACTTTTTGTTTCATTTTAGTATCCACCGTTAAAAAAGTGACATTTTTTATGGATAACTTACGTCATTCATCTGTTAATTATCTTCTCAATCCTATTTTAGTCACTAAAGTTTAAAGTTTTCAATTTAACTACTCAACTTTCAAATTGTTAATGTTTTAATCATTCTAATTTATTTTATTAATTTTTTTTGTAAAATAACATTTATTATTATTTTATTAATATATAATTAGAATAAAATATTAAATTTCAAAGTTAGAGTGATTAAATTAGGAGTAATTTGAAAGTTAGTAATTAAATTAAAAAAAATAAATTTTAGTGACCAAAATAAGAGTGAAAAGATAATTGAGTGATGAATGATGTAATTTATCCATAAAAAGGTGTCACGTTGTAATAATTTCGCTAAGTTTTTAACGACGATGTATTAAAATAAAACAAAAAGTAAATATTAAGTATGATTTTGAAATAACTGAAAGTTTAGATACTAAAAAAAATAAAACTAATAGTTTAGATACTAAATATGCAGTTTACCCTTATTAAGGTCGGGAATTTTCTATAAAAAAAACCCAAAAAAGGGTGAACTAAAAGGGTGGTCCTTTTGTTTTTGATCTGTCTTAGGTTGGTCGCAAATTTAGTTTTCGAACTGTTAACTCTCATTAGCTTGATAACGTGACATGTTAACAAAAAAATGTTAATTTCAGATTTGACACATGAGCTTTTAAAAATTTATTTTTTCACCCTCTTCGACAACAACAAAAACTAAACTCCCTCATCCCAAAAAAAATTATTTCCCCTAAGCCTAAATCTCATACTTGTTGTCATCACCTTCAGCTCTCGCGCGTCCCTTGTCCAAACGCCAATGCCCTCGCACTTTGTAAATGGAATCCGTCCTTATAATTAGAAGTGGAATTTTGTTGCTTTATAAAGGGTGCAAGGGATGTGAGTTTACGAGGGAGGCCATCTTAGTGTATATGTGGCCAATTAAAGGGCTTGGGTGTTCGATTGAGCAACCTAGGGATGTCAACGCTCGAGTGTGGACCTAGGGTTCCAGATGCAACGACAATGAATGTTGTTCGAAGGGGTTTCAATCAAGTTGTGTAGTAGAGAGATATAAGGGATAATACATCAATGGGGGTTTTACGACTAAGGTATCTTATAGAAGTGTGATTTTAGTGAAGCGATGACTGGTGGTGTAGATGACAGAGAATGTCAAAGGGTTTGAGATACTTGATGAAAATCGATGAGTTTTATAATGGTGAGGAAGTGAGGTCTGACCAACGAGGGTCTGAGATTTTTTTTAACATCTGATAAGGGTAGTCAATCGGACTCGGATAACGAAGGCAACAACATGAAGCTGAAAGATGAAATGGCTGCCAGAAAAATAAAAGATGACAGTGTTGGCGAGGAGAGCACAGAAAGGCTGGATTTTCCGTTTTAGATTTTGCAGATAATGGAAGAAAGATAGTAGAGTGAAAAAATAAAATTTTGAAAGTTTAAAAAGTTTAAGTGTTGAATTAAACATATTTGTGTGTGTTAATATGCCATGTCATCAAATTAACTGGAATTAATGATTTAGTAAAGCATATTATTAACAAAAATTACTCAACTATTACTTTTTAAAACCAAACCGACCATCCATGTAATTTATTAAAGAAAAATAGGGATGGGATTTTTTCAGTTTACGGTTTTGTATTTTTCAATTGGAAGAAATGGACCCCACTTGACAACTGGCCAGTGGCCATTCAGAAATTAAGAAGGTTTGGTGGTGGTGGCGTGGGATGGCTGGCGGCTTGGGTATTCCCTCCCCCAGGTATATCTTATGAGCGATTCATGGCGGGCCAAATGAATAAATAAATAAATAGACAGACCGACCAAGATTTATGGCTCTTGAGAGGTTCAACGGAGACACATATTTCACGTGCCAAACCCAAAAGCAGAGATATATTGACCCTAAATTTGGTATTAGCCACACATGAAATACACGTTTGGGTCCTCGGGTTGATGAGAAAATTAATGATGATGTAACATTTTGTGGTGAATGGGTGACAATTGGTTCAATTTTTATTTTATGATATGACATTGACGGCTATGTTAAAGGAGAAGTTCTATATTATGGCAGTCTTAATATATGATGAGAAAAAATACTATTAGTTTTATTATTTTTTTTAATATTTTGAAAAAAAAATTATTTAAAATATTATTATTTCTATCTAAAATGTTAATGTTATAAATATTTTCGGTAAAGTGTATAGCAATAACAAAATCGCTAGAAAAAATAATATTTTAGGTAATATTTTACCGATTATGTTAACAAAACCGGTAAAACGTCCAATAATAACAAAAACAGTAGAAATAATAATATTTTAGGTAATTTTTTATCAAAAATATTAAAAAAATCAATAACATTTTTTCTTTTAACTATATATTAAAATTGTCACAAGACTTTCCCATGTTAAATGCTACTGAACTGGATAAGAGATTAAAGGCCAGACATTCAAAATATCCAATCATTGGTTTAAGCATGTCAAAGCATAAAATTAAACTAAGAAATAAAGAAAATTAATGATAAAAATGAACTAAAAATGCTTTTTCAAACCTTCAGCACAATATTTTAACTAAGTGGTAAATAATTTAATATATTTAAATAAGTTTCAAGTTTGAGAATTTAAGCATATAAAAAATCTCTATTAAGAAACTCCTCCATTAAAATTATACGTATCACACAAGTCGATCTAGATTAATCAAGATAAAATAAGAGAATTATAAATCATATTCAAATTTGTTTCTTTAAAAACAAATTAAGGTATAATATTTGAATTAGATTTGAGATGGCCAAACACCTAAATATTCCCGACAATATTCCTAATTGCGGGTGATGGAACTTGTTTAGGATAAAAATTACGTTATGAAAAAGGGGGGGGGGTAATTTTATTTTTTGAAAAACCAGATTATCTTTTCTCATCCCTATAATTGATACTGAATTTGGGTATGTCGATTGCAGAGGGGTAATTAAATTAATTGGCATGAACCAACAACACCAAAAATTACTGAGAGTTGGTAATAGAACTATAAGACTTACCTCATGTAAGCGAACAACGTTAGGATGCTTGAGCAGTTTCAAAGTGGCGATTTCTCTCTTTATCTGCGCAATTGGAGATTGAGATTTTTTTTTCTCGAATTTAGAATCCGAAATGCCCTTGAATTTACAGAAGAAACAGAAAGCAATCCGAAAACAAACAACAAATAAAAAGATCATTAGTAGTTTGGAAAGAAATTGAAGAACCTGATCGGCGATGTTGAGTTGAATGAGCTTAGACTTTTCAAGGATCTTGACGGCGAAAGGGAGACCGGAATGGAGACTCTTAGCCAATTTAACTTTACCGAAATTCCCTTCCCCGAGATTCCTCCCCAACTCGTAATTCCCCAATTGCAAAATTCCTTTCTTCTTCTTGTTGTTCTTCTCCTCTGTTCTCTCGATGCCCATTCACAACTGTTATCTCTGTAAATGAATCGAAATCTAAATAAAATTCCAAAAGATCTGCGCCTCACTGTATGTAATTTTCTGGTAAAACGAGAGCTTGGAGTAGAGAAGGCTTAAAAGAGAAGATAAATGGAGAGAAGAAGAGTTCGTACGCGAAAATGTTTTCGTAACTCATGAAACCGTTGAAATGGTCCTCCTCACGCCAACTTGGATTTAACTGCTCAAATTCATGTTTTGGTCCTTCCACTATATTCAAATGTGGGAATTAGTCTCAGTATCTTTTATTTCACATAATTCATAATCTCTCTTTTTGGAACTCATTGAGCGTCGTCCTCAGTGATAGAAGAGAGTGTTACTTCTCTTTAGATTTCAGGTTCAAATAACTGCACTTGCAGGGCGTGTGTTGTTAATAACTAAGAAAAATTATAGACATATACTACCTTATAATCACCTCATAATATTTAAATAATAATAATCTATATTTTTATAATGTCTTTAGTCGATCCAAATAATTGCACCATTAACTACTCTGATTAAAATTTTTATTTTCCAACATAAATAAAAATAATATCTACACAACGAGTAAGAATAATGTTTGTTTTTATTTTTATTTTCTACAACAAAAAATTTAATTAAAATAATTTAATTTCTGTTTTGAGAGATAATTATTTTAGATATTTGAACTCACAGATAAGATTATAAAATTTGAGTGGTTAAAGTAAAATACAAGGACTAATTCCTGATTTGAGTCGAATGGAATGACCAAAATCAAAATATGACCAGTTTTAAGATAAAGATGGTACTCCTAATAGGCAAGCCCACTATTTAAAAGCTTACCCAATTTGATGGAGGAAAGACTGCAACTTTTATATACTAATAATTTCATTCATACTTATCCCAATTATTCGGGATTTTCATCAATCTATTTACCAAATAATTCATACCTCTTTTATTATTACTTCTTCTTTTTTGTAACTACGGAACAGGCGATAGTGACCCTTGTAACTCTATTTACTTCATTCGTAAATATCAAAATTCAAACTCCTGATTTACTTAAAGAATCTAATATCTCATCCAATTAGATTAACTAATTGATGATTCTTTTATTACCATTATCATCATCATCATCATCATCATCATCGTTGGAGAAAAATATTATTTGTTCCCTAATTTTTGTTCCCAATAGATAAATTTGGTCTAGTCATCACTCATCACCTTATATAATTTTTGGGCTCATTTTTTTTAAAGAAAAATGATCTGCAAAATCTATTTTTTTTTCTTTGGATATCAAATAAAAATTAAATTTGGATTTTTAAAATCTAAAATTTTAAATTTATTTTGAAAGTAAGAACTTATATATATTCATATATCATTGTGTATGTTAAAAGAGGAGGCAGTATAACGCCACATGTTTTTCTAGGTTATTTGTGTTGTACATATTTTATTTTAATGTTTTAAAAATATTATATTTATATAATTTTATAAAAAAATTATGATAAGTTGACAACTTGATTCATGTTGTTTTGACGAGTGTATGAATTTCTGTTGTATTGTTATTGTTTTGATATGTCGTGTCTTAATTATTCTTTTATTTTGTGTGTTGTATAGTTATATTATATTGAAAAATATCAAATAGAACTTGTATTTTTTTATATGCAAGTTTTAACGTTGTATATTAATGTCGTATTTGACTTGTTTGTTCTAATTTATTTAATGGACGTTGAGATCTAAATACTATAAATCAAAAGACAGACATATTTCATGTAAATCCAAAGCTTAATATTTTGTTCACCAACCTATTATCTAATATGATATGGCAGGCACTAGTCAAACAAGGGTGAGCAGCCGGCAAGTTCAAAGTTTGCCTTCGCAATCACATTGCCCAAATAATAAGTAAAATAGTAGATTATTATTATGTAAATCTAGGGATGGCCATTTCACTACCAGACGAATTCGTCAGATTAATTTTTTATTTTGAAAATCTTGATCAGAGTCGAGTCATTTTAAAGATGAGATCAGATTAGATCAGATTTAGGTAAAAAGAATCCAACTCAACATTATATTATTATTATCTCTTATTAAAGATAATTACAATAATAACTATTTTATTTTTTTTCGATTAAATTCTCATTTTACCTAGTAAAAATAAATTTATACCTAAATATCATGTCGAATTTAAACCATCATAAACCTTAGTTAGGTCTAGTGCGGGTGGAGAGATTTAATTTTTGGGTCAGGTTCAAATGAGTTAAAAACTCAACCCATGACCATCCGAGGGAAACGATGAATAAAAAATAAACGAAACTAGTTCACACAATTTGGAACATACAACCGAATCTATGAAATAATCCCCACTTGTCTTTCCACTACAAGTTCCTACATTTCTATTTCAAAAATTGAAGAGGGAAAAAGTTTTGTACAAAATCATTTACAGCTCAACAAACTGTTTATGACAAATCTAAGAAGGCGGATGCTGGCGGATTCGGATGTGGATGCAGATGACATGGTTTGTACATCATCGACAATCTGAGAGACCTGTCTGAAGATAGGTACGACGTGCATGAAAATTGTTGGATCTGAGGGGACTATGGCAACAGCTACATCAGTCATCCATGCCAGCTTTCTACTTGTTTCCTTATTGATATCACAAGCCAGTTGCTGGAAAAGAGCCAGCAATACTCCTTGGCTCAGCGGGCATGGTTTCATCAACAATATCCCTTGCAGATCGACCTGGTGAATTCAATTCACAGCAACAACTGTCAGACCAGGTCTCAAACTAGATCTTTCTTCTTGCTGGAAAATATTGTCGTCATGAATAAGAGTGAGTACGTTTATTCATCCGTTGTTAACTTACCTGAGAACACAACCAGGAAACTATGGAGACATCACTTCTGTGCAGGGCTGCTGCGAATGCTTCATCATATTTCTTCTCAGCTATCATTCTTCCCAACTCTTTCATTGGATCCATATGTGCCTCCGGCTGCTACAAAAAGAACATATATCAGTCGGTGTGAGGCAGATAAACATGAATAGTGAGCATCAGATATTTTATTCTTCCTTTCTATTTACTGAGAGTTCTGGGTAGAGAAACAGAGAGAGCAAATGAGCATACCATCTCATGTAGATAAGCCAAACGGTCCATTACTCGGTTGTGTCACCAAGGGATTTCCTGCATTAGAGTTACCCCCTGCAGCTGCCATAGCTAGAAGTTTTCGTTGCCCATTTGCCAATTCTCCATTTAAAGTTTGTGTGATTGAAGCTGCAGAATTAATAGCTTCCTGCAAATAGAAAGCAGGTCATCTTAAAAGACTTGGTTGTACCAGCCAAGTCTATAATACAAATATGTAAAAAGCTGCAGACAGCCGTATAATCAATCATCCATTACTAAAATTCTTGGGAACAAACAAGTTTAGTACCCTAAAACCCAATACTTCACATAATATCAAAGGCCATCCTTCTATGGTTCAATTCCGTGCATGTCGGTGTAAAAGCACCAGGCTATGATACTATATTCTTATAAATCTCCCATTCAAGCACAAATCCTAATATTGGGCATAAATATCTACCTTCAGAACTTATCTTGGTAATTTACAAGATTAATCAGGCAACCAGATTTTGCAGAAAAAATGTTCGAATAAAGCCACCTCTATCACCGTACAAGACTCATTTATGCATCATCAGTCAATCTACAGCTATCAGCAAACAGTAGTAATACTTTCCTGCAACTTATCCTAGAGAAAGTCAACAACATTTACGAAGACCAGTAAAGACCATAAAAGATGAGAAGAATATTCAATTAAATTTGTTGATAGCTTTTATTTCTTTCAAAAAATTTGTTGATAGTTATGCTACCAAGAAAACTCACTTTTGACACAATAAAGTAGGAATTAAGTCATCATCCAAGAAACCAACGAACTGTCACTAATCTACCATACCTGTAGAACAGCGACAACGGGAGAATGTGATTTTTCAAATTGCTGCTGTGCAGCAGCTGTGTGTTCTCTTAGCCCTTTCTGAAATTTGCTCAAACATGGATTTGCATGACATCTCGAAAGCTGGAATAAAAAAAGTTTCCAAGCCAGACCTCAGTGCATCCTAAAGACATATCCAGCATTTCTCTAATCAGCAGAAAATTATCTGAGTTCAAAAGTCAGCAAAATGTCAACAGGAGGATGACCAATAGAGGGGGATATCTAAAAAACATTGAATTTAGAGACATAGAAACAATAAGAAATAACCAGAGCAGTGTTTGGACATTCATCTGAGGGGTTCTAAAGCTAAAGGGTTATCTTCAGGAAACACGAGGCAGATAGTTATTCTTCTTCCCCCCGGCCCCAACCCCAAAAAAAATCTTCTATCAACTTTAAATTCAGAGCAGTTTAAGTTCAACCACCTGTGTCACCATAAAGTAGAGGGGAAAATAGGAACAAAAAATTTCATGTGAAATAGAATTTGGTGTTTCTACCAATCATAAACACGAAGCTTATCCATTTAGTAGGGTACAACTCTTCAATTGAATTTGGTGATACTGTACAATAAATGTAATTGCATTTTACAATAGAAGTAAAAAGTCATGTGAAAGGTTGTGAATTTCATTTACAAATGCCCATGAAACATTTGAATGCTTATTTGTCAAGAAGAATAAATTCACCAATCTGACAGATCTAAATTCATATAAATGAACCTTGATTATCTAGAAATAAATTATATTTCCTTATCAAGCTCCAAATAGGGAAAGAGAAAATGCGAGGGAAGGCTCAAATGAATACAGGGTAAAAACAACCGACATGTGTAAAAAAACTGACATAAGTACAAAAAAGAGGATGCATGAACAAGAAATTACCTGAAGTGCTTGCTTTCCAGAAGTTTGAAATTGTGCTTGGATTTGCCGGGCCAATGTCACTTCAAGTTTTGAACTGACCGACTTCTCCAAAAGATTCACTGTCTTCTCTCCAACTCCTTTCTGTAAATTACCCAATTACAAACCCCATAATATAACTACTATAGTTTTAGTAGCATAAGGGAGTTGTATACCATATTTTACTACATTTAGAGGAGAAAAATTCACTAGCATAAAATGAAGCCGCTTGATGAAAGAAAGCTACCACAGCAACAAATAGTGTAGAAACATTTGAGGCATTGCCAATTTTTACCCAGAAACAAAGTGAAAGATAGAACAAGATAGATGGAACCTTTTCAGTATATTTTCAATAATACGATCAGCTGTGTTTAAGACTAGTTAAATTACTATTTAACATTTGGGATTCTGAAAAGAACTATATAGTGTTTAGTTTTTTTTATTTAATTCATCAGTTTCATCAAATCTGCGAGAAAAAATAAATTGAATACAAATTTTTTCCTATGAATATCACATTGACCAGTACCAAGAGGCAACTGTTAACATTATGCTGGTGCATCTGTCCAAATAAATGAACACTCCACTCATATAGGACACCAAACAATCTGATATGTCACCACAATTTGACCTTTCTTTATTTACCTGGAACGACTGGCAGAAGATATACTTTTCTCCAGAGTGGGAATAATAGTCCGAGCCACAACAGGGCCAACTGCAATTATTTCCTTCTTTAAGGATTTCTCATACATTGCTGGCAAGTACTTATTAATACAGTTGGTGAGCAAATTTTTTATCTGCTGCATTTGGTCTCTTTCTAACTTCTCTTGTCTTGCATTTTCATCTTGGACACGAGCCCACAAAGCATCTGTATTTGCCTTCACAGCTTTCTCAATGCTCCTGCCCAAGGATTCTTCCAGTCTTTTCCCTTCTTTGTTAACCTGAGCAGAGACAATTGCATTCATCTGCTTCTGCACGCTAAGGGACTGCATGGTGCAACAAAATCATTATATTAAGAAGATTATATCACAAATGTTAACACACACACAAACACAAGTGATTCTCCAATTTTTTTCCTAAAAGAAACAATATTTTATTCAAAAAGTTGTCGATAATTTTTTTTTATAGAAAAACTACCTGCTGAAGCATATCCTGCATGGCTAGCAATTGGGGGAAAGTAGCATCTGTCGACAGAGCACTGGAACAGCACCCTGGTTCATTAGATGAATTTATAGAATTATACGGGCTCGCTGAAGGGGAAGATTCGATAGATACTCGAGAAGTTTTCTTCTTCTGCTTTTTCCCTTTAGCAGAAGCAGGAGATGGGGAAACAGTGACGGCAGTGTCTGTCTCACCTACCTTTGGAGAGGAATCTTTAATCACATTATGGTCATCTCCATCTCCAGCATTAGTAAGTCTATCTGCTTGAACTGAAACACCAATAGGATTAGCTTGTTGAGCTCCCTCTACAGAAAATTCTCTGGTCATCTGAATTCCAAGATCCGATGCCTGAGAGTTTCTTTGTTATCTGTAACAGTAGTATGAGAGCCTTGTGGACATTTGGTTTCATTAGTTTGAGAAAACCTTGTCTCACGAAGAACTTCGTCATCTACCTCTATTCTATCAGCATCATTCTTGATCACATCTTCGACTGCTGCCTCCCCCTCATTAATAACCCGACTAACCTGAGCATTCTCTGTCGATGAATATATATTAGACAATATCTCAGATGGTGTTACCAGATGGGTTGGGTGTTTTTGCACTGCATGAGGATCAGGAACCGTTGAAATGTCATTTTGGGCAACATCTTCATCTTTCTGCAAGTGATCACCTGAGTAGGGCATTTCAACCATATTCTCCCGGACCATACCTACTTTGCGGCCAACAGAATGACCAAGGGTTGAGTGGTTAACATGATCAGAACCTGATGGACTTCTAAAACCAAAAGACTTTCGTGAAGTGTGCGTATTTTCAGCACCACTACTAGACAGAAAAGTACTTGACTTACTATCCATGCAAGACACAGCACTCTTGGTTATGAAAGCAACCTCAGAAGAAGATGATTTTTGTGGATGGCTCAACATGGGAGCACTTTCACAGCTGCCGGAGTTTATACATGACACCGAAATTGAGGAGCTTAGAGTCTTCTCAGTTGGTTTATATCCACTAGATAATTCCAAAGAAACATCAGAGTTCATACCATCATAAACATGAACAACATTGGAATCTGTTTTGACCAGGTTTGTGTTTTCCAGGAGTGGTGGCAGGCATTGAGACAAGTCCAAAGCATATTGCTGAATAGCCTGTGTTTGAACACAGTAGACTTGGACAGTAGATTCTCCACCTGTCAAACTATCACTTGTTCCAGTGAGACTCAATATAGGCATTGTGACAGTGAATTCAGCAATATATCCTGGTTTTATAATATAATCGCTTCTTTAAAAAAACTTCAAAAAGTTTGAATGATTGCTTTGTCATGAACACGGAAATCCTCTTTGAAGTTCAAAGGTTTTCCTATCATGGAAGAACTTGCATGTGAACCTGATAATGTTTCAAAATAGAAACTTGGTAGAAGAAAATAAGGTATAAATATACCTGAGTGTGGCCACAAAGCAAGGATCGGAGGGCAGTGTTGATGTTGAGTATACGGATATTCCCAAGCTTGAGATCATTGCATATGTAATTCCTATTAACAGCAATCTGATGACCCAGAACAAGGCTGGGATCAGAAACGTACTTGGTAATGGGAGTGACTTCAATTTGGGGCTGTACTTCACTTGGCAGCCTGACATTAATATCATAAAGGGGATTGGTTCCAAAGAGATGTCTGCCCTTGGGGGCTTTACTGCTCAGCAGTCGGACAGGTGAGGGAGAGGGAGAGGGTGAGGGCGAAGGAGCAGATGGGTTCATATTAAGAAGTGGGGCAGAAGGGAGAGGAGCCGGAGTTTGTGACTGAGTTTGAGAGCCAAAAAAGGACAACAAAATGTCGTTTCCTGATGTAGGAGTGGCGGATACCGAGGGTTGGGATTGATAAGGAATGGTTCTATTGCTATTAAGCTGAGGATTAGGACTAGGATGGGAATGCAAAGGGTGTTGGTGTTGAGCAAGTGGGTAGGGAAGGTATTGATGGGGTAGAAAGGGTAGGGCCCAGTAGGCGGAGGGTAAGATGAGGAAGGCACCATATAGGTAGGTGGAGACGACATGGAGGATTGGGCTGGGAACCATGGAGAAGTAGTCAGGTTGGTAGTGTTAGAAGTTGCTATTGCGTTCATGTTTTGAATATGCTGGTGTTGCAGCATAGGGCTGGAACTGGGATTAAACAGTGTGCTCAAATCAACCAGCCCGCTTCCACCTCCACTGCTGCTTTGTGGTTGATGATTGAGATTACCAGAGGAAGCCATCTAATTCCAAATCCAAATACGATGAACTAAAGAAGCAGGGGTACAGACTTGTTCGGATCTAACTTATGTGGAATACAAGGAATAGGAGGGTTTCATGTATCCGTCTAACTTCAATTCAGATCACAATCGAAACTTAAGATATCGAATCTTGAATCTCTTGCCACCACTCTTCTTGCGAGGGTTGCCCAGGCTGGATGACGACTCGAAGAGTCCAATGAACTATAAAATTGAAACACCAAAAGCCTTTCAGTTCTTTTAATCAAGTAATTCACTAATAAACCATTTCGGAACTGATACAAAAACCAGGAAGGAGCGCTACTACCACACAATGATTCATACATACATCCATTCAGTTCTATCAGGTATCTTCATCCCAAATCCAAAGCATTGAACAACAAACAAACAATATTGCTCTTCCCCCTTCGGCAAAATCAATGAGATAATGCGTTGAATTTTTTTTCACGAGATAGTGCCCTCGCCAGATTAATTGCTCAGGTGGTGCCCTCTACAGTCCCGGGGGTAGGTCGCCATGCACGCCCAGCGACCTATCAGGTCGCCATGCACGCCCAACGACCTCCATGCACGCCCAGCTCGCCAAAGGTCACCATGCAGTCCATGCTTGGACTGAACAATGTTGGTGGTTTAGACATGGCCCTGGGCGAGGTTGGAGTCTCTGCATGGCAACGTGGCATGGGTCTGGGCGAGGTTGGAGTCTCTGCATGGCCGTGCATGCATGCGACATTGTAGGTCGCCAGGGCATCCCAACGACATTGTAGGTCGCCAAGGGATCCCAACGACCTATGCCTTTGCCCCACTTTGCTGCCTCTGCGTCTCTGCTCCCATGCAGCGTGAAATCAGCTGCATTATTGCAGCAACATGGGCGTGAAATCAACTGCATTATTGCAGCACTTATTGCTGCATTATTGCAGCCCGTGAACGTGAATCGGCCACCTATAATTGAAGCAATACCCGGTTGTTGTATTATATATTGGATGGATGGCAATTAAGAGAGAAAGAAAGGGAGAAAATAGCAAAGGAGAAGATAGCAGAGAAAAGAGGAGGAAGAAGAAAGGGAGAGCACAACATCGAGGTAAGTTTTTTTTAATTATTTTAATTAGTTTATTATTTTAAATTATTAGTTTGTTAGTTTATGGTTTAAGTTAAAACAAAATTTTAGTTAATTATTTAATTTGTTTGTTTGATGGTTATATATTAAAAAAATAATTAATTAGTGTGTTAGTTAGTCTAATATTTAATTAGTTTGTAGTTAGTTAAATAGTTAAGTTATATTTTGGTTGTTGAATTTATATTATATAAAAAATTAGTTTATTAGTAGTTTAAGTTTTATTATAATAAAAATAGTTTATTAGTTTAAGTTATATAAAAGAATAATTATTTAAATTAGTTTATTGTTATAAATTATTAGTTAATTAGTTTATTATTATAAATTAGGGTAAAACAAAAAATTAGTTAATTAGTTTGTTAGTTTAAGTTATATTATTGTTAGTTTAAGTTATATCATATAGAAATAAAAAATTATTTAATTAGCATGTTTGATAGTTACATATTAATAAAAATATTTAGTTAGTTTGTTAGTCGTTAGTTATATATAAAAATATGTAATTAGTTTGTGTTAGTTAAATAGTTAAGTTATTTGTTTGTTGAATTTATATTATATAAAAAAATTAGTTAATTAGTTTTTTAGTAGTAAATTATAATTAAAATCATTTATTAGTTTAATTTATATTAAAGAATAGTTTATTAGTTAACGTTATATTAAAGAATAGTTTATTAGTTGTTTAAGGGAAAATTTACGTTTAATTTATATTTTAAAAAGTTTAGTTTGTTAGTTTATTAGTTTAATATTATAAGTTATTATATTAAATTTTTTTGTTGTGTTGTAAAATAGTTAGTTAGTTAGATTATATTAGTTACATTAAATGAATTTTTAAATACTGTTGTTTACTTTTGTACAGATTCATTCCAATGGCTGACCAAATTCCACTGCTGAGACTTGACAATGAACATATTTCAAGTCATTTGGGAATAATGGTGAATAAAATATTTGTTTAATGAATTATAATTAATAAATGTTTGAATATTATTTTATGATTGTGATAAATTTTTTGAAATATTTAATTGCAGGAGGACGAGCAGCGAGTCCTTCGTCATCGGCTACATAAAGTGCCCAAGCCACACAGATTGATAGAAGAAAACTTGCAGGAGGCTGGATTTTGGTATGTAACATTTGTGCGAGATTACAAGTTGGTCCCAGGTTTGATCAGTGCCTTGATTGAGCGTTGGAGACCAGAAACGCACACGTTTCATTTGCCGTGTGGCGAATGTACCATAACTCTGGAGGATGTGGCATTGCAACTCGGGGTCCAAACAAATGGGATGCCAGTGGTAATGTCACATGAGTTTAATAATGTGGCACAACTTTGTAGCTTGTTTCTTGGGAAAACGCCCGTACCACCAGAGTGTAAAGGGTGGCGTGTGAGGTTGTCATGGTTGAAGAATGAATTTCAGCTTCAACCAAATAGTACGGAGCACGAAATTATATATGCAACACGAGCATATATATTACAGTTGATTGGGGGTATTTTAATGTCGGATAAATCCGGTAGTTATGTTCACACTCAATAACTTTTTTTTTTAAGAAATTTTGAGAATAGTAGGCAATATAGTTGGGGATCGGCGATATTGGCGTTCTTGTATCGTGAGATGTGCAAGGCGTCATTAGTCGTGAATGATAATAATACAGCAGAAATCGGTGGATGTTTGTTGCTGCTACAGTCATGGGCTTGGCATAGACTTCCGTTTTTGACACCGATTAGTCGGACTGCGGTTGACTTTCCGCTTGCCGGAAGGTAATATGAATTCTCTATTTTAATATAAAATATTAATTATAAAATAAAAATGACCATATTTTTATATTGATTGATATACAGATGGAGGCATAAAATTGAAGGCACGGGGTTGGTGCACAACAACATTAAAGAGTTCAGGCTGAAGATCGACATTAAGGCAAAAAATGAGGTATGTATAATCTGTTATTTTTAATTATTATTTAAATTAACTATATTATTTGATTTAAATAAATTTTATTGTTTTTGTAATTTTACAGTTTAATTGGAGACCATACATGAATGAAGAAATACTTGCGTTGATACCACACGATATTTTAAATGGGTTTCAATATTGGTGTGCTGTTACACCATTGATCAATTTTGCGTTTGTTGAGATCTAATTTGGGGATAGAGTGTTGAGGCAATTCCACTTCCACCAACCTATTCCGCGGAGTCCATGGGATCATGACCTCCTCCAAATCTTAGATGGTCGTCGTCAGGTGAATTGGGTTGAGACGCATGGCCAGCTGCACAGTTTTGATGGTCGTCGTAAAGAAAATGTTAATTGGGTTGAGAATCATGCAATCTACATTAATGCTTGGAACAATAGGGCTTCATTCATGCCAACTCTTGACGACATTCAAGACGACGACTTTAATTTTGAGACTTCGGCTTACCTTGCTTATTTTTTGGATAATGGAAAGCCATTCTTGACAACAATTGTAGAGAGGCGACAATTTTTGAGGTTTAAGAAAAGATTTGGTAAAGCTGAATACTCTCTACCAAGTGGGAGTGGGAGTTCATCTCAACAACCTGAAGCGGAAATGACCGATGTGGATAATAGCGCATCACAACCGTTCGACGATGCATACATACCAGAGTTTGTGCAGCCTGATGCATCCATCTACTCTCCCATGTTTTCGTCAACGTATGACTTTGAACACATGTCAGTTCAAATGCCCCCAACGAATGAGGAGGATGGGTACCATACTCCTGAGCAACCGCAACGGCCACAACGCATCAGACGTCCGCCCCAACATTATCATTCAACAACACCCCGACATCGGCAACAATTGTAAACTAGTTTGTTATTTGTTACAAATTTAATATTGACATTAGACTAGTTTTTTCAAACATTAACAAATTTGACATATTTATAATGATTTTTAGTATCAAATCATTATTATAATTTCATTACTAGTTATGTAACGAAAATATGGTTAATTGAACCAAACATTGTTCATTGTTCAAGTCGTAAATCATTACTATCAAATCATTACTAAATCATTAATATCAAATCATTAAATATTAATAATAAATTATTATTACTAATCATTACTAATCATTACTATCAAATCATTAAAAATTAATAATAATTTCATTATTACTAATCATTACTAAATCATTACTATCAAATCATTAAAAATTAATAATAATTTCATTATTACTAATCATTACTAAATCATTACTATCAAATCATTATTATAATTTCATTACTAGTTATGTAACGAAAATATGGTTAATTGAACCAAACATTGTTCATTGTTCAAGTCGTAAATCATTACTATCAAATCATTACTAAATCATTAATATCAAATCATTAAATATTAATAATAAATTATTATTACTAATCATTACTAATCATTACTATCAAATCATTAAAAATTAATAATAATTTCATTATTACTAATCATTACTAAATCATTACTATCAAATCATTAAAAATTAATAATGATTTCATTATTACTAATCATTACTAAATCATTAATATCAAATCATTAAATATTAATAATAATTTCATTATTACTAATCATTACTAAATCATTAATATCAAATCATTAAATATTAATAATAATTTCATTATTACTAATCATTAATATCAAATCATTAAATATTAATAATAATTTCATTATTACTAATCATTACTATCAAATCATTAAAAATTAATAATAATTTCATTATTACTAATCATTACTAAATCATTACTATCAAATCATTAAAAATTAATAATAATTTCATTATTACTAATCATTACTATCAAATTACTATTAAATCATTAAATATTAATAATAATTTCATCATTTCTAATCATTACTAAATCTTATAAATACATAGAAATTCATAGAAATACATATATCATTACTAATGATGAGGCCTATATCTTGGTAAACTAGGACAATTGTTTTTTGAATGGCCTTCACCCCTACATAATCCGCATCTCTTTGTTTGACCTCTCTCTCTAGCATGGAAATCCATACTGGTATGAATACGAGTGGACTCAGGTCGACCCTTTGGACTTCTGCGAAGCATTGGATTTGGCAGTCATTCGTCATGATCTTTTCTGAGCCAATATGATTCATTTGGTATCTGTCTGAATGCATAGCTGTAGACATTTAATATCCTACGTAAGTGAAAGCACTCATCAACATAAGTGTATGCGCTTACACCAGCATACATACATGCAGCGACTGCATGAGCACATGGATATTTCCATGCCTGAAAACGACCACAATCACACCATTTCTGTCGTAAATCAACTCTAAATGTTTGGTCTTCTCCTCCGACGTTACGACGTATGCACGACACGACAAAAGTATGACCAACTCGGTCGAAATTATGAACAACCATTGATGTTGCCAATCGCTTATTTGCTTCCATTGATTCCACCACTGTAGGAGCCCAAGTTTTACCTCTATTTATAAGACTATCTATTTCTTTGCCTTTGTCCGACCAAACTTTAGCCAATCTAAAGTACGTCTCTTTCATCACACTCGCAATTGGGAGATGGCGTGTACCTTTTAGTACCAAATTAATGGCCTCAGCAAGGTTTGTGGTCATATGTCCGTATCTCCGACCTTCATCGTATGCTTGTGACCATTTTTCCCGCGGTATTTTTGAAGCCCACTTCCAAACACGCTGATCATCGTAAAATACCTTCAAATTCTCCAATCTCTTGTCAAAATTTGGTCGACGTAGTTCGTATCCTGTTTCATAATATACTGTGTTAAACCGCAATTAAAAAAACCATGTAAAAAATGCACAAATATTGAAAATAAAACTTACCCATGCTGACTATCTCGCTACGAATGTGTGCGTTATGAAATTGGTCGATACTATTCTTGCCAATATGACAGATACAATATGTCGGATATGCATACGGAGGTATCCAACGACTTCCTGGTCGTTCAATTGCCGCCAAAATACCCGTTCCTCTATCGGATATCAAGCAAACTCCATCTTCACGAACGACATATTGACGTAGATTGGTCAGAAAGAAATCCCAAGCCTCTGTTGTCTCTCCCTCAACAATGGCGAATGCAATTGGGAAGATATTTCGCTCACTATCTTGAGCAACTGCCATCAAAAGTACATACCTATATTGACCATACAACCACGTACCATCTACTTGGATCATACGTTTACAAAATGGAAATCCTTCAATACATGCCTTGAATGCCCAAAATTGTAACATCCTCCATGCCGGGTTAGTGATTAATTTGCAAAGTTTCAATACTTGGTGATTTAAGTAAAATGATGGAAGAGTTGAATGATCTATTTGAGTTATTTGGTGTAGGATTGAATTATAAAGAAGGAGAATTAAGAGGGCAAAAGAGTAAATGAGTAAATGAAATAATTAAATATTCCTTAGGGTGATATTATAAATCACGTGGGCATTTGAGATAAGCATTCCAGACTTTTCTCTTCTTCTCTTCCTTCTCCAACCGTGAAGCTTGCAAGTAAAGGTAAGAATCTGAACCTTGGTAGTTTCTTTGATTTTTAGATTGGAAATGGAAGTTTGGATGTTATATAAGCTAAAGGAAAGCTTATATGACATTAAGACAACAAGATAAGTGTTTTAGAGATAGATTTGGAAAATGAGTTTTTAGATGAAATTTTGATATGGATGAGTTTTTGAAGTTTGAATAAGATTTTTGACCTGCAAATAAGTTAATTAAGAAGTATGAGGTAATATAATTGAAATTAGAACAAGTTGAAATTTGAGTAAGATTCTTCAATTCTATATGGATGATTAGTTTTTTTTAGTTTAGAGGTATTAAATGGATAATAATTAGTTTAAGTAAGTGTATGAAAGTTAAGAGTATTAAAGAGAGTGAAATATGTATGTTTGAGCTGAAATGAGATGATTTTCGAGCTCAAAATAGGATTTCTGGGCTAGGGGAATCGGTACCCATTCAAGGGGAACCGATACCCCCAGGGGGGAACTGATTCCCCCATGTATAAAAAAAAAAGAAAGAAAGAAAAGAGAAAAGAAAAGAAAGAAAGACTAAACTATTAATTCATTAAATTGGTAAGTTATTAAAGATTAATTTCAAGACATAGACATCTGATACTCATCTTGGAAATTATGTTTATGTAGATACCGAGCCTACACGAGTTCGGGAACAATCTACAAGTAGGATCGATCGAGGACAAGGCAAAGAAATATAGGTGAGTGCATATGCATAGCATAATTATAGAAATATACTCCATTCTAGACTTGTGATAAGTCTAGATTTTTATATCTTGGTACATGAGCATATTCTGTATTATGAGACATGACATGAGTTCATATAAAATGCATTATATGACATGAATATGTGGGAAAAGTTATGAGCTATGTGAAAAGGTAAGAATTTACATGTCTACGCGATATTGACTACGTGAAATGTAAAAGCCCATGTTATGTATATGAGAACTATAGGTATAGTTGGCATGCCAAGGGTAGAGGGTTTACGCGGTCCTTCGGGACATATGTATATTCTTTGGAACATGTGTGAAGTCTTGAAAGATACATACTTGATCCCTAGTATATGTATATGATTCTTAAGGAATTCTATGTGGTCCTTATGGACATCATTATATGGCAATACGGTGCAATTCTACGCGGTACTTCGGTGCATTTATACGAGCTGTGGTGACAACATAGTGCACAACCTCACATTACTCAGATACCTTAGGTTCTCAATATGCTATCATGGGCCAATAAACTTATTAATACAGATTCATGAATGTTAAAGTCATACGCTTACAGGTATGGATATTGATGATGTAGACTACATTGATTAAGTACATGTTTGCATCTCATTTCATATGATCATGACATTTTCATTACATTGCCTTGTTATTATTATTGCCTCACTAAGTCGATGACTTAGCGTGTGAGTGTTTCACACGTAGGATCCGAGAAAATAGACGAGACAGGTGAAGCAACTTGACAGTATTACTCCTGCAACCACCAGATCAGAAGCAACTTAATCAGTAGGTCATTTTGTTATGTAAATAGCAGTTGGCATGTAATTAAAGGGTTAAGTTGTGTATGCTCTGAATATTTTGGTAAACTTATTTACAATATGTATATTATCGTATTTTTTAATATAAGTTCAAATATTTTGCTATTATTTGTTAAGAGTTGTGTTTTAAAGTCAATGTAGTATCTCTGACTCATATCCGGGTCGGGTACGGGTTGGGGGTGTTACATTTAATGGTATCAGAGCTATGGTTTAGCCGATTCTAGGCATAAACCAGAGTCTATAGAGTCTTTAAATGGAATACATGCCAACAAATAGTGAGAACTTCTGATCTGGTATAGTATGAGTATGATGTCTTGCTAATAGAACAATGTGTTTATTCTTATTAGATGTCCGGACATAATAGCTCCCGAAGTGAAGCGGGAGAAGATAGGCATGCTGAAAGCAGTAATTCACCTGCCCTGGCCAGGCAAGGTGAAGAACAAGCATCTCAAGGAGTGCCTGTGCAAGATCAAGATACGTTCTTCAGAACGTTAGACGCTATTCTGACGCGTCTTCAACCTTCTGCTCCACTAACTCAAAGAATTAATGTAGCAAAAGAGTTGAGAGGTTTAGGAGCTTCCGAATTTAAGGGAGAAGCTGAGGAAGGTCCAGTGTCAGCGGATCTTTGGTTGAATGATTTGAAAATCATGTTAGATGGTCTCCACTGTTCCGAAGTGGAGAAATTAGATGGAGCTGTGTCTTTATTGAGGGGTCAGGCGAGGATATGGTGGACGAACGTCACCATAAGGATGTCAACCGACCAGTTGACTTGGTTTTTGTTTTTAGAAGAATTTAAAAACAAGTATATTGGATATCAGTTTATCCGACAAATGAAGCAGGAGTTTATGAATTTGAAGCAGATGAGCCGCTCTGTATATGAGTACGAATGTGAGTTTAATAAGCTGAGCAGGTTTGCAGCTGAGCTTGTGCCTACTGAAAAAGATGCTTGCGAATGGTTCATGGAGGGCTTGCACCCTAGACTTAAAGAAATGTTGATAGTATTAAACTTGTCCTCGTTCCAGGAGGTGATCAATCGTGCAAAAGCTCTTGAAAGGGCTCAGAATGAAAGATTTGGGGACTCAAGAGTTCAGACATCAAAGAGGACGACTACTTCTTCTAGCTCAGTACCAACAAAAAGGGGAAGAGACTCGGGATTTCGATCACAAACTAGATCAGAATCAGTTGCATCGTCTGCTAGGGGAGCAAGTCAGGCAAGACCTAGACAGACGCAGTCAGTGGAATCTGGTGCTGGGAGATCTACTCCGAGTCAAGGGAGACAGTGTCAGCACTGTGGAAAAAACCATTATGGGGCTTGTCGTATGGCTGCTGGGACTTGTTTTCGATACGGAGATGCCGGACATTTTATACGGGATTGTCCATTGATTGTTAGTGAGCCTGCACCATCTGGAAGATTTGGTTCTTCCTCACAAAGAGGACGAGGAGGAGGCAGAGGAAGGAACCCGTCTGAATTCTCTGCTCAACCTGAAGTTCGATCCACTGCTCGGGTATACAATCTAAAGACAAGTGAAGACCGTGATGACCCTGATATTATAGCAGGTACTTTTTAGTTGTATGATAAATTAGTATTGGTGCTGATTGATCCGGGTTCTAATTATTCTTATATTACAAGTAAGTTAGTAAAGGAGTTGAGGATTCCTATAGAAGCTACGAGTAATGTAATGATAGTAACTAATCCGTTAGGGCATAGTACTCAGTAATGTAATGAGTAACTAATCCGTTAGGGCATAGTACTCAGGTGGACAAAGTCTGTAAGGGGTGTCCCATAAAGGTTCAGGGAATTAAATTCCCTGCTAATCTGATGGAATTACCCTTTGACAAATTTGAAGTGATTCTGGGAATGGATTGGTTGTTTCATTATTATGGGAATGTCGACTGTAGATTGAAAAAGGTAACCCTGAAGAGTCCAGAAGGAATAGAAGTTAATGTGATCAGTGAAATGTGTAATCCTTTAGCAAATGTAATATCAGTGATGTCTGCCAAGAAATTATTGCTACAAGGATGTCAGGGGTTTTCTTGCAAATATGATTAATTCAAGAGCTCAAGAGAAAAGGTTAGAGGAAATTCCAATAGTTCGAGAGTTCCCTGATGTTTTTCCTGCTGAATTGCCAGGATTACCTCCGGATAGAGAGGTAGAATTTCAAATTGAAGTAATGCCAGGAACCGCTCCAATTGCAATGGCACCTTATCGGATGGCTCCGAAAGAATTGCAAGAGTTAAAGAATCAATTGCGAGATTTGTTAGAAAAAGGATTTATTCCACCAAGTGTGTCACCTTGGGGAGCTCCGGTGTTATTTGTTAAGAAGAAGGATGGATCAATGCGTCTCTGTATTGATTATCGACAGCTTAATAAGGTGACCATTAAGAACAAGTATCCCCTTCCGCGCATTGATGACTTGTTTGATCAACTAAAAGGAGCTTCGGTATTTTCGAAGATCGATCTACGTTCGAGTTATCATCAATTGAAGATCCAGGAGAAAGATATTCCGAAGAGACAGCTTTCAGAACGAGATATGGTCATTACGAATTCATCGTAATTCCATTCGGAGTAACAAATGCACCTGCAGCTTTCATGGATCTCATGAACAGGATTTTTCAGCCCTATCTGGACCAGTTTGTTGTTGTCTTTATTGATGACATACTGGTTTACTCGAAGTCCATTGAAGAGCACAACACACATTTGAGGCTAGTTTTGCAAATTCTCAGGGATAAAAATCTCTATGCGAAATTGTCTAAATGTGAATTTTGGCTAGACGAAGTAATTTTCTTAGGGCATGTGATCTCGGCAGTTGGGATTAGAGTAGACCCTCAGAAGGTTAAAGCTATAATGGATTGGGAAGTTCCTAAGAATGTGTCTGAAGTTCGGAGTTTTCTTGGACTTGCCGGTTACTATCGAAGATTCGTTAAGAATTTTTCGATGATTGTGCTGCCTCTAACAAAGATAATGAGAAAGAACGTACCATTTGTTTGGACTTCTGAATGTCAAGAAAGTTTCGAAGCTTTAAAGAGAATTCTGACGGAAACTCCGATATTGGTTCAACCGAAATCTGGCAAGAATTTTGTAGTATACAGTGACGCATCCCATAACGGGTTGGGGTGTGTATTAATGCAAGAAGGAAAGGTGGTAGCGTACGCATCGAGACAGTTGAAACCACATGCTGACGAAACTCCGATATTGGTTTCAACCGAATCTGGCAAGAATTTTGTAGTATACAGTGACGCATCCCAACGGTTGGGGTGTGTATTAATGCAAGAAGGAAAGGTGGTAGCGTACGCATCGAGACAGTTGAAACCACATGAAAGGAATTACCCCACTCATGATTTAGAAATGGATGCTTTAGTATTCGCTCTCAGGATTTGGTGTCATTATCTTTATGGGGAGCGTTGTTACTTATATACGGATCATAAGAGCCTAAAGTATCTGATGACTCAAAAAGAATTGAATTTGAGGCAACGTAGATGGTAGAGTTTTTAAAGGATATGATGTGATAATTGACTATCATCCCTGAAAGGCTAATGTGGTAGCAGATGCTCTGAGTAGAAAGACATTACAGCTTTACGAGCTATGGATGCAATTATCTTTAACGGAGACGGTGGTCTTTGTGCAGAATTAACCCTTAAACCAGCATGGTTAGAACGAATAGAGAATTGCAAAGTAAAGATGAAATGTGTTTGAAAAGAATGAACAAGTAAAGAACAAGAGATTAAAGACTTTGAGATTAAGTCAGATGGAAATCTATATTGTAAAGGAAGAATTGTAATACCCGACAATGACGACTTGAAGAAAAATTTTATCAGAGGCTCATTACAGTCCGTTAACGATGCACCCGGTGGAACCAAGATGTATATGGATTTGAAGGATCGATTTTGGTGGTCAGGATGAAGCGAAGCATCACCGAATTTGTGTCTAAGTGTTTGATATGTCAACAAGTCAAAGCCGATCATCAAGTTCCATCAGGATTATTGCAACCGCTTTTCATTCCTCAATGGAAATGGGAAAATGTTACGATGGATTTTGTTTCGGGGTTACCCTTGACTCCGAACAAAAGAGAATCAATCTGGGTAATTGTTGATCGATTAACTAAGTCAGCGCATTTCCTTCCGGTTAGAACGGATTTCTCTATGGAAAAGTATGCAGAGCTGTATATTAGAGAAGTTATTAGATTGCATGGAGTACCTGTTTCCATAGCTCTGATCGAGACCCTCGATTCACTTCTAGATTCTGGAAATCTTTGCATGAAGCGTTGGGAACTCGTTTAAACTTTAGTACGGCTTTTCATCCTCAGACTGATGGACAATCAGAGAGAACTATTCAGATATTGGAAGATATGTTGAGAGCATGCGTAATGGAATTTAAAGGATCATGGGAAAAGTATTTACCGCTGGCAGAGTTCGCTTACAACAATAGTTATCAGTCGAGTAAAATGGCTCCCTATGAAGCTCTTTATGGAAGGAAATGTCGTACGCCTTTGAACTGGTATGAGCTCAAAGATAAAGAAGTGCTTGGTCCTGAGTTGATTCAGGAAGTAGAAGAAAAGGTCCAGATAATTCAGAGTAATCTCAAAGCTGCAGCAGACAGACAGAAATCATATGCAGATCTAAAAAGGAAAGAAATTGAATTTCAAGTTGGAGATAAAGTGTTTTTAAAAGTCTCCATGGAAGAAGGTGTTGAGATTTGGTCGAAAAGGAAAATTGAGTCCTCGTTATTGGACCATATGAGATTGTAAAGAGAGTAGGACCTGTAGCATATCAGCTAGCTTTACCACCTGAGATGGAAAAGATACATGATGTCTTTCACGTTTCAATGCTTCGAAGGTATCGATCGGATCCCTCCCATATCGTAAATCCAGAAGAGATCGAGGTACAACCGGATATGACTTATGAGGAAGAACCGATTCAAATTTTAGCACATGAAGTTAAGCAATTGAGGAACAAGACTATTCCTTTGGTCAAAGTGTTGTGGAGAAATCACAAAGTAGAAGAAGCAACGTGGGAGCGTGAAGAAGATATGCGACATCAATACCCTCATTTGTTCGTGCAATGAAAATTCGAGGACGAATTTTCTTAAGGGGGAGAGATTTGTAACATCCTCCATGCCGGGTTAGTGATTAATTTGCAAAGTTTCAATACTTGGTGATTTAAGTAAAATGATGGAAGAGTTGAATGATCTATTTGAGTTATTTGGTGTAGGATTGAATTATAAAGAAGGAGAATTAAGAGGGCAAAAGAGTAATTGAGTAAATGAAATAATTAAATATTCCTTAGGGTGATATTATAAATCACGTGGGCATTTGAGATAAGCATTCCAGACTTTTCTCTTCTTCTCTTCCTTCTCCAACCGTGAATCTTGCAAGTAAAGGTAAGAATCTGAACCTTGGTAGTTTCTTTGATTTTTAGATTGGAAATGGAAGTTTGGTTGTTATATAAGCTAAAGGAAAGCTTATATGACATTAAGACAACAAGATAAGTGTTTTAGAGATAGATTTGGAAAATGAGTTTTTAGATGAAATTTTGATATGGATGAGTTTTTGAAGTTTGAATAAGATTTTTGACTTGTCAATAAGTTAATTAAGAAGTATGAGGTAATATAATTGAAATTAGAACAAGTTGAAATTTGAGTAAGATTCTTCAATTCTATATGGATGATTAGTTTTTTTTAGTTTAGAGGTATTGAATGGATAATAATTAGTTTAAGTAAGTGTATGAAAGCTAAGAGTATTAAAGAGAGTGAAATATGTATGTTTGAGCTGAAATGAGATGATTTTCGAGCTTAAAATAGGATTTCTGGGCTAGGGGAATCGGTACCCATTCAAGGGGAACCGATACCCCTCAACGAATATGAATTTCCAGAATGCTAGAGGGGAACCGATACCCCCAGGGGGGGAACCGATTCCCCCATGTATAAAAAAAAAAGAAAGAAAGAAAAGAGAAAAGAAAGAAAGACTAAACTATTAATTCATTAAATTGGTAAGCTATTAAAGATTAATTTCAAGACATAGACATCTGATAATCATCTTGGAAATTATGTTTATGTAGATACCGAGCCTACACGAGTTCGGGAACAATCTACAAGTAGGATCGATCGAGGAAAAGGCAAAGAAATATAGGTGAGTGCATATGCATAGCATAATTATAGAAATATACTCCATTCTAGACTTGTGATAAGTCTAGATTTTTATATCTTAGTACATGAGCATATTCTGTATTATGAGAGACATGACATGAGTTCATATAAAATGCATTATATGACATGAATATGTGGGAAAAATTATGAGCTATGTGAAAAGGTAAGAATTTACATGTCTACGCGATATTGACTACGTGAAATGTAAAAGCCCATGTTATGTAGATGAGAACTATAGATATAGTTGGCATGCCAAGGGTAGAGGGTCTACGCGGTCCTTCGGGACATATGTATATTCTTTGGAACATGTGTGAAGTCTTGAAAGACACATACTTGATCCCTAGTATATGTATATGATTCTTAAGGAATTCTATGTGGTCCTTATGGACATCATTATATGGCACTACGATGCAATTCTACGCGGCACTTCGGTGCATTTATACGAGCTGTGGTGACAGCATAGTGCACAACCTCACATTACTCAGATACCTTAGGTTCTCAATATGCTATCATGGGCCAATAAACTTATTAATACAGATTCATGAATGTTAAAGTCATACGCTTACAGGTATGGATATTGATGATGTAGACTACATTGATTAAGTACATGTTTGCATCTCATTTCATATGATCATGACATTTTCATTACATTGCCTTGTTATTATTATTGCCTCACTAAGTCGATGACTTAGCGTGTGAGTGTTTCACACGTAGGATCCGAGAAAATAGACGAGACAGGTGAAGCAGCTTGACAGTATTACTCCTACAATCACCAGATCAGAAGCAACTTAATCAGTAGGTCATTTTGTTATGTAAATGGCAGTTGGCATGTAATTAAAGGGTTAAGTTGTGTATGCTCTGAATATTTTGGTAAACTTATATTACAATATGTATATTATCGTATTTTCTTAATATAAGTTCAAATATTTTTCTATTATTTGTTAAGAGTTGTGTTTTAAAGTCAATGTAGTATCTCTGACTCATATCCGGGTCGGGTACGGGTTTGGGGGTGTTACAAAAATAGTCTATAATATTTTCTTCCCTGGCAGAAGTTGACCTTCTTCGTCATATGCGGGCATGGTTTGAGACTTCACTATGGTTCCTGGGATAAATCGCTTCATTACTTGTAGCAAATGTGGTAGCTCATTGTACGATGTATCCCAATCTCCATACGTCAGCTTCATTGCCTTCATCTTCGCATTCCACACCTTGCCATATTTTACTTGATATCCAAATTGGCTTCGAATAGATGCAGCTAACACTGAACAAGATATCCTTGGATCATTTTCAACCATCGCCTTCACGTATTCACATATTACATCGGAGTCCAATAGTCGGTGGTCTTGTTAGATGAAGTTTCGCAAACACGTGTGCGAACCTTTGTACCTCGTGATGACCCAAACATCGTGCCTTTGATTTTTCGACACTCTGATCTTCCACTTGCACTCTAGGCCATATTTTACACACTTCGCGTATAGGGTTTTCTGGTTGGACTCTACAACATGGATATCAACATGGCATTTTATGCAGTACTCTTTAATCGCCAGGGTAGCTTCATTTTTTCCTCTGAATTGCACCCCAACTGAAAATTCACCAGAATTATCGAATGATGCAGTCATTTGGTATGGAGGTAAATGTGGCATGTCTGGGAATTCAGGTGCCCTCATCGCATCATAGTCTATCTCGTACATGTGAGGAGTAGCTTCATACGGTGCCGGAAATTCATCAATTGCACCTCCACCAAAAATATTTTCGTCGCCGCCCAAAACGGGTTCTTCGGTTTCTTCATCTTCGCTTGAATCATCATGAATTTCTCCCCATCGATTTTCAGCATCAATATCAACAACCAATTCCGGTATGTTTCTCGTCTCACACTCTTCTGTTGCAGATGTCCCCCGACTTCATTTACACTTTCCAATAGTGTCATAAAACTGTTCGGGAACCTGTATGTCGGCTCCTCAAACTGACTATATAAAGTCATTTCAGATGGATTTTGAGCCACACCTCTTGATGACCCAGGAACATCACATATGTTATGCACATCAACAAATAACTCAATAACTGCTATATTGGTTGACTCATGTAATCGAACCATGGTTCCAATATCATCATCTTCTTCAAGTGGAACTACATCATATTTGACTGGGTTGGGGCATATCATAAACCTATACCTCAAACCATCAACTGCAACTCGAATTTTTCTTTCTATCTTATGCTTCATTTCTATAAATGTGATGTCTTTTTTGAACATCATATTTATTGGTTTTTCAGACTGAAAAACTACTCCGATCTCATTTTCCATAATCTGTCCATTATAATGGACAATCGTGAAAAAGTTGTTGCTCATTTCATTTCCTTTATTGTTTCTTTCTTCGAATCAATATGTACGTGGAAAAATGTTGTGGAATAATGCTCTGTACGTGTAAAAAAAATTATTTCTTTAAACAACAATAAATTAAAAAAATTAAATTTATATAATCTAATATATTATAATATAACTTAAACTAATAAACTATTTCTTTATTATAATATAATTTAGTTAAAATAAAAACTAACAAACTAATTAAGCACTAATTAACTTTTTTAATATTTTAACTTAAACTTCAACAAACAACCTAATATACGTTTAAACACACTAACAAATTAATTAAATATTTTTTACATTTAATAACTTAAACTAAGAAACTAATTAACTAATTTTTTATATAATCTAATATATAACTTAAACTAACAAATTAATATAATATAACTTAAACTAACAAACTAATAATTTATACTAACAAACTAATTAACTAAATTTCTGTTTTATCCTAAACCCTAAACTAACAAACTAATTATTTCATAATTTTATATTAATAAACTAAATTAAACAATTAAAAATTACCTCACAAACCATGTTTGAGCCTTTATCTCCATTTCCTCTTCTTTTTCTTTTCCTTTCATTTCCTTTCTCTCGCCAAATTTTCTTTCTTTCTTATGATTCTACCCTAAACCCCTCATATCCAATATATATAATGATATTTCAACGGTTGGTAAGCTGCAATCAATTTGAGCTGTATAATTCACGTTGAAGGCTGTAAATTTTTCAACCGTTGAACGCTACAATAATACAACACTAATTACTGCATGCAACAGCTGATTTTATGTTGCACCAATACAGCTATGATAACAAGAGTGAACAGTCTCGAAGCTATGGCATGAGGGAGCAGCTATGGCTAGAAGCTAGGGCACGAAGCTATGACACTTTGCAGCTCAAATCATGCTGCAATAATACAGCTATTACAGTTGCATGCATGAGTCTCCTGAGCAGCTGCAAGTGGAGAGGATTGTATGGCTACCTATCCTGCATGGCCCAACGTTGGACGCCGGCGTGCATGGCGACCTGTATATGGCGACCTACCATCTTGGTCGCCGGGATTGCTTGGCGACCTACAAGGTCGCTGGGAGTGCATGGCGACCTTGTAAGTCGCTTGGAGTCCTTGGCGACCTATGGTTGGGTTGTGCATGTCCCATGCACGACACGATCCACGTCACGATCCTCGTCGGAAGCCACGTCGTAGGTCGCTCGGAAGGCATGGCGACCTACGACCAACTGTGCAATTCACCCTACTTCATCAATTAATCTTGGGAGAACGTTATTTCGTGAATTATTTATTTCCAAAGCATTATATCGTGAATTCACCCTCTCCCTTCACAACTAAAAAGAACTCTTCCTATACAGTTCGCTTTTCACGCTTACGAGTTCAAGAGATAAATCTCAAGCATTTCTCATAATCCAGTACATTGAAGAAGTACTTTAATGAATGAAGGTACTGCATATTCAAAGGACTAAAAAGAAAAGGAAATAAAGAACTCAAATAATTCGGTAATCTAAAGAATTTATCAAACTAAACGCCAGTCAATAATTAAAGAATAAAGAATCTGATTGCTATACGATCAAACACGATAAATGAAAACCGATAAACTGAATTGAAAAATGGAAACATAAATGAATAAATTAAAATTTAAAACTTACATGTTTACTCTGTGATGTGATTGGAGCAGTAGAGAGCCTCCGCCGATCAGGCAGTGATAGTATTAACCCAATAGCAATCTGGCGGCCCCACTATTTCTTTCTTTCTTTCTTTCTTCTTGTGCCGCCCCCACTATTAACCCAATGGTTTTTCCTTCTTTTTTCTTTCTTTTTTTCTCTCCTTCGTCCGATTGTCTCCAGAAGCTTCTTTATGGATGATTTCTCATTCTTTCAACTTCATATGGTTAGTTAAATTAAATTTCTAACCAATTGAATGAGCCCGACAATAATAATAATGTGGCAAGTGTAGTGTTCTATATGTGTAAACTACTCATGTGCTCATTAATTTTTGATTAAATAGAGATATTATATTTAGATAATTATCAGGATTTGAATTCACGTGACGTAAGGGAATAAAAACATTATTCATCATTCATCGATTAACGAATGCTCACAAATATTTAAGATATTGATTGAATCTCCTTCTTCAGTCAACCTCATCTTTTGCTACCATAACTATAGTTAAGTCACTAAATTGATTGAATCGTCACGACTATTCGTTCTGAAACGTGACTCACTTCATCAACAATTGATATAACATATGATATTTAGTCGAAATAATTCAATTTGATCATCAGAGGTTACATTAGTTATCAAAATGATCTGGAATAAATTAAACCTAAATTCATGTATCTCTATTTTTTTTTATTTAATCATCATTCATACATAGGCGGGAGCATTAAAAAAATAGAACATATATCAAAATGAGTAAACAGCCTAAAACGTGCTTTAAAACTAAGACAAACAAGTAATTACAGTCACAGAGGTAATTTCGTCATTTTATAACATGCTTTCATAAACCATGATAAATCACAAAATTAATTGAACCATGATATTATAAATCACTGAAAAATAGAACCATGAAAAAAAATTCACTTCAACCGGACTTCAAGAACAATGTGAATTGTACAGATATTGATCTTAGTGACTAAAGAATAATTCTTAATTGATTTTAGCAACGACTTGAAAAAAAAAATTATAGTTCATATATGAATTTATAATTATTACAAACCTATGATTGAATTTTCAATCCGACCTATGTCCGTCCCTGTGCTCTACAGCATGGGCCCGCTAGAAAACCCTCGTTTCGAATTATCACTCCTAACCATGCTCGATTTCAATTTTGTGAGAATTAGGCATCAAATCTTATTTCAAGTGTAGAAGATTCTTAAAGACTATGTTAACTATGGGAGCATCGTTCATTTTATTGATTACAATTTAGAAATAAATTCTATACGGTAAAAATGTCGATTTCATTGAACAAACTTATTTTTTATCTCTCAAAACTTGAGGTGTTCGGTGGGACCAACTATCAGAGGTGATCACAAAGAATTTTAATCTTCATTGAACAGTTTCACCTTGATTACGTCATGAATAAATTTCAACTCACACTAACAACTTTCGTTATCGTTCACTCCTTAGTTGTTGTCATTGACTTTTTCACTATTCGAGTTCCTATAAATAAATTCGAGAAAGACAATAAGAGAATATATCTTGAGTCACATGTCTAATAAATTTGTTATAGATGACGATATGAATTCATTGGAAAAAAAAGAAATACGGAACTGATGATACAAATATAAAATGACTCAATTTTTAGATGACGAATGAGAAACTCATTATAAACTAAGTTTATAATTACGAGATCAAACCCTATCAAATCAAATCAAAACCTAAAATAACGACGTTTAAAATTATCTAACCAAAATCAGATATAATTACCCCTTTAATAATTAAGTGTGAAAAAGTACTACCAATACAAGTTACATACCAATAAAAAAATAAAAAAAAATTGACATAACAAAATATTGAAATAACACACCGAGTAATAAATTAGATTAATTTAACAGATAAAACTGAAAGCCTTTTGGTGTTCAATTTCTTTTATAGTTTCTTGGCGTCTTCGAGTCATCATCCAGTGGCCAACCACATGAGAAGCGAGTGGGAGCAGGAGATTCAAGATTCCATATCTAAAATTTCGATTCTGATCTGAATCGAAGCTGGCAGATCCTTGAAACCCCCCTATTCCTTGCGATCCATTTAATTAAGATCTCAACAAGTCTGTTCCTTAATTTGTCGCTTTTGGAATTGGATGGCCTCCTGTGGGAATCCCAATCCGCAACCACAAAGCGGCGGAGGTGAAAGTGGCAGCGGTGGGTTCGATTTGAACAAGCTGTTCAAACCCAGTTCCAGCCCTATGCTGCAGCATCTTCAAAACACGAACGTAGTAGCAACTCCTCCAAGTCCAAGTACTAACACTACCAACCTTACTACATCCCCTTCTTTTCCGGCCCAATCCTCCACGCCGCCTCCACCGCCTTACTTGACGCCGTCCTCCTCTTACCCTCCTCCTACTGGGCCCTACCCTTTCCACCACCACTACCTCCCCTACCCTCCTCCTCCTCCTCAGCACCAACATCCCTTGCATCATAATCCGAATCCGCAACTGCTTAATACCAATAGACCCATTCCTTTTCAACCCCAACCCTCAGCACCCACCACTCCTACTTCAGGAAACGACATTTTAATGGCCTTTTTCGGCACTCAATCTCAGTTACAAGCTCCTGCGCCTCCCCCATCTGCTCCGCCTCTTAGTATGAATGTCAACCCATCTTCCCCTTCGTCTCCTTCACCTGCCCGACTGTTGAGTAGCAAACTCCCCAAGGGCAGGCATCTCCATGGAACCAATCTTCTTTATGATATTAATGCCAGGCTGCCCAGTGAAGTACAGCCCCAACTTGAGGTCACACCCATTACCAAGTATGCTTCTGATCCTGGCCTTGTTCTCGGTCGTCAGATTGCTGTCAATAGGAATTACATTTGTTACGGTCTCAAGCTTGGGAATATCCGTATCCTCAACATCAACACAGCCCTCAGATCCTTGCTTCGTGGGCACACTCAGGTATATCTATTTAATAAATACCTAGTTTTAATCAAGTTTTTATTTCAACCATCTTATTATCGGCTTAACTTTGTCATTTAATTTGTGTCTTCAAATGTAGAGAGTAACTGACATGGCTTTTTTTGACGAGGATGTCCACCTTTTGGCCAGGTACTCTTTTTTTTCCCTAGAATAGATTGACTTCATCTGTGTCATAAAAATGGGCATCTTTCATCTTCTGCAGTGCAAGTCTTGATGGCCGGATTTTTATATGGAAGATCAATGAAGGCCCTGATGTTGAAGATAAGCCGCAGATTTTTGGTAAAGTTGTTATTGCCATTCAGATTGTGGGGCAAGAAGAATCAAAGCATCCTCGAGTTTGTTGGCATCCTCACAAACAAGTAATGAAAATGGGTTTTTAATTTGTGTTATCAAATGGAGTAGTAACTGTTATGCCAAGTCTCTGTATTTCTTCTATAGGCTTGCTTTTCTGTCCATATTTTTTATTCCTTGTTGTAAATATTCAACAAATATTATCAAGCAGGAGATCTTGATGGTTGCTATTGGAAATCGTATTCTGAAAATTGATACAATGAAAGTTGGGAAGCTTGAAGGGTTTTCAGCAGAGGAACCTCTTAAGTGCTCTGTTGATAAGCTTATCGATGGAGTTCAGTTTGTTGGTAAACATGATGGTGAGATTACAGAGTTGTCAATGTGCCAATGGTTGACTACCCGTCTAGCTTCAGCTTCTGTAGATGGCACGGTTTGTATCAAATCTCTCTCATTTCCTGCTTTTGTGGTCTCTATTTTAGTTCTTAATAAAGTTGCTTCTGAAGGGGGAGAATCTGGAAATGAAAATTGAATAATGCAAATCAAGTACCTGATTGCCATATCTTGAACGCAGAAACCCTCTTTGAAGTGTAAACCTGATATGTTTTATTTCCATATAACATGATGGTTGTAACGATGCATTTTGAGCCATTTTAATGCATGTAAAAGATTTTTGTTTGTCAAAAGTGATTTTCTTATTATAACTATTCACTATTATTGATGTGGGAATATTGCGAATCAAGTACTTGACAGCTGTTGACCTTTTAATGCCCTTAAAACTAAAGATTTTGGTTTGACTTGGGTCAGTTCCATTAGGCTTGTATGCTTAGACTCAGTGTTCCGTTTGTATTCATTCTTCAATTAGGTACTGATATTTGTGGAAACTGTAAATTTCTGTGACAGGTGAAAATTTGGGATGACCGTAAGCCCTTACCACTTGTAGTGTTGAGACCACATGATGGACATCCTGTTAGCTCAGCAACATTCTTGACTGCTCCACATCGGCCCGATCATATTGTTCTTATCACAGGAGTAAGCTTCTTGTTTCTTTTCCTTTTTATAGAATGTTTCTATGGCCTTGTTAGGCTTATGAGATTTGATAGAAAATCACTTCTGCTTTTGTGCTAGTAATGTGGCATCAATTCTCTTTTCATTATGCTAAATCTCTGATTTGCTATAGGGCCCACTAAACCGTGAAGTGAAGATGTGGGCCTCTTCAAGTGAAGAAGGCTGGTTGTTGCCGAGTGATGGTGAATCATGGAAGTGTACCCAGACACTGGAATTGAGGTGTTCTGCTGAGTCTGAGGTTGACAATGCATTCTTTAATCAAGTTGTGGCGCTGCCCCATGCAGGCCTGTTTCTGCTTGCGAATGCGAAGAAGAATGCCATATATGCTGTACACATAGACTATGGGCCTTATCCCGCTGCTACTTGCATGAATTACATAGCCGAATTCACTGTCACAATGCCTATATTGAGTCTCACTGTAACAAGTGATAATTTGCCGGGTGGAGAATCTGTCCAAGTTTACTGTGTTCAAACACAGGCTATTCAGCAATATGCTTTGGAATTGTCTCAGTGCTTGCCACCACCCCTTGAAAAGACAGACTTGGATAAAACGGATTCCAATGCTACTCGTGTTTTTGATGCCATGAACTCTGATGGTTCTGCTTCTCTGGAATTGTCTCAGGGATATAAACCAACCGAAATGACTCAAAATTCCTCAGTTCCTTTGTCATCTATAAACTTAAGTAGCCCTGAAAACATGTCCAGCGGTCCACAAAAATCAGCTTCTTCAGAGGTGACATCCATGTCTGAGAGTGCTTTGTTTGGTATGGAAAATAAGACAAATGCTGAAAATATGCACACTGCATCACCTCCACTTCCATTAACTCCAAGGTTATCACGAAAGTCTTCTGGTTTCAGAAGTCCATCAAGTGCTGATCATGTTAACCACTCTGCACTTGATCATTCTGTTGACCATAAGGTGGACACGCTCAAAGAGAATAAGGTTGAAATGCCCTACATAGGTGATAACATGCAAAAAGGTGAAGATATTGTCCAAAATCACATTTCAAATGTTCCTGATCCTCATACAGTGTTCAAACACCCAACCCATCTAGTAACACCATCTGAGATATTGTCTAATGTATCTTCATCGACAGAGAATGCTCAGGTTAGTCAGGTTATTAATGAGGGGGAGGCAACAGTTGAAGATGTGGTCAAGAATGATGCTGAAAGAATAGAGGTAGATGACGAAGTTATTGGTGAGACAAGATTTTCTGAAACTAATGAAACCGAATGTCCACAAGGCTCCCATACTTCTGTTGCAGATAACAAAGAAAAGGCCTTCTACTCTCAGGCATCGGATCTTGGCATTCAGATGGCCAGAGATATTTGTGCAGAAAGTTATGATGTTGAGGGAGCTCAACAAGCTAATCACATGGGTGTTTCAGTTCAAGCTGATAGACTTACGAATTCTGGTGATGGGGGTGACCATAATGTAAATAAAGATTCCCCTCCAAAGGTTGGTGAAACAGACACTGCTGTCGCTGTTTCCCCATCTCCTGCTTCTGCTAAAGGGAAAAAGCAGAAAAAGAAAACTTCTCAAGTATCTATCCTTTCTTCCCCTTCAGCGAGCCCATATAATTCCACAGATTCATCTAATGAACCAGGGTGCAATTCCAGGGCTCTGTCAGCTGATGTTATTTTCCCTCAATTGTTGGCCATGCAGGATATGCTTGAGCAGGTATATTTTTTTCCCTAAAAAATACTACAAACAGCATTTTAAAGAAAGTATCATCTCTTTTAGAAAAAAAATTATTAAAGAATCTCCTCTCTATACACTCATGTTTGATTGTGTCTGATAACTTTTGTGATGTAATCTTCTTAATATAATGATTTTGTTGCACCAAGCAGCTTTTTGAAGAAAGTATAATTTCTTTTAGAAAAATATATTAAATTCTCCTCTCTATACACCTGTGTTTGATTGTGTCTGCTTACATTTGTGATATAATCTTCTTGATGTAATGATTTTGTTGCACCAAGCAGTCCCTTAGTGTGCAGAAGGAAATGCAGAAGCAGATGAACGCAATTGTCTCTGCTCCGGTTAACAAAGAAGGGAAAAGACTGGAAACATCCTTGGGCAGGAGCATTGAGAAAGTTGTAAAGGCAAATACAGATGCTTTGTGGGCTCGTCTCCAAGATCAAAATGCAAGACAAGAGAAGTTAGAAAGAGACCGCATGCAGCAGATAACAAATTTGGTCACCAACTGTATTAATAAGGACTTGCCAGCCATGTTTGAGAAATCCTTAAAGAAGGAGATAGCTGCAGTTGGCCCTGTGGTGGTTCGGGCTATTAGTCCCACTCTGGAGAAAAGTATATCTTCTGCCATTACAGAGTCATTCCAGGTAAATAAAGAAAGGTCAAATTGTGGTGACATATCAGATTGTTTGGTATCATATATGAGTGGAGTGTTCATTTATTTGGATTGATGCACCAGAATAATGTTAACAGTTGCCTCTTGGCACTGGTCAATGTGGTATTCATAGGAAAATTTTTGCTTTCAGTGTATTGTTTTCTCTTGAATTTGATGAAACTGGTGAACTGAAAAAAGCCTAAACACTAGATAGTTCTTTTTGGACTCGCAAATGCTGCATAGTAATTTAACTAGTCTTAGATATAGCTGATCTTATTATTGAAAATATGTTGTTAAGATTCCTTCTCTCTTGTCTTGTATTTACTTTGTTTCTGGGTAACAATTGGTGATGCCCAAATGTTTCTACACTATTTGTTGCTGTGGTAGCTTTCTTTCATCAAGCGGGTTCATTTTATGCTGGTGAATTTTCTCCTCTAACTGTAGTAAAATATGGTATAGAATTCCCTTATGTCACTAAAACTGTTGTAGTTATATTATGGGGGTTTTACTTGGGTAATTTACAGAAAGGAGTTGTAGAGAAGGCAGTGAACCATTTGGAGAAGTCAGTCAGTTCAAAACTTGAAGTGACATTGGCCAGGCAAATCCAAGCACAATTTCAAACTTCTGGAAAGCAAGCACTTCAGGTAATTTCTTGTTCATGCATCCCCTTTTTGTACTTATGTCGGTTGTTTTTTTCTACTTACATCGTTTTTATTTTCCTGTGTTCATTTGAACCTTCCCATGCATTTTCTCTTGCCCTCTTTGGCGCTTGAGAAGGAAAGATAAGTATTTATAGATGATTAAGGTTCATTTATATGAATTCAGGTCAGTTAGATTGGTGAATGTATTATTCTTTTGACAGATAAGCATTCAAATGTTTCAGTTGCATTTCTAAATGAAATTCACAACCTTTCACATGGCCTTTTACCTTTATTGTAAAATGCAATTACTTGTATTGTACAGTACCACCAAATTCAATCGATGAGCTGTACCCTACTTTTTTTTTTTTGATAGGAATAGGAAGCCTCGTTAAAAACCTCCCTCATAGTTGACCCTTTCCTAACAGAAAGGATCAAGTAGTGGAGGGAGGAAAAGAGTGCCTCATTTTATTACCAAACCGGAATTACATAAGACTTAACAATACAGCAGATGATTTTACATTAGACTTAACAACTTCAGCTACTTCAAAAACCTACAGCCATAGAAAAATAAACTATAACTAAAACATACAATCAACCAATCCCCTGCTTTGCTAAATGGATAAGCTTCCTTAATGGATTGGTAGAAGCACTTCACATGAAAATTTTTACTCCTATTTACCCTCTACTTTATGTTGACACAGGTGATTGAACTTACACTGCTCTTTATCTTTAGAACCCCTCAGATGAATGTCCAAAAACTATGCCGAGTTCTCTGGTTATTTCTTCTGGTTCTTTTATGTCTCTAAATTTCAATCTTTTTTGGATATCCCCCTCTATTAGTCATCCTCCCTGTCGACATTTTGCTGATCTTTTACTTTTTGGTTGGAATGTATGTCATATATCTTCCATTTGAACTCAAAAAATGTTCTGCTGATTAGAGAAATGCTGGATTTGTCTGCAGGATGCACTGAGGTCTAGCTTGGAAACTTATGTTGTTCCAGCATTCGAGATGTCATGCAAATCCATGTTTGAGCAAATTGATGTCACATTTCGAAAAGGGCTAAGAGAACACACAGCTACTGCTCAGCAGCAAGTTGAAAAATCACATTCTTCTGTTGTCGCTGCTCTACAGGTATGGTAGATTAGTGACTGTTCGGTGGTTTCTTGGATCATGACTTAATTCCCACTTTAATGTGTTAAAAATGTCAAAGGTGAGCTTTCTTGGTAGCGTAACCATCAATAAAATTTTTGAGAAAAAAATATCAACAAAATTAATTGAATATTCTTCTCATCTTTTATGGCCTTTACCAGTCTTCGTAAATGTTGTTGACTTGATTTCTTTTCTAGGATAAGTTGCAGGACAGGATTATTACCATTTGTTGATAGCTGTAGATTGACTGATGTTGCATAAATGAGTTTTATACATTGATTGAAATGGCATTAACTGAACATTTTTTCTGCAAAAAATCTGGTTGCCTGGTTAACCTTGTAAACTACCAAGTTAAGTTCTGAAGGTAGATTGACTGATGTTGCAGAAATGAGTTTTATACGTTGATTGAAGTGGCATTAACTGAACATTTTTTCTGCAAAATTCTGATTGCCTGGTTAACCTTGTAAACTACCAAGATAAGTTCTGAAGGTAGATTGACTGATGTTGCATAAATGAGTTTTATACGTTGATTGAAGTGGCATTAACTGAACATTTTTTCTGCAAAAATCTGGTTGCCTGGTTAACCTTGTAAACTACCAAGATAAGTTCTGAAGGTAGATTGACTGATGTTGCATAAATGAGTTTTATACGTTGATTGAAGTGGCATTAAGTGAACATTTTTTCTGCAAAAATCTGGTTGCCTGGTTAATCTTGTAAACTACCAAGATAAATTCTGAAGGTAGATATTTATGCCCAATATTAGGATTTGTTCTTGAACGGGAAATTTCTTAGAATATAGTATCATAGCCCGGTGCTTTTACACTGACATGCACAAAATTGAACCATAGAAAGATGGCCTTTAATTTTGGGTGAAGTATTGGCATTTTAGGGTACTAGACTTGTTTGGTCCCAAGAACTTCAGTAATGGATTGATTATACTGTTGTCGGCAGCCAAGTTAAATGATGTCTAATATGATGAAAATTACTAAGGCTGCTTTTTTACATCCATGTATTTAGACTTGGCTGGTACAACCAAGTCTTTTAGGATGACCTGCTTTCTGTTCGCAGGAAGCTATTAATTCTGCAGCTTCAATCACACAAACTTTAAGTGGAGAATTGGCAATTGGGCAACGAAAACTTCTAGCTATGGCAGCTGCAGGTGCCAACTCTAATGCAGGAAATCCCCTGGTGACACAATCAAGTAATGGACCATTGGCTCATCTGCACGAGATGGTATGTTTGCTTGCTCGCTCTGTTTCTCTCTCCAGAACTCTCAGTAAATAGAAAGGAAGAAGAAAATATCTGATGCGAGGACTAATGTATTATTTTATATATATTAGTCGCTATTCATGTTTATCTGCCTCACACCGACTGATATATGTTCTTTTTGTAGCAGCCGGAGGCACATATGGATCCAATGAAAGAGTTGGGAAGAATGATAGCTGAGAAGAAATATGATGAAGCATTCGCAGCAGCCCTGCACAGAAGTGATGTCTCCATAGTTTCCTGGTTGTGTTCTCAGGTAAGTTAACAACGGATGAATAAACGTACTCACTCTTATTCGTGATGACAATATTTTCCAGCAACCCTTGGTTGTACACAAGAAGAAAGCTGTTGTTTGAGACCTGGTCTGACAGTTGTTACTGTGAATTGAATTCACTAGGTCGATCTGCAAGGGATATTGTCTATGAAGCCATGCCCGCTTAGCCAAGGAGTATTGCTAGCTCTTTTCCAGCAACTGGCTTGTGATATCAATAAGGAAACAAGTAGAAAGCTGGCATGGATGACTGATGTAGCCGTGGCTATAGTCCCCTCAGATCCAACAATTTCCATGCATGTCGTACCAATCTTCGGACAGGTCTCTCAGATTATCGATCATCTACAATCCGTGTCGTCTGCATCCGCATCCGAATCCACCAGCATCCGCGTTCTTAAGTTTGTCATAAACAGTGTGTTGAGCTGTAAATGATTTTGTGCAAAACTTTGCAAGAATATCATACCTTGTCCTTTTTTCCCCATATATTTTCTCAAATAGAAATCTAGTTACAATGCAATGGGATGTGAGGATTATTAATGAATTCAGTTGGGTGTTTCAATTTGTGTGGAATAGCTGAGTTTATTTATTTTTATATCAATTTTTGGGTTTTTAATTTTTTTCGAGTTATATTTATTGAGTTTGAGGATTTTTTTAGTTTAGGCCCTTTTTTATTCTGGTTTCTGGGTTTCTATTTTGTTAAGGTTTGAGTTTTAGTTCAGGTTTGGATTTATTTAACATTACATGTAAATAGGTTTACATAGTTTAAATGTTTCTTTCAATAAAAATTGTCCTTTTTTAATTGTGTTTAGTAGTTTGAGTGATTACAAGATAGTATTTATTCAGAATCGCTTTTAATAATTGACATCGCATATATATCCTGCAGATGTAATTATTTGAACTCAAAACCTTTAGAAACAACGTCACTCCCATAAATAAATACTATTGTACTATGATATTTTTTTTTTATTAAAACCAATGTCATTGTTAGCATTAAAAAATGTAGAATTAATCTGTTATATCTAGTAAGTTAATTAGTTGCATTGAAAAGGATGTTATTCTCTATTTGAGATGGTTGTAAGAGACGGACAAATGATTTTATGTTAGGGGCGAATATATAAAATTTTAGAAGGATACAAACTTATAAAATTTTAAGAGATAAAAACATATTATAAATAAAAAATGCACAAAAAAATCAAACACATCCCCTCAGTCCATCCTTAGTCGTTGTGGCTCTTTCGATAGCATAATCTCCTTATTCTTATTTTGGATCCCTCAATTACTTATGCTTATGCGTAGAAACAAAGCACATGCTATATAATGAAACAAATACTAATAGCGATATGAATGCATTACATGGTTCTCCTCCATTACATCATAGTATTGTAAATCCTTCACATATCATGTGAGTTCATGCATCATTCCTTAAATCATGATATATCATGCTAGATTATGAGATTAAAATGATATTTTATATAAAGTTTAAGGGTCGAATTGATATTATATCTAAGTTTTAGGAATTAAATTAGTATTTTATTTAAAATTCAGATATCAGATTAAAAATTGACCCATTTTTATTAATGTTACGTCGTCAAACTAATAATATTACCGCTCTACTGATCAAAATATTATAAATTAATAACGTAAATGACTTTTTAAATTTGATTACCAAAACTGAACACTCATGAAACGAAAATGACGATAACCAAATATCTATTTGCCATCACTACTATTCGCCCACGATATCTATTTATTTGAATTTTAGGCTGACAAACAATCCACTAATGCAATAGTGTATTGAACTTGCTGTGCTGCTGTCTTCTCATTTGGCTTATATTCTGTTAATCATAATGTGAAACTTTAATGTTCATTTTCTCCTCCTTTTGATTTCCTTGCATCATATCAGACACCAGAAAACCTCTTTTTTGACCTAAGAAGACATAATCTTCTTCATTTTTCCTTTGAATAATATGGGGTGATAGTATATACTCATAACTTTCTTAACCTATTGACAATGCACACACGCCATGCAAGTACAACTATTCAAACCCAATAACACATAATCTTCATTTGTAAACTAAGGGGAAGAATTTTGATCTTTGATACAACTTATTCTAAACTTACTAATACAAAGTTCATTTCTACATGTCTTTGGAGAGAGAGGTAATGAAAATAAATTACACAGTATTAACAGCACTATAAACAATACTCCATATTTTAAAGTACCTACTATTGGTACCTACATACAATTATTATTATTTGGTTCCATTCTCTTGAAAGTAAAAAAAATGATAGAAAACAAAGATAGTAGTCAGCTTTGGTAGCGGCAGCTAATCATGGACGTTATCTATTGCCATGTCATGGGGCGGCAATCCCCTTCTTCACCAGCATATCGTAAACTCTGTCGATCTTGCTTGGTTCAATCTTGAATAAGCGATGAGCATCTGCTTTCTTACTGATGTTGCCATTGAAGATCTCTTCTGAAATGATCTGCAGCATCCTCAGATAAAGTGGCGGAGGCAACCGGATCTCACTGCACAGCCGCTTCTCCTGTCAACAATCCAACACAACCATCAATGGTTACGATTCGGTTAATAGCTCCAACCAAAATACAGTGAGGAGCACTCGCAGATTGCAAGCAAACTCCCACCTCAAGGCTAGACCCGTCAATGGGGGGGGGGGAGGGGGTCTGGTTGACTTTGGAATCAGTTCAATTCGGGTTTTAATTTTTTTTGGATAGTTTTGGGTTCGGGTTGCTTCAAGTTCCGGCCATATTAGGTTCATAAAATTTTAGGTAGGTCCGGTTCATTTGGGTTTTGCTAGTCAGGTTTTCTGAGACAGGTCATTTGGATTTTGTCAATCGAGTTTGATACTGGAGTTCGAGTCATTGTCAAATTACAACCATTTCGTGATCGGATTATTTATGGGTTCGGGTTCATGTAATTGACTTTAATGGTCAAGTCAAGTTGGTTGGGCTTGGATTTAGGTTAATATGGCCGGACTTTTGAGTTCAGATCAAAATTGACAAGTTTACTCGAGGCTTAGGGCTATACGGTTCGTTTGAAACACAGCATCAGATCAGATGAGAATATAGAGATTAGGGATATAACATACAGTTTCAGACAGTAACTGGGTTTCGGCAAATCCCATTATGTCCAAATCTTTAGCATAACTCGAAGAAGCCTGTGCTGTTGGCCTTGAATTTGAGTCCTTGCCAACCGACTCAGAAGCCATGAATGAGTTTGGGGCTGTCTGGCCACCTGGACCACCCTGGCTTCCATCTTTTGCTCGGTGAGAACTCTCTTCAGCTTCCCTTTTCCTCTTTTGTTCAAGATATCGGTCTGCCTCAGCTGATGTTCGACAACCAGCTGCTCGGGCTTCCTGCATATAGTTTTTTCAACCAGCAACAATAAGTGACCATATTATGAAGATTAGATATGTAAACAACGTAGAAGGTAGAAAATGTGGCCATGCAGCAATTCCAGGCATGAACAATACCTTGAGTTCTTCAATCCTTTTTAAAGTCCGGTGCTCAGCGATAACTGTCTGAAGCAATTCGTCATGTTCTTCCTTCGAATGAAAGCGCATGAACACGTCATAACGTCGGCAAAGTGCCCTCTCCTCGAGAGATAAGTCCTTCTCAAAAGGATTAGAATATAACAAATTTCTTTCTAGTATGAAATCCTTTCTGCGCTTCCTCTCATCCAGCCTGACAGTAGGTTCATTTCAAGCATGAGGCAGAGAAAAGTAGTGCACGTATCTTCCTATTAACTATAAGAAACGTTTTGTTTTTTTCCTGGATGAGAATTATACTGGGAAATCAATTCCAAATCCAAAAAGTATAGTCATAAGTCCTTCCTTAACCCTGAAACCTTTTCTATTCTATGCCATATTATTCTGATATGCTAATATGGGCTTTACTTCTTAACATCTTACAAGTTTACGCGTGGAATCAATTACCATTCCAGCATGAATCAGATTACCAGTTGCCTACCTCTTCGAATAGATACGCAACACTCGCAGCTTAAGCTCGCGCTCCTCCTCAGTATCAGTGTCTTTAAATTCCATCTCAGCTAGTAACTGCTCCGCATCATTGTCATACTCTGGATCGAACTCCTGCCTTTTGGCGTTATAACCACTCAACTCAACTAAAGATGGACCATCATTACCCGACGAATTTGGCTTCTTTCCCCCAAAATTTCTGTCAACTTGATGATCTAAAAGGCAATAATAACAATGAGCTATACTGGAATAATGGCTCATTATGTACATGTACAAAAACTACAAACAGCTCAGTGTCATATGGGCTATATATTTACCAGAATAATGAGAATTAAAGGGAACAGAGAGAAAGTAAAAGATATCAGACCTTCCATTTTAACATTGCCATCTTTAACCTGGGACATGTTTGATACCTTCATAACACCTCCCAATGGTGTACTGTTACTGTTAGAACGCACCCCGGACTCTACATCTGAAGTTTGTAGAAGAAAGGAAGCATGAGGATCACAGTGATCAGATTATTTGTGTACATACTAAAATAAAATAAAAATCTTCCGGACGGGAAAGAAAATGATATATAATCTCACCTGCATTTAATGCAGACAGTAATCGGCCACAACTACCACCTTCAACTCTGGGTAAATCAATAAAATTCACATAAGAAATAGCATAGATGCAAAGATGATACAAACAGAGAGGAGAATGATATTCATACTTGACTCTTGAAGGTGAAAAAAGAGATTCTTCTTTCACTGAAAGCTCCCCAAGCATGGGTCCTGAGATGCTCACAAAAAATTAGTGACAAGCATTTGCATTAACAGAAGGCAACAAATTATAATTAAGGAAACCAGCCTGCCTCAGACCATGTTCACTCTTTTTATCTTCTCTAGAGAGAATTTCCGGCCACATAAATGAAAGAAAGTTTCGAGCAAAAGGGAAAAGAAAATGAATCCAAGGCTTACTCCAAGTGGTCTAATCACCACTTTTAGGAGGTGTGTTCCCGCAAGGCTAGGTTCAGACTTCAGTCCCTAGCTCTTGCAAATTTCCCTTGGTTTCCAATATGCCTTGGAATTCCACAAAATAAAAAGGAAAGGGGGGGGAAGAATATAGAAAGGAGAATAACTAAAAAAATTTACCAACCTTTCTTGTCCTCAGTATGCCCTTTAGCCATTGCAAGAAGCTCTTTTCTATTTTTACCAACAACATGAGACATATCCTTTGAAGAAATAAAGTTGTCAAATCTTAACAATATTCATGAAAAGGCACAATTAATAAGGGATTTGATAGTTTTAAACTCTCATACCGGAAGAGGGAAGAACGGGGACTTCATATAAACATTAGTATAATGGTCAATGCACTTTTCTTTGCTCTTTGTGCCAACATGCTCAGCAACTTCTGTCCAGTTTCCAAGGCCATACATTTCAATTCCCTATAATTAGAAAAGACGACAGAAACAAGAGTGTTTCCTTGATCATTACACATATAAAATGCTGTAAAGAACAAATCAAGGAGGACCAAACATAAAATCTCTTCACTGCTTTAACAATGAGGACGAACATAGAAATACCTCTAGAAGCAAAATTTCATCGTCTGCATTCCAGTCAGGACAGATAAGGGGAAAAGATAAGTTGTCCTGTTTATCAAAACTGAGCTGTCAGCACTGAATCATAACATAACCAAAGGTACAGCAACAAATACATGATACAGAATAAATAAGCAATAAAAATTAATGTCACGATATAGGAATCACTTCAATACTGCTAAATGGACGTAAAAGACTTGGATAACAGTTTTCCCGGCACAGGGAAAAAAATCATCAAAAACTATTCATTAACAGAAAACAAAAAAGGAAAATTGACAATTCCATGCGTTATCAGGACAGGAGAAACTGTTTCCAGAAGACTTTTACTAACCATGACCCTGTAAGGATGGCAACTTTTATGGGGTGTAACCTCGGCTCCAACAGAAAAGCACTCTATACATAGGTCGAAATCAGGACAATTAGCACATTTGATACGGATTTTTCCTGTGATGTCTTTGTTGCAATAATTGCAGTGGTATAAGGCCCTTTTCCCTTCACTTGTTCCTTGACCTATCTCCAAAAAGGATATAAGATGGGGGGAAATGGAAAGGGTCAAAAAAAGCTCATGAATGAACAATAAATTGTATATAGAGGGTTAACTGTTAAGAGTGAAATGGTATTCTAATGAACAAAAAACAATTTAGCATTCTAGGAGGACCACTAATTTTAAAATAACCACAAAATCAACAGCACCATACCATGCCGTTTATAATCTTGATAGCAACTGATCATAATAATATATATCTAACCATTTATTAGAACTTGTACAAATGCAAGATATGCATAGCCAATCTGCTTTAGATAGATTTATGAGTCAACTTTTAGAAACCCTATCCAGGTCTATAGTAAAGACGGAATATAACAAAATAGAATACAAACTTTGTTAAGATTTGGCAGCAAACTCTCTACATTCAGAAGGTCTTTACCGGCTAGTTAGTAGAAGAGCTAATCTGGAAGATTCCAAATATTTAGCAATTCCTATTTCTCAAATAAATAAAATGGCCATTGTTATCTCTTAAAACACCCTTGACACACTCTCCATAACTGCCCTACAATTAAATTTCCATTACTGGATAAAAAACAAAGATGGTGGTCATCTCATTTTTGTCAAATAATTGCATTGTAAAAACAACTTTCTGCTGCAAAATTCACTCCGAGAGAGTTGCATTTGGAAACTGCATAAGGTAGAAAAGAACCTGAAGATGAAGAATCTAAATTTTCTCCAGCAGACGCATTCTTTTTTCTCCTTGATCTGCATAACAAGAAAAGAGGTATTTAAATGAAGCAACCCAAAACAGAGAACCACGAAAACCATAGTTAACTGATTATATCACAGTAAGAAATTTAAAGAAAAAATGATGTTAAGCAAACTAATAATTATTAATAACACAAACACATGGGAAAAATCTGCAAGTTATCACAAGGAAAGCAAGAAAACGATCATCCATCTTTTGTTATCATAAAACTCATTACAGCAAGAGATTTAGATTCTGAGTATATAAGATAAGAAAGAAACCTCATAGTTAAGGAGCTAACAATCCAGTGTAACTAAATAGCAGAGTAGATAATCAAATCCATTAAAACAAGTGGAGGAAAACAGAGAAAAGTTAATTTAAAACAGCAACTGAAATATCAAGTTGTAGTAAATAGATGATATCCCTGATCATAGCCTTGGTTTATGATATCACTTTGTGTTCTCAAAACTATTAGCAGTAGCGACATAGGTGAGTCGAGAAGCCAATTAACATCCATCGAGCAAACCTTTGGACAGCCCAAAAACTAAAGTACGAATCTCCTTATCTCTCTACACTTTCGACTCCTTTACGTGCTCAAGTTCTTGCTTCCCTCTCCATCCAACAACACTCTCTGCTCACTTAAGCAGAGGAGAGCATAAGCTTCAACACCCTCTAGCTCACATTCATCTTGCATCAACCCAAAGCTTACCTTCCTCAAAGAGTACGTCAACCCAGTCAATCACCAAAAGAGCATCAACGGTATTTGGGCACATCTGAACATTGGAACAGGTCCTTGTGTTCTTTTTACGACTCAAGAAATGAAGTAACCAAAAATGAAAAAGTTCAAACTTAAACCAACAGGTGTAATTTCTGAATAATCTTCGCCCTTCACCATGCAAGCTCAAATGCAGACAATATTATTTGAAAAAACATAATTTCACTCAATAATTCTTCAAAATAGGAAAAATTAAAGAAAGAAAGAAGGCCAACCTCTGAGTGGGATCCTCATCAGCAGAGTGAAAATTCCCGCGAGAACGACCCATTGAAATTTGAAGTACTGAACCCTAGTTTCTCAGGAAATTATGAAGCTTTGACAAAGGAAGAGCAGCTTACGAAAGATAAAAAGAAAAAGGGTTTTGAATTTGATGGGTTTAGCTGAATTTCATAAAATTCGTGCAAATTTTAAATCTTTATGAGGATTGGGAATTGGACGAATTCAGTTGTACGTTTATACTAAAAATCATGAACAAATTTCTTGCTCTATTTGCTGTTAAGTACTTTGTTTGTCAATTACAAACAGCCTTTGTTTTCGCTCTTAATTTGATGGTTAAACTACAACATTAGTCCCTAAACTTTAGTATCTGTATCATATTGATCACTAGCTCAATTTTATCACTAGTCTTTCAAATTTAACTTTTTTTATCACTAAATTGTTAAATCATTATCAATCAAATAATACGATATTTTTTTATATTGACGTGTGCTGACATAAAAGAAAAATATATATTTATTTTTACGTGGATATTTTTTTATTAATTTTGTCTCTCTCTTTTTTATTATCAAATTTAGGGGTTTGTTTTCTATTTCTAATCATTATAAAAAAATCTCTATTATTTATATTGTATGTAGTTATTTTAGTTGTTAGTGGTCATATCTCATTGTCTTATATCATTCTATCAATTTAAAATTTCTTAAAATATTTTTAAAATTCGTCAAAATAAACACACAAACATTATAATTTTAAAGAGTTTAAAGATTTGTTGAATTTGAGGGATTTGATTGTAACACCTCAAACTCAATCCAAAATTTATGACAGATAACGAGTCTTTAAATCGATTAACGAGAAATTATTGATTAAGTTGTTTTTTTTAAATCCATATTGAATTTTTTAGATGCTCATTATCTATCAAATATTCAATCAAACAATATAAATGCATTAAAAACACCATCAATACTTGTATTTCAACTAATGACCAAATTATAATTAACAAATTAAATGATTTTAATTTAAACATTAATTAAAAGTAATGATTATAGAAATTTGAAATATTAATTAAATATTTTTAAATTGAATGAAGTTTGTTAGAATTAAAATTTTAAAAGATAATTTAAAAATTTGTTTTTGATCAAGGGAAAGGAGACTATTTTATAAAAAGATCAATAACTCTAATATTCCAAATATATACCTTAATTTTTTAAAAGTTGATTGTATCAGTCATTTTCCTTTTAATTTTCTTCACATTTTCTACACTTTTTTATACATTAATTTATATAAATTATAATTCATTTTTATAACTAATGAACATCCTCTATATTTCAAAAACTCTCAAACACTTTTATTCTCTTAAAAAACTATTAAAATTTCTCTCAATTTCTCTATTTTTCATAATTTCTCTCAAACACTATTGTTTAGTAAATTTTCAGAAAAAAATATAATTTCTAATTTTTTAGCTAATATAGAGGGGGTTTTTTCAACAGTTTATACTTAGAAGAAGGACAAGGAGAATTTTAAACTCACAACGTATGAAAGATAAAAGTGTCAATTGATAGTTTTTCACAAGCTCCGCACACGTTTATTTGTTTAGACAAAATTCATATATTTTTAATATTTTTTATTATTATTTCATTTTAGCTTAACCTTTAAAATTCTAACCGACTTCTTTCATATAAGTAGAAAGAGTTTCCCACAAAAATTGATTTCTAAAATATATATTTCATTTAAAGCGTCTTTATTTTATGTGACAAAAAAAAGTCAATTCGATAAATAATTTGAAACAAATATTATTTTCGATAATAATTTCTTTTATGACATTTAGGTTAAAAACCCGATTTTGCCATCACTTCCCACTAATTAGAAAAGGGTCCTCTTCTCTTTCAATACTTCAATTTCTTTATAATCTCCTAAATAAATATCAATTCTTTAATTTGGACCTTTATTTTTTTTAATATTAATTTGGACCTTTACTTACTTCAAATTATGTTTAGAGAGGGATTGTCTCCGGAAAGACGGACTAATATACAGTTAATATACGGCGTTACCGGATACATTAAAAGATATTTGATAAATTCGGTTTAGCGCTACCGAAAATATCGATTAATAATAATGTAATAGGTGGAAATCATGAAGAAATATTAAAAATTTTGGCAACCGGCAAACTTAGCTTGTCGGTTTGTGTCGATACTTTATAAAAATATATTGATCTATAACAATATAATAAGTAAAAAAATGACAAAACCGGTCTATAAATGACAAAATAAGTAAAGCGCTACCGGATATATTGAAAGTGTCGATACTTTATAAAAATGTATCTATGCATAACAATATAACAGGTAAAAAATGACAAAACCGGTCTATAAATGACAAAACAGGTAAAACGCTACCGGATATATTGAAAGTATCGATACTTTATAAAAATGTATTAATCCATAACAATATAACAGGTAAAAAAAATGACAGAATCGGTCTATAAATGACAAAACAGGTAAAGCGCTACCAGATATATTGAAAGTGTCGATACTTTATAAAATATATCGATCCATAACAATATAACAGGTAAAAAAATGAAAAAACCGGTCTATAAATGACAAAACAAGTAAAGCGCTACCGGATATATTGATAGTGTCGATACTTTATAAAAATATATCGATCCATAACAATAAAACATGTAAAAAAATGACAAAACAGGTCTATAAATGACAAAACAGGTAAAACGCCACTTAATATGTTGATAGTGTCGATACTTTATTATAAGTATCGACGCTAAGTATCGACGCTTTTAGAATTTAAAAGAGAAGAAGTTATAGCGTTAATAAAGTGTCGATACTTTATAAAAATGTATCGATACTTTATAAAAATGTATCGATCCATAACAATGTAACAGGTAAAAATATGACAAAACGGTCTCGAAATGACAAAACCGGTAAAGAGCTACCGGATATGTTGATAGTGTCGATACTTTATTATAAGTATGGACACTTTTGGAATTTAAAAGAAAAGAAGTTATAGCGTCAATAAAGTGTCGATATTTTATAAAAATGTATCGATCCATAATAATATAATAGGTAAAAATATGACAAAATCGATCTCGAAATGATAAAACCGGTAGTGAAAAAGTGTGCTTGTGTGATCATTTTTATTTCAGAATTTTCATTTTTTAATACAAAAAGTTGAATATTTTAAGCAAAACCCAGTAAGAAAATAACAAAAACTTTATAATAATAAAAGAATAACATTGGGAAACACACCATGTTATCAGTTTCTTAAAGAACAAAAACCCAGAAACAAACATCTCTCAACGCAAACTTATGATATACTCTTATTATCTCCATAGAATAAAGTTAAGCCAGTTTTAGTTTCTTAAAGAATACACTTATGATTGAAGAACTTAAACTAGTGCACACATAAGTGTCGATGTATTTATGAAAAGTATCGATTCAAAAAACATCGAAATCGATAATTATTATGTAACATGTAAATTTACAATGTAATCGATAAAAATATACTGGTTAATTAGTAAATATGTTTACATTATGTATCGACACTCTTTAAATATATGTCGATACTTTTTTCCCAAAATAAAAGCACAACGAGATACACGCATAAAGTGTCGATACGTTTAAAATTGTATAAATTCAAAAAACATCAAAACAATAATTATAATGTAATACGTAAATTTACAATGTTACCAGTTTAAATATATATGTTTAGTTAGAAAATAGGTCAATATAAGCGCTACCTATTACATTATATAAACGCTATCTAATATATTATTGTACTTGATAATATTTTCGATTAAATGATATAACATAATCGATCTAAATTTTAATCGATCACTTATTTAACAGATCACATCATTTTTTAACCTTTTTTTTTTTTTTTTAGACGCCGCAAAGCATAATCACCCGTTAAGAGATGATAATCAAGCAACTAGGCTACAAACTTGCAAACAAATTACCAAGTTCATGAAAGTATTACTTACAAACAGATTTGCTTCTCGCAAACTGTATCAGCAATGGAGAATAAACAAAGGATATGATGTTTGTAGAGGTATTTGAAAGTTTATCATCAAATTATTGAGAGTATCCAAAAGTAATGTTGAAATCTCGCGCGCTTTTTTTCAGAAAAACCAACCAATCAAGTATCCTTTTCGGTTTATCAATCTACCTTCCCTTTTCTTCCTCATTTGTTGAAAGATTCTCGCAATATTTGACTACGATTTCTAGCAATGCAAACTCAAGCTACCCCAATTGTAAATTTTTATTCTTCCATCACCTAAACAACCAACGATTGGATGAAGCTCGTGAGGTGTTAAACAAAATCCCATTCCCTGGGGTGCATTTATACACCATGATGATTGATGGGTATGCTCAAAATAATCGACTTGATGAAGCAATCCAACTGTTCGAGAAAATGCCGGTGAGAGATACCGTTTCTTGGAATTCAATGATTAAAGGGTGTTTGAATTGTGGGGATTTAATCACGGCCAGGAAGCTTTTCGATGAAATGCCTGGACGGAATGTTGTTTCTTGGACGACAATTGTAAACGGATACTTGCAGTTTGAGGAAATCGAGGTGGCTGAAAGGTTGTTTTTTGAGATGCCGGTGAAGGATGTCGCAGCTTGGAATTCAATGATTTATGGATATTTGAAGTTCGGGAGAGTTGATGATGCGGTTAATTTGTTCGGGAAGATGCCATCTAGGAATGTGATTTCATGGACTTCAATGATTGATGGGTTGGATTATAATGGGAGAACTGATGAAGCTTTAATCTTTTATAAAAAGATGGCTGCTTCTGGTGTTCAACAGAGTTCAAACACGCTTTCTTGCGTGTTGAAAGCTTGTGCAAATGTAATGGCTTTGCATTTGGGTGTTCAGAGCCATGGTCAAATTGTTAAGTTTGGATTCTGTTTTGATGAATTTGTATGCACTTCGCTTTTAACTTTTTATGCTAAGTGCAAGCAAATGGAAAATGCTTCCAAGGTTTTCAATGAGAAACTGCATGACAACGTGGTAATATGGACAGCTCTCGTAACTGGTTATGGCTTGAACCATAAGCATCGATCCGCATTGATGGTTTTTAGAGACATGATACAAATGGCTGTCCTACCGAATCAATCATCTTTCACTAGTGCCTTGAATTCATGCAGTGGATTAGAGGCTCTGGACAAGGGTAAAGCGATCCATGCTGTGGCCGTCAAGCTAGGTCTGAACTCTGATATATTTGTTGGTAATTCTCTGGTTGTATTGTATACTGTGTGTGGGAATATTAATGATGCTGTAGCTGCATTCAATAATATTGGTGTGAAAAATGATGTCTCGTGGAACTCCATTATTGTTGGATCTGCACAGCATGGTCAAGGTATGTTGGCTCTCACACTCTTTACTCAAATGATACGCCATGAAGTTGATCCAGACGAGATTACATTCACGGGGTTGCTCTCTGCTTGCAGCCATTCTGGAATGTTGCAAAAGGCCAGATGCTTTTTCGAGTATATTAGTCGATATAAATCCACTGTGATAAAACTTCCGCACTATGTTTGTATGGTTGATGTCCTGGGTAGATGTGGGAAATTGGAAGAAGCGGAGGAGCTAATTTATAATATGCAGGTAAAGCCTAATTCTATAGTTTGGCTAGCTTTGCTTAGTGCTTGTAGGATGCATTCTAACTTAGGAGTGGCTGAAAGAGCTGCGAGATCTATTCTTGATCTTGAACCGAATTGCAGTGCTGCTTATGTTTTGTTGTCGAATATATATGCTTCTGCTGGTAAATGGAGTGATGTCTCGAGAATGAGAGTACGGATGAAACAAAGAGGGGTCGTGAAACAACCGGGTTGCAGTTGGGTTACTTTGAGGGGAATCCGACACGAGTTTGTTTGTGCAGATAGGTCTCACCCTCTTACTGAGAAAATATATGAAAAGCTGGATTGGTTGGGAGGAAAGTTGAAGGAGGTTGGCCATGTTCCGGATGAGAGGTTTGCACTTCATGATGTGGAGGAGGAGCAAAAGCAAGAGATGTTGTCATATCACAGCGAGAGGCTTGCCATTGCATTTGGATTGGTGGCTACTGCGGAGGGTGGAGCAATAACGGTGATGAAGAATCTTCGTGTATGTGGCGATTGTCACGGTGCCATTAAGCTCATTGCAAAGATTGTTGGTCGGGAGATCATAGTAAGAGATTCTACACGGTTTCATCACTTTAGAAATGGGATGTGCTCTTGTGGGGACTATTGGTAGCAAATTACAAAGGTTTTTCATATTCAAAAACATCTTGATCTTTCGAAACAACCTTGTAATTAGCTGATTCAGATGGTGATGTTGAGATCTTTTGATGGTCTAGTTGCGGCCAGTGGCGGATGCAAGTGATGGTCTAGATCTGCCATTGATTGCGACAATGCTAAAGTTGCAACAATATATTTATAGACATCATATATATATATATATATATATATTAATTTTATAAAATAATATGGGTACATCTATCATTAAAAGTAAATTTCATTTCTCAGCACTGAAATTTCAAAAATATTGAATGAGTTATTAATATTATTGTTGTGTAAATAATCAGTCACTTGATCGTTAACGATCGTTACCACAATCACAGAAGAGTGATATGATACGTTTATGCGGTTGAATTGAGACTCTTTGATCAACCACTTTAATTTGCGCCAACAAACCCTCTTTCTTGTGCAGAACTCTGTTGATCCCATTCCCTGGTCTTGCTTACAATCTTCTTTTTCATTTTCTATCTCAATCACATAATATGAAATAGCTTGCTTTTTCCCTCTCAAACTGAACTTCCAATTCTTTCTTCCTTTTTTTTTTTTTTTGCCATTCAGGGGTTCCAGCTTATGCTACAAATTGTTTAGGATAAACTGCATGTTTAGTATATAAACTTTGTTTTTTCTTAAATCATGTCTAATATTTAGTTTAGGTTTATTTTGATATCAAGCCAATAAATTTTAATGATGGCATTTTATATGGGTAAATTACATCATTTATCAAATTATCTTCTCACTCCTATTTTGATTATTAAAGCTTACTTTTTTTGTTAAATTAATCACTACCTTTAAAATTACTCATATTTTAATCACTCTAACTTATTTTATTAATATTCTCGTGACATGGAAATTTTTAATTATTATTTTGTTAATATTTGATTAAATAAAAAAGAAAGAGAAAATCGCCTCAGTGACCAAAAATGTCTTATAATATACGATTTTAACCAACTTTTTTTGGATTTGCCAAAATGACCAACAAAATCGCAACGCGAAATAAAAATCGCAACGCGATCCCTAGAATCGCAAATCAGTTTCCAAAATCGCAACGCGATTCTTGAAAATCGCAATGCGATAGTACAAATTCGCATTGCGATTTTCAAGAATCGCAACGCGAATATGAAAATCGCAACGCGAACACATAAATCGCAACGCGTATCCGTAAACCGCAACGTGTATCCGTAAATAGCAACGCGTATCCGTAAATCGCAATGCGTATCCGTATATCGCAACGCGTATCCGTAAATCGCAACGATAATCCGTAAATCGCAACGAGAATCTGTAAATCGCAACGATAATCCGTAAATCGCAACGAGAATCTGTAAATCACAACACTGAAATTTTGGGTATATAACTACGCAACAGCAGCAAATCATAAACTAAATCCCTAAATCGCAACTCATTCCATCTCCATCTATCACTCTCTCCGGCGACATCCGTTCCTATATCCAACGACATCCTTCCCAATCCGGCAACAGGTTTTAGTTTCGCAGCTCGTCTGTTTAGTAAATTAATTTACAACCATGAAATCATCTAATGTTGATCATGTTTGGATAGATTTGTGTTTTGGAGGGTCATGGGATAATGTTCATGGTGTTTTACAATATATGCCTTTACCCATGAATCTTCAACTAAAATTGTCTTTACAAAAGTTAACTTATGAAACTCTAATGCTACGTGTTTCAAATAAATTGAATTTAGAGCCCCTAAGTGGATTTAGGCTATCTTATCAGAGAAATGGTAAAGTTTATTTGTTAACCGACAATGAAGATGTTGAACGATTCATTGCTTACATTAGTGTTTCACAAGATGATGTTACATTGTATGTTGATGAATTAATGACTCAGGCCAACCATTTTGACTTAACCAACTCTTGTTATTCAGTTGTTATCACTTATTAGGCATGCATTTGACTATCGCAACACGGAAATTACAATCGCAACGAGAGAATCGCAATGCGAAATGAAAATCCCAACAAGAAAATCGCAATGCGGAAATGAAAATCGCAATGCGAAATGAAAATCGCAATGCGAAATGAAAATCGCAACGAGAGAATCGCAATGCGGAAATGAAAATCGCAATGCGAAATGAAAATCGCAACGAGAGAATCGCAATGCGAAATGAAAATCGCAATGCGAAATGAAAATCGCAACGAGAGAATCACAATGCGGAAATGAAAATCGCAATGCGAAATGAAAATCGCATTGCGATTCTCTCGTTGCGATTTTCATTTCCGCATTGCGATTTTCATTTCGCATTGCGATTCTCTCGTTGCGATTTTCATTTCGCATTGCGATTTTCATTTCAACATAATGCAGATTGAAATCAACAAAATCAACCATTACATTTCAATCAATTAAACAAGCACAAATAAGAATTATGTTCGCATCAATTACACAAATCAACTTTTACAAATCAATTAAACAATCAAAAAATAAGCAATAATTCTTATTTCCAATCATCTACTATTGAATCAACTTTTACAAATCAATTAAACAATCAAAAAACAATCAATTAAACTATTGAATCAACTTTTGCAGCCATACATCATTTTCACGTAGTTCACTTCTGAGATTAACCTGCAGAAACCAAACATTTGCTCAAACAATACTTTCTACACATCTAAAACCTACAAACAGCAAATTATTGAATTCTAGGTACTTAACCAAACATTTTCAAACCAAAAGTCTATAAACTTACCAATTGTTTATGGACATTTTTATAACGCGGATGCAGGTAGGCAGCGTCTCGTATATATCGATTTAGCCATATAATGCCGAAACCACAAGCCTACTGCAGCTCTATCTCTATCGGTGGGAGGTAGATACTTGGTGCTTCCCGTCGTCAAACGCTCCAACGCCAAGCATACGAGAGGACCACAATCTCCTCTGGCTCCTCCCGTTTGTTGTGGCGCAGTCTCGTCTCTAATAACTGTAATATTGAGCTTCTTTGGCTTCTTGTTTCCAGAACGAGTCCAATAATTGATCGCATCCAAGAATTTAGCCAAATGAGAGCTCCATCCCTTAATAATATCTCTTAAATCAGCCAATGATATGTAATTTATCATGCTATCATACACTATTGTTTTAAGGGATGGGAGCTGAAGCTCGACGAGAATCCAATGTTTACGTTCCAAAACAGGGATAAACACCTGCAATCATAAGTAATAATTCATTCATTTGCGCACTTATTTCATAAAACCTTTAAACTCAATCTAAAATAAATATTAACCTTATCGACCTCCCACCATGCAGGATAAAGTTTAGCTTGCCCAAATCAAATGATTCATCTCGTGCATTCTTCAAGTGAACGGCGTTAAAAGACGTCGGCATAATTGTATATCGTATATTTTTATTTTTCTTAAGTTTTCTTATTATTAGAAGACGTGTCACCCACGCATTGATATGCTGTTTTACAAAAAAAGACATATATTAGTGACTTACATAAATTTAAAAAAAATTAATCAAATTGAAATATAAGAAAAATATAAGACTTACCCCCCCATCGAAATAGCCATTGTCTTCGACCCCTAATAATACGCCCCACCAAGACCGATCAAGCAACAAATAGATATCATCAGTGAGCTTGCATATGTCAGTGAAACACCCCTGGCTCCGATCATGTAGATAAAAATCAACTGCGGTCTTAGCCCAAAGGGTGTTATCCAGAATTGTGTCCGGTAGTTGTTTCCTCTCCTCTTCAGATACCGGTATGGTACTGGGCGGTAACTCATACGAGAGCCAACTTGAATCCAACATGTCCGGTACGTCAGAGGGTTTCTCAAGAAGCCTATATATGACGCCATGTGAATCGGGCTCTTGAATGGTGGGAGGGACCTCTTCAATGATGACAGTGGCCTCTTGAATGGTGGGAGGGGACTCTCGAGGAATGATAGGGGGGCCTCTTCAACGATAGGAGTGGACTCTTGAGGGATGACAGGCGAGTCGGGCTTCTTCTTGCGGTGTCTTCGCACTATTGGGGTGTACGGAGACTTAATAGCACGTGCACGCTGTCTGATGCGTGAACTCCGTCGTGCAAGCATAACCCGACGTAAAGCATCCACTCTATCGGGCCGCTAAATAATTAAATACAAAAATCAGTAAATAAACAGACATGATATTTAAACAGTGAAAACAAAGACAAATATGTTTCAAACTTGCATTGTATTCACCCAAGTCATTATTCTATCATAGTTCACAAAATGCATCAGATAACAAAGAAAAATATGTTTCAAACTAATACCCTGAAGTTAGTATTTGTCTTTGTTTTGTCTATTGGTTGAAGTAATGCAATCCATTCAAGTTTCAATTTGCAGAAGAAGAAATAGTTTACTTTCGCAACACGAAACTTAAAATCGCAACGCGAAATGAGAATCGCAACGAGAAACCAAAATCGCAACGCGAAACCAAAATCGCAACGCGAAATGAAAATCGCAACGACAGAATCGCAATGCGAAATGAAAATCGCAACGAGAGAATCGCAACGCGAAATGAAAATCGCAATGCGATTTTGGTTTCGCGTTGCGATTTTGTCGTTGCGATTTTGGTTTCGCGTTGCGATTCTGTCGTTGCGATTTTCATTTCGCGTTGCGATTCTCTCGTTGCGATTTTAAGTTTCGTGTTGCGAAAGTAAACTATTTCTTCTTCTGCAAATTGAAACTTGAATGGATTGCATTACTTCAACCAATAGACAAAACAAAGACAAATACTGACTTCAGGGTATTAGTTTAGCAGAATTGGCAGCAACCGAACAAATTTACTTTCAACCAAAAGACAAAACAAAGACAAATAATATTTCACAGTGTTAAAGAATACACAGTTTAGCAGAATTGGCAGCAACCGAACAAATTTACTTTCAACCAAAAGACAAAACAAAGACAAATACTATTTCACAGTGTTAAAAAATACACAGTTTAGCAGAATTGGCAGCAACCGAACAAATTTACTTTCAACCAAAAGACAAAACAAAGACAAATACTATTTCACAGTGTTAAAGAATACACAGTTTAGCAGAATTGGCAGCAACCGAATAAATTTACTAAGCAATCTAAGTGAAATGGCTAATCTAAGTGAAATTACGAGTAAATTTATCATTAAGTTAAATATGGAAAATCTTAAACTTACCTCGTTGCGTAGAGTATGAACCTCATTCTGCAACGATACTATCATCTCACGTAGAGCGGCAACCTCACCACGTAAAGTTGACACCTCCACACGCCATGCACCATCGTTATCGCGTAGAGTACCGATCTCCTCACGCAAGGCATTGACCTCATCACGTAACTCATCCCGTGGAGGTGGAGAACAAGGAGATAAATGTCGTGGCCTCTTTACCGGTCGCCTATCATGAGGTGATGGTGGAGAAGAGGCTCGATGATGTGACGGGATAGGTGATGGCTCTCGTTCTAGAGGTGTATAGTCGGGTCGATCGGGTGATGGCTCTGGGTGAGGTGATGGCTCTCGAATTGGAGGAAGTGGATGCTGCTCATCATCCGTGCCATCAAAAAAACTCTGACTAGCTTGCCACCAATCAGTGGCAAGCTCTTCCTCCGTGGGTGTCAGTCTTTGTAATGGAATGTTGGCCTCCTAACAATATAAAAACTCAAACAAAGTTAAACGTCTACTATTAATAACTTGTTTATATATTATATGAAAGTATTTGTGTTAACTTACATTATTTATTGTCGCATATGGTATTAAGTCTTCCCAATCCAACAGATTTTTCCTCTTCCAGGAAATAGCCCTGGGAATATCATTTGACGTTTTTATTGCATATGTACGCATGCTGGGGAAAGCCTCGAATATCCAAATCTACAAACAATATAATAACAAAATTAGTAATTGTTAAATAATTAATTATAATTTTAGAAACATTATATAGAAATTCTTACCTTAAAGGCCCAAACAAAGCCTGACAAAGTGTATTTCGACCCATCGCCACGCAAACTTTTGCGGTCATCAAAGGCAATAGACAACTTAGTCCAGGTAGCTTTCCATATATACGAACCCCACGGAAACAGATTCCATGCATTCAGGTCCTCTACCAATATTATTAGCTCCCAAGGAATAGGTTATCTGGCCTCTCTGCCTAAAAAGCCGGCATACACAAGTAGTAGAAGGCATACTCGGACAACATCGACGTCATCCATCCGAGTGAAACCAGCTTTCTTATTAAACAATTTCTTCAGGTCGTCGACGTGTAGGTTCGGCTTCTCCATTGACTCATCCGGAAAAACCCGGGATAACCATGATGGGCGGGCGATATGACGAGTGTACCGGCCTACATCATCGTGTCCGAATCGTAGACCAGTGATTAAGCAGAATTCCTTCCGCCCAAAACAAGTATACGCTGGTGGAAAATGAAACCATATCTCTTCCTCACCACGTTGTATACTGTCGGGTAGATTTGATGTCATGGTCTGAAGCCACAAATGGGTCAAATTAGCATCTCCACCCGGATGCTGTACTCTCAGCCATGGCCCGAAGCAGGTTTCCTCAAACAATTGTCTTTGTGCAGGTGAAAGCTTCGAAGCAATTGTAGTGGCTAGGCTAACTTTATTCCTTAATGTCAATGAAGCCGAAAAAAATTTCTACAAAAACAATAAACATACCAAGTTAGATATACCAAAAACTACACTGTGAAGATATACCAAAAACAATAAACATAAAAAGTAGTAGTTTATTCTTGAAACTAAAATTTGCAACACTGTTTTGTCTTTTGGTTGAAATGAAAATCGCAACGAGAGAATGACTGTCGCAACGAGAGAAATGAAAATCGCAACGAGAGAATCGCAACGCGAAATGAAAATCGCAACGAGAGAATCGCAACGCGAAATGAAAATCGCAATGCGATTTTGGTTTCGCGTTGCGATTCTCTCGTTGCGATTTTCATTTCGCGTTGCGATTCTCTCGTTGCGATTTTCATTTTTCTCGTTGCAGATAGTCATTTTCACGTTGCGATTTTCATTTATCTCGTTGCGACTCTTCTGCAAATTGAAACTTGAATGGATTGCATTACTTCAACCAAAAGACAGAACAAAGACAAAGACAAATACTAACTTGAAAATCGCAACGAGAGAATAGCAACGCGAAATGAAAATCGCAACGAGAGAATCGTAACGCGAAATGAAATCTAAGTGAAATGGTTAATCTATTATTGAAATGACCAGTAAACTTATCATCAGTTTCAATATGAAAAACCTACAATAATGCAAAAATTTCAAAATAAAAATAATTAAAAAAATAACCCTCGGAGGTTGATTTTCCATTTCTGAATATTGTGAGGGATTTCTGACCGTGAATGGTTGTGAGGGATTTCGCCGGAGATGGGGACGGAAATCTTCGGAGATGGGGACGGATTTCGCCGTAGAGAGTGAGAGATGGAGATGGGACTCAGTTGTGATTTTAGGTTTTAGGTTATGAGTTGCGATTACGGGATTTTGTCTTAATATTCGTTTTTGTAATTTGAAAATAAAATACGCGTAGCGATTATAATGGCGCTTTAAAAATCGCGTTGCGATTTACGGATACGCGTTGCGATTTTACGTATTGTCGTTGCGATTTACGGATACGCGTTGCGATATACGGATACGCATTGCGATTTACGGATACGCGTTGCGATTTACGGATACACGTTGCGATTTACGGATACGCGTTGCGATTTATGTGTTCGCGTTGCGATTTTCATATTCGCGTTGCGATTCTGGAAAATCGCAATGCGAATTTGTACTATCGCATTGCGATTGTCAAGAATCGCGTTGCGATTTTGGAGACTGATTTGCGATTCTGGGGATCGCGTTGCGATTTTTATTTCGCGTTGCGATTTTGTTGGTCATTTTGGCAAATCCAAAAAAAGTTGGTTAAAATCGTATATTATAAGGCATTTTTTGTCACTGAGGCGATTTTCTCAAAAAGAAAAGGGTGGGTTGGAGAGGCCAATAAGAGTGGGACCGTGAGAGTGGGGTGAGGAGTTTGTGATTTAGAGTTTGTAGTATAATTTTTGGGTTGGGTATAATTTTAAATTTACTTTTTTAATTTAATTATACATTAATAAAATAATAATAAAAATTAAATGTCAAAGAATATTAATAATATAAATTAGAGTGATTAAAACATGAGCAATTTAAAATTTGAATAGTTATATTGAAAATTTTAAATTTTAGTGACCAAAATAGGAGTGAGAAGATAGTTGAGTGATGAATAATTAATTTACCCATAAAAAATATCATATAGACTACACTTGCCTACACACTTAACCGAGCTAACCCCTATCCAGTGCCTGGCAGAGCAAAGGCGACCTCAATCCTTATTCCTTATCCCCATCTTCTCCCAGGCTAACAGGGCCTTACTTATTCAGAAGGGAGAGGGGAGCCTCGAGAAGCACTGTTTAGAGGAATATCCTTGGCTGCTCTTCATTTCCAAACCTTTCTTCAACGCTAATCATCGAGCATAACTCTAACACAAGGCTCCAAATCTGATACTGCATGGAGTTATGTCGTTTGTGCATGCATGGCTCCTTTGACGTGTTACGACAACATTTAGGGTGGAGGAAGAACGAAAGCAGATGCTGTCGGTGAATGAAAACCACCTTTTGGAAAGGTTTATATATGGTAACTCCTTTCCTTTCTTAGTGAACGTGGCATGACAAATCCCTCACGCGTGTGCTGCAGCACGTCGTCCGGCTGATTTGGTTCCATTTGTGCTCGTATCCATGGAATTACATGTTGAATAATATACTTTTGGAGAAAATCCATAAAACTAAACATAATATTTTCTTCTAAGGCAGTGCTAACAATGAAGAAATTGCCATATGCAGCAACTATTTCATCTTCTTGTTTTCAACCTGTCATCTTTACTGCATTCTGAATTAGTAATTATGGGCCCAAAAGCATATTCTACAAAAAAGTTATCTAGTTGGAGTTCATGAAGAAGGATCTGGGTAAGGATCTTGTCAAAACTTGAAACAATTATTATGTGAATTTCCCATTTTCTTCATCAATAGTATAAATCAAACAACCTCATTAATTAAAAATAATAATTATTATCTATTGAGTTCTCTAGTTCATGTGAGCAGGGATTTAGTAACAGAAAGCTTGTGAACAAAACAGCTAACTGTGTCGCAAGACCTGTTCATGAGTTTTTATCTGCCCATCAAAACGAAATCTCCAGCTACAAAATGAAGCTGGACATCAGATACCATGGGCAACAAACATAGCAGATAAGTTTGAAGAACTGGAATTTATGTCTGACTTATTCAAAGAAAATTAGATTTAGGGAAAAAAAGTTGAGCAATCTCAGTCGAAAGATGGTGATTATTTATAATCATCACAGATAGATCAGGTCTGATGATTCATGTCCATCATAGATTGCAGGAAATAGCAATAAAACGCTACAAGAAATCACTTAAAAATTGACCCAAAATCTAAGGGATATGCACAAGAGATCAGATGGTAGTGCATGTTGTTATTCAACATTCAAATGCAGAAATGATGGATTAGCATCATCACACCTCTTTGCACATTTCAAAGAATCAAACAATTTCAATTCAATCAAAAGGGGAAGATCAAAATTAAAGCGGAAAAAGAATCAGATTGGAATGCCAATCACCAACTTTGCATATGAAGACATTAGATATATGCAAAGTAAGACTGGGGCGACAATAACTATCATCATCTTCACTTCTTCCAGATAAACAAAGCTCCAGATAAAACCCTGGGAAAAAAATTGAAACCTTAAGCTGCTTGAACCTATTCTTTACAATCTCCTTACTTAGAAGCGACATCATGAACCATATAGAAACGATGGATAAGAATGTTTGAAGGGAAATTAGGGTTTTGGTCTCTGATTTGCGGCGGATTGTATAGTTGCCTTGAAGGGTGAAGTCTTCTTAGGATTTTCCTTGGAGATTTAGGGCTTGTTGGGATTATATAGTGGTTTGGATTGTGGGCTGTGGCTTTGTGGGTTTTTTTTTACTGTTCCTTTAGTACCTCTACTTGTGTTGAATTAAATTCATGTCGTCTTGTTTGTAGTATTTTGCAAATTAATCCCTCATGAAACGTTTAATCTAATTTCAATAGGATATTCGATCTAAGTTTTGATCGACTCTGTGTTTGTTCCTATCTTCGAATGTGATATCTCTGATCGAATCGAGTTTATAATATTACATTTGTTGATATCTTAATTCTTTATTGTTGAATTTGAGATATATGGTTAGTTAAATTCAAATATCCTAATTATTGATTTAAGTAACTTGTAGCCTCAATCAAGTTTTTATTATATTTTTTCTTCTAATTAATATTAAAAAATATTATTTTAACTCAACTGTAAAGTCGGACATGAGTTCCAAGATAAGTTTAATCTAACAGTAGTTACCTTCTTTAGTTATTCTTTAGTTTTATAAGTTCGCATCTTATAAAATTTTAGAAGTTCATCATTTAACATAAAAAAATTACTTCTTATGTTCGTAACAATTAAATAAAAATTTTACTTCTTACGTTCGTAAGAGATTGTTAGTAGTACAAAAAAAAAAACTATATCTCACGATGGTTAGATACAAACTTTTTTAAGTGCAAAACTAAAATGTTTTAGTCACACATCGTTCAAAAAATTTAATAAAACTAAAGACATGATTCTTTTTTTTTTCAACGATTATGTGACATTAACTTATGATGACACGTTAACATTATCGTTAATTTTTTAACGATTAGTGACAAAAATGTAACGTTAGTGATTATTTTAAAAAAATTAAGTGACCAAAACGAAACCGAAATGATAGGTCGGTTACTAAATATGTAGTTTATCCATATTTTAAATATACTTTTTATTTATTGATCGGTAATAAGACACACACACAAATATATGTTTGTAAATGAGACGAGACAGATCACGAGCTACTCAAGATCGTGACTTGTTCAATCAACTCTCAACTTGAATTTTTAACGAGCCTAAACGAGATACTAGTTACACAATCAAAAAACTCATGAGCAACTTGAAAGAATAATACATTAAAATTTTAAATTAAGTTATTAATAATGTTAATATTTATATGTTGTTGTTTTTTTTGTTTTAAATATTATATAAGACTTTCATGTACTTATGGTTTATGTTTGAGCTCGAGTTAGAGCTTTAATCGAGATAAGTCTAAAAATATTTCGAGTTCAATTCTTTTTGAGCTCGAGACGAGCTTTAATTTTTTATTTCGAGTCGAGCTTGATAGTTTTAAGCTCGTGAATTTTCGAGTTGACTTATGTTTTATAATTTTTGAGTCGATTCAAGCTTGATTTTACGATTTTCAAGTAAAGTCGAGCTCAATTTGACAATTCTCAAGTTGAGTCAAACTCAACAATACTTGAGCTTGACTCCGCTCATTTACGAGCATGTACGTGTGATATCTCCTTCTAATCCATATTCATTTTAACACGTAAGCTATATATTTTTAGGGTAAACTATGCGAATAGTCCCCTATGTGTTCGGTCCGACCAAATTTGGACACCAATGTAAAAACTAAGAAAAAATTATCCTAACGTTATCGATCTGTTCGATTTTAGTCATAGTATTATCGATATGTTCGCTTTTAGTCCCTTATCTGTTAACTCTCGTTCAATTTTAGTCACTTAACCATGTTAGGGACTTAAACAAAAAGGGGATAACGAAAATTAATAGCAGATATACTTAAATCAGACAGACCGATAATGCGAGGGCTATTTACCTTTAATTTTTAAATTGGTGACCAAATTCGATCAGACCCTAAATAAAAGGGGCTATCCGCATAATTTACCCTATTTTTTATTACGTGAAGATATGTTACATTCATAGGATAAATATAATAATTTGAACTCATACAAGTTGAGATAATACAAACCATCTTTAAACAATTAATCAATTAATATATCTCTACTTGTTATAATTTTTTTTCCTTTTTTGTTTTGTTTTACCTTCTTATAAAAGCAATATATCTTTTATTTTTTTTTAGATCTATTGTCCTTATTCGATCATTCAAATTTGAATATAAAATATTACATTAATCTTATTAATTTTTTATAAGACAATAATGCCGCAACACAATAAGTCTATTTTTATTTATTACTATTCATTCATTATTTCAATAATTATTAAATATTTATCACAAATAAATATCTTGGAGAATGATTCAAGAAAATGGAGGGTATTTGAGGTGGATGGGGTCCGTGCGCACAATGAATGTGCACCGTCTGGTAGCCTCGAACCCTGAACCGTTCACGTGGCGCCATGCCTTTCGCTCCAACTAAGCTCCAAATCGGACTCATGATTAAAGATCAATCCGCATCTCCATTGACACAAACGGGTGCAGTCGAGGTTTTTCATCACCGAGAATGAAGAAAATGCTGACACTTTCAATCTCTCCAGCACCGCAATCTCTTCACATTTCCACTGCACGGCATCTACCCGTTCTTCCTTTCCGAAACGCGCCGTTACCAGCTTCAACGAAACTCTCCACTCTCGCTCCCTCTTCTGCTTGGATCAGTTTCAATCCTCTCAGGTAATTTTAATACTCAATTCGAATCAATTTCGGGAAAATGAAGAATGCTTTCTTTTCTTTTTTTACTTCGAAATTGAATTTTGTAGATTTTCGATTAAGGATAAGGACATAAAGAAGAAGAGTAGAGGATCCAGTGCGGTTTGCTCCGCAGCTCCTCTCTCCCCTCGTAATCTCCAGTGGATCTCCGCCATTTCTTCTGCGTAAGTCTTGTGATTGGTTGCCTTTTTATTTTCATTTTTGTGAAGAAAAAACATAATTTCTTGAAGTGATTTCGAGCAGGATTTTGTTGTTTACGAAAGGGACGGTGATTCGAAAACATTTTCTTGTTCCATTGTTCGCAATTCAAGCTCCAGCAAGCATCATTGCATGGATGAAGTAAGCAAAAGTTTTCTTATCCTTTTGTAATTCTATTGATCAGTTTCTATTTCAGCTGACCTCAAATAGTAGACCTGTTAGTTGGGTGGATTGGATTGTTATTGAAGAAAGTCAATCTAGGTCAGCGGAATTTGGATTTAAATTTTTTGAATCATTTCTGGTTCAATCAGTTGGAAACGCCTTTCTATTTTTTCCAAATCGAATGGATCATCTCGGGTTTAGGTCGTTCTAGTTTCGGGATTCGACAGGCCTAGATAGAGTCAAACTAGTACCTATTTTTTCCATTCACAAGATTTGAAACTGACCTTACTTAGCAGACACAGAGCATTGTACCACTCAGACCGAAGTACATTTTTTATCTTTAAAAACCTTGTGATTGATGATCAAATTTGCAGGGGTGAATATGGTCTTTGGGCAGCATTCTTGGCACTGCTTGTTCGTCTCTTCTTCTTCATTCCTGGTAAATTATTTCTATGTTACTATGTATATTGATCCCAATAGAGATTCTACTAGTTGGTTTCAATTCAAGATTTTGCTTTTTGGGGGGTTTGATTGTGTTGTAGTTCGATAAATTCGGATTGGTTTTACCGTCGAATGATTGGATTGGATTCAATTTCGGAATAATTTGGCCATGAATATGGAACCATGGATATATTCAATCATGATATTCTGACAGTTTATTTTGTTTGATAATGATAAAGTAATCTTTTCTGTTACTAGGTGAACTTGAGTTGCCATTTCTAGCATTATTGTTGGTGATTGTGGCCCCCTACCAAGTACTGAACATAAGGTTAGTATGATGTGTACTACTTTAGGCAACTTGATGATATCCTCCACGTTGCTTCGACTCTTCATTTATATTGATTGAAGTATCTTTTTTCGGGACATTGGACCTTCCTAATACATGGAAATCTTATAAAAAATTAAACTTATCTGTGTGGGGTACATATGAGTATCTGACAATCTAACTTGACTCTGAGAAACATGATACTTATATTTGATGAAGTTTATGCATTTTTGTTGTTTCATTGACAGGGGAACACAACAAGCTGCTATTATTGCCTTAGTGATTGCAGCATATTTGGCTTTCCAGCATTTCTCAGGTGCAGGCAGCTTGCAGAAAGCATTTGACCAAGGTTCAATTATTGCCACCATAGCTGTTGTTTGCATCACTGTTATCTCGGGCTTGCTTTTGGTCTGAATTTAACAAAGAATATAGACGTCTTTCAAGTTATTGAAGACATAGAGGGAGGTTGTACTGTAAGAATAACTAATTTCCCAGACCAATGTTCTTGTTTTAGTATGATGAGTACATTTCATGCTGAGAAAAATAAGAATAAATATATGTTCTTTAGTATTTGTATGCTACTGTTATGTCAATGGAAGATAGGAACCGCTTTTGAAATAATACAATTTTAGCTTGCAGTGGAATGATTGTATTTTTATAGTTCTTAGATATTTAATTGGATCTGGATACTATATTTATTTATTTGGTCGGAAAAATGCACATCTATTCTATTAACGGTATTGGTATCGACATGAAATGATAAATTTCCATACGTTTGAGAAAATACTGCTATGCTAGGCTGCTAGCTGATGAATGAGTATAATTTAGTATTTAAAATAGTAATAAGAATGTATGTATACAGTATATATGTGCATTTTAATGAGCTAGCTAAGCATTCCTAGATCTCATTAACTTATTATTCTAACTATAATTCTGAGCAAGCAGCTATGATAACATCTATGAATGCCAGAACATAAGATATTCTATGATGTTCATATTTTCCTCCTGCTCCAGCTTTTATGCATGCATAGATCAATAACTATAGCTATAGATCTTAATGTATCGAGGCCACTGAGATGATCATCTCATTGTTGGTTCTCAAAGATTGTTGTAATGCTAAGGAACCAACGGAATTGCGATCTTGGCTCTGAAAGTTGATTCACTCTTGCCTAGAGTATGTTTGCAGCGACAAGCAACCACATCAGACTTATCGTCATATAGATAGGCCAAAACCAGAATGACACTGAGATGGCTGAATTGGGGAGTCCGGTAGGTCCTGCTGAACCATAAACTGTGTCTCCACCTGGCCCAGTAAACGTTGGCGGGGTCATGCTGAAGGGTGGAGCCATGGTGGTGGTACTTGGTGGGGACATGGTGGTTGGTGGTGTCTTGCTAGCTGGTGGATTCACACTATTCATTCACATGTTTAGAAGGAAAGAAAGCAGTAAGCTCTTTGTTCTCTTTGTATGGAAATTTAAAAAGTAAACTATCTTACGGATCTTGTACTATAATAGGCTTATGTGAAAAAATTTAGTCCCTCTACTATGAAAATAAGTGATTTAATCCTTGTACATTTAAGCTAACATGGAAAAGGATGAGCAATTTAGTTATTGTATTTTAGAAAATGTAGATTCTTTTAATACTTCAATTTAAAGCACTGCAATTCAGTATTGTTTAATGTTTTTTTTCTTTGAAATTAAATGTATAGGACTAAAAATCTGGTTTTTAGAACTAAGAGGTTTGATATTCAGCTTATAATATAGGAACCAATAAGATAATTTAACCATTTAGAACATTTGGTTATAAGATTATTACCCTGCTGACGAGGATGCTGCGTATTGACAGTTTCCAGTACCTGCACCAAAATATTACATATTAATGCTAAATGTTGTCTAAAAGTTAACCGTTAGCACCCATAAATGATATCTTACTTGGATTGGTGTTAGTGAGCTGAGCTGCTCCTCCGAAAACGCAGTTGGTCGGATCCGGATGCTTTTGGTAGTAATCATTGAAAGCATAAGAAGCATGATTTTGAACAGTGTTCGGTTCATAACAACTCCCACCAGTTTGAATTGCAGAGCAGTCTGCACCATAACCACAAGCATAGTCTAGAGCTACTTGTAGTGCGGTTGGTGAAGCACCTTGATTTGCAACACACCACGTCCCTCCCGATGACGACGGCGGAGTCGATGTTGATGGAGTAGTGGTTGGGACAGTGGGAAGAGTCGGGGAGGGATTTTTGTCGGGTAATGTCGGGGTGGGGATGGTCGGGGAGGGATTTGTGTCGGGTAATGTCGGGGTAGGGATGGTAGGGGAGGGATTCGTGTCGGGTAATGTCGGAGTGGTAACGGGGGTAGTAGGGTTGGTGATGGGCTCAGTTGAGGGGGATGCTGGAGATGAGGTGCTGCCTGGAGGAGTTGGGTTAACAACGGGGACATTGTCTAGTAGTGAAGTGGAAATTGAAGGGGCAAAGAGTACCCTAATGTTTTGTTTTGGATTGTTTTCTTGGGGAGGAGGTTTGTACGAAACACTTGAACCTGAAGAGATCAAGAGCAAAGCCAAAGGTAAGGGTTTCCTCCTAATTGAACATGTTTGATAAGATAAAGAATGAAAATAAAGAATTAGTGAGCCTATTCTTTTTTTTACTATCATTCATTGCTTTGGTTGTTTAGTCTATACCCTATCAAAAATGTTGCATCTAAACATTTGTGTTGAATATTTAAGAATGAAAATTTGAGCAAACCCATTTAGTGCTAAAATAAGAGTAATACTATATGTATGATTTACCTGAATAGAGGAAAACATGGAAGAGAAAGATTGAGAGAAACTGAACAAATCTTGAGTTCATGTCTTGAAAATCTATTTGCTGAATAATATAGAAAGAGGAAGACCAATTGCAAACAAAAGGTCTCTATTTTGCATAAATAAACAAAAGTACTTCGAAAAGAATCAATGCTTCCTTGGAGGGATGATAGATTGAAATGTGAGAATACAAGGAAACTTGAGAATAGAGGCATTTGATTGTTGGATCTAGAAAGCAAGGAAAAATGCAAAAGGGTTTTATGTTTGGTTTTTGAATTTTATTTTAATGTTATCATTTAGGTACCTCGACCGTAATAGACATTAAAAAAAATTATTTTTCAAAAAAATTCCCAAAAAATTTATGAAATCTCCAAAAAGACTCAAAATCCTTAATCTCCAAGCATCCATCCCACCTGTCGATCACCCACCGTCGTTGCCGCCCCCAACGACTGCCTTCTACCCATCCTCCGGTCGTCGTTAATCGTGGCTTCAAATCCCTAAAATCCCTAAATTCTAGTATCCATCCATCCCAATTGGTGGATGGGTGGTCGATGGGATGGTGACCGACATGTGAGTCGATTATCATTGACGGCGGTGGTGGTTGACGCCAGAATTGAAAGTCTTGGGGCATTTTATGAAAAAATGGAAAAAGTTTGATTTTTTTTTGAAAATTTATGAATTTTATTTTTAAAAAAATAAAGAAAATAAAAAATCATGCCACATGTCAAATATTGATTTATTTACTTATTTTTAACGGGTCTTTTTAACGATCGTTACGGTGTAGGCACTTAAATGATAACATTAAAAAATTAAACACTTAAATTTTGACAAAAAAGTTTAGACACTTAAATGGGAAAAAAGATATAGTTTGAGCACTTATTTTTATATTAAACCTTTTAATATATCTATTTTTTTAGGAATAATATATCTAATTATTAGTTAAACAAGTTAATGTAGCTTTGTCGGGTTCAAACCCGGATCCGAAACGGATCTTATTTCGGACTGACCAAAGGGACCATCCTTTCTAAGTATTTCATTTTCCAACTGACCCTGATCTCAAGCTAACTAAACCCTAAGACTACCTTCAAAACAATGGCGTTGTTCTCCCGCATCCGTACACCGGCAACCGCCGCATTTTTTCGCCTCCGCCACTTCTCAATCCTCTCTCAAGACTCCTCGACCCCTCTCACCTCTCACCAAAAATCACGCGCCGCCCTCTCCCTCCTCAAATCAGAGCAAAACCCCGAACGCATCCTCGAAATCTGCCGCGCCGCCTCACTCACCCCACTTTACCACCTCGACCGAGTTGCTTTCTCCGTCGCAATCTCCAAACTCTCCGAAGGAAACCATTTCCACTCCGTCGATACTCTACTCCGTGAACTCCGTTCCCGTCCCGACTTACAAAACGAACGTTTCGCTTCCCATTCATTAATCCTCTACGGGCAAGCCAAGATGCTAAACAATGCCTTAACTGCGTTTGGCGACTTTTACAACGAGGGGTTATGCCGTTCTACGAAATCCTTGAACGCTTTGCTTTTGGCGGCGATTATAGCGAAGGACTATAAAGAAGCGAAGAGGATTTTTGTGGAATTTCCTAAAAGGTATGGCATTGAACCTGATTTAGAAACGTACAATACTGCGATTAAGGCATTGTGTGAATCTGGGTCTTCGACTTCTGTTTATTCCATTTTGGTTGATATGAAAAGCAAAGCGATTAAACCAAATGCCACGACATTTGGTACTTTGTTAGCTGGGTTTTATGCTGAGGAGAAATACGAAGATGTTGGGAAAGTGTTGAATTTGATGAAGGAACATGGGATTCCTATTGGGATTAGTACGTACAATATAAGGATCCAGAGCTTGTGCGTGTTGAAGAAATCTAATGAGGCTAAGGCTTTACTCGATGGGATGCTATCGAAAGGGATGAAACCGAACTCGGTTACATATAACAAATTGATATATGGGTTTTGTAAGGAAGGGAATTTGGAGGAAGCTAAGAGGTTGTTTAAGAGCATGGTGAATAGAGGTTTGAAGCCTGATAGTCAATGTTATTTTACTTTAGTGCATTTCTTGTGTCAAGGTGGGGACTTAGAGACTGCTTTGAGGATGTGTAAAGAGAGTATGGAGAAGAAATGGGTTCCGAATTTTTCGACTATGAAATCTCTTGTGAAAGGACTTGCTAGCATATCTAAGGTTGAGGAGGCCAAGGAACTTATACAGAATGTTAAGGAGAAGTTCTCCAAAAAAGCAGATATGTGGGATGAAATTGAAAAGGATTTGGTAAGCTAGTCTGGTCGAGTTTGCGAGGAAATGAAAATTATTAGGGCCTTTTTTCTCATGCAGTTGGATTTCATTTCCTTTTGTTTGTTGAATTATTCTGCATCTCCTGTTTTACTAGGATTATTTTGGAAATGGAACTGTCCTCCAATAACTTTCACTTTTTTTACCAAGACTTGTTTTGTGAGTTATTTTAGATGTCCTGGAACCATCCCTGTAAACAGTTACCTTGATTTCTGAATGAAATCTGTTATCAAGTTGATGTTTATGATGGAATTACAACTGGTTTTACTTAAGAAACTCGACAACGATCAAGGTAAAGGCAACTAAGGTTGATTGAGATATATTATTGATTGGATGGTGTAGTCTATGGAGCTTAGTAGCTGTCATTCGTATGTTTCCTTATTGTTTGGTGTTTATATTTAAGTAAAATTGTGGTGCATACTGGTACTTTCTTAGTTCAGCTTCAAGATTTTACTTTTAAAAGTCCCCCCCCCCCGGCGGATATAACCGAGAGTTTTCGTTAAGAAAATGATTTATTGCTTTCTTTGTTTTTCCTCAAAAGTTATCAAATCATTTGTTCCTTATTCTTGCCCCTTTGATAAATAATTCACATCTTGGTCTTCGACCCTCTCAGTCACTACAAGCGCACCCTAACAGTGTAACGGGATGTATCTATTTATCTATATTGACTCGAAATGGGAGCAGGTTTAAAATTTATTTCTTATTTCAAAAATACTTGTCATGGTAAGGAAGAATTTGCCTCATTGATCATTTACTTTGGTGCTTGAACCTCCATTGTTGATAACGATATATGATTTTGAATAGTGCATGATTTTCACACAACATATGATTAAAAATTAAATTATCATGGACGATTTAACAAGTCGATTGAATGGAATCTGTGTTTATCATGTTAAATTTTAACGAGACATTCGAAAACTATCAAGTGTTTTAATATTGGTAAAGAAACCTCTAAACTAACAAGTGTTATAAAATGATTCATCGACTATTCATATGTTCCAAACTCGTCATTTTTCATTAAAAAATTGGTGGCCTAGTTGTATGATAACATGTTAACTGATATATGATAAAATATGATTCTAGAGCAGTTTGAGTTGTATTTTGTGAATCGACTCTCTTTCTATATTATATCGTCGAGTCAACGCTTGAAAGTAACGATAATACCAATAAATATAATTAAAATATAATTTTATCATATCTCAATCAACATATTAACGTTTAATACAGACAATCATCGAATTTTAGTAAAAAATAATAAATTTAAAATATATAAATAATTAAATAATCATTTTATAACTTTTAATATTAAAAAAAATCAACCAAACAACCTACAATTTATATACTATATCCTAAATTTTTCGTGGAATGCAATAATTATAGCAATAACATGATGCATTGTGGTTCATGAACTTCCATTTCCCTTTTTTTCTTTTCCACCACGTGGTTTTGGAGTTTTGGCGTCAATCACGAGGTTATAGCTGTTTTAATTAAATTAATCCAATAAAATGTATATGTTTTAATGTTTTTTTTTATTTTACATGTTTAATTTCATTTCATTATTATTTGAAGTATTTAATTATTAATAATATTAAAAAATATATTATTCAACAATATTTGAAATTAGTACTTTTATTTAAAAAATTAAAATTATAAATAGTTTAAAATATCTAAATTATCCTAAATATCGATTAACCATTCCCTTATCGTCCTACTTTGTTGTCTAAAACAAAATAATTGTAATAATCAGTTGTTGATCTTAAAATGTATATATTTTACTGTTTTTATTTTTAGAAAATTAATATTAATAAAAAATTAATGTCACATGTCAAGTGACTATTGGTTAATAATTTTTTATGATCCTCGATAGTATAATTTTAAAATGTTAATAATAAAATTTTAGTCACCTTAAATGATAGTAGAATAAACATTAAACACCTACTATGATAAAAAAAAACTAAACACGTGAAAATAACAAAAAACAATTTGTGCTCTTATTTTTCAATTAAGCCTTTGAACTAAGATCTAACATTAAGAATAATGAAATATGTCAAATTAAAAATGGATTAAATCCTAAATCTAATATAGTATTAGTATAGGGACGAAAATTACAATTTGACCAAGAAATTTAACATGTTTCTAAAACTTAACATAACTTCAAAAATTCGTCACTGATTTAATACAGAGTTCATGCAAACGATATGTTTTATTACTACTGCTCTCGTATTCTTCAGTGTAACAGGTGTCTTTTTATTAAATTGAAAGGGTATTATATTCTCAACGTAAACGTTAGTATTCGAATTCATACAAGATAAGATAATATGAGCATACTTAACCGCTCTGCCAACGTTATAAAAGGTCCTTTTTCCATTCCCCTTGACTACATCTACATAATCTTTTACAATGGAACAACAACAACATGCTTGGTTGAGATTCATTAAGATTCTTTCCACTTCTCATCCATTCTTAAAGGGTACAAGAAGTCTTTCACAAGCATTCTTGAACGATTCCGAAATTTTTTCTATGTAATCCTTCGTGGCAGCTTCCAAGTTCAGCCTAAATGTTGGATCGGTCTCGTCCAACTCCATACCACCTTTTCGAGCCTACAGCAGAGATACTCATTAGTCTATGGAAGTAATGCCCCTCATACGAAATGGTGGTTTACACTTCCGGTGGTCAAGGTAACCGGAAAAGGTCTATATGCATTTAGAGCAGATCTCATGACAGAACAACAAAGATTACCTTGGTAGGCAAGGAACCAGAACCAATTGAAACTATGCAGTCAATTTTAGTATCAGGCCATAAAAGTTGTGCTTCTCGTGTGGAAAAGATAGTTGGATTGTTTGCTAATAGAGCACCGTCGAGCCAACGGTATACACCATCGGAAAAGTCGTCGAGATAGTATGGAGCAGACAGGATGCTCTTATAGCTTGCCGCAAAAGATGTTTACAGCTTCCAACAAAAGCACTTCTTTTGCAGCCAACCTGGGTATCTGTAGCTGCAGATCCTGGCACGGTGGTTCCCGAACTTTCAGACGTGGCAAGAGACGCCTCCGGCATTTCCACGGGGTACTGCACATTAAGAAAAACGAATGTATTAACAAACTACTATAGCTACCAAGATATTACCATAATGGATAAACAAATAGTCTACTTTTATCTTAGGACCAACATGGTACTTGAACTCAATATGTGTTTGTATTATATGAAAGAACAAAGGAACAAATGACCTCAAACCTGATAATTTTGGAATACGAAATGCTGAGCGGGTGTAACGCTCGCTAAAGTTGACACGAGACAAACTTTAGGAATGTTTTTCACAGCAGTTTCGATTAGTAGGTCATCGCCATCCTCATCGGCACACATGTCCTGTAGCAACCTCTATAACTTTTCTGCATCATGCTGTAATACTAAGTGTTACAGTTTGCTGTTGCAAGAAAAAGGTAAACAAACAATCATACCAGAATGCCTCTAAAAAATACAAAATATGTTGTAGCAGATGCGATTGCGGGGTTTAATGGATTAAAGGTACGAATTATCGACATGTTACAGCTGCTAATGCTATAACATATTTCGCAGGTGTGATTTCAGGCAGAAGGACAAGCACATACATTTTCAAGGAAGACATGAAAGGAACTCTAGCAGCAGTACTCAATAAAGAAGCACAAATTGATATAGATTAGAAGAGAATGTCATACTTTCGATCCTTTTGCGACGACCCTGAAATTCTGCGATGAACTTCGATAAAGCCGGTCCAACTTGTTTCTCCAAGATGAACCTTTGTTGTTCTTCGGCACAGGTTCGGAGAAAACAACTTTCCCTGCAATGTCAAAACAGGAGAACAGAATAAACAAAGTGAACTACAACTACATATAGTGTGGATGAATAATGGTTTCTTTAAGTAGAACATATAGTTACCAAGATTTCTGTATATCTCTTCCAATTGGTCTGCGCTCATTGACTTAATACCAAGTGCAGCAGCGAAAATGCCACCGGTTGATGTCCCACATATAAGGTCAAACAGCTCATGCATTCGTTTTCCGGTTCCCTTCTCAATTTCTTGAAGTATCTGCACCGTTGCAAGGCCTTTCATCCCACCACCATCCAACGACAGTATGCATATGCCTCGTTTTGGTACCGGTCTCCCTCTAATAGCATGTCGCAAGCATTCATTCTCCCCTACAAAAGAACAGAACAAGATGATCCTATGGCCTAAACTCTGAAGATTCTAAAAAATAGTCAAGAATCAAATCCAAGAAACATACCAAAAATCGGCAAGGCACGAGCTGCACCTTTATTTACTCGAGGCTCCGGTGTCGCCGTCCTGCACATGAGAAGTTCCCTCAAGCTTTTAGAATTGACAAGAATGGGACGATTCTCCCTCCAAAAACCCAGATTTCCAACAGCCACCAAAGCAAGCCTTTGCACCTGATCACACATAGAAGACTAATTGTATCATACATAACCTTTAAACACAGAGAACCAGTCAAACAAAATCAAACCCATAAACCCAGAAAGATGACTCTGGGTTCTTAAGGATGAACAGTTTTTCCAATGATCTCAAAACATCAGGAGTTAGCATCTTCTTAACCATGTTGTCAGACCCATAGGCCATTGTGGCCACAACTTGCAGCAGAGAAACTGGTTCAAGTGCAGGAGACTTCAAAACAGATTCAATCGGTTGCATGATGTCGAATTTTATCAACATTTAACTATAGAGATCATCACCAGAAAGATTTGATAAAGAACAAGCTTCTTCAACCTGATACAAATAAAAAACTGTTAAAAGAAGAACAACTCACTTTAAACACTAAAAAAGGAATATATATATATATCAAGTGTACCAAACGGTGATTGTCACTGTTCATCATCCTTATGAGCTGCCGCTCAGTATTCTCATCTTCACCAACAATCAAACGGTTCCCATGGTTTTGCATTATTAGTCTGGACATGGCAGAGACTAGCAAAGGGTGATAAGCAGTGGGAGAACGGAATATGAGGGAGAAGAAGGTGCTCAGCTTGTGCTTAGATGCAACAAAATAAGAAGTATCTCCATCTGCAACAAAAACGAGCCTGATATTATCAACCACTCACTCAATATCACCCGCCGCCATCTTCCTCCTGATATCAAACAAGAACGAGCCTTCGGCATCCCGTTCTCCAGTAGTCTACGGTGGCGCTGTTGAGGAGTTTCATCCCAAGGTGTTGATGATCTGATTCCCACTACAAACCAGTCAAGACACTAGTTGTAACATCTTCAATAACGGGTTAGTGACCAAATTGTAAAATTTCAGGAATTGGTGATTAAAGTGAGATAATTGAATAGTTCAATGATTTATTGGAAATATGATGAAGGTTATTTAGTAATTATTGAATGAAGTAAAGGGTAAAATAGTCATTTGACATGGAAGATTTTTATTTTCCTTTATTAGATAAGGAAGCCACATGGAAGAGAAAAGAAGATAAAATAAACTTTCAGAGTTCTCTTCTTCTTCTTCAGCCGTGAGTCACCATGGCAAAGGTGAGTTTTGTGGTTAGATGATTATTTGTTAAAATAAAAGTTGGTTTATGATTATTAGATGATAACTAAGCTTAAGGAAAGCTTAAGTTATCTTAAAATCAAAGTATGATGGAGTTAGGAGGGATTAAAGATTTGAGGTTCTTGGGTAAAATCTTGAAATAGAGTTCATAACTAGAGTTGGAAGTTAAATTTGACTTGTCAATGGTCTAATTAAGAAGTTAGAAGCCATAGAATTGGAATTAAAACATATTGCAAAGTTGGTTTAATTCTTGAGTTACATATGAGGAAAAGAATTTTGAAGCTAAAGATGGTTTATATGGATATAAATTGGTTTAAGCATGTGTATATGAGTTGAGAACATGAAAGGGGTTGAAAGATGAAGCATTTGAGTTGATTTGAGTAGATTTCGTGCTTAAAAATAAATTCTGGGCTTTGTGCATCGATGCACATTCGAGGTGTACCGATGCATCAAGGGTAAATTTCCAGAAATTGTTCAGAGTGTATCGTTGCATAGGAAGTGCATCGATGCACCCATTAAAAATGAAAACATCGAATGCAATTAATGCATCGATGCATAAGGAGTGTATTGATGCACATGTTAAGGGATGCATCGATGCACTGTAGAATGCATCGATGCACTTCAAGAGAAATAGAATTATACCTTTATTTTGGTTTAAGAAATGATAGATTAGTGTATATCAATTGGATACTAATATGTATCAATGTATGATTATATAGATATCGAGCACGAACAAGTCCCGGAGCGATTATCAAGTTATGATTCGATCGCAAGAGAGGAAATTATAAAAATGGATTGGAACTTAGTGAGGCCAAGGTGAGTGCGTATTATTTTATATATGATGTTTAATGGGAAATAAGACTTGTGACAAGTCTAATTTCTATAGTATTGTGCATGAAGCATGAACATGTGTTTGTTATGAGTGTCTGAGTTATATGTTATGGTATGTGTTGACATGTTATTGTATATGTATTTCATGGTTGATGTGAATATATGCTATGTTATGATGATATGATAAGAAATTATATGAATATAAAAGAGAAGTTATGTGATAAGATCTTTGAGATATATAGAAATGGAATATAAGATTACGCGAATACATGATATGTGATAAATTAGGTAATAATATGGAAATATGGTAAAAAGCGAGTTTACAAGAAATGATGGGAATGAAGTACTCAAGTGTAAAGGTTATATAAACAATAAGAATGTGAGTTAGATAAGTGAATAGTGATATGAACATTTATGTGAAATAGTAAAATATAATTATATCATTGAATGAGAATTGAAACAAGATATATAATATTGACATATATGATGATATGAGACTTGAACATAAGTGATAATAGGAACATATAAGATGAGTTAGATGGGAAAGATACATATGCTTAAATAAAATTATGATATATGGGAAAGGTTATATAAACAATAAGAATGTGAGTTAGGTAAGTGAATAGTGGTATGAACATTTATGTGAAATAGTAAAATAGAATTATATCATTGAATGAGAATTGAAACAAGATATATAATATTGACATATATGATGATACGAGACTTGAACATAAGTGATAATAGGAACATATAAGATGAGTTAGATGGGAAAGATACATATGCTTAAATAAAATTATGATATATGGGTTGTATGATGGAAATCTACGTAATCATATTAGAAAGTTATAGGTACTATATGAATTGAATTAGGTAAATAGATTAGATTAGTATATAAATGAAATAATAGAAGTGACATATGTTTATGAGTGTGACAGATGTGATATGATCTAGGTGAATATCATAGAATGAGCTATAAGCTATATGATATGAGATAAGTTATTTTATACATATATGATATAAGCTATTAATCAGGACATATGAGATTATGAGAAGGAGAATATAAATGATGTGAATACAAGTATAGGAAAAATATATATATATATATATATATATATATATATATATATATATATATATATATATATATATATATATAGGAAGATGAATTATATGAATACACATTTAGATGATGAAATGATGGATTATATGAACATGTGAATATATATATATATATATATATATATATATATATATATATATAGGATAAGACATAAAAATAAGATATAAACAATGTGACAAGAAATGTGAAATAGTATGAAAAGTGAATATGAGCTACGTGATATGTGACATGTGAAATGATGCCCATGTTATGTGTCATGAGAGCTAGGTATAGTTGGCATGCCAAGAGTCGAGGATCTACGCGGTCCTTCAGGACATATATGTATTCTTTGGAATATGTTTGAGGTCTTTTGAGACACATACTTGATCCTTGGCATATGTATATGATTCTTAAGGAATGATATGTGGTCCTTAGGGACAACCTTATATGGCACTTCGGTGCATTTCTACGCGGCACTACGGTGCAATTCTACGTGGCACTTCGGTGCAATTCTATGTGGTACTTCGGTGCAATTCTATATGGCACTTCGGTGCATTTATATGAGCTGTGGTGACAGCATTAGTGCATAACCTCTATAGACTCATATATATATAGTTCTCACATGTGTACATGGGCTAATAAGAAAAACAACAAATATATTACATGTGATTTGTATGCTTTTGTGATATGAATGGTATTATATGATTTATATGATGATATGTGGATTGTATGATTAAATGAGGCAAATGTTGGTTAAAATGCTAGGTATAAGAGGATATGTATTAAGTGATATAAATGATAATAATATTGATAATGAAATAAGGCTAATGATGGAAATGATGAGTGATGAATATATGTGTGTATATATTTTTATATATAATGATATATATTGCATATGTGTTATAGGGAGTTGTTACATGAATAAGGGTATGAGTGATAGTAGTAATTGTTCATGCATGATTACAAGCTATAGTATATTTTATGTTTATTGCCTCACTATGTCATCGACTTAGCGTGTGATTATTTCATATGTAGGTTACTGAAGTGAGAAGAGTAAAGAGCAATGTGGAGCAAGACAAGTCAGTTCTTCTTACCAAATGTCAGATCAGAAGAAAGGTGAATAATATGTATTTTAATACATAAAGTTCTAGTTGACATGTATTTAAAATAATATATTGTATAAGTTCTGAATAGTTCGATAAAAGTTTTGAATAAGTTATATGTAATAATAAATTTTAATTACTCACTATTTTATACAAGTAAAGGTTTTTGAAAAGTCAATGTGACACTTCGGACTCGGATCCGGGTCAGATACGGGTTGGGGGTGTTATATTTAATGGTATCAGAGCTACGGTTTAGCCGATTCTCGGCATAAACTAAAGTCCAAAGTGTCATAAAATGTATACATGCCAACTCAGAGTGAAAATTTTTGATATGATAGGGTAAGGAGTATGTTGTCTTGCCAATAGAACAAGATTTGTATAATATAGTAAAAATTGATTATAGAAATTATCGAAGTGAATCGATAAGTGAAAAATCTGATGGTGATAGCAATTTACCTGCCCTAGCCAGGCATGATTAAGAGCAGAAACCTCAGAAAGTGTCTTATAAGATTAAAGGTTGATTTCAGAAATTGAAATCATATTTGAATAGTGATAAAAGGTTTTCACTTTTTCGAATCGAAAAAGTGATATGGAGAAATTTTGTTATAAAGTGAATAAGATAGAATATGGTGAGCAAATGTCACCATAAGGATGTTAGAAGATCTAAAGATGTGATTAGAATTTGTGGAGAATTCGAGAATAAGTGCATTAGTGACAAGCGTATAAGATATATATAGCCAGAGTTGATTAGTTTGAAATAAAGGAATAGTACCGTGTATAAGCAAGAATGTGGATAGAATAAGGGTTTGTATTTTGGATGGATAGAGTTATCGTTGGCTAACCAGATTATGTGATGGAAAAAGTATAGAATTTAATATTTTGAGATGTTGTCAGGATAAGTCAATCAAATATAAAATGGATCTGGATACAGTTGTATATTTGAACCATAGTAAGGTGATATAGTAAAAGAAATAAGGATTTGTATATTTGAGTAAATCTGGGGATTAATAAGAAGAGTTTGAGAATGTATATATCAATGATCAGTTTATAAGACAAAGGAAGTTATGATGTTGAGTTTAAATAACGGAAATTTCAGGATGTATGAGAATGGAGGTGAAATTGACAAGTTAAGTAAACGAATTTTGAGATAATTTCGATTGGAAGGGATGTATGTGATTGGTTGACTACGGTTTGTGCCCTTGATTGGATAGATGTTATTGATTAATTATCAGAGTAAAGGTTATAAGACTAGAAGAAAAGGTAAAGTTGAGTTAATCAATTATGATATGAAATGAATGTAGTTGTGTATTCTGCTCAGATAGCTATGATGCAGAAAAGAAGATAAGTATTTGCATGAAACCTTAAGGAAGGAAAATACAAGTATAAGAATGATAAAGAATGAAGTTTTGTATAAGTAAATGAGTTATCAAAGTTATGAGGATGTCATAAAGATTGGTACATAGAGATGAGTATAACTGATAAGACAAGAGTATGTGAACATGAAAGGAAATATATGATTTGGGGTATAAGGAATAAATAAAGGAGTAATGGAGTAAAGAAATGAAAGGAATTTAGTTAAAGGATCAGATATGATAAGGGTTATATGGAAGTGTAGATGACAATTTTGATATAAAAGTAAGAAAAGTGTGCAAGGTGATGTAAAAAGATTCTTTAAAGTGTATGTTGAATCATATTTAAAGAAGATTTAAGGTCGCGCTTTTGGTTAAATGATGATGGAAAACGAATTTGGTTATTATTGTAAGGCAGTTAGAGATGAATTTATGATGTTGGGTAGTGAAAATGGATGTTATTGTCTACATGATTAGTGATATTATATGAAGTCGCAGAAATGGTCAAAGGAAAATGCATAATGGAATGAGAAAAAAGACAGAAAGGGATTAAAGTTACTTGTTAATGTTTATATGATCAGTGACAGCAGATAAATGTATAAAGGAAAAAGGTAGTTGAAGAAAAAAAGGAAGAAAAGATTAAGAAATGAGGTAATATAAGAACAATAGAAGATGTGTTCTTATTGATTTGCTCAGTGAAAATTCGAGGACACATTTTCTGTAAAATAGGGGAGATTTGTAACATCTTCAATACCGGGTTAGTGACCAAATTGTAAAATTTTAGGAATTGATGATTAAAGTGGAATAATTGAATAGTTCAATGATTTATTGAAAATATGATGAAGGTTATTTAGTAATTATTGAATGAAGTAAAGGGTAAAATAGTCATTTGACATGAAAGATTTTTTATTTTCCTTTATTAGATAAGGAAGCCAGGTGGAAGAGAAAAGAAGGCAAAATAAACTTCCAGAGTTCTCTTCTTCTTCTTCAGCCGTGAGTCACCATGTCAAAGGTGAGTTTTATGGTTAGTTGATTATTTGTTAAAATAAAAGTTGGTTTATGATTATTAGATGATAACTAAGCTTAAGGAAAGCTTAAGTTATCTTAAAATCAAAGTATGATGGAGTTAGGAGGGATTAAAGATTTGAGGTTCTTGGGTGAAATCTTGAAATAGAGTTCATAACTAGAGTTGGAAGTTAAATTTGACTTGTCAATGGTCTAATTAAGAAGTTAGAAGCCATAGAATTGGAATGAAAACATATTGGAAAGTTGGTTTAATTCTTGAGTTACATATGAGGAAAAGAATTTTGAAGCTAAAGATGGTTTATATGGATATAAATTGGTTTAAGCATGTGTATATGAGTTGAGAACATGAAAGGGGTTGAAAGATGAAGCATTTGAGTTGTTTTGAGTAGATTTTCGGGCTTAAAAATGAATTATGGGCTATGTGCATCGATGCACATTCGAGGTGCACCGATGCATCAAGGGTAAATTTCCAGAAATTGTTCAGAGTGTATCGATGCACAGGAAGTGCATCGATGCACCCATTAAAAATGGAAACATCAAATGCAATTAATGCATCGATTCATAAGGAGTGCATCGATGCACATGTTATGGGATACATCGATACAATGTAGAATGCATCGATGCACTTCAAGGGAAATAGAATTATACCTTTCTTTTGGTTTAAGAAATGATAGATTAGTGTATATCAATTGGATACTAATATGTATCAATGTATGATTATATAGATATCGAGCACGAATAAGTCCCGGAGAGATTATCAAGTTATTATTCGATCGCAAGAGAGGAAATTATAAAAATGGATTGGAACTTAGTGAGGCCAATGTGAGTGCGTATTATTTTATATATGATGTTTAATGGGAAATAAGACTTGTGACAAGTCTAATTTCTATAGTATTGTGCATGAAGCATGAACATGTGTTTGTTATAAGTGTCTGAGTTATATGTTATGGTATGTGTTGACATGTTATTGTATATGTATTTCATGGTTGATGTGAATATATGCTATGTTATGATGATATGATAAGAAATTATATGAATATAAAAGAGAAGTTATGTGATAAGATCTTTGAGATATATAGAAATGGAATATAAGATTACGCGAATACATGATATGTGATAAATTAGGTAATAATATGGGAATATGGTAAAAAGCGAGTTTAGAAGAAATGATGGGAATGAAGTACTCAAGTGTAAAGGTTATATAAATAATAAGAATGTGAGTTGGGTAAGTGAATAGTGGTATGAACATTTATGTGAAATAGTAAAATAGAATTATATCATTGAATGAGAATTGAAACAAGATAGATAATATTGACCTATATGATGATATGAGACTTGAACATAAGTGATAATAGGAACATATAAGATGAGTTAGATGGGAAATATACATATGCTTAAATAAAATTATGATATATGGGTTGTATGATGGAAATCTACGTAATCATATTAGAAAGTTATAGGTACTATATGAATTGAATTAGGTAAATAGATTAGATTAGTATATAAATGAAATAATAGAAGTGACATATGTTTATGAGTGTGACAGATGTGATATGATCTAGGTGAATATCATAGAATGAGTTATAAGCTATATGATATGAGATAAGTTATTTTATACATATATGATATAAGCTATTAATCAGGACATATGAGATTATGAGAAGGAGAATATAAATGATGTGAATACAAGTATAGGAAAAATGATATATATATATATATATATATATATATGAAGATGAATTATATGAATACACATTTAGATGATGAAATGATGGATTTTATGAACATGTGAATATCTATATATAAATAGGATAATACATAAAAATAAGATATAAAAATGTGACAAGAAATGTGAAATAGTATGAAAAATGAATATGAGCTATGTGATATGTAAAAGTGATTTACATGTTTATATGTATATGTGATTCAACTTATGTGACATAATCTACGTGCTATTTGAAAGTGAACTACGTGTTTATGTGAAAGGACATAAATGATGATGCCCATGTTATGTGTCATGAGAGCTAGGTATAGTTGGAATGCCAAGAGTCGAGGATCTACGCGGTCCTTCGGGACATATATGTATTCTTTGGAACATGTGTGAGGTCTTTTGAGACACATACTTGATCCTTGGCATATGTATATGATTCTTAAGGAATGATATGTGGTCCTTAGGGACAACCTTATATGGCACTTCGGTGCATTTCTACGCGGCACTACGGTGCAATTCTACGTGGCCCTTCGGTGCAATTCTACGTGGTACTTCGGTGCAATTCTATATGGAACTTCGGTGCATTTATATGAGCTGTGGTGACAGCATTAGTGCATAACCTCTATAGACTCATATATCTATAGTTCTCACATGTGTACATGGGCTAATAAGAAAAACAACAAATATATTACATGTGATTTGTATGCTTTTGTGATATGAATGGTATTATATGATTTATATGATGATATGTGGATTGTATGATTAAATGAGGCAAATGTTGGTTAAAATGCTAGGTATAAGAGGATATGTATTAAGTGATATAAATGATAATAATATTGATAATGAAATAAGGCTAATGATGGAAATGATGAGTGATGAATATATGTGTGTATATGTTTTTTATATATAATGATATATATTGCATATGTGTTATAGGGAGTTGTTACATGAATAAGGGTATGAGTGATAGTAGTAATTGTTCATGCATGATTACAAGCTATAGTATATTTTATGTTTATTGCCTCACTAAGTCATCGACTTAGCGTGTGATTATTTCATATGTAGGTTACTGAAGTGAGAAGAGTAAAGAGCAATGTGGAGCAAGACAAGTCAGTTCTTCTTACCAAATGTCAGATCAGAAGAAAGGTGAATAATATGTATTTTAATACATAAAGTTCTAGTTGACATGTATTTAAAATAATATATTGTATAAGTTCTGAATAGTTCGATAAAAGTTTTGAATAAGTTATATGTAATAATAAATTTTAATTACTCACTATTTTATACAAGTAAAGGTTTTTGAAAAGTCAATGTGACACTTCGGACTCGGATCCGGGTCGGATACGAGTTGGGGGTGTTATATTTAATGGTGTCAGAGCTACGGTTTAGCCGATTCTCGGTATAAACTAAAGTCCAAAGTGTCATAAAATGTGTACATGCCAACTCAGAGTGAAAATTTCTGATATGATAGGGTAAGGAGTATGTTGTCTTGCCAATAGAACAAGATTTGTATAATATAGTAAAAATTGATTATAGAAATTATCGAAGTGAATCGATAAGTGACAAATCTGATGGTGATAGCAATTTACTTGCCCTGGCCAGGCATGATTAAGAGCAGAAACCTCAGAAAGTGTCTTATAAGATTAAAGGTTGATTTCAGAAATTGAAATCATATTTGAATAGTGATAAAAGGTTTTCACTGTTTCGAATCGAAAAAGTGATATGGAGAAATTTTGTTATAAAGTGAATAAGATAGAATATGGTGAGCAAATGTCACCATAAGGATGTTAGAAGATCTAAAGATGTGATTAGAATTTGTGGAGAATTCGAGAATAAGTGCATTAGTGACAAGCGTATAAGATATATATAGCTAGAGTTGATTGGTTTGAAATAAAGGAATAGTACCGTGTATAAGCAAGAATGTGGATAGAATAAGGGTTTGTATTTTGGATGGATAGAGTTAGCGTTGGCTAACCAGATTATGTGATGAAAAAAGTATAGAATTTAATATTTTGAGATGTTGTCAGGATAAGTCAATCAAATATAAAATGGATCTGGATACAGTTGTATATTTGAACCATAGTAAGGTGATATAGTAAAGGAAATAAGGATTTGTATATTTGAGTAAAACTGGGGATTAATAAGAAGAGTTTGAGAATGTATATATCAATGATCAGTTTATAAGACAAAGGAAGTTATGATGTTGAGTTTAAATAACGGAAATTTCAGGATGTATGAGAATGGAGGTGAAATTGACAAGTTATGTAAACGAATTTTGAGATAATTTCGATTGGAAGGGATGTATGTGATTGGTTGACTACGGTTTGTGCCCTTGATTGGATAGATGTTATTGATTAATTATCAGAGTAAAGGTTATAAGACTAGAAGAAAAGGTAAAGTTGAGTTAATCAATTATGATATGAAATGAATGTAGTTGTGTATTCTGCTCAGATAGCTATTATGCAGTAAAGAAGATAAGTATTTGCATGGAACCTTAAGGAAGGAAAATACAAGTATAAGAATGATAAAGAATGAAGTTTTGTATAAGTAAATCAGTTATCAAAGTTATGAGGATGTCATAAAGATTGGTACATAGAGATGAGTATAACTGATAAGACAAGAGTATGTGAACATGAAAGGAAATATATGATTTGGGGTATAAGGAATAAATAAAGGAGTAATGGAGTAAAGAAATGAAAGGAATTTAGTTAAAGGATCAGATACGATAAGGGTTATATGGAAGTGTAGATGACAATTTTGATATAAAAGTAAGAAAAGTGTGCAAGGTGATGTAAAAAGATTCTTTAAAGTGTATGTTGAATCATATTTAAAGAAGATTTAAGGTCGCGCTTTTGGTTAAATGATGATGGAAAACGAATTTGGTTATTATTGTAAGGCAGTTAGAGATGAATTTATGATGTTGGGTAGTGAAAATGGATGTTATTGTCTACATGATTAGTGATATTATATGAAGTCGCAGAAATGGTCAAAGGAAAATGCATAATGGAATGAGAGAAAAGACAGAAAGGGATTAAAGTTACTTGTTAATGTTTATATGATCAGTGACAGCAGATAAATGTATAAAGGAAAAAGGTAGTTGAAGAAAAAAAGGAAGAAAAGATTAAGAAATGAGGTAATATAAGAACAATAGAAGATGTGTTCTTATTGATTTGCTCAGTGAAAATTCGAGGACACATTTTCTGTAAAGGAGGGGAGATTTGTAACATCTTCAATACCGGGTTAGTGACCAAATTGTAAAATTTCAGGAATTGGTGATTAAAGTGGGATAATTGAATAGTTCAATGATTTATTGAAAATATGATGAAGGTTATTTAGTAATTATTGAATGAAGTAAAGGGTAAAATAGTCATTTGACATAAAAGATTTTTATTTTCCTTTATTAGATAAGGAAGCCAGGTGGAAGAGAAAAGAAGGCAAAATAAACTTCCAGAGTTCTCTTCTTCTTCTTCAGCCGTGAGTCACCATGTCAAAGGTGAGTTTTATGGTTAGTTGATTATTTGTTAAAATAAAAGTTGGTTTATGATTATTATATGATAACTAAGCTTAAGGAAAGCTTAAGTTATCTTAAAATCAAAGTATGATGGAGTTAGGAGGGATTAAAGATTTGAGGTTTTTGGGTGAAATCTTGAAATAGAGTTCATAACTAGAGTTGGAAGTTAAATTTGACTTGTCAATGGTCTAATTAAGAAGTTAGAAGCCATAGAATTGGAATTAAAACATATTGCAAAGTTGGTTTAATTCTTGAGTTACATATGAGGAAAAGAATTTTGAAGCTAAAGATAGTTTATATGGATATAAATTGGTTTAAGCATGTGTATATGAGTTGAGAACATGAAAGGGGTTGAAAGATGTAGCATTTGAGTTGTTTTGAGTAGATTTTCGGGCTTAAAAATGAATTATGGGCTATGTGCATCGATGCACATTCGAGGTGCACCGATGCATCAAGGGTAAATTTCCAGAAATTGTTCAGAGTGTATCGATGCACAGGAAGTGCATCGATGCACCCATTAAAAATGGAAACATCGAATGCAATTAATGCATCGATTTATAAGGAGTGCATCGATGCACATGTTATGGGATACATCGATACACTGTAGAATGCATCGATACACTTCAAGGGAAATAGAATTATACCTTTCTTTTGGTTTAAGAAATGATAGATTAGTGTATATCAATTGGATACTAATATGTATCAATGTATGATTATATAGATATCGAGCATGAATAAGTCCCGGAGAGATTATCAAGTTATTATTCGATCGCAAGAGAGGAAATTATAAAAATGGATTGGAACTTAGTGAGGCCAAGGTGAGTGCGTATTATTTTATATATGATTTTTAATAGGAAATAAGACTTGTGACAAGTCTAATTTCTATAGTATTGTGCATGAAGCATGAACATGTGTTTGTTATAAGTGTCTGAGTTATATGTTATGGTATGTGTTGACATGTTATTGTATATGTATTTCATGGTTGATGTGAATATATGCTATGTTATGATGATATGATAAGAAATTATATGAATATAAAAGAGAAGTTATGTGATAAGATCTTTGAGATATATAGAAATGGAATATAAGATTACGCGAATACATGATATGTGATAAATTAGGTAATAATATGGGAATATGGTAAAAAGCGAGTTTAGAAGAAATGATGGGAATGAAGTACTCAAGTGTAAAGGTTATATAAACAATAAGAATGTGAGTTGAGTAAGTGAATAGTGGTATGAATATTTATGTGAAATAGTAAAATAGAATTATATCATTGAATGAGAATTGAAACAAGATAGATAATATTGGCCTATATGATGATATGAGACTTGAACATAAGTGATAATAGGAACATATAAGATGAGTTAGATGGGAAAGATACATATGCTTTAATAAAATTATGATATATGGGTTGTATGATGGAAATCTACGTAATCATATTAGAAAGTTATAGGTACTATATGAATTGAATTAGGTAAATGATTAGATTAGTATATAAATGAAATAATAGAAGTGACATATGTTTATGAGTGTGACAGATGTGATATGATCTAGGTGAATATCATAGAATGAGCTATAAGCTATATGATATGAGATAAGTTATTTTATACATATATGATATAAGCTATTAATAAGGACATATGAGATTATGAGAAGGAGAATATAAATGATGTGAATACAAGTATAGGAAAAATGATATATATATATATATATATGAAGATGAATTATATGAATACACATTTAGATGATGAAATGATGGATTTTATGAACATGTGAATATCTATATATATATAGGATAAGACATAAAAATAAGATATAAAAATGTGACAAGAAATGTGAAATAGTATGAAAAATGAATATGAGCTACGTGATATGTAAAAGTGATTTACATGTTTATATGTATATGTGATTCAACTTATGTGACATAATCTACGTGCTATTTGAAAGTGAACTACGTGTTTATGTGAAAGGACATAAATGATGATGCCCATGTTATGTGTCATGAGAGCTAGGTATAGTTGGCATGCCAAGAGTCGAGGATCTACGCGGTCCTTCGGGACATATATGTATTCTTTGGAACATGTGTGAGGTCTTTTGAGACACATACTTGATCCTTGGCATATGTATATGATTCTTAAGGAATGATATGTGGTCCTTAGGGACAACCTTATATGGCACTTCAGTGCATTTCTACGCGGCACTACGGTGCAATTCTACGTGACACTTCGGTGCAATTCTACGTGGTACTTCGGTGCAATTCTATATGGCACTTCGGTGCATTTATATGAGCTGTGGTGACAACATTAGTGCATAACCTCTATAGACTCATATATATATAGTTCTCACATGTGTACATGGGCTAATAAGAAAAACAACAAATATATTACATGTGATTTGTATGCTTTTGTGATATGAATGGTATTATATGATTTATATGATGATATGTGGATTGTATGATTAAATGAGGCAAATGTTGGTTAAAATGCTAGGTATAAGAGGATATGTATTAAGTGATATAAATGATAATAATATTGATAATGAAATAAGGCTAATGATGGAAATGATGAGTGATGAATATATGTGTGTATATGTTTTTATATTTAATGATATATATTGCATATGTGTTATAGGGAGTTGTTACATGAATAAGGGTATGAGTGATAGTAGTAATTGTTCATGCATGATTACAAGCTATAGTATATTTTATGTTTATTGCCTCACTAAGTCATCGACTTAGCGTGTGATTATTTCATATGTAGGTTACTGAAGTGAGAAGAGTAAAGAGCAATGTGGAGCAAGACAAGTCAGTTCTTCTTACCAAATGTCAGATCAGAAGAAAGGTGAATAATATGTATTTTAATACATAAAGTTCTAGTTGACATGTATTTAAAATAATATATTGTATAAGTTCTAAATAGTTCGATAAAAGTTTTGAATAAGTTATATGTAATAATAAATTTTAATTACTCACTATTTTATACAAGTAAAGGTTTTTGAAAAGTCAATGTGACACTTCGGACTCAGATCCAGATCGAATACAGATTGAGGGCGTTACACTAGTGGTTGGTGAAACTGGCTATTGACTAACATCTGATCATTATTACTATAACGAGACAATAATGTAGTGATATAATAATTTATTAAATTTGTCGATGTGATTTTCCCATAATGGACAACGTTGGATTTAATTTATTATAATACCTTATGAGATTTAATTGCATAAAAGTCCAGATTTTAAATTGATTTCTGGATATTCCTGTAAAGATTTGTATCTTATCGATTAAAGCGTCTTGTCTTTTAACAGTTAGTTTTCACATTTAATGTACACTTTCACATGACTTAAAAAAACTAACATGTTTAAAATATGATCAGAAATTTTAAATATACTTCAAGGGTTAATTTGATTAGTGATGATAATAGGTTGTGTTAGATTTTGACCTATTCTTTAGTATAAACACTTTTTTAACTTTCATCCGATTTAATTTAAGTTTAGGAAAATCCTGATTTAAAACTCAGATCGAATTTCAGGTAAAATCTACACTAGACGCACACATATATATTATACCATTTTTATTAGATAAAATAGGGACCTAAATAAAATATATATATAAAGAGATTGATATTAAATCAATTATCCTTAAATATATAAATGCCATTTATACTATTATTAATTTCATGGTTGGGTCGATTATTTTTACTCTAAACTTGACCTAATGTGACCTTACTTCAAAAACACGACTTGAATTGACTCATACTAGAATTTTCAAAACAAAAAAAAGTATTCAATAGGATCGGGTCAAAATTCGTAAATAATAAATTGATGGACACTCGTAATCATCAGTTAAGGTAAAACAATTGAATTGTGATATAATCAATTTGTCAATGTTTCATCATCATTATATATATTTTATATTAGTATTAGTATTATTTATCATTCATCGTCGATAATGATATTTATTTGCGTCTATTATTCATCGTCGATAGTGATATTTACGTGCATATATATCATTATTTAAAGAAATATGAGGGTTGTTTCTATGGCAAAGCCAAAAAACAATATTTTTGACTAGAAGTAAATAATAAATTGTAAAGGGCTAAAATGTAATGTTACCGTTGCATTAACTTATCAATTTTAAAAAGATTGAATTAAAAATTCATCATTTATAAGAGGATCAAAATGCAATTTAACTTTTATATCAGTTTAAAATTTAAAATTTTAAAAGAATAAAATAAATTTTTATTATTTTAAAAAGTATTAATATATCTTTATCGTTATTTTGTAAAGCGGTCACGCTCCTCTCTCCCTAGCAACGAGCTTGTTTCAGTTTCATCTTTGGAGGCTAAAAACTCCTCTATCATTTGCACATTATGAATCTCTTAGGTTGAAACTATCGTGGGCTTGAGAATTCTCTACACAGTTTGCTTGTTGCACGTATAGGACCTGATATCCTATTTCTATGTGAAGTACATCTTCAACGACCTCACATTTCAGAGTTGAAGAATGGCCTCCGCATGGATGACTGTTTGTTTATGGATATAACTCCTCACTCTTCTGATCTACTTATTCAATGGAAATTACTGGCTTTGGTGACTTTATTGTCGTATTCCAACATGCATTTGCCACTATTGTTCAATCTGATTTCCCTTGGTTAATTGGTGATGACTTTAATGAGATTTTCATGGAGCCGGAGAAGGTAGGAGGTCGACGCCGCTGGTAGGTCGATATGGCTGATTTTCGAATGACTTTTGATCGTAATGATCTTTGGGATATTCAGCCATCTTCCGGTTGGTTCACCTAGCATAAGGGTTCTGCAATATCGGCTAGTATTTGCGAGAGATTAGACACGTTTGTGCCTCATCCGCATAGTTGTCTCAGAATTCTCGATGCCGTCTTAGTGCCTACGCTTCTCACTGGGATCACTGCTACATATTTATGGAAAACTCTTCAACTCCTGTTGCTCCTTCACCCGGCTAGTATCCGTTATGCAACTATTGAGTACAGGCATTTAAGTGATTGTGTGCTTTGTCAGTTTGGTTCCACGTAATCTTTATCAGGATCAAGCATTAATTAAAAAAGTTCACACAACGTTTATAGATAAATGAAATAAATGTTTATTAGGAGAGGAAGCACATATGAGTGATTTGTGATTTGAGAGACACAATTCTCTATCACTAATTTTTTGAGTCATGATATGATAGTTTTGAGTAATTACATGAGATGATTCATGTCACACAAGAAATCATATCTATTGTCTGATGAGGAACGCACGAGTCTATTTATCATTGTAGGAACAAATGTCCACTGACTTAACATCATCGTCTCTCGACTAATTAGAGAAGAGAAAACTCTTCAAACTCATCCTCTATAGCATATTCGGAATAATATAAAATACGTTGTCAATGACACCTATGCAACATTCACCATATTATGTTTTATCAGTGTCGAGTCCACCACAAGATTATTATACACTCGTAATATCATATCTAATATTTATTCCATATGAATTGTATTTTAAGGATGCTACTCCTCCATCACAGTCTATCCCGACAGTGTGACTAATGACATCATTTTTTTCTTTGATTTTTTGCAATTCTCATTGAGTGATAAGATTGTTGATCACACACCTTGAAGTTCATTATTCTACATAGACCATTCATCATCATTGGGGAAGTTCTGCTGTGCGGCGCCTAAAAAGGGCTAAAAAATAGCGTGACCGGTTAAACAAGTAATCGGTTAAAATTTAGACCGGTTATATTATATCATTTAACCGGAAATATTATCAAGCACAATAACATATTAGGTATCGCTTATATAATGTAATAGGTAGCGCTTATATAATAAAATAGGCATTTAACCGGAAATATTATCAAGTACAATAACAAATTAGGTAGCGCTTATACAATGTAATAGATAGCGCTTATATTGACCTATTTTCTCATAAAACCGGTAAATTTAAACCGGTTACATTATAAATTGACCTATTACATTATGTATATCGGTTTCGATGTTTTCGGGATCGATACAATTTTAAATGTATCGACACTTTATGCGTGCAACTCGTTTGTGCTTTATTTTGGAAAAAAGTATCGACACATATTTAAAGAGTGTCGATACATAATGTAGACCTATTTGCTAATTAACCGGTATATTTTAACCGGTTACATTGTAAATTTACCTGTTACATAATAATTATCGATTTCGATGTTTCGAGGATTGATACTTTTTACAAATGTATCGACACTTTATGCGTACACCTCGTTTACCATTCATTTTGGAAAAATGTATCGACACAAATTAAAAAAGTGTCGATACTTTATGTTGACCTATTCTCTCATGAACCCGGTATATTTCTATCGGTTATATTAGAAATTTACCTATTACATTATAATTATCAGTCTCTTTGATTTTGGGATCGTTACTTATTATAAATGTATAGACACAAAATCTAATAGTGTCGATACTTTATGTTAACCTGTTTTATAATTAAACGATGTATGTATACTGGTTACATTGTCAATTTACCTATTACATTATAATTATTTGTCATTAAAATAGTCTAATTTTACCACCTACATTGTAATTTTACCTATTACTTTAAAGTTATTGAATTCTGTAGTTATTGTACATACCTGAATATGTCCTGCAAATTTAATGTTGTACACACCCTTCAACTACCACCACTACCAATACCACATCCTATTGAAAGCACCACTGAAACATGTTGTTCAATGAACCTTTACTTACATACGTCTCCATCAACTCTTGTTGGGACCACTGAAATTGCACAACAAAATTTTTGCCATGGATCATACTGATGCAGACAATGTTAAGCCAACCGAGGAATGCCATAAAGTACATAATGTTGATGAATCTGACATATTGGTTGGTAAGCTCTTCTCTTCACGTGATCAAGCTTGATACTTTTACAAGGAATTCGCACGGGAACATGGGTTTAGTGCACGTCGGGGAACAACACGGCTTGACATGGAAGGGAATATGAAGACACAAGAATTTTGTTGTTCCAAAGAAGGGTTTCGAGTATCAAAAGTCAATACCGTTGATCGTTAACGTGCTCATACGCCAATCACAAGAACATGATGCAAGGCTAGAATCGTAGTTACAGCAACAAATACAAACGATCAGTGGGTTATAAGTAAGTCTTATCAGAAACATAATCATGCATTGTGCACACCTGCTATGACACCATTTATGCGTTCTAATAAAGCTGTAAGTAAGGCTGGTATCGATGAGGCAACAACATTGAAAGAGGTCGATGCTGGTACTTCACAAGTAATGAACTATTTAACGCAGCAGGTAGGGGGCTATCATAATGTTGGATTTACACATAAAGACCTCTACAATGCACTTCAAAGAGGCAAAGCAAAGGAAATCGTCGATGGAGATGTGAATGCGCTTATTGCTTACTTTGATTATAAGAAACATGATGATCCCGAGTTTTTTGTGACATACTCGGTAGACGAATCAGGGGCGTTGCATAATCTTATTTGGTCGGATTCTACATCGAGATCAGATTACATATGCTTCGGTGATGTAATTGCGTTCGACACAACGTACAAAGATAATTTGTATGGTCGATCAATTATGCCTATTGTCGGTGCCAATCATCACCATAACACAATTGTGTTTGCTACTGCCATAATCGCTGACGAGACGTCCCAATCTTTCGAGTGGGTGCTACATAATTTTTTAGAAGCCATGATGAACAAATCGCCTATTTCAGTTGTCACCGATGGGGATAGGGCAATGCAGAGGGCTATTAAATCTGTTATCCCTAATGCTAAGCACATATTATGTTCTTGGCATATTTCTCGCAATGCACAAGCTAACATTGGTGACCCAAAATTTACAGCAGCATTCTCAAAATGCATGGTTTCCTGGTGGACAACCGACGAACTTGATATTCAATGGCGTTCAGTTGTTTCAGAGTTCAGCGTCGGAAAGCATTCATGGGTGATTGAGAAGGGAAATACTCGGCACTTATGGGCACAAGCATATTTAACCGGTCATTTCTTTGCTAATATTCGCTCAACACAAAGGTGCGAGTCTATGAATGTTTCACTCACAATTGCACTGAAACACAAGAAGACATATTTAGATGTTGTTCGTGCAATTGAAGATGGAATTAATAGAATTCGTCTGAACGAGTTGAAAGCGGATTACTTAAGTTCCCAGACGAAACCCTTCCTGATCACAAAACTGATTGAATTTGAAAGTCATCCTTCTGAGATTTATACGCGCGAATCTTTTCGTGCGTTCCAAGAAGAACTTCAACGGGAGACATTGTACCAGATTCAGGAAGAGATTCAGTCATTATCAGATGAATTGTTTTATAATAAAATATCGACACTTTTTAGGCGCTATAACTTCTTCTCTTTTAAATATAAAAAGTGTCGATAATTATATTAATTTATCGACACTTTCAATATATCTGGTAGCTTTTACCGGTTTTATCATTTTGAGACATGTTTTGTCATATTATTACCTGTTATATTGCTATGGATCGATACATTTGTATAAAATATCGACACTTTTTAGGCGCTATAACTTCTTCTCTTTTAAATTACAAAAGTGTTGATACTTATATTAATTTATCGACACTTTTAATATATCCGGTATCTTTTTACCGATTTTATCATTTTGAGACCTGTTTTGTCATATTATTACCTGTTATATTGATATGGATCGATACATTTGTATAAAGTATAGACACTTTTTAGGCGCTGTAACTTCTTCTCTTTTAAATATCAAAAGTGTCGATACTTATATTAAGGGTCTGTTTGTTTGACTGTAATTGGTTTTCCGGAAAATGAATTACTGGAATTGGAAAATGAATTACTGGAATTTAAATTCTGGAAAATGAATTACATTTCTTAAAAACGTTTTACGAAAAATATTTTCCGTAAAATGAATTACATTTTTCTGAAAAACATCTGAAAAACGTTTTATGATGTTTGGAAGATGTTATTTAAACATTTTTTCCACTAGTTGAAGAGTTTTTTTTTTAAAATTATTTATTACAAATATTAAATATAATAAATAATATTATTTATCATAAAACTTAATATTATTATTTTAAAATATTAAAATAATTTATTTATTAGTAAATATTATTTTTATAATTTTATTAATAATTTTTTTGTATATTTTAGTGAAATAAAATATTATAAATTATATTAATTATTTATTAAAGTAATAGTGTTATATTATATTTTAAAAATATTAATTAGTATATTTTAAATATCTTTATTAAAATATTATTTAAATATATAAATAATATTATTCATTATTAAATATATAAAGATTTTTATTATATATTATTAAAATAAAAATATAATATCTTATATTATTATAATATAATTGATTATTTTATAGAATATTAAAAATATAATATTATATTATTATAAATATTAATAAATAAATAAATAATATTTTGATGAAAATGATATTAAAATATTTTATTAATATTAAATTCATAAAATAAAATTATTTTGAGTATTTATTCTTTGAAGTGAAAAGTTCGGAAAATGACTTACGGAAAATGAATCCGTAAGTCATTTTACAGAAAACACAAAGGAAATTATGTTACTAGGAAAATAAATTACATTCCGGAAAACCAATAACGAGAAACAAACACTGGAAAACATTTTCTGGAAAATGAATTACATGAAACAAACAAGGAAAAACATTTTCCGGAAAATGAATTACGTGAAACAAACAATGGAATTCGGGGAAAATCAATTCTGTAATTCCAATTACGGCAAACAAACACACCCTAATTTATCGACACTTTCAATATATCCGGTAGCTTTTTACCGGTTTTATCATTTCGAGACATGTTTTGTCATATTATTACCTCTTATATTGCTATGGATCGATACATTTGTATAAAATATCGACACTTTTTAGGCGCTATAACTTATTCTCTTTTAAATTACAAAAGTGTCGATACTTATATTAATTTATCGACACTTTCAATATATCCGGTAGCGGTTTACCGGTTTTATTATAATGACACCGATTTTGTCATATTATTACCTGTTATATTGCTATGGATCGATACATTTGTATAAAGTATCGACACTTTATATACGCTATAACTTATTCTCTTTTAAATTACAAAAGTGTCGATACTTATATTAATTTATCGACATTTTCAATATATCCGGTAGCGATTTACCGGTTTTATCATAATGACACCGGTTTTATCATATTTTTACCTGTTATATTGCTATGGATCGATACATTTTTCATTTGTATCGACACAAACCGACAAGCTAAGTTTGCCGGTTACCAAATTTTTTAATATTTTCTTCATGATTTCCACCTATAACATTGTTATTACTCGATATTTCAGGTAACACTAAACCGAATTTATTTAATATATTATAATGTATCCGGTAACGCCGTATATTAGCCCGCATTTCCTGAGACAATCCCTCATCATTGACCTGATAACATACATTGATACCGTCAACATTAGACATAATCAAAATAATAAAAATAGTGACTATGATAATCCTGTTGATAAGTAATTAACACAAAAAAAATATGGCACAATATATACGATCACCCTCTATGAAATTCATTCACGAAGAACTCATAATTAGAAAAATATTTATTTTTATTTTTATTATTTGTTAAAATTGTTTTTTACTTATTATAACACCATAGTTTTTAGTTATTGTAAATATTTTATTAATATTATAAATATTTTGATTTTATTTTTTAATGATTTTTAATATATATTAAAAATACTTTTTTAAACTCATTCACGAAGAACGTTTTTTTGTATATGTGATAAAATGGTGCTAATTTGAAAATTAATTAAAAGAAAGGTGAGTCTAAATATATCAAAGTTTTTACTAAAAATACCAATTTTTTTGTTTTTTAATAAAGGTATAGGGTGTATGAGCGGCAAAGAAATAAAAAATGGGTAAATAAATTATACTAACTTGCGCCGAGTTGGGGGAGCTTTTTTAATGTGTGCAGTATGGCAGAAATGGGATTTTTTTTCATGAAACACCTTCCGGTTGAAAAGTACGATTATTAAATCAAAAGTCTCATATTTGCTATAAATTTGTTCGATTAAAAATATTTGTGATAACTGAAAATTCAAAGGAAAAAAATTAATATGTAGCAAAAAATTAAATTAAATTAAAATTGAAATAATTTAAACAAATCGAAAAATAAAATGGGTTGCCTTCCATAAAACACTTTGTTTAACGTCAATTTTATTTTCCGATTTTTTTAAATTATTTCAATTTAATTTAATTTTTTTACATATTAATTTAATTTTTCTTTGAATTTTCAGTTATCACAAATATTTTTAATCAAATAAATTTATAACAGTTTTAAGACTTTTGATCGAATAACTGTAATTTCTAATAATTGAAATGGTGATTCATGAAAAAAAAATCAATCCCATAATTCATTTGTTCATTTTTATTTCTTTACCACTCATATACCTCACACTTTTATTAAAAAAAAAAAATTTGAAATGTTTAGTAAAAGTTAGTATCTTTAGTAGTGCCCTTAAAAGAAAGGGTTAGAATAAGTTATAATTGGTTGAGGTTGATCTTCGAGTAAAAAGGGCAATTCTAGGATGGTAGCCATAAAAAAATAGTCTCTTACTGATTAGCTATTGAACGTAAGTCCTCTTAGTTGATCATAACTTGTAAACACTTCACTTCGTTATCATAGCCCTTGGCTTTCCGCCATTATCAACAATGCAAGCTCTTCAATCCCCAACCCTTAAAGCTTCCCCTCTAAACCATCTCCGAAAACCCAACTCAAAACCCCATTTTCCCAATGTATCAAGCATACCACATCGGCCGACCAAGAGTTTCTCTTCCATAACTGCTTCATCCCCTACCGTTTCCGCTCCCAAGCGCGAAAAGGATCCAAAGAAACGGGTCGTTATTACGGGTATGGGACTGTTATCCGTTTTCGGGAACGATGTCGATGTTTACTATGATAAATTGTTGTCTGGGGAAAGCGGGATTGGACTCATCGACCGGTTCGATGCTTCAAAGTTCCCCACACGGTTCGCCGGTCAGATTCGGGGTTTCACTTCTGAAGGGTACATTGATGGAAAGAACGATAGGCGACTCGATGATTGCTTGAGGTACTGCATTGTTGCGGGCAAGAAGGCGCTTGAAAATGCTGATCTTGGAGCTGATAAATTATCTAAGGTAATTTCTCCTCTGATGGCTTTTGGTTGGTGGGTTTTGTTTAGTGTATTGTTTTCTTGTGATATTCATGTTTTGTTGCTGAATTATCGATCATAGGTGATTCTTTTCAGTATCTGCGATATTTATATGAAAGAGATGTTCTTTTATATGCTCCAAATCTTACCTACAGGTGCACCTTAATCCTACAAATGACGACATTTGCTTTGATTGCTGCATAAGTCCCAACTGCAATTAAATTTTGTTATGAAAATTTTTGTTGGAATGAAAAATTGTAGCTCTTATATATTGAGTCATTATGCAACTGAAAAAAGTAGTTTTTTTAATCTTCAGTGGGATGATTTCAACAATATATATGTGAACTGCTATCAGGGGAAAAATGTTAATATTGAAATTAATTAATTTATCAGATTTTGTTTTGGTTTACAACTGAATTTTAGCCTGATTCGAATTTTGGACCATTTAGATGCTTCCTCTTAAGAATGGCTGTATGAACCATTCCATTTGAGCTAAGCTCTGGTTTCATTGGATTACTAATTTTATGTTCAATTTCTAATGCATCTACCAGAAATATGCCCTTACAATGGTAGTTAGAAAGATAAAATTATACGAATTAAATTTATGATTCGAATTCCGGACTGGCTGGATGGCACCTTTTAAGAATTGCTAAATGAACCAATTGAGCTAAGCTCTAGGTTCATTAGATTACTAGTTATACATTCAAAGTGTGATGCGTTCACCAGAAATATGCCTTCAAAAAGATGTTTATGGGATGGATGATTTCTCTTACCCTAGAGAATCGACAGATTCAAGAAAAAAGCAATATGTTTAAAGTGATATCAGTTCTTAGAATTGTTTGAGTTCCTACGAGGTTGGATTGATTGTTCTCATTCTTTCTCTCATCAAGTGATATAGCTTATCTACTCCATCTTTAATTTACTTTAGTTCTTTTGCTTTGCTTTAAAATTTCAGCTCTTGTATTTGTTGTAGATCAATAAGGAGCGAACTGGAGTGCTTGTTGGAACTGGTATGGGTGGTCTTACAGTGTTATGGATGATTTCTCTTACCCTAGAGAATCGACAGATTCAAGAAAAAAGCAATATGTTTAAAGTGATATCAGTTCTTAGAATTGTTTGAGTTCCTACGAGGTTGGATTGATTGTTCTCATTCTTTCTCTCATCAAGTGATATAGCTTATCTACTCCATCTTTAATTTACTTTAGTTCTTTTGCTTTGCTTTAAAATTTCAGCTCTTGTATTTGTTGTAGATCAATAAGGAGCGAACTGGAGTGCTTGTTGGAACTGGTATGGGTGGTCTTACAGTGTTCTCTGATGGCGTTCAAAATCTAATAGAGAAGGGTTATAGAAAAATAACACCATTCTTCATTCCTTATGCTATAACAAACATGGGTTCAGCCTTGCTTGCGATTGAGCTTGGTTTCATGGGTCCCAATTATTAAATTTCAACCGCTTGTGCAACGTCCAATTATTGCTTCTATGCTGCTGCCAACCACATCCGTCAAGGTGAGGCTGATTTGATGATTGCAGGCGGAACTGAAGCAGCAGTTATTCCTATTGGGCTGGGGGGTTTTGTCGCTTGTAGGGCATTGTCTCAAATAAATGATGATCCCCAAACTGCTACAAGGCCATGGGACAAAGATCGAGATGGCTTTGTAATGGGAGAAGGTGCTGGAGTATTGGTAAGGTTCCATTTGAAACAATATACTCCTATATATATACATCCTTTAACTTCTTGTTTGTTGTTATGTTTTCTATTTCGGGTTAGTGTCTTGTTCTGCTTCCATGGGCGACTTGCTCCTTTCTAATTTTGAAATCTCTGCACTCGAAGTATGTTGTTTGATGCATATGGAGCCTAACTATTAATCTGATGTAGAGTGGGAATGTAAGTATAGATAATCATCCATTTGGAAACTGAGAAAAAAAATTCCACTTGCACTTGTATACTTGGCTCTCTTTTATCACATTGAACTACTTGGTTAATGCGACTTAAGCTTTGAGTTAATAGATTGGTTCTTTTGCATAAAGGTTCTTGTTTCGATTGATACTTAGCTATTTATGGTTATATTCAACTGACTGATCTTATTAAGGGGGAAAAGTTCAATAGCCGTTTTAATGGATTATTTCTTTTGCTCTCCAGGTAATGGAAAGCTTGGAACATGCAACGGAAAGAGGTGCGCCGATTATAGCTGAGTACTTAGGTGGAGCTGTTAATTGCTCATCATATGACTGATCCAAGAGCCGATGGTCTTGGGGTGTCTTCATGCATTGAGAGAAGCCTTGAAGACGCAGGTGTATCCCCTGAGGAGGTGATTCTTCTTCTTTCACTCAGTTCTCTTTGTGCATATAGTAGGAGTAATTCAGTTTTGTCTGGTTTCTATTTATTTCTCATTTCCCGTGCTATGTTGTCTCTTCAATTCTTTATATCCGTATTTGCTGAAAACTGTGGAAACTTTATTTTTCGAAAAATAAATTCAATAGCACTAATGTATTCTCTGTTTTACGGGGGAACTTAATATTAGTGTTTGAGTTGAATCTCTTCGAAATTTGCATACCTCAAAACTTTTATTATCTAAGTAAATTTATGTCCTTAGGTGTTGGGTTGTTTTTTCTTTTGTTGGAGGTGTAACTTAGGAATAGGGTGATTGTCTCTGGGGCTTTGTGGTTGAGGAGGTGAGAGTTTTCAGTGATTCTGGTTTTTTGTAATGGTGTCTATCCCCGTATGAGGGTATTCCGTGTTTTCATATGTACTGGGTGTTTTATTTAATGAAATATGAGGTACTATTTTCTTTCTTCCAATGTTCGTTAACATACTTGTTAGTATGTGGACGAAAACGAAGGGAGTTTTTAATGAGACCTCCAACTTTTATAAAAAAAAAGTAAATTTATGTAGATCTTCAGAGGTTACAAATGAGCAAACTAAGAAAGTCCTATTTCTTTTCAGGTTAATTACATCAATGCACATGCAACTTCTACTCTAGCTGGTGACCTAGCTGAGATAAATGCTATTAAGAAGGTATTCAAGAATACATCAGACATCAAAATCAATTCAACAAAAGTAACATATCTTTTTCTCTCCTACATTTCGTGAAATTCGAGATGACTATATGTAATGTTTCTCGTCTGCTATAGGCTAATTGCGTTGCTTCTTCTTTCAGTCTATGATCGGTCATTGTCTAGGTGCAGCTGGTGGTTTGGAAACCATTGCCACTGTGAAAGCCATTACCACAGGATGGGTGCATCCCACCATTAACCAATTTGTATGTTCTAGTTGCCTGTTTAATATAAGATGGTGTATGATCTTTCTTCATGGACCAAATTGGCAGTGTGCATGGCCATGCCATGGCTAGTGAATTTTCGATACTCCTTTCTGAATCTCGGTTCAGACTTTGCTCAGGGCCAACCCTTAACCCATATCACTATTCAAAATATTTAACAATATATATATATAAAATTTTAATGGCCACCTAAGTCTCAAATATGTGATTTAGTGCCCACCATAACTCCTTTTTTTTCTTTCGAAATATTTTAGTTTTATTTATACACTCATTTTGGTTAACAAAAACCTTTTCATGATTCCTCCTTTTGAGATTTCCCATCCAAAATAGAACATCTTAGGTATTTGGGAATTTAGTTTGTGCTTTCATCTTTCATCTTCAGAAACCTCACAATCCCCAATGATGATTGTTTGGATAACATCTCATTTACTCGACTGGATTAAACAATGTTGTTATATGGACTCTATAAAAGCTTAAGGTGTCTCATTTTCAATGCAGAATCCAGAGCCTTCAGTCGAATTCGACACCGTTGCCAATGAAAAAATGCAGCATGAAGTTAATGTTGGTAAGTCTCTCAATCTATGTTAATTGGATTTAGGTGTATGTTGTTCAACATGGATATATCTATTTTTATTATAAGATTTATTGTATTGGGAGGATCATACTATGTGGGTATGTGTAAGATGACAAGTTCCTATTGTCGTCGTTTGCTTAAATATCAGTTGATTTTGACCCGAACCCATAGCTCTAACCAATCTGTTTATGATTCAGCAATATCGAATTCTTTTGGATTTGGAGGACACAACTCCGTGGTGGCATTTTCTGCATTCAAGCCATGAGTCTCATCAATTCTTGTGCATTTGTTTTGGGAAAAGATAGAATCCTTTTTTGATTTTTTTCATTAGCGTTGTATGAAGTTTCTGTTTAAACTATTTGATTGATGAGACTAATCAGAGCAAGTTTCAAGTACCCTTGGGCCGGGAGTTTTTTTAATAGTTTAAGGTGATTACGAAGTAGTATATGTTCGAAAAACTCTCAATCATTTAATATTAAACGTTCAAATATCTCTGTAGGTGTCGTGCTCAATAAAATTTGTAAATGGATGATGGGTTTAATTTGGTATTTAAGACTTGTGTTATGGATGGGGGTAGAAGATTAGAGATGGTTGTCTTGAAATATTGACCCTCATAATTGCTCATACTCATGTTGCCTATCCAGCTCAGTTGGTAGAACACAAGGTTCTTAATTTTGAGGTCGTGGGATCGAGTCCTACGGTGGGCAAATTCATAATTTGGAGGTCTCTCACGGAAGCTGCTCTCAACCTGACGTTGGGAACAGTCTACTATCCTACCTCTCCCTTACCCTATTACATATGAGAATAAGGCCATCTAATTTATAATTGTTCATACCCATGGAGACCTCTCATGCGACTATGGAACAAATTTCCAAACTGTCTGTGTTGGAAAACCCGTGGAAGATGCATAGCGGAATCTAATAATTTTTTTTGGCTGTAGGAGAATATTGGCCTTCGAATTTGTATTAAATAATTAAGGGTAAATTACACATTACCATTTAACTATAGGTAAGTTTTAATTTAATCATCGATATTTTTAGTTTTTTCAATCACATCACTTAATTATTTAAGTGATAATCCCCACGATTAATACGAAAACAATAAGAAACTGAAGTGATACAAATCAGAAAGAAGCAAAATTGGTAGTCCCCTGCGCATAATAAAGGAAGAGATGCGGAGATAAAGGCCCCTTTAACACAATCCTCTCTACGGTTTAAAGAATTCTGGAAGTTTCCGATTAATACAGAAACAATAAGAAATCCAAGTGATACAATTCAAAATAAGGTGAACAGAGTTATCTGCAGACCCTATTTTCCCCATCACACTTTTATAAAGAATTTCCATTCCATATCAAGTTTAAGAGCCATCATTTTGTTCGAACCATTTTTGAACTTTTGATATTCGTCTACCTGGTACAAATGCACATTGATTTTCAATATGCAGAAGGGCATAATATGTTTGACACGATTAACAATAGTTTCAGACACAATCTTGTAAATAATCGTACAAAGACTAATCGATCTAAAAATATTTATTTAGCTCGAGCATTCAATTTTAGGTATTAACAAAATGAGTGTTTGGTTCACATAATAAAAAAAAAACAAGCATCATAAGAAGGATCAAACAAAAAGAAATAACATCATTACCAACCAAATTCTAAAAGGTCTGAAATAAACACTTACTTTGAACGAAAAATACTTTGGATACCTAAAATTAATTAAGAATGTAGTTTAAACACTTATTTTTTTTCTTTATTAAACTAAAAAATATTTAATTCAAATATTAATTTGAGAATAAAAATTCTTTGTATACAATCTTAAAAAATACCTAATTAAATATTAAATATATATTCAAATCATAAATTTTAATACAAATTTAATTCTAAAAAAATTAAGGTTAGAAACGCTTCACTCTACTTTTTTATAATCATTTATACTGATTTATTAACTGGATAATTTAGATCAAATACTACATAAATAAAAACGATCCTCCTAATTTAAATTACTCTACTCGTACATGTCAAGATTAAAACCAACTTATTAGTGGTTGCTCCACTTTATTACATTTAGTTGTATTTTACGCGAAATATAAAGGGCAAAGTAGTGAAATTCTAACAAAGATAAAGCCCTAGCAAACCCTAAATCGTTATTCTAAATTCATATTTGTAACGCGGCTGCTATTTCTGCAACTCCAACACTGTTGCTCTCAACCTCATTCAATTTGCAATGGTAGCTCTCTCTCTCTCTCTCAATCTAATATCTTAATCCGAACTTAATTTCTCATACTTCAATTCATTTTTGTAAATATGAAAGGCATCAGAGAAGAAGCTTTCAAACCCAATGAGGGAGATTAAAGTTCAGAAACTTGTCCTCAACATCTCCGTCGGTGAGAGTGGCGATCGTCTTACGCGCGCCGCCAAGGTTATTTGCAGACAAAAAGAAGAATACCCAATGATTTTCTCCTCTCAAATCCTTAACTTGACTAATTTTTAATCCTTTTTTGCACTTCATTTAGGTCTTGGAACAACTCAGTGGTCAAACCCCAGTATTCTCCAAGGGTGAAATCTTGTAACCGATGCTGGTTTTATTCTTTCTGTGGGATTTGTTCGTAATGAAAATGATAATTTTGGGGGGTTTGATTTGAACAGCTAGATACACTGTGAGATCTTTTGGAATAAGGCGTAATGAAAAGATTGCTTGCTATGTGACTGTGAGGGGGGAGAAAGCTATGCAGCTTCTTGAGAGCGGTTTAAAGGTTAAGGAATATGAGCTTTTGAGGAGGAACTTCAGTGATACTGGCTGCTTTGGATTCGGTATCCAAGAACACATTGATCTTGGTATCAAGTAAGTAGCTTTTTCTTTTTGATGTAATTGATTTTTTCATGGTGATATTAATGAAGATAATAGATCAAGTTTGGTTCTTTGATGGATTTAGGTAATTGGTTTCATTAAAACTTAATGATTAAACACTGTAATTACTTGAATGGTAATGCACCTATTTACACTATGCAATGGATTTAATTCAGCCATAATGATAAAAAAGAATGTTGTTCACCTGGGTTACAGCAGTTGCGTCTAGAGGGAGTGTGTGTGTTGAACAGATACTACCTTGTAATAACTCTAGGGATGGGTTCTGTATTAGGATTTAAGAATGGAGATGTTTCCCCAATTAATCTTCTTTTAGGATGAAATTATGAGATAGTAAGGCAATGTTTAATTGGGCCAAGTTATTAAAGGTTTTCCTTTTGTGCTTAGTGATCGGCTTGGAAACGATACCACTGGTTGTGTTCTATGTTTACGATTCAGGAAGAAATATTGAATGTGTCTTTTTCATGCATTTAGTGGGACTTTGGAGATTCATGTCTTTATAACCATAGGACTAAATTGGGGTCAAGCATGGATGCTTTAAATCGAATGAAGAACCCAAATGTCGGTTGAGGGAACCAGTATGCGAACTAGTGTTGTCGGTATCTGTTTTAAGCAGAATGAAGAGCCCGAGCAACATCAGTTGAGGGAACCAATACTTGTACTATTGTGGATATCTGTTTTTTGGCATCTTCATTCAACTAGTCATGCATAGAGGCATAAATAACAACTCATGTTTGCATTTTAGGTATGATCCTTCAACTGGTATCTATGGTATGGACTTCTATGTTGTTCTCGAACGAGCTGGATACCGTGTGGGTCGTCGTCGTAGGTGCAAGTCGCGTGTCGGTATTCAGCACAGAGTTACCAAGGAGGATGCTATGAAGTGGTTCCAGGTCAAATACGAAGGTGTGATCCTTAACAAGTCTCAAAATATCAGTTAAAGGAGCTTAGTTGTTTCGAGTTTTTGGTGCTTGATTTTGGTTTAAGTTTGTGTGTCGGATATAGTTCGCCTGAAGAGATTTATAATATTTCTGTTGTTTTAAATACTGAAACATTAGATGATACTTTGTTGAATCGTTTTTCAATTTAAATGGTGAATTTTTAATCTATGAGATTAATTGTTGTTGAACCCATTGGCTTGTAGACAATAGTTTTATCAATTGATTCAAATTTCAGGTCTAAAAACCGAGCCTTACACTCATTTAATCTAATTACTGTTGGACTCTAGTTTGATTCATTCCAAACTCAACTTAGAAAACCCTCATCATCTTTCTTCCCTCGTTGCCGGCAACTTCCGTCTGCCACTCTAACTTCACTTGGATCAAAGGGACTGCTCTTGGTTTCAAAACCGGCAACAGATATAATTTTCAAATTAGGTCAAATTGCTCGGATGGAGTTTTTTTTTTTTGGATAATGAACAAAGACGAGAAGGTGAAATTGAACGTCGTTAAGGAAAGGAGGAAGGGACTGCTCGTCATTGATGCCCAGATATTTGAGGTTACACCATCTTTTAACATGGTGGAGATGAAGAAAACGCCTGGAGATGCGTTGGAATATAAGAAATTTTGTTAACAATAACTCAAGCCTTCGTTGAAGGACATAGTTTGGACTTGACAAGGATCTAAGCAGAACAAAACATATAAACTACTCGAACTCGAGATCTCTAAAGAAAACAATATTCTTTTTTACCACTAAAACTACTCGATAAATTCCAGCTACAATAATAATCGCTAGGATTATGCTTTATATTTATAAGGCATAATGATTGATTTATTAAACTTAAATTTTTAAAACCAATAATTTTACTAAATTATCAGTCAAAACCAAACAAATTTGGTTAAATCAATTAAATTTCATCGTAAATTCGATTTGATCGATTATTTGCTCACCCTAATTTCAAAAAAGAAAAAGAAGAAAAAAGCCTTTAAGACCTAGCCATAGTAAAGAATTAACAGTAAAGAATAATGTAATGATATAATAAGCCTGTCTTTTACAAAGTGCTAATCAAGTTCAACAATTTTTTAAAAAATTCAGAAGAACACAGTTCTCTGTTCCGCATTTTCAACTCATTATTTATTCAACACTAGAGGGGATGCTAACCAAAAGGGTTATTTCTGAGAATGTCGGATCTCGTTCGTGTTCGTGTTTGTGAACGAACATCATAAAATTTGGCTTTTCTTCTCTGGTCTGTTAAGTGAAGAAGACCAGAATGAATAGAATGATGAACAAAACTAGCAAAAATATTATTATCATTATTTGGCCCTTAGCGCCAGCCTTCTTCATAACCATAGCCATTTTTTTCTGCATTCGGAAGAACCAAAGAATAGATGAGCATCGCATTCAGGTCAAGTTTCGGAAAAATAAAAACAAGAGACAGAATATTTTATATTTCTGATTGCAGATTGTGGATAAGAATTACCTGAATAAAATCCAGTCGGTTTTTCGTACTGTCCATTTCGGTACCCAACTCATCTAATATCTTCTCCTGAAGCACCAAGGCATTCAAATTAGCATGTCAAATGGACAACAACGAAGCTATGCGAACGTCTGAAGGTATATATTGACTACAATTGCATTTCATTCACAAATATGTTAACAGGAGAGATTACTGGTAAGTACTCACCTGTGCAAGAAGTTCTTCATGTATCGTAAGTCCGACACCTCCAATTCTCTGGACACTTGCGCTAAGCTCATCCAACTCCTCATCCTGCTGCCTACAACCATGAGTTGATGACAATAGGAAAACTAGCAAAATCGGAGAAGAGAGCACATCAAGTACTAATAATTAGAAACAAATAAGAGGATACCAAGAAAACCCTACTTTATAAGAAGTATTTGTCTATCTGATTCCGATGCTATAAAGTCATCGTTATCTTTTGCACTATAGTGGTCGGATATATCTGGTTGCTGAGAATCCGGCAGTCTCATCAGTTCTCGACGGATAACACTTGCACTATTATCATTCTCTTTTCCAGCTCCAACAGCTTTTTTCAAATCAGCAACCTTATCAAAATAAAATAATTCATAAAGGGCAGGGCATCCATTAATGGGAAAATAAATTAAGACCAATATTTACCACATGTTAAACAATCCAAATTTTGCACAAATCAGAAATTCGTCATCTATAATAACACATTAACAGGACAATCCCGACAATACAGACGATTATTAAGCACAAAGCTGTCCTATTAATAAAGCTTGAAAATCGTTGCTTGCTAGTAGAACGCATCTGTTTTTCTTCTGGCTTAAAATTGCTACTACAAGCACTTCTACCGTTTTTTCTGGAAAGACAATGAGGATGATACCCTAACACCACGGTTGAATGACTCCATTGATGAACATAACCTCATACTTCAATAAAATGTAATGACCATAAAACAATACCTGAATACGAGCATTGGCGGTCCATCTCCTCCGGCTTTCAAGCTCAGCTTCATCGATACCATACCAAGAAGGATCTCTAGCTGCCACTGAAATTGCTTTGTCCAATTCATCCACCTTCCTATCAAGAAAGAAGCATTTTCAGCAATCGAAATCAAATTAAAATATCAAAAACTTGTTCAATTAACCCATAAACACAATGCAAAACAAATCATCCAATATTTTAACCCATTTCAAGGATCCAATCAAATTTAAGAAACAACACTTAATTTGAATACCTGCCATTTGATGCTGTCACAATTAGCAAGCAGATCTTTTGTGAGATGAACTTGCTCACCAGTTCCAGGAGGAATCCTTTCCCATTGGTGAAAACTTACTTGCAATTTACCAATCTAAATGAAATGAAAAAAAGAACCCCAAAATGTCATCTAAAAGTAGAAACTCCCCAAAAAAGAAGAAACAGCCATCAACGAGATCAAGCAATCAATTTCTCTAGCAGGAAAAGACCCAACCCAACTTACAGAGTCTTGAATCTCTTCTTTGACGATATAAAATGGATCTTGAGCTTTAGACATCTTGTAAGGAGTGGAATCAACTTAAATCCTGGAATTGAATGAAAAAAATATATGGATAAGGTATAAATTTGTGCATAGTATCTTACCTTTGCCACCGATCTGAGACAAACCCAGCAGCGGAGATCGGTGCTTCCACTTTTTAAAAAAGGTTAAATCTAAAGAAGAAATGAATTGAATCGAGGGAGCCAACACACAAGGTAAATTTGGATAAACCAACCATAAAAATATATACTCTCTTAGACCCACTTGAAAATGACGGTTTTAGAATGAAATTGAAAATGTGATTAAAATTATAATATTTTAGGTGGAGTGTAATCTTATATATTATTTTTTTTAAATGTAATATTTTTAGTTATTTTCTTCCTAACATGTTCAACCGAAAATGTTATTAAAAATATTATTTTAAATTACGTTCTACTTAAAATGTTATGATTTTTATCATAATTTTTATTGCATCCTAAAGTTATCATATTTTAACCTTAAATTAAGCTATCGCAAAGTAAAATTATTGCTTAAATAGTCTCTTTTTAATTATTTTGATTATTTTTTAATTTTAATTTATTATTATTTAAAATTTATTATTATTAAAAATATAAAAAATATATATTTTAAAACATTCAATTAAATAATTTTTAAAAATATATTTTATACGATTTAATTTTTAAAATATTTAAAATAATCATGATAAAAAAATTTAAAATTTTAACTTTTAAAAAAATAATAAAAGATAAGTTTAATTTGACGGAGTCAGTATTTTAAAAGGATTAATGTTAAGATTATCACATGTACTTTATTATTAATTGTCAATGTGATATTTGTAGGAGTTAATTGCATCATATATCTTTAAATTATGATCTTCATTTTAAATTGATTCTTAAATTTTTAAATATTTTAATTTTATCTCAAAACTATAATACTCATTTTAAATCAGTCATTAAACTTTTGAATAATCTAATTTCATCCTCAAAATACATCTCTCATTCTAAATTGGTCCCCAAACTTTTAAATCTTTCAATTTCATCCCAAATTCATCCAAATATGTAATTAATCTTAATCATAGTTTAACCTAAATTTTATTTTATTTTTTTCAAACAAATAACAATATAGCTTAACCTAACGATTTTATTAACATATAATGTGATTAGTATATACATATAATTTGAGAAGAAATTAAAATATTAAAAAAATTTAGGGACTAATTTAGAATAGAGGATATAGTTTGGGGATGAAAATAAAATATTAAAAAATTAAGAACTAATTTAGAAGAATAATTTGTTTGAATTAAATTTATTTTCAAATGGCTATATCCATTAAGTCTGCCAACTTCAAGTAGTTATTATGATCTTAGTCTTTGGGCTTTGCATTAACAACAAGAGTCATTATAAAATCTCTCAACTAAAATTGAAAAATAGAACTTCAATATCATCTTCATCAACTTTACTTTTTATAAAATCTTAAAAATTAGCTGATAATGATCGTTTGTAACACTATTATGAACCACCGATTATAATTCTTCATCCACATAAGATATAATAACTTATCTTATAATCATTATCAACAATAAATATAATATATATTATATATATAAATTTATTTTAATTTTATACATATAAATATATTTATATATAAATATAAATTCGAAACACCTAAAATGATGGCAATAAAAATGACAATGATTTGAATTTCCCCATCTTAGCCACCTAATAACAATTCCGACCGCTCATTAAAGTGAAAGCGTTACAGGGAATATTTGAAGGCAAAGAAAATGTGAGCGTTTATATTTAGTGCAAACGCGGTGTAGGGGTGTTCAAAATTTAGTTTTAATCGAATTAATCGACCGAATCGAATTAGTTTAATTAATTCGGTCGGTTACCAAATTAATTCGGTCGGGGAACGGTTAATTTTTTTTTGAATTTGGTTAACGGTTAATTCGGTTCGAAATCGATTAATTAACCGAATTAACCTTTAAATATAATTATATTAAGAGACTCAATCCATTTAAAATCCATTTAAAACTCAAATCAATATTAATTAATTAAAATAATATTAAAACTAAATGCAAAATGTTTGAATCAAATTAATTAGATATTATTTATAATTAGATATTATTTAAATTAATTGTAAATTGTATTTTTAATTAAAAAAATATTAAATTCTAAAATTCTAAAAAATTTCGGTTAATTCGAAAATTAACCGAATTAATCGAAATTTATTCGGTTCGGTTAATATTTTTGAAAAAAAATTTGATTCAATTAACGGTTAAAGAAAAAAAAAAGTTCGATTAATTCAAAAATAATAGTTCAGTCGATTCAACCACCAAATTAACCGAATGAACACCCCTAACACGGTGGTAGTAACCACCGCCCTTCTTTTCCACACGCGTTGAAGCTAAATATTGACGCAAAGATGGCTTCGTTAGGCAAATGATCCAAAGAAAAAAAATTAGAGAAATATAGGCGTTAGAAGTTTAATTTAAGATTTAAGCCATTTATTACATTACACATGGAATTTATCATATCTTCGTTATGAGTTTTATAAAATATATTAAAAATATAATTCATCATGTGAACTTGATGAAAATTATATGGAACTCATCATGAGAATATAACGAGTTCTGATTACTCATTATATTTTATAGAACTAGTCACGAGGCATAACGAGTTTCAAAAATACTATAACAAAGGGTCTATATCTCAAATTAATTTTCTAATATCTATATTTCCTTATTTTTTAAAAAATTAGGGTAAATCACACATTTAGTATCTAAACTATTAGTTCTGATCCGTTTTAGTACATAAACTTTCAATTTTTTTAAAATTATAACTAACGTTTATTTTTTGTTTCATTTTAGAACCTCGCCGTTAAAAACTTAACGGCACCATATTTTTATGGTTAAATTACATGATTCATCACTCAACTATCTTCTCACTCTTATTTTGGTACTAAAGCTTAAAAATTTTCAATTTAACTACTCGCTTTTCAAATAGCACCTATTTTAATCACTCTAATTTATTTTACTAATAACTTAGTGACATGAATTTTTTATTATTATTTTATTAATATATAATTAAAAATAAAAAAAATAAATTTGAAAGTTAGAGTGATTAAATTAAGAGTATTTTGAAAATTAAATAATTAAATTAAAAAAATAAACTTTAGGACCAAAACATGAGTGAGAAGATAGTTGAGTGATGAATGATTCAATTTACTCATAAAAAGGTGCCACATACAAATCACCCATTAAGTTTTTAACGGCGAAATACTAAAACGAAACAAAAACTAAACGTTAGGTATGATTTTGAAAAAAAATTAAAAATTTATGTACTAAAACATATTAAAGCTGATAATTTACCCAAAAAATTAACATCTAGTATGATAATGGACTTTGATAAAATATCTAATATGATACTTGAACTATTATTTCATATTTTATTATGATATAATTGAAATTAACATAGTTAATAAATATCAAATCAGACTAAAATTTTGATAATAGAACTTTTTCGAGTAAATCATATTTTAATATTATATTAAAATATAGTAAAAACAAAATTAGTTTCCCCCAAATTAGACATCTTATTAAAATACAAACCTATATTATATGTTTTGTTGAAGTACGAGTATCATATTGAACATTTTTTTAAATTATTACATTCTATTATATATTTTATCAAAATAGAAATACATCAAATCACAATCTATTCATTTTTTTTTCTAATAATTTATGATTGATTAATAGATAATATATGTTGAGAATCTTTTTTAACAGTGACAATACATACACCTTGCACCTATATACTCTAGAAAAACAAGGGTAAAGTACACAAATGATCATCGACTATAATAAAATGCTTTGTTAAGTCTCCGATTATTAAAATTTATAAAATGATCATTCAAATATAGGATAATGCTTTGTTGAGTGTTCCGATTATTAAAAGTTACAAAATGATCACTCGACTATTTATATGTTCCAAACTCATCCTTTAATTTTAAAAAATTGGTAATCGTCTGAGCTGGACGTTAACATATTGGTTGAGATGTGATAAAATCTTATCCTAGAATCATTTGAGTTGTATTTTGTTGATCGACTCTCCGTTTACATTATATCGTCGAGTTAGCGCTTAAAAGTAATGACAGTTCCACTGGACAATATTGAGATATGATTTTATTATATCTCAATCAGTATGTTAACGTCCAACTCATACGACCATTAATTTTTTTATTGGAAAAGGATGAGTTTGGAACGTATAAATAATCATATGACTATTTTGTGACTTTTAATAGTCGAGGAGCTCAATAAAACAACACTTTATAGTTGAGGGGCTATTTTTTAACTTTTAATAGTTGAGGGACTTAACAAAACAACGCCCTAAAATCGAGAATCATTTTATAACTTTTAATAGTTGAGGGGGCCATTTGTGTACTTTGCCCCCAAAAACAAATGGGTTATATTATCCCTTTCAAATTAGAGAAAAGATGCTCATTTTTGTTGGAATTACCGTGTTAGATATTCTTAAAGTGTTCACTGCTCACACCCAACCCCGAAACGTAGTGGAATCAGTAACAGAAACACGGAGGCCGCTGGTCCCCGGGACCAATGCTGTACGTTAATTACCACCACAGGCTTTGCTATTTGTATATATAATCTGCAGCAACTCATCACTTTCAATCCAGGTGTTTCGAAGATCATTAACAAAGCTATGACAGAAACAAGCTCTGCAATAACACTTGAAAGAACTCCAACATGGGCTGTCGCTGCTGTTTTTTTTTTGTCTTGATTTCCATCTCCATTTTTATGGAACACTTACTTCATCTTCTAGCTAAGGTCAGTAGTCAGTACAGCTTTAACCATGCAGAAAACAACCCATTTTTTCTTTCTTCCATGCACTAGTTTCATATATTCTGATTTTCAATTTTTTCCCTCTCTTTTGATAGTATTTCAATAAGAGAAGAAGGAGATCTCTTATTCAGGTTCTTGACAAGATCAAATCCGGTGAGAATATATTAATTCCAAACTAGATGGAAACATTTTCTTCTTTCTTTTAGCGTTTGCAAATTATGAACTATGAACTCTTTTTATAATTGTAGAATTATTGCAGCTTGGGTTCATATCATTGCTGTTAACTGTGAGTGAAAAGCCGATTGCAAATGTATGCATCCCCAAGAGTGTAGGTGAAACTTTTCTCCCTTGTAGGCATCCTTCAAATGATAGTCCTGAAGAAGCAAAATGTGAAGCTCAGGTATGTGTTCGATGAAATGCCAGACTTATGTTTTTGGAGTTGAGTTTGCAAGAAATTACTCTTTTGGGAATGATTTTTGCTGCCATTTTCGAGCAGGGGAAGGTCTCATTGTTGTCTAGAGGTGTGAATGAACTTCAGTACTTGATATTTGGGCTGGCTTTCTTCCATTCTTTATCATGCATCCTCACATTTAGACTTGGCATGGCAAAGGTGATTCTTTTTTTTAAGGAAAAATTCCTTTCTTTTTGACCTGTTGACACCCTTACGAGTATTATATTCGGCCATCAATGGGGTTTTGGTTGTCAGTGTTGACTTTCGTAAAGCAAAGGGAAATTGAGTATTATAGAAAAGGGAAATTTCCACATGGGAAAATGAAACTTGGGTTTCACATTTTAGGGCTTCTTTTTTTATTTGGCAGATGAGGAGATGGGAATCTTGGGAGGCTGAAACAAGAACATTAGAATATCAATTCTCAAATGGTAAGCTTTGGGCAAGTCTTTGGAGGCATCCTAACATTTTATGGCATCCTTTTGCTTGAGCTACGGTCATGGATGGATAAAAGTGGTGTTGGCGCGATCGTATGCCTGAAAATTTTAAATTTTCATGTACTTTATTTATATATATATATATATATATATATATATATATATTATTAATAATATAATTTCATAACCTCTAAAATTTTATAGTACAGTTAAAACTCTATAAATTAATAATATCAGGACCGGCGAAATTTATTAATTTAAAGAGTTATTAATTTATCGATAAATTAATAATTATTAATTTAAAGAGTTTTTAAGTAATTATACTATACATACCAAACAAAAAGGTAAATTAGTCTATGCCTCTTAGAATTACGTTGCAAGAGATGAGTTAAATTAATAATGAGCTCCAAATAAACTTGAACTTTAAAGGAAAACAGACAACTATTGAATCATATTTAAATAGAGTGTAATATATTTTTTTCAGTTTCTATGAATTATTAATTTATGATTTTCTTGGGACCGAAAATTATAAAGGGATCTCACGAAAAATTATTATCTTATTATTTTATCGAGTTTTTCAATTTTTTACATTGGCCCAAGTCGAGACCGGACAAATTTATTATTTTAGAGAGTTTATTAATTTACTGAGTATTAATTTAAAGAGTTTCTACTGTAGATTGCTTTACTAACCATCTTACTTTCCTCCACTAAGTAGATCCCAGGAGGTTCCTCCTCATCCATCAAACACCATTTGCTAGGCGACATCTCAGGTTTTGGAGTGAACACAAATTTCTTCGTTGGCCGGTGAGTTCAACTTTTTAAGCATGATCCTCTACCATGAAACTGATCATCTAATATGCTGTGTTTGACATGTTTTTTCAGGCGTGTTTCCTTCGACAATGCATCTATCTCTAAAGTTGACTACTTCACCCTTAGACATGGGTTCATCACGGTAAACAATACAAATCAGTTCAAAATAAATTTGTAAATACAGCTAAATGATATAATCTCAAAAGACTTGACTTTTTCAGGCACATTTTTCAGAGGGAAGCTACTTTGATTTCCAAAAGTACATAGAAAGAGCTTTGGAAAATGACTTTGAAGTAGTTGTAGGAACAAGGTTAGTGTATTTAACATGAAATCTTGATGCTTATATCACATTGAAATTTAATAATAACATTCCTTTGTGTGGTTTTTCTTTTTCTCAGCCTCTGGGTTTGGATTTTCTCAATGTTATTCATATTCTTGAATGCACATGGTAATTAACTCAAAGTTGTACTAAATTTTAACTTAGAGGGTTAATATAAAATAAGTGCCTAAACTATACATTTTTTCTGTCAATCTAGGTATATAACGTTTCGAACCTTACACTTTTAGGTGTAACTATCATGACCCTTAAATACCATCATTAAATGACACATGACACCTTTATAAAATTTTAAAAATTTCATTTAAAAAAATATTTTTTTTAATAACCCAATTTTTTTTTAAAATTATAAAAAACTCAAAAACTTTTAAAACCCTAATTTCAATCCCTTTGCCACCGTTGGCTGCTAACAACACTGTTAATCGCCCGAACATCCAACAACGTAAGACCGATCGAACACCCAATAGATGAAACCCCTACTTCAATCTCTAGTTGCAACGAAAAATGACGATCGTGAAATGTTTCATTTATACCGCCATTGGGTGTTTGGCCGGTTGTGAAAGTAAGGAGGTTTTGGTCATGGGGGTTGGTCAGTCACGTCGTTGGGTGTTCGACCGATTGAAGGCAATAGTGACGGCTGTCGGTGATAAAGGGATTGAAATTATGATTTTAAAAGTTCTTGGTTTTTTTTTGTAGTTTTATAAAATTTTGAGTTTTTTTTTCTTTCAAATATTATAATTTTAAGTTTTTTTTAATTTAAATAAAATCTTTAAAATCTTATAAAGGCGACACGTGTCATTTAACGACCATGACAGTTTAGGCATCTAAAAATGTAATGTTAAACATCTGAATTGACCATAAAATAATTTAAACATCTAAATGGAAAAAATGTATTACTTAGACACTTACTTTTATATTAAGACTAACTTAAAATATATGCAACTTTATAATTACATTGGCACTAATGCTGAAAATTTTCATTTATTAATGTAATCTGCAGGTTTTTATAGTTATCTATGGCTTCCTTTCATTCCACTATTGGTGAGTAAAAGAAAGAGTACTGATCAACCGTATGTAGATTAGCAATAATACATTGAAGGCGTAATGTAAAAAAAATCATCTAACCTTTTATTTTAGGGTAAAATATTTTTAATTAAATAAAAATTATTAATTTAGTTAATTGACGACCTATGCTTTATTGCTGATAATGACACATTTCATGTATTTTAAGTGATGATATGATATTATTATGTATTTAAACGACTACATGACATTATCATATGTCCAAAATGATGACGTGATATTGTCGATTGTCTAAAGTGATAACATTGAGCATGTCACATTATTATTTTAGATATATAAGACTTATCACATCAACAACAAAGGTTGATAGCTAGATAACTAATTATTTTCATCAATCTAGGATTATTTTACCTCAAAATAAACATTAGGATCAAAGTGCTTAAAAAATAAATACCAAAATAATTATTTTGTCAGATGAATTTTTACATTAAATCTACATTTAAACACATTTTGTTGAACAGATGTTACTGATGGTGGGAACTCAACTTCAAGGCATAATCACAAAGATGTGTTTGGAAAGCCATGAGAAATCTCAAGTTGTGAGAGGAACTTTCCTTGTTAAGCCTAGTGATCATTTCTTCTGGTTTGGTCGACCCAAATTGCTTCTCCACCTCATGCACTTCATATTGTTTCAGGTCAACCCTTAATATATTTACCACAACTTTACATATTCATTAGAATTTGATGATCAAGTTCTTAATCTAAATGACATTTTGGGCTTGTAGAATTCATTTCAACTGGCATTCTTCACATGGACTTGGGTAAGCATTGTTTTTTTTTATAGTCTGGCATTCTTCACATGGAACAATCGACAACACGCGCGCACACCTACAGACATAACTGCTCGAACCTATAATATCTAGGAAAAACAACATTCATTTTTATCACTGAGATCACTAGATAGGTTCGGGTAATCATTGTTATTTCAGTTCGTTCTTTTTTTTCTTTCATTCTAATTTTGCTTAAAAATTGCAATACAGATTCGGGTTAAGATCATGTTTCCATAAAAAGACTGAAGACATTGTGATAAGACCAGCAGTGGGAGTTTTGGTTCAAATCCTTTGCGGATACGTTACTCTGCCATTATATGCTTTGGTCATTCAGGTAACAATATTGCATGTTTTTCATGTACACATTATCAGTTAATTCATACAACTACACGTAAATAGTAAGATTCAATAAATTTAAGATTCGAACCTCCGTCATCAATGATCGCTTACCGAATTTCTAACAGATGGGAACATCAATGAAGAAAGCTATCTTTGCAGAAAAAGTGGTGGAAGGCTTGAAGAGATGGCGAGCCAATGATAGGAAAAACATTGCACAAAAACATAATTATACCTCGGCAAGGCCTTCAGTTGATACCTCTCCTTCACTTGGAACTTCTTCTTTCAGACTTGACACCGCTCATCACGAAAAATCTGATCGGCCATCGACCTCAGAGTACCTTGCCATCGGGTAATTGGTGTAAGAGGAGAAATAGAAGATTGTCAAAAGAGAGGTTCTTTTGATGGTTTTGATGTGAGAAAGGTATATTTAAAAATAAAAATAAAAAACTTGATTGAATTTGTAATTTTTTAGATCACGGAAATAAAAAGGATAAACTACATTGATAGTCTCGAAGATATAATATACTTTTGCTGTGTTCCTCGATTATGAAAAATTACGAAATAATCACCCAAGTTAGTCCTTTGAAATAAACATTCTCCACCAAAACAAACATGTCCCATGAATATAATCATTCTCTTGCCTTTTCAAGATTTCATGGAAGCCTCAATCACCCAAATCAAAAATTGAAATATTGAGTACTCAAATGTTAAATTGTTCATTGAAATATGATAAAATCTTATTTCAAAATTGTTTGAATTATATAGTCATTTAAGATTTTAAGATCATATTCTATCATATCTCAGTCAACAAATTAACATATAACTCAGACGTCTGTTAATATTTTAACGAAAAATGACGAGTTTAAAACATATGAATAGCCAGATGATAATTTTATAACTTTTAATAGTAATGATTCAATAAAATAACAAACTATTAATAGTCAAATTAGTCAATAAAAAGCATAACAAATTTAGACCACAAGGTTACTAAGTAAAGCACATAAAAAGGAGAAAATGCAGTAATACAAATGAAACTCAAGAAAAAGAAAACCCGACAATTGCTCCGCGCCGCCTCTTGTCTAGAGGTGTTTAAGCCTCCCTCTCGATTCAATCGTAAATTTTTGAAGCTTTCTCATCAGATTAAGACATTTTTTTTCAATTCAAAGAAAATGGTCAATTTTTTAAGGGTAAAGTATAGTAATGGTCACTGAACATTTCTGAAACTTGCATTTAGGTCCCCCAACATTTGAAACTTGCAATACAGTCCCCCAATATTTATTCCGTTTGCAATATGGTCCCCCAACTTAAACCACAGTTAGAAAATTAGGATAAATTATATAAACGGTCATTGAACTTTTCAGTCACTTGAATTTCGGTCCCCCAACTTTTAAAACTTGCAAAACAGTCATCAATTTCATTCTAAACCCCAATTTCCAAAGTAATTCAATTTTATTCTAAACCCTAAATTCTAAAATACTTCAATTAAATTCTAAAATACTTCAATTTAAGGTAATATAGGCTTGAAGAAAGAGTTCAAGGCACAGACACAACGAATAAAAATATATTTATATAAATGTATATTTATATTTAGATGTATAAATAAAAAATATATTCATATATTAATGTATGAATCATTTATATTTTTGAATATTTTATTTTTAATAAGAAATTAAAATTAATTATATTAGAAATACTCAACTTAAGATTATATATAATCATGAATTATAAATATGAAAAATATAATTATTAAATTTAGTTTAAAAATATATAAATCTTAAATTTATTCTTTTAAAATATTGTATCAACTAATATTTAAAAAATATATTAAATCTATCAAACAATTTATCAAATATAATATTTTTTTATTGTAAAAAATATAATATTTTCCCATCATTTATTGCTTTCAAATTTTTTGCCGAAGTTCAAATCTAATTATTTTCATTTTACATTATATTCTTTTTTTTCTGGCATTGGTCATACTATTAGTATATGTATTATTGTATATCTCTTAACACAAACGATGGTGTTAGCTTAGTGGCTCCACCCTATATCTTTTATTTGCGTGACTCAGGTTTGAGTTTGCCCAAGACCCAAATTTTACTTCTTTGTAACTTAATTTTCTTCTAATTAGGAGGTGACATGTGTCACCAATAACACATATCATGATCATATGTTAACACATGTCAGATCCTGATTAAATGATTAATTTATTAAATTTTATTTAATTTAGGACCAAATTGATAGCATATATAAATAATTATGTGGTAACACGTGTCACCAATGACACGTGTCATGATCATGTGCTAACACATGTCAGATCCTAATTAAATGATTAATTTATTAAATTTTATTTAATTTAGGACCAAATTGATTATATAAATAATAAAGACTGAATGTATAATAATGTCAATTCCTTTTAACTGCCACATCATCATTTTTATCAATTGGTAACGACTAGTGGCTTAGTTGAAACAGTTAAATAATTATGTGGTATGATTGATAAATTTAAAAGATCGATGACAAAAGTAAAAAGGGCTAGATAGTTAAGTTGTCAACCGAGTAGTTTACACTTTTATTTATACGTCAAAATAACATTTTATAAATTTAAAATTCGAATTATTTTCAACCTCTTTTATATCCTAACTACTTTTTTTAATTAAAAAATTTCTTCAACAGATAAGAATTATACTATTATATTTATATAAAAAATACGTATCACATGAAATAAGATGAAATTAAATAATAATAACTTTGACATAATTGAATTTAATTTAAGTATTTTGGAATTTAGGGTTTATAATAAAATTGAATTACTTTGGAAATTGGGGTTTAGATTGAAATTGATGATTGTTTTGCAAGTTTTAAAAGTTGGGGGACCTAAATTCAAGTGACTGAAAAGTTCAATGACCATTTATATAATTTATCCTAATTTTCTAACTGTGGTTTAAGTTGGGGGACCATATTGCAAACGGAATAAATGTTGGGGGACTATATTGCAAGTTTTAAATGTTGGGGGACCTAAATGCAAGCTTCTGAAATGTTCAGTGACCATTACTATACTTTACCCATTTTTTAATCATAAAATCAAGCATCACCCAGTTTTAATTATCAGAATCTTCTCAATAAACAAATAATCTACCTTCAAGAGCTTATTGCGATGAACAGAGCCTAAAAGCTTTTCAAAAAGACAGAAAAACCCAGAAACATGTGTAGATTTTGAAGAAAAACGAACAATTCTCTGTAGATATTGATATAGTTTTCTTTGTTTTAAAGGTTATATTATTTTTGGTTTTTGAATTGTACAATTTTAATAAAATAGTCAAAGAGCTCAACCTTTGGGTCTTCCAATGGATTCCGATTTCTGGACGTCTCGTCTCGCCGCTGCCAAACGCCAATATAATTTGCAGCACCGCCATCAGACCTCTCAGTTAGGTATGCTTGATTTCAATATTTTATCTGGGTTTTTTCTTCATTTTTTGTTCTTTCTTTCACCTCGAATTTTTTTTGAAACATGAACAAAATAATCCGATAAAGATCGTTTGAGCATCGATGATTTTGAGGTAGACGACGAATTTCCATGTCCGTACTGTTACGAGGATTTCGATATTGCGTCTCTGTGTTCGCATCTCGAAGATGATCATCCCTGCGAATCAAAAGTTACGGTAAGCAAATTTGATTAATCATAAATTTTTTCTCAGTTAAGATTATGTTTGAATTCTACTAGTTTATTGTTGTTTGTATGATGTTCGATTAACTAAGAACATACACTTTATAGATAGATCTTGACACTTAGGAACGGAAATAGGATCAAACATTTGGAGGGCGAGAATTTATTAAATATTTAAATCTAAAATTAGGAGGCACAAAGATCTTATTTAACTAATATTTAAACTAACAAGAACCTAGAATGTTATTCTACCAGAACAAATTCTGAGGCGATATCCTCTTCCGCCCAACAAATGCCTCAGTCCCCATTGTTGCCTCGAGTAAACTAATCATTGGTCATTCAACCTTTGCATAAACTTATGTCGGAGTCCGATAGAGTTTATATGCAAAGAGAAGTATTACCGCTCGATTTGGAGGATCTCGGATGTCGAACTGGGTTGGTGATGTTATTTTCGTGCCCGGGAAAGAATGTGATATTCAACGGATAAAAGATGGAAAGTGTGCGTAAATGGAAAGGGATGTGTGACTGGTAGAAAATGTTTAGGATTGAGAATGAGCATAGAGTATGTGCCATTGCTAAGGGTATAGAGGAATGAGCATTTGGTACACATCAAGGATGATGGAGGTAGATTTCAATGGCCTTTCCTTTTTGATCTGTAGGAGATTACCATCCGATTTCGTTAAAAGCCCTTCCCTCTCACCCTATCTGTAGTGAAGACTCAATTCGAGTGCAGGTCCATGGTTCGTCCGCCGGAATAATCTGATCTTTAGCTTTTCTTTTTGGCTCTGATTGTCTTCTGTAACTTTGTGTCTGAGATTGATGAAATTCGAAATAGTTATATTCAGAAGAACAATTACAACTCATTAAGTTTTGTTTAATACTCCAACTTTATTATACTTCACCTTCGGATTTATGATGGAAAGAAGGTCCCCGTCGATGTTTTTCATGGTGAATCGTCTAATGCTGGCATCGATCTTTCTGTTACAGATTTGTCCGGTCTGCTACGTCAAAGTCGCCAGAGACATGCTAAGTCATTTCACGCTGCAACATGGAAATTTATTCAAGATATCCTCCGATAACGAAACTTCTCGTTTACTTGTTTTTCTTCATCTGATTTGGAAATTATGCTCTAGCTAGTTGAACTGTATATGAACTTAGTTTCCCTTAACAAAAGGATTACTTGCAGAGACGTCGCAGGCTATGTAGAGTTGCGATTCCAAGCAGTCAGGCACTGTCACTCCTTGGCCGGGATCTCCGTGAAGCACATTTACAAGTACTTCTAGGTGGTGGTGCGTATAGGCCAAGCAGTGTTAATGCGTCAAGTGCCGCCACTGATTCGTTCCTTTCTTCACTCATCATGAATTTCCCTGCATCTGAAGCCGAAGAAATTACGAAATCCGTTGTAACCAGTTTTGAAGACACAAAGACAAAGAATGCGGCACCAGCACACATGTGGAAATCAAGGTAATGGCCTAAAATTTGAACTTCCTGTTTGCGGATACAATTCATATATCCAAGATATAATGCTTCTTGTTTTTTGCTTCGTGTTGTCTCGAACAGTTTCGATCCATCGTTGAGTAACGAAGAACTTGAAAAATGGATTCGGCAAGCCACGGGGAGAGCCGGAATCGTGCAAGATCTGGTGTTGACAACTCTTTTGAAAGAGTAAGTGAAATGAGAAACTAATGTAGTTGTTGAAATGTTGTTGAGAGGCATTTCTGGGTAAGGATTGAAACAAGTTGATATGGTTTGAATCGAAACCCCATACATTAGTATTGACAATGTTGAAGCTTCATAGGACTAGATTGTCATCTATGGGTGCGATTTTTCTAACACAATTTATTTCATTCAGAACGTCGTATTCGAATCGTAATGTGTTCTGGAAATAATTTATGGCTTAACTTCAATTGATTAATTATTATTTTGGTAAAAGCTTAACCTAAACTTATGACTACTTTTATCACATTGAAAGATTATAGGTTACACTATGCGTTTAATACATAGCTTTTACTTTTGTTCCGTTTTGGTTACTCTATTATCTTTTTTTTTTTCAAAATCATATTTAATATTTAGTTTTGATTTAATTTTGGTCATTGACCGTTAAAAAATTAACATAATTGTTGACGTCGTATTTGTTTTATTTTTTCAATGATGATGTGATATTATCTTATGATGACATATTAGCATCACTGTTAATTTTTTAACGACGGATGACAAAATGAAATCAAAACTAAATATTAAGTATTATTTTGAAAAGAATATAGTTACATGATCAAAACTAAACAAAATTAATAGTTGTATATTTAACTAATAGTAGATTTAGCTGGTGATGATCATATAATTAAGTGAAAGAAATGACGGAATTATCTCTGTGTGACGCATGAGATATCTTAGAAAAAAATTTAGAAGTCGAGTTACAATAAATTTAAATTTAAATATAAATTAATTAAATGTTTCAAAAACTAATTGATAAATTTTATTTTCAAAATATTTTAAAGCCAAAAAGTGTGTTAATTAATAAAATTTGTTTCCCAAAATACCTTAATTATTGAAGTAAGATTCTGCGTATTTAATAAATAATGTTTACTAGAGAGAGTTATCGAAATTATATACAAGAGAGTTATCCACTCCGTGGTTCCCTCAAATCTAATGCGAGCTTCAAATGACAACTTCAATTCCTAATAGCTTCCTAGCTCTCACGCAGCCTCCTAATCTTTCAATTGACCGGCTGCACCTCTCTTCCACTCGAATATTCACCGGCGGCAACCGTAGCTTCCTCTCCGGCAGCGCTGGAATATGCAGAGCAAAGGGTCGAGAGATTGTCCTCGGAAACCCCGCCGTGACCGTAGAAAAAGGCAAGTACAGCTACGACGTCGAGACTCTAATCAACAAGCTAAGCAGCCTCCCACCGCGTGGCAGCATCGCCATCCTAATCTTTCAATTGACCGGCTGCACCTCTCTTCCACTCGAATATTCACCGGCGGCAACCGTAGCTTCCTCTCCGGCAGCGCTGGAATATGCAGAGCAAAGGGTCGAGAGATTGTCCTCGGAAACCCCGCCGTGACCGTAGAAAAAGGCAAGTACAGCTACGACGTCGAGACTCTAATCAACAAGCTAAGCAGCCTCCCACCGCGTGGCAGCATCGCCAGATGTCTCGATGTCTTCCGCAACAAACTTTCGCTGAAAGACTTCTCTTTAGTGTTCAAAGAGTTCGCTCATCGCGGCGATTGGCAACGCTCCCTCCGGCTCTTCAAATACATGCAGCGTCAGGTTTGGTGTAAGCCCAACGAACACATTTACACCATCATGATCAGTCTCTTGGGACGCGAAGGCTTGCTTGATAAATGTCGCGAAGTGTTCGACGAAATGCCTAGCCAAGGCGTGCCTCGCAGTGTCTTCTCCTACACTGCCTTGATCAATGCCTACGGACGGAACGGTGAGTATGATGTTTCTCTTGAGTTGCTAGCCAAAATGAAGAAAGACAAAGTCTTGCCCAATATCTTAACTTATAACACTGTGATTAATGCGTGCGCAAGGGGTGGGTTGGATTGGGAGGGTTTGTTAGGATTGTTTGCTGAAATGAGACATGAAGGTATACAGCCTGATATTGTGACTTATAATACTTTGCTTAGTGCTTGTGCTGATAGGGGTTCTGGCAATGAGGCCGAAATGGTTTTTAGGAATATGAATGAAGCTGGGATATTGCCTGATTTAACTACTTATAGTTATCTTGTTGAGACATTTATGAAGCTAGGAAAGCTGGAGAAGGTTTCTGAGTTGCTTAAGGAAATGGAGTTGGGAGGGAATTTGCCGGATATTATGTCGTATAATGTGTTGTTAGAGGCTTATGCAAAGTCAGGGTCGATTAAGGAAGCGATGGGTGTGTTTAGGCAGATGCAAGCCGCAGGATGCGTGCCGAATGCAGCTACTTATAGTATTTTGTTGAATTTGTACGGGAGGAATGGGCAGTATGATAACGTCCGCGAGCTTTTTCTTGAGATGAAAGCTAGTAATACAGAGCCAGATGCAGCTACTTATAATATTTTGATACAGGTTTTCGGAGAGGGTGGGTATTTTAAGGAGGTAGTTACTTTGTTTCATGATATGGTAGAGGAGAATGTTGAGCCTAACATGAAGACTTATGATGGTTTGATATTTGCTTGTGGGAAGGGAGGGCTTCATGAGGATGCCAAGAAAATTCTACTTCACATGCATGAAAGAGGGATAGTACCTAGTTCCTGGGCTTATACTGGTGTTATCGAGGCTTATGGACATGCAGCATTATACGAGGAAGCTCTAGTTGCTTTTAACACGATGAATGAGGTAGGGAGCAAACCGACCATTGAAACTTACAATTCCTTGCTTCAGACTTTTGCTAGAGGTGGATTGTACAAGGAAGCTGAAGCGATTTTGACTAGAATGAATGAGGCTGGTGTTGCAAAGAGCAGGGATTCCTTCAATGCTTTGATTGAAGCGTTTAGGCAAGGAGGCCAGTTCGAGAATGCTATCAAGGCTTTTATAGAGATGGAAAAGGCAAGATGTGATCCTGATGAACGGACCCTTGAAGCGGTTTTAAGTGTGTATTGCTTTGCAGGCCTTTGTGATGAGAGCAATGAGCAATTCAAGGAAATCAAAGCTTTAGGAATTTTGCCCAGTGTCATGTGCTATTGCATTATGCTGGCTGTTTATGCAAAGTGTGACAGGTGGGATGATGCCTATAAGTTACTCGATGAGATGCTTGCGAACAAAGTGTCGAATGTTCATCAAGTAATTGGACAGACGATAAGAGGAGATTTCGATGGTGATTCAAACTGGCAGATGGTAGAATACATCTTTGACAAACTCAACTCCGAAGGATGTGGCTTCGGAATAAGGTTCTATAATGCTCTTTTAGAAGCACTTTGGTGGTTGGGTCAGAAAGAACGAGCTGCAAGGGTTCTCAAGGAAGCAACAAAGAGAGGCCTCTTCCCCGAACTCTTCCGTCAAAACAAACTTGTATTTTCTGTGGACGTGCACAGGATGTGGGAAGGTGGCACTTATGCAGCTATGTCGATTTGAGCGGTCTCAGCTCAAGCTAATGTTTCCTGCCTCAGATTCATCTTCAGAGGTTAATATAATAGCTTTAAGTAACTCATCTATTCCTTCTATGGCATTGAAATGATTTTCTAGTAATGTAGAGTGTAGCATATATGACAATGTGATCTCTGAAACAAGAATGTGAACAAGAGGAGCTTTTAGCCAAATACAAGCACAAAATTTATGCATTAAAAAAATTTATAAGTAGGGACATAGTAGTCATGATTGAACTATGAGAGGACAAATGATTTAACTTTAACACAAATAGGGCCTTAAAAATAATTAAACCATAAAAATTAAGAGATTTATAGTTTAATTTCACTAATTTTAAAATTCAAAGGTCTTAAAAAATAATTAAATCAAAAAAATTTGACGTCAAAGCTTCACTCGATTAATTTTAAAAGTGACATTGTCTTAAGAAAATAAGTATACCAAAATTTTTTGGGAGAGATAAGGACTTAATTGTAATGATTTTAAAACTATCAGTGACTTAAAATATTATTAGATCATTAAAGTTTGGAGATCCCACTGCCTCGACCACCTATGACGTGGATTCGTGCCTATGTACAAGAATTTTGTTATAATATATGTGATTTATCTTAAAATTAAGATTAGTATTATAAATAACATTCATCAATTCGATATTTTCAATCAAATAATATCTAAAGATGATATTTAAGAAAATAAATAAATATTAATAATATTAAAAAGTTAAAAGTTATAAAAATGAATTATTAGAGTATTGATTCATTAAAAAAGAAATATTAATTAATAACGATGAAAAAATTAAAATATTTTTTAATCGGTGATAATATTTTATTTTAAAAATTTGGAATGACGTAGTATAATTTAATTTACTGACAGTATCTTGTCAATATAATAAATATTAATCTATGTAATATTATGTTATTCTAGTTTTTTAAATTATTATATAATATTGTTTTTTAAATATGTTTTTAACAATAAAATTAATGAATATAAAAGAAAATATAAGTTTACGATATATTTACCTTTTAAGTATAGTGATTAATATATGATTATATTATTATACAATTACTCAAATAATTTAATTTTTTATTCGTACAACATATATATATATATATAATAGTTTTTTAAAGTTTTAATGATCAATTATTAATACATCTCAAATTATATATTTTAATATTATATGATTTTAAAATTATTATTTTTTAAATATACAGTTAAATTATGACAAATTTACTTACCAAATAAGGTTTAAAAAAGGATTTGTTCATAAAAGGGGCTTAGAAATTAAATCTTCATATAGAATCATTGTTATAATACACTATCGAAGATATCCAGATTATCTGGTAACTTATGGTGCGATTATTCAGATTAGATAGTTGGGTTGTTCTTGTTGAATGATGGTGTCGTGGAGTTTGTATTTTATTGTCTGGTGCGAATTCTTGCTTGTGGTATTATGAGGTTGTTGGTTTCTTTCATATCTAGAAGCTCCGAGTGCGTGTTTATTGGTCGTCGGGATAATCCTGATTTTTATGGTTTGATGTTGTAGATTGTTTTGTTCATATGTCGGTGCTTAGTGTGTTTTTGGTCTTCGTGCTGGCCTTGTGTATTATCGGTTGTTGTTGATTCCTCCATATTGAAAGTTTATATCTTTATTCTGTTTATGTATGTTCCTTGTAATTGTTTTTTCTATTACACTTCAAGGTGCACTCTTTTTCTTCAATTAGGATTAGAGAAATTTTTTAACGAGACCTTTAAGGTGATGTACTATGTATATTTTCAGTTATACACAAAGTGTCCCTTTCAAAAAAAAAAAACTTATGGGATATATCGGGATTAAAATGACGTCTTTAAAAACTAGAAGATATCGTTCAAATTACAACGTTATTAATTTACGGGTATACATGTATCTTGAAAGAAGACATTAATTCTTCCGTACGTCTTCATAAAGATGATAGGTAGTCGAAATGACTTTTCTACGACAGTAGAGTGACTCTCAGGACGGTGATGGGGTTCTCCGACTGTTATAATAACGATTTTCTCCAATTTCCTCAACTCATTCTCCTCAGTTTTCCCTCACACTCCACTGTGTTTCTTCATCCGAAAACATAGGAGTCCATGGATCCCATTGTTGCCATTGTTGAGGATCCATAGTTTTTCCTCCGAAACGCATCTTCATGTGTGTATAACATAGTTTCATAGTCCTTACAATGCATCCCCAATAGACTTCGGCTCTTAACCTCGCCAACTTTATGGATCGAAGCAGAAATAAAGAAGGTGGAAGCTTGATTTATCGACATGTTGTAGTATGAACGCCATGTGTTTGACATGTGGTGCCTTTGAGAAAAGGTTTGGACTTCGTTGGCTCCATCTTGTTTTGCAACCTTACATTCATATAAATACAACATGAACCGGGACCTACATATGATTTTATGTTATCCGATAAATTTATAAAATTTTATATAACGAAAATAGGTTATCAACAAAAATTTACAAAGAAAATACTTAAATGATGAGAATTTGAGTTTTTTTAAAGAGACGACCGCTCTCATCAATTCCTTTCGGTCCATCCCTGATCGGTGGTGACCATAACATGGCTTTGGGTTGGGCCACCACATCCGGGAACAATGCTTGAACCATCTTCCATTGCTTACTTACAACTGTCCCAAGCCTGTTATACAGCTCCCTCTCGAACAATTATAACGCTTAAAGGGGAATTCAACGTTACTCATGAAAGAAAAAACAAGATTTATTGGGAGCTGCATGTTGGATAGGTATGTATTTAATGTGTGTTTATCTGTATATGTATTTTATACTTAAGTTTCAATATATTAGAAGCATCATATTCTCGTGAACATGTCTGAATACAGGGATGGAACTATAATAGGATGTTAGGAGTCAAATAACTTAGGGACATGTGTAGCATTTATTAAAGGTTTTCTTTTTGGAAGAACACATTCTTTTCTTATTTGCATTAATGACTGAACCAAAATTTTTAATGCAAAGATTCATTGAAGTTGTCTTTAAACTTTTCCTTAATTGAAATGATTGGAATTCAAGGAAACATTAAGTAATCATGCTCAAATATTTTGTGATCAGCTGATGATCATAAAATCTTTCATGATGAGATATTGAGTTCAGTTCTTACTGAAGAAATTGTTGTGATAGAACAACTGCAAACCATGGCTAAGTTCTGTAAATTTTGTTATCAAATTAAAGAATCAGACACCATCTGTTACATATCAGCATAGATTGTAATTTTACCATGATTGATACTCTGCATGTTCCTAGGATAGCACAAATATTATGTTAGGATTTCGGACAATTATGACAGCTTCAATGCAAAAGCATTAAGTAGAATCTAAGCTTCCACAAATAAAGATTTACCAGCCGCTTTCTAGGTCCTGCAGCTATCAACCATAAGTTTTTTTAAGTATAGAAAGGTGCCTAATGTGGCTTTATGAAGTTTCACAATACCTTTCAACCTTCCTTTATACTTTTATGAAATCTCGGTTTCGGAATCTATTACTGTTTCTGCTTTGATTTCTTTATTAGTAATGCTGCCTATCAATTTTAGTTTATTGTACCAAAAGCTGAAGTCTTTGAATCGCTTTATCTTGCAGACAAGTTGATATTTATAAACGCCAAGGCCTGCAATTGGAAATGGGCTTAGTTTGGCTTCAATAGGACATGTTTGTCAGTATATATTTCGAGCCGATATTTCTTTTGTAATTTTATCCCTAAAAATGTACAAATAAGGAAATCGATATGAACGATGAAGCGATTCTGCTATCGTGGCGTGAAATCAATGGCACTCATACAACGTGTTCGGCGTTACGTTCTAGATGTTGACAGCTATAGGTATCTTCGGCAAGTGTTGCATACCTATGCTTCATTTGTTGCATGAAGTTCTGATTCTTGGTCTATATAGTTCACGGTTGTGCCTAGAAATCACCTCGCAGCCCATTGATCTCAATCCTCTCTTGAGAAAAGAATTCCTTATATGTTACCATTTCTGAATTTGCTTCTCTTGCTTTCAGAATCCAAAAATCACCCGAAGTTATTAGTTGTAGAATCTTATAGGTGATGGATAGAGGTCTTTTGTTGATGATTCCTTGATCTGTAAGTAATCAAAAGGCTTTCTTATTTTAGCTGATGTATTTAGTTGATTTCCTACTTTTCTTTGTCATGACACCTAAAGTTTATCCATATTTCAGGTTCATCTTAGGATTGTGCTATTGAAATGAAGATTTCTTGATTACATGTTTTCTGGTAAGAACAAGATTTAGCGTTGCTTGGATGCATACTTGTTCCTGATTCCTAATAAGATGTTGATACAATCTGTCTCTAGCATCTGCATGTTACAATGGACTGAAAGTCTGAAATCGACATTAACAATCATTAATCGGCTTAGCAATGCTTTCATGCACAAATAAAGGTTCTTGCACTTATGCTAATATCATTTTTCTTGGTAAAGAAGCAGGATTTGACTGTTTGTTCCTTTATTGCATTAATCTAGCCGGGATCCAGAGGATTGTTAACTATAATTAAGCTGCAGGGAGCATCTGCATGTATTGTTTGGCAGCGCCTTTTCTCTATTGATATAAACATAAACACATGATAATTCGTTTTGATACCCTCATGTTGAACTGCTTTTCTTGATCCTTGACATTTTTATACTTGAAACATACTGCATTTTCCAATTCCCAACTTGATTTTTCCTACTTCAAAGGCATATGGTTCCTGTTTTGTTTTAGATGATCATCTCATGCATTGATCACCAAAATTTTCAGTTCGATTCTTTTTTTCATTAATTAGATTTGATTGTTGGTTTTGATCGTTCTAAACAACCCTCATGGAAGCCTATATTCCTACTTAGATTTCAGCCACACTTTGATCCAAACCATTCAACCATCATTTTTACTCACAAATAGAGGCATTATTTACAAAAAAAAAAACTAGAAAAACGCTGCTTATCTCCCTAGGGTTTTAAGGTTTTAGCAATTGGCTACTGCAAGGTTTCACCTTTTTTTCCCCTTATGAAGTTTAAATGCAGAAGGTTGTAAGTTATGCAAGGATCGATGCTTGGTGTTTTGTGCAGAATGAGGTCAATAGATGAGGCACATTTAAACCAAAGGTGGCGCCAACACTCTCTCAAGCCCACTCACTGGTCAGATGAGTATCCCAAAACCACTTTTCGCCGGCCACTTGTCAGCCACTCCACCACCCCATTGGCAACCTCTTTTCTATTTGCTTCTCTCACTCTCTATATGCAATTCCATGGCCTTTTTCTCTCTCCACAACAGATCCCTCTGCACCTCTTGACGCGTTTCTCATGCCTTTTTCACACCTGGACTCACCCTAATGGCAGCATCTTACATCCCCACGACCTTATTGAACCACACTTTGTTCTCACTCAAAACAGAAAAGAACACACACAAAGTAGTTCACTCTCACCAACGTTCTTCCCTGATCATCACCATCACTGCAATTCCTTACACTCATCATCATCGCATTGCACCTTTGTCCTCATGGAGAACTCTTACATACCCTTTTCCCCCACCGCCACCACCACCACTAGCACCACACCCACCAATTCCACCTCAAACATGGGTTGCTCTTCGAATTCAAACTTCTCCACCATTGAACCAATGAGCTCTCAATTTCAACATCCGTCACAACTTTTGCCACCTTACCAGAGCCTGCAACTCCCATACAGATATCTCATGGAGCAGGCTCCTCCTATGTATCCTTGCTTTGATTTTGGGGTATGGAAGGACCAAGAGAGAAGAATAATGGATCCTAACAGAACAAAGATGGCAAGGATTAACAGAAAGCTGGCACGGCAAAGAAGCCTCAGCTTGCAAAGAAATGCTACTCCGGTGGCTTCAACGCAGGTGGATGCAAGGAGACTGATCCCCTCTGGTATTAACACTTACATGAGACAAAATAATGATACCAATAAGGATCACTGTAATTTTATAACACCAGACAACAAGGTGCATTTTGTAAACTTGTTGAACTTTGGTTTTCAAATTTCATTATCTTGAGTTCTTGACTAATCACTGAAATTGTTTAACTTGGAATAATGCAGAAACTAAGAGTGTTGCTAAAGAAGGAGTTGAAGAACAGTGATGTCGGGTCTCTTGGGAGAATTGTTCTTCCAAAGGTGAGGTTCATTTACTTTATTGGATCCAAAAGGGCATTCTCAAGGCCTGTTCTTCCACTTTAAAATATGAATTTTGAAAGAAGAGAAGAAATAAGTCTTAAAAAAGCAAAGAGCCAACCAATAACTATTTCCTCATTTCCTCTCATTGATTACTGCAACATGGTTGTCATCTTACACTGTGCAGTAACTAATATTACTCCTTTCTTGACTTCTCGATTCTCGCACATTAAAAAATCATTGTGAAGGTGTTAATTATTTTTTAATGCTTCTATTGGCATGCAAATTATGATTATCTTGCATGCTGATTTATATTCCACCGATCTTCTAAAAATGTCATAATCAAGTCTTAAGCTTTATCTATGGTTTCTATCTGCAACTCAAACCAGAGAGAGACAGAAGCAAACCTTCCAACACTATACGATAAAGAAGGCATCCAAGTAACATTGAAGGATGTGTACTCTAACAATGAGTGGACCCTCAAGTACAAGTAAGTAATACTTATAATTTGATTTGGAGATTTGCCATAAGCAAAACTAGTTTTGGACACCATTTTAAGGGCTAAACTCTTTTGTTCATTGATGTCTCAGGTTCTGGATCAATAATAAAAGTAGAATGTATGTTCTGGAAAACACTGGTACCTTCTCCTTACTTGAATTCTTTCATGTGATATCTTGAATTTCACTATATTTCTCATCCCATTATTCAATTCCCCAGGAGACTTCGTGAAGCAAAATGGAATGAGAATTGGAGATTCTCTTACACTTTATGAAGATGAAAGCATGAATCTCGTGAGTTTTACTTTTTTCCCTTACTTAATCCTAGTAATTAAGATTAAAGTAAAATATTTGGTTATAGCTTCGCTGGAGGACAGTGATGCCCTTGCCTTTTCTCTGTATTTACTGGTAGTATCCATGCTCCTATATAAACAAGAGAGGGTTAGAATAGACATAAAGGTGTAGCTTTAAATGACACGTAACTGATGATGTGTTGGCAGTGTAGACTTGCCTTTTCACAAGACAGCTAGGACTTGGCATCTCACTATACATATATATAACACGTTATTTGATTATTTTTTATTTATTAAATAAATATTATTATTAATATAAAGACAAAAAGAGTTAAAACTACATACATATCTGTATTGTTTTGGTATATAACTGAACGTTCCCTGTGACTTCAGATACTCAAATGTAGACAAAATCTGTTGAATTTTGATCTCTTTTTTCCAGACAAAAAGTGTAGAGAGTGAAGAAAATGGGGAAATAGTTCCTTTTATTTTCTTTTCTAACGTAAAGGTTGCAGAACACCTATATCTCCACAGACGGACGTAAAATTTTATATTAGAGAGTATAAACTTAAAAACTTAAATTAAAAATTTTAAAAAATACAAAATTAGATTATTAATAGAAAATACTTGAATTATATAAAAATTTGATATTTTTAAGAGTACGACCACACCCCACAACATCCCTCCCGATCCATCCTTGCATATCTTTATAATGCCAAGTATTCATATTGATTTGTTTTCTTTTTGGATTGCAGTATTTCTCTATATCCAAGGTGGCAACGGTTGCTGTGGAGTCTTCAAGCAATCAAAACCAGTACTACAACAACAACAATGTCAACAACAACAACAACAGTAGCCATATTTATCTGGCATCTAAAGATGATGACGAGGCATCATTAGAATTACTCATAGAACAACTCAAGCACAAGGAACCACAAGAACCTAACGACTTGATGATGACTTTGCCTATGGATACTGCTAATAATTCGCAGAGGATACTTCCTGAGGAAACCAGACACTTGTTTTCTCACGACAGTCAAATGCAAACCTCGACGACATTGCCGGGAGGTATGTCAGGGACGATCAACTTCGACGACTGCTATGGTGGTCTTGATATGCTACCTGATGTTAATCACTACAATTTTTCACTTTGACATGGAAGACATATCAGCAGCAGGATTCATGGGCTCACAACAGTTTATAATCAAACTATAGTAATTTGGTTCTTGTGTGTTTTTCTGTTATATAGATAACATAGTTTTATAGGGTGGGAAAGGTATAGTTTTTTTTTCTCTTTTTTTTTTTTGGAAATATTTGTTTAGTCTTGGGAGTATGCCTACTTGAATGCTTAATTTGCATCTTCAATGTAAGTGTTCTCCCAATTTGAGATGAAAAGGAGAAATTATATAAGAAATTCTCCCACATTTATTTAATGATTTTTTTCCTTTTTTTAGTCGATCACTTATCCTAAACAGAGATGGATGTACTAAATCTCTTAGAAGAACAAGTGCATCCTCATTATTTAAAAAATATATAAAAATTAGTTTAATATGTTAAATAGAGGAGAAAAAATAAAATAAAAATTATATATCAATTTTTTTCTAAATGTATATTAAAAATTTGGACTTTCATTTATTTAATTTCTGAATTCACCATTGATGTTAAACTCGTCCAAGCTCTTGCTCTCGTCCATTTGCATTGAAATTTTAATTTTTTTTATTTTGATACGAAACCAAATTATTGTAACAATCAAGTTTTTTTTCCTTTCAAAAGTTAAATAATTTTATAATAATCATATTATTAAATTAAATTTTGGAACTAAAAATTTCGTTGCCTTTTCCTCTTAGAACTTGAAATGTTTTGAAATTTTACAATTAATAAGTATTTTCATTATTTGAGATAAAATGATTATAATGCTTACTTTTTTTTAGCTGATTTCCATTTTCTACATGTAACTATGTACATAAATTATGAATATCTCACCTTCTTGAATGATCGAGAGAAAGTTAATTATTTTATTACTAAACTATCCGGTATTCAAATCCTATTAATTCTAGTCAAATAATTATTTATTATTTTTTTAGATATCAAATTGATACTTAATTGAATTGGCTAATTATTATTATTATATGAAAAATATTCTAGAATGAATATTGTAATCGAAACATACTATTAATGTGACACATCGATAGGGATGTAAACGAACAGAGCGTTTGGTGAACTGTTTGTACAACGTTCGTTTATGTTTGTTTGTTAAGCTAAATAAACGAGTATGAACAATTTTTTTATGTTCGTTTGATAAATGAACGAACAAGAACAAATGTGTGTTTGGTTCGTTTATGTTCACTAACAAACGAGCTCGTTTATAAGCTTGTTTATCGAATCATTCGTTTATGTTCATGAACTAACTTGTTTAATGGCTCATTTAGAAGTTCATTTACTTTTTATTTTTTTATATTTTAAATATTGGTGAATGAAGGGATTAAATTGAATATTTTATGAAATTTAGAGTTTAAACTATGAAGCTTAAGGAGTTTAAGCACTAGTGGCATAATTTTACCATTTTTTAGTTTTCAAATAAGTATGCTCATAAACACAAATGTTCATGAACATATAAATACAGACTAAACGAATATGTTCGTGAATATATTCGCAAACGCTAAACAAACGAACACGAGTATCTCTTCGAAAATAAATAAACATGCACTAACACAATGTTGGAATTACATGCTCTTACGCCATTTAGCATTACCAACAGTATGAAACCCTTTGTTTCTTCAAATGGATACACTGTTAGGTACTCCTCTGCATGTAACTCCAGGTCCTGATGAAGGCAAAAGCAGCTCATATGGTGAAATCCCACCCCCACATCTATTCCTAAGATTTGGGTCACCGTTCCTTCTCTCTATCTCTTTCCCTGTCTTCTTCATTTCCATGGAAAATTTGTAGAATGCCTCCAAAATTTCAGGCTCTCCATTCCAAGTTGAAAGCTCTTTTCTATCTCCCAAATACTCTTCATCACCTGAATGTGAAGAAAGTATGTGAAGAACAGATATATAGTGTAACATTTCACTTAAACATGGCGGTGATGCTAGGAAATATCCCTCTGGATCCGCTAGGAACGTTGCGTAGTGCGGTTCGTCTTTGTTCGGCACTAGTCGCCTCATATACGGTGGACGTACTGGAACATACCCCCCGTAAGGGTACATCCCGAAGTTCACCGCCGCATGGTGCCCTGATGCAATCCAGGTAATGGTGGTGAGGACGGAGATAAGATCGTTAGGAGTCGAGAGTTTAGGCCACCAGCTCGCATCGCTAATGTCTGTCTGCATGGCCTACGTTGATACATTCATGGTACCAGGCATTGATAGGTTGTCACAAGTTGCTCGATTGCAGACCATATTAGCAAGCCATCGGTTGCGTACGGATAGTCTTCGATGAGTAGTTTAAGTCCATGTGGCTTGGCTGCATCAGGTACGGCCATTCCTCTGAGTAGAAATAAGATTTGAGTTAAATGAGATCCGACATGAATGAGGAGGGTTAAGGTTGTACCTTCGAATCAAGTCTGCGGGAAGGCTTTCCATGTCGAAGCGCCACCAATTCCGGTACACAGAAGCAGAAACCTTCATTGAACACTCCGCAGTGAAAAAGTGGGAATCGATTTTTCCTCCAGCATTAAGAAGTTGTCGACCCTGTGCTTTTATGTCCAATGTGTACCGCATGTGAGGATGGAGGAGTTTGTAAACAGGATGCATCGCACTTAATTGCCGGTACGCAGCAATAATAAACGGTTCAAGGCACGCATGAGTCCTCAACCTGTGGTCCTGTGCAGCCGTCAATTCCTTGATTATAATTCATCATTCAGTATGTAGAGCTAAGTAAGGTTGCAAATACCAATGATGAATTAGTTGATGAGCACCGGCATCATTGGAGCAGACATGAGCTTTGCTAAGTTGCCACAACCAGCAGGTAGCGGCATCGACGGGAGGTGTGACAACACGTTTCGATTGCACATTCCGGTTCTTCTCTGGGAGGCTGAGCTCAACGGCAACTGACTTTAACGATCCCATATCCGTCAAGACAAAGATCGTTCGAGTTGCATACGCTCGTTTGGTCGGATCAGCGTTTATGCGGTCAAGAAATGGAATGTAAACATCATGGTAATCTAATATAAACAATTTATTCTCTTCTATTGCCTGTATACACAAGTTCAAGCAAGATGAATTTCCATTAAAATAACATAATCAATCTACTAAAAGAACATATTCTCTTCCATTAATATGTTTCATACTTGTGTTAGCGAAAAACACTGTAAAACAATATCGTTAGCATTAACTAATAAGTAATAATAGAGTAATAAAAGATATAGGGTGTTTTATTATGTCGTGATACAAATCATGGTCTTAACGTAATCACTATAATGATCATTGTCTCCCAAAATTAACACAGCCTTTTAAATTTCATGCACCCAAAGTGGAGAAGTGAAACCTATTTGTGTTATTCTCTTCGACGAAAAAATTTTCGAGAAGAAAGAAACATATTCATCAACTATGTGTATCAGTTTAGGAAGAATGGTTATCCCCTTTATAAGAGAAATAGGGGAATAAAATTGTCAAATGAAACTATCCACTCCAACCACTCTTTAATTATAGGTAATCCAGTTTCCAAATTCACTCACTATTTGCGTTACTTACAACCCTCACTAATATAAATAGGTAGATAATTTTGATTGCAATAAAAGAACAATAACGAAATTAGTTGCTTAAGTATTAGTGAATGCATATGAAACTAATATATAATGAAATGATCAAATCTTCTCGTAACAAATGAACGAATCTAAAACTTGTTAAAGTATGAGTAAACTCACAGCACAACTAGTTTTTTCATCAAATGAATTGAGCAATATATCAATAAATTTAGTCAATATATATCGGAATATGGTAATTACTCTAGAAAAAAAGCCCAAATCATATTATATATTTTGTGATTAAGGTGACATATGATATGTTCTTGTTTTGCCATACCTGCTGTACAGTCATCCCATTAAGGTGACAAATGATATGTTCTTCTTTTAAGGCTGAATCCTGAGAGCCATAGATAGAAGGATCCAGCTTGCTTACTGGTGGAAAGATCTAAAGAAAAAAGAACACGTTTTTAGCATAAGTTGATCCAAATTTCCCAGTTTTATTTACTGTAATTGACCATTTTGCTCACCTTTAGCCTTTCTATGCTTAAGGGATTCATGCCAGCAAGGGTTAAACGTCCCAACTCATCATCTCTTAAGCAACATGATGGAACATCCCCTACAACAACAAATTTAATGCATTCGTATTTGTGTCGGATCATCTTGGGATTGGTCACATGATCAAGCATTTGAGTAGGAAGAAATTTGAGTAGAAGAGCTTACTGGAAATGAGCTTTGGAGGGTCAAACTTGAAAACATGTTGAATGCTTTGTTTGATCATGTGATGGAGCAAATTCCCCCAAGATGCATCATGCCTTGAATTGATTTCAAAAGGTGGAGTCTGCTTATAAAGTGAAGTAATTTGGGAGAAATTGTTGATGACTTGAGTGTTGGATGATGCCTGTTTCAGCATAGGGAATGCACTACTGAGCATTGCTTTCCACTTCCCGTCTCTCAGTGCCGCTTTCTTCGGATCCTCAAATGCTTCATCTCTTGGAACATACTTTGGCATGTATTTACTTGTGGGAGATTCCGTCTTCACATCTGTGCCGACAAAATCACTAAGTAGAGAAGTGAAAAAGAAATTACATAGGTAAAGATTATCGGGTCACCCATTGTAGAGAAGACGTTTCATAAATACACATAAAAAACTCGACGTCTTTCCTAAACAAACACACGAGAAGACGTTGTGTCTTCTTTCAAAGACATCAGATAATTCAGATGTTTTCCTTAAACATTATAATATTCACCTCATTTGAACAAATAAAACCTACATCATCCCTTATAAAAAGAAACAAGATTATCGGGTCACCCATTGTAGAGAAGACGTTTCATAAATACACATAAAAAACTCGACGTCTTTCCTAAACAAACACACGAGAAGACGTTGTGTCTTCTTTCAAAGACATCAGATAATTCAGATGTTTTCCTTAAACATTATAATATTCACCTCATTTGAACAAATAAAACCTACATCATCCCTTATAAAAAATTCATCTTTTTCGACGAACTATCCAAACAAATTTGCTCATATGTGCCATTTAACAAAGTAAATATCTTTCTTTACCAAACCCAAAAAATGATAGATTAAGAGTGTGATCGCATTCTTGAAAAAAAATAAGTTTTTATATAATTTTAGTATTTTTTTTGTAATTTTTATTGATCATCGATCTAATTTTATAACTATAAATTACTAATATAAAAGTTTGCACCATCTGACATAAAAGTTTATCCTTCTACCACGTTATTATCCATTATGAATTATCACATAGTATTATAGACTAACACATCGATACCGTAAATATAGAAAAAGAATAGAAAAGAAACCTGAACTGGTTGGAGGACGATTAGATCGGCAACACCTGGGATAGGGGTGATGTTGACCTCCAAGAATTGGCCTCACAAACTCATCTCCTTTATCTGGATTCCCCAAGTCCTTATAAACATCATACTCATAAATTCTAGTCCCAAACCTTCTAATCTCATCCCCACCCCCTTCTCCTCTTAATTCCTTCAGTTCTTTTTCTCTCAACTGAAATATCGAACTGAAATGTAAGTTTATTATTGATTGAACATTGAACATGATTGATTGTATTTTCATAGTGTTAAGTGTGTAATTGAGAACTCATTGAGTGATCTTAATGATAAAAGAAAATATTATATATTTTCTCTAAAGATCTGGATTCAAGAAGTTGAGTTTATAGAGAGTGTACATTACCAATAGACTAATAAAATTCTAAACAAATATTACCTAGTAATAACATCAGACTATTTAAAAAAGAGTGTGATTGAATAATAATAATAATTTTGATATATCGTCGATATCTAATTCATTAGCCGATTAATCCAGATGAGTACTACAAAGGTCCATTATGAAATGATTCTTCCAACCTAGTTTTCTCCCATAGCAATGTTAGGATTCAAACTCCCAACCTTACTTATAAAATGTTGGTATTTTATCGATATAATGTATTAGTCGATTAATCTAGATCGGATACTATAAGTGTTTATTATGTGCCCAGTTTTTTTGTTTAAGGACCTAACACATAGATGAGATAAAAGAGAAGAAAAGAATTGAACCTTGTAGGAGAAGAAGACCCTTTTGTGAGCTGAGAAAGTATGTGGTTGGACCCTTCTCGTTTTTCTGGACCAGTGGATCCTTGTTTCCTTGCTCAGCTTTGGCTTCTCCCGATCTTCTAACCCACCACAATCCAACTCAAAATTAATTACTGTTTACTCAATGGTTAAACTCATGATCACAATCAACTTCATAACCAAAAATCTTATTAATCCCAGTAAAAAAAAAAACAGGTGTATTTCGAGTATTTGATAAGTTTCGATTTTATTTAGTATTATTTTGTAGTTATTTAATTGATTAGATATTGTATTTTTAAGAGTTCGATATTTAATTGTAAATAATTATTAATTTTTTCGTATAGTTAATATATTACTGTTAAAAGATAAAAATTCTTTAGATTGAATGCGAATCACATTTTAGCCCATTAATCACATATGGTTAAACCTAATTTTATTATTAATTAAATTTATTTAATATTGTATTAATTAATATATTTATTCTAAATTAACAGGACGAAGACTGTGTTCTCGATCCAATTATTCACATTTTGAAAAGATATCTCTTTAATCACATTTCCGGTTATTAAATCAAGCCATATTTGAGTACATTTTTCCAGTGTTTGAATATTGTAAATTGCAATCAATATGATGTTTAACTCCAGTTATGACTACCTCACAATCGATGAACGTGTCGTGACTAATATAACTATTGATAATTGTGTTGCTCTATGCTACAACTCTCTTGGGAAGGTCTTACACGAGTTAAATGGTGGTTGAATCGACTACGATAGAACTTTAACAAATTGAACGAAGACTGTTATGAGTGGACGCACATACATTCATATGTATTTATGTTTTATAAATCATGAAGATTCTTATTCTTGATAAATTTCACAACCAAATTCATGCAATGGGATTACATTGTCTTGTAGGTTTCAGACAAGTAGGCGCGTTGAGTTAGAGATCAACAATTTTGTTGTTTCTTTTTATAGAAATGTGTAGGCGGTTGATCCGAGAGTAGAGTTGGAGGACAAGTCGACAACAATTTATGGAGAAAGAAAACAAAAGACGGAGGATTACATGACCTACACGATCGTACCTGAATCCTTAAATATTGTTGTCGGAAGGCACATTAATTGTTGTAATAAGACACCAACTGGTCTTGCTGGCCCACCTCTTTCAATTCCATTTATTTCTCGTCAGTTTGCCAACCCAATTCTCTTTGACATTTCTACTCAACAAACCCTGAGTTTAGCCACACCAAATTTGTGTGACCTCAAAAAAAAATAAACTTCATTCAATTTTTTTTCTCGATAATTTGAGATGATAAGGTATCATTGGTTTACAATTTTCTTAATCAATTGATAACGTATATATTCTATAGATACAATTATTCGAATTTAAAATTTAAAAAAAAATTATTTTAATTATTAAAACCACTTGATGATAAAGATATCACATATCAATTTTAATAATTCATGTGTACGGTCTAGTGGGGTTGCTTTCCGTAACCCCTACTACTTAGCTCTTCGCTTCTTCTATGGCTGCTGATATTACAATTATTATTCCAGTATTTTCACTATCAATATTAATTATTATATATTTTTAAATATAACTACAAAAAATATTAAATTTTAATTATTAGGACATTGTGTCAATCCATATGGGTGGTTAATGCATCAGTACAAGTTGATATTCAAAAAACAAAGACCGAAATGCATCAAGATTTGATCAAAATAAAATTTGAACTACTCGTATCGGTTTAAGATCAAAATAAAATGTACAAATTAATATCAATAATTAGTTGGTTTCGTAGGATGGCATTCCCTTAAGTAAGGTTAGAAATTTGAATCATGATGTTTGTAAATGGAGCAAATTGAGTTGAAATGACTGTCATCGTATTTACAGTACTCAATCTAAATTAATCGATTAATAAATTAGATAATAATGATTATACTAAAAAATTACAAACTAGTAACACAGACGGCAGCTAGTATAAGTTTACCACTTAATTTAATAACTTAAATCTTTTCGAGATAAATATCAAACTTACATATAACTATCAGTTTAATTTGTGATCGATACATGAAATTTAATTTATAATTATTATACATAAAATTTAATTTGTGATTCAAATATACATATAAATATTTTATGCATATTTAAATAAATAAATATATTTTCACATATGATAAGTATAATTATTTATGTGTATAATATGTAAACATCAAATAGTGTTCTTCAATAATAGTGTTAGTAGTTTATAAAAATTGAATTAAATTAAAATTTTAAATATAGAATTACAATAGACATTATATTATATGTAGTGTTGATATTCCTTAAATGTATATTCTTTTTCCACATTTAAGTATACTTTTATTTTTGGATTTGTGTCTTATTAAATTTTTAATGATAAATTTATTTTCAGAATTTATTTAACAACTGAGAGCTTTTAACCACTTATTTTATAAATTGTTGACGAGTTTGTTTATTTTTTATATCTAAAATTATTGTCCTTTTATTACAACATATGTTTATTGTGAATTTGGAATTTTTTTTTTAATGAATGGAGAAAGAAAAGAGGAGCTTACTTGGTTCAAGTTGAGCGCTAACAAGCTGAAGAACAACGCCTGTGTGTGCAGTATGGGCGTTTGAATCCAACCAACCCAACATCATATCCTTCACATACTCCTTGGAATCACACTTCACCCTCACCACAGCTTTCACCTTCAACTGCTCCCCCGTCGTCGCTTTTATCGGAGTCGGCCCCGCCTTCCTCCGCTGCGCCACCACCATCATCAACTGCAGAGGGTTATGATATAAAACTTGGTTAAGGCGATGGTGGGCGGTGAAATGGCTATCAACACAATATTTTGTTGGGAATTCGGTGGCCATTGCAAGTGATGATTCAAGTATATTTTGTTTCACTCTTGTTTTATACTCTCAACAAATCCATCAAGTTGAGGACATATACCACGTGTGTTTTCAATCTTTAATGGCAGACATAAATTCTGAACATAAATTTATTAGATGTTTTTTTAAAGATTATTTGTACAAAAATATATTCGAATAGTTTTTAATAATAAAATTATCATCATTTAACAAGTTTAGATAATGTTAAATTTATTAGATGTGTTTTTAATCATGTTTTACATAAAAATTCATTTTCTCTATCTCCTGAGTTAATTCATAATTTTTATCTCCTGAGAAATTTTTTTATCTCACTTCTGGGTTTTTTACTCTTCCATATTTCATGATTTTAATGATATAATATTTTAGGGGCGTTTGGTTCACAGAATGTAAGATTACCTTTGAGAATAAGATTACTGGAGTGTAATATTACTCTGAGAATGTTATATTACCTTGTTTGGTTTGTTTAGCATGAATGTAAAATTACGATGTTCGATTAAAAAAATAGAAGAGTACATGGATGCATATTTTACCAAATTATCCATGTAATATATATATATTTCAACAAGTTAAACATTAATATTACATTATAAATATTTGAATGAAAATTCATAAAAATATTTTAATTATTACATTATCTAACTTTTGAGAAATTAATATAAATAGTATATGAAACTTATATTTTTTAAAATAATTTTCATAAGTATCATATTTATTTATATAAAATATAATATAATATGAAAAAAATAATATTATGGTCTTGAGTGGATAAAGATATTATTTTTCAATGTATAATATCTATTTTTTAAAAACTAGGAGTTAGATATTATTTTAAATAATTATATGTTTTATAACAAAATCAATTTTCACCTCATAAAATTATAAAGGTTTAATATATTAAATATTAAAATTATAAAATAATTTTAACTACTCAAATTTATTAATATTTTACTGAATCTTTGTATATTATTATTATTATTATGCTTACAATTTTGAGTAAAACACGAATAATAGAATTGAGAATGATACATATGAAAAGAATTCATTATTCTAGGGATATTCTTATTCAAAATGACGGGAATTTTGTAATACGTAAGAATTTGGAAGTAATGACATTCTCACCATCTTAATCAAAAACTATTACTATTGGTAATAAGTGTATCTTGAGAATTTTCACCTATAAGGGATTTTTTAGTCGTTTTCATTCATAATAGGTATTTTACTCCTTTTCGCACTTAAGGCAGTCCGACCATAATACACAAAAGAAATTTAGTCATTGTAATATATATAGGAATCTTGGCCTATAAGGGTATTCTAGACTTTTCTCTCACTCAAAGGCAGTCCCACGTTCGACTATCGAAGCTTCTAAAACAAAATATTCATATTAAAATGATTATACAAAAATTTAGAGATGATTTATTGTCTCAACTATGCCACTCTTGGTTGTACATGTCAGACTGGTGCTCTCTATCCTTTCTTTGATTTTCTGATCTTGACTATACATCTCAATAACCTTATTTTGATTATAAGATAATATTTATCTATGATCTTACTTAATCATTGAAAACGTATATCCAAATAAGAGTAGAAAGTATGAAAAAAAAATTAAGGATATCCTCAAAAGGTATCAAACAGAAAACTGTAGTAAAAAGCATATAAAATTAGCAAATGATTCTCGTCATTAAGCATTAGGCTATACAAGCATGTACAAATGTGGTAAATACAACTTTTAAGGGCTCCTATATCAACTTCAGCACCAGCCCCACAATAACTTGGGCATGGAAACCATTGCAGTAGCTGACCTAAACTACGTTTTCCGAATCGAGCGATTCGAACTTTATGTAATCGACATAAATCAAACACTAAATACTTCGACAGGATATAAGATATTATATATTAGAATGTATTTAATCACCTTAGGTGGGAATCATAAGTATCTAAAATGGTATCGGGGACGATTAGTGGCAATTTATCTATATACATGAAAAGCCTTCTGAGATTCTCCCTTGTCACTGTGGCCACATCGATTATATCCCGACTGTCAGTATATACCCAGAGATCCCCCGAGTCGACTCTCTTTAGACTATCACGACAGAAGGGGCACGACTGTGATCTTGCCCGCCTGCAATTCATGATTAAATGATTAATCATGATAATAAAGACTACCTGCAAATAGATCATCCATTGACAAACCTCTAAACACCAGATAGACCAACAACAGTTTTAAGGATTGTAAAAGAAAAGGAAGAGACTGCATTGCAAAGTTACTAGAGATAAAGATTACTGGATAGTATATGTCAAACACTAGTACTTCTCAGCTCTACTTTCAGTTGTTCCGAGTTTTAATCATACTAGAAGGATCAGGAAACTATGCAAAAAAAAAAGGGGAATCAACCTAGAATATTTACTCGGTTGTTTCTCAAGAACACTATCCAAGATAGATTCAGCAGTGCCCTTAGGTTTAAAGGTAACAAAAAACAATCTTCAATACATGGACCAATCGGTAATCCGTCTCCACTTATGTGGTAAGTGATGACAATAACAGTTTTTAAAAACAGAAAGAGATTGAAAACCCGACACTGAGTGATGACAAATATATATATTGTGATTAGAGAGAGAGAGTTAGAAAACAATAATTTTGAAGTCAGGACACGGTAGAAAACCCAAAAACAATCAGAAGCAACTCTGACTATACTGGATGACAAGTATGGTTCCTTCTTACAAAGATGGAAGGAAAACATCAAATTGTCTGTTCTACATGATAATGCGTGGTTGATGTTGAAAAAAAAACAACTGCTTTAAGCGGAGCAAAGATATGAAAGAAGCAGAAAGAGAGAGGAATAAGGGAAAGAAAGGCGGGGAGAGGAAGAATACCAATCACGGTAACATTTCAAACACATGGCATGAGTGCAGTTCGGCAGCACGATTTTACTGTTCAACTCCATGCATATTCCACATTCTTCTTCCCTTTCCACATCAACATCAGTAAGTTGCCTATACTCTTCATCTTCATTTCTTCGGTATCTTTCCATGCACACTGCTTTCTGTTTTTTATCTTCAGTATCAGTGACACCCCTCTGAAGTTGCAGTAATGAGGGATAGATAACAGCTGGATACAAAGAACTCAGAAGCCTTACAACAACTCGGAATAAGTGCACTCGAAGAGAAACAAAACACTCGGATTGAGAAAAGATACCATAGAACTCTCTTGTGCTTGCTTTCCTTTCATGCGTAGACATCGTGGTAGTTCCATCCACATAAACCTACAGGATATGATACAACGATGAAAACAACTATTTTTCAAGATTACAAACACTAGCTGAACATGAAGTAACAAAACATAACCTTGTAAATTAGGATTCTTAACAGTCCAAGAGCACCTGCAAGGTGACAATCAGTCCACTGCACCAAGAATAAGAACAGGTGTGCAGCTGGACTGTATGACATTCTCATTTGAAGGCATGCCCCATCATATTCCCTTGGAAAATCTGAAGCCCTGCAACTTGCATTTCATGATAGACAATTACACAGAACGAGAAGAACATAGTGATAATATTAGCCAATACACGCGAAAATATATCTGTTAACAACCATGACTGCAAAGCAGAATTACGCAGGATGAGCAACAGCCATGGTTTCACCTAGAAGTTCACTTATATTCTATCACTAAAATTCAGAGGAACCATATTAGCTACTCGTGGAAATCCGGTTCAGCATCGACAAAGAAATCAATATTTTATCTAATAGCTGTTTAAGATACCGGCATTTGTTTCGAAGGTCTTCATTAACAATGTAAAATAGAGATCCAGGAACTTAACTAACTAATCATTGTCATAACAACGGTACTTACTAAATTATTCTATTTACAAGCAATTTACATCAAATCCACGGATCAGTTTAACAAAGAAAACCCCGAAAAGCAAAAATAGTTTTAATGTATAAGAATCAAATCACTAAATTCATGCATTAATAAGCTGGGACCAGTAGTTGATAACTGGATATTCATGCTAGCAATATAGTGATGAAAGAAGAAAAACATATGGAAAGCAGTACAATCAAGTGGAACCCATTGGCCACGTGAAGTTGGATAGAGAAATAAAAACAAAGATTTATCAATATATCGAAAGGTATCCTCACAAACATGTAATATATCCTGGGATGGACCGAGGGGCGGGGGCAGTGTTATCATGTATTTTAGATATTTTCTTTGAGTTTTCTATTGATAATCTATTTTCGTCCCTGGAATTTTATAACTTTGCCCCTCTAGCATAAAATCTTGTGTTCTTCCATGAATATATCAATCTCTGAAAATAAACATTGCACTCTTAGGCTACTCTTAACGATACCAAAATAAGTTTTTACATTCAAAAAATGGCACACATAAATCATAATTAAGAAACAAAGTGTCCATTTGGGGAAAATTTGTCAGAAGAAGAAACTGAACTCAACCTGAAAATAAACATTGCACTCTTAGGCTACTCTTAACGATACCAAAATAAGTTTTTACATTCAAAAAATGGCACACATAAATCATAATTAAGAAACAAAGTGTCCATTTGGGGGAAAATTTGTCAGAAGAAGAAACTGAACTCAACCTTCTATAATAAGCTGAAAGATATAACTTCAGCAAAAACTAAAAAAGAAATCTAAGCCCCCTCGCCTCTCAAGAAAATCAAGTATTCTTAATCTTCAGGAACTAAAAAATGGTTTAATACCCAATATTTTCCCTGGGGAAAAAGGTGCAGAGAATCAAATACTGAAGGGTGAAAATCAAATTGTCTTAAGCTAAAAGCAACTGAAGAAAGAACATTGATTTTTTTCTATATATAACAAATGGAAGTTAGAAAACGGAAGAAGTTGTTACATGTAACGCATGTTGAATATCAGCTTCAAGCACTTTAAGAGAGTCCTTAAAAGACTTTCGCATGGAACCTATATACATCTCTCCCCACCCCTCAAAATCTAACCCCAAAAAGAAACCCTAATTCCCTTTCTCCAAGCTTAAGTTTTTCTCACGCACGCAGGAAGAAGTCTCTCTGGATTTTGGTGGGTGATTGTAGGTGCCGGTGACAGTGGCTTCGTATTTGAAAATGAAGGGAAGATGTTAAAAGCTGACACGTGGATCATCGTCTATCGTGGAGCGTCCATATCTATATACTCTACTCCTATAGATTTTACTTTTTTAAAGGCAATAGGATATATAGAATTAGGGTAAATTATAAAAATAATTATTTTATTTTATTTTTCTTCCTATTTTATTCATTGTACTTTTAATTTTTTTCAATTTAATCATTAAATTTTATATATTAATTTTTTTAATCACACTTCCGTTAATTTATTAACGCAGTGATAACGTGACATTTTAATTCAAAATTTTCTTTCTTTTTCGATTTTTCGACATAAGATCCTTCAACCAAAATACCCACCACTCCAAAGCCCAAACATCACCAAAACAATGCTAGTCACCAAAATCACTACTGCAATCCTCACCTTATATTGTCTTATAAAAGTAGCAGTAAATAGCGGAATCAACACATCGACGACAAAAGCCAGAGCTGATGCCACCGCAGCTTGTATGGGTCGATGCCACCGCAGCTTGTACGGGTCGATGCCACCGCAGCTTGTACAGGTTTCGATAATTTCTCATCATTTCAACTCTCAAATATCTCTTTTCGCTTCTCTTTTCTTATTTCCACAGTAACTTTTTAATCGGAAATGCATGAGAAATTTTTATCTAACTCTGAATTCTAAAGAGGTATTGACTTGAATAAGAGTCTATTAGGAGAAGACCCGATAAAATAACTATCAGGACCATCAACAATTTAATGTGTAATGTTGGATTCATGTGGCCTCAGGTGAAGCACAAATATTCAATTAAATGTTTATCATATAATAAAATGGAAACAATGATGAGAGTTAACAAATTCCGCTAAGATAAACTAAGTTCATTGTTGAAAGTCACTAACAAAGTCAATGTGTTTTGTAGAATACGCGTACAAAGTCGAGGACAATCGCCCTCTCCCTCCATCCATCCCTACCAGCGGGGCTTTGTTTTATTCCAGTACATCAAACCATACAGTAACAGTGTTTCATATTCATACAGTATTTCAAGATTCATACAACCGCCACCAATATATCAGACATTGTTCGCCGATGACCGGCACCATCACATATGGCTCTTGAGGAAGTCCAGAATCAGCTCGTTAACCAGTTCGGGTGACTGCTCTTGAACAAAGTGGGTTCCTTCAGGCAAATATATTATATCCAAATTAGGTACCAGTTCTTTTGCCTTCCCAAACTTTATGTATTCTTCCATCCCAGGAAATTTAAAAACATAATCTTTGCACCCCATTATCAGTAATGCTGGAACTTTAACTATTGGATCTGCTATGCCAAAGTCTTCATCAATTGACCTACAAAAACATAAATTCAACTAAAACCTAAGCAATTTAAAGACATATTCATACAGTATATACAGATGTTATGAGTAGCTTGCTGCTATAGCATATGCATGAAGACAAAAGGAGTAAAGGACCATGAGGTGTTCAGAATCGGAACATATATGCGAACAGTTCTGAAAACAACACCATACCTATATGGAACTTGCAATGCAGTCTTGAATCCAGATTTCTCGTATAAAGCTCCATATGTTGTGAGATCTTCCTCGGTGAACCAAGGTGGAAGAGGAACAGAAGCATCCACCAAATCCATGACCTCCTGGTTTTCAGCTGCGATTGGTATTTCACTTTTGGAGAACAGTATGTAGATGTTCCTTACAACAGTTTTAGCATCGAATCGTCCAAAGTCGGCTTCAGCTCGTCCAGGTTCCTACATGAAATCCGGAACAAAACATAACTTAATCAAGTAAACACAGTCATTTTTCAATTACTTCCAACATTTCAACAATTAGTCATCCAAAACATACCCTCCATCTTGACATGTAGAAGCCTTCTGGGAGAGACTCTCCGTACTTCCGAGGTCCCAAAGGAACATGTGGGACTCCCATCGTTATAACACCCGAGACTCTCTTCGGGTGAAGGAGAGTTAACAGATAAGCAAGCCTGGCACCAAAATCCTTAGCAACAACAAAAACCTACCCTCGGGGACAGAAACAGACTTTTATATTAGGTGGACAAACTTCTAAAATTTCTCACAATCAGATTATAGATAGATAATACAAATAAAATATACGAGAACTTAAAATTTTAACGCGAACTACCCCCACCCAACCACCTTCGGTCCATCCCTGCCTACGCTCATAAACAAGTAGCAAAGCAACAAAGGTAAAGAATCAATAGCGTAGTTCTTCACTCGAGCAAAGTGACAGTAACATGGTGCGCATAAATCTGAACGGGAAAACTACCAAACCAACAAGCCCTAACTCATTCAAACTTTATAGAAGTCGGAAAATTTGACCCTAGTAATTCCGAGATTATCTAAGACAGCAACAAGGTTGGCAACGATGTCAGCAAAGGTTGTCTTTTCAGGTTCGGGTGGTATGTCGGATAGTCCGTAGCCTCTATAATCGGGTGCAAGGGTCCGGAATCCAGCATCGGCGAGAGCTATCATCTGGTGCCGCCATGAATACCATATCTCCGGGAGCCCATGTAAGAAGAGCACCATGTTAGAACCTGAAGATTGAACACCATGTAAGAAACACAGTGAGGGTTTTCACTAAGATTTTCGGTAAGAATAAAATATCAATAAGATTACTGAAAATATTATATTTTGTGTTTAGTTAGTTTAGGAAAAATATAAAATTATCGTGTTTGATTAAAGGAAAAAAAATTATTAAAATATATATTTGAGTAAATTATCTTTATTATATATTTAGTTTTTTAATAAGTTAAAAAATATTTATATATTTCTTTTAAAAAATTAAATTTTTAAAATTTATATAAATTTTTTACAAAATTAAAAATATAAAAATATTTAATGAGTGGATAAAATTTTATTTTACTCTTGAATTTTATATAAAATTTTAATTATAGATTTTTTTGATAAATCTAAAATAATTTAAAGATAAATTTATAATTTAATCTTCGTAGATTTTTTATTATTTAATGACAGAATCTAACATTCCTACGCTTTACCCTTCCCCAAGCTCACCCCACTGCTAGTCTGCTACCAACGTACAAGCCCACCAGCACACTTTCATCTCGCAAGCCTAACTCTTATTTTCCATACCTTAAGCCCAGTAGCCTCATTCCATGACCCAAATTATGGGTTAGTTTTCGATCGACTTGAGTTGAGTTAAATAAAAAAATTTGAATTATTTAAGTTGAAAAGTTTTATTTTATAATTTAAATTTTATTTTATTTTTTAAATCGAATCGAGTTTATAAAATTTGAGTCAAGTCAAATCAAGTTGATTTGAGTTGTTCAATTTTATGTTTAAATTTAATTGTAAATAATTTTAGTGTTACTATACACTTATTTTAATTTAAACAGTTTTCTATAACTACATACAATATACATATATATTCTTTCATATTTTTCATAGGATAAATTACACTATTCATTGTCCAACTATATTCTCTCTCCTATTTTAATAATTGAACTTTATTTTTTTTAATTTAATCATTAAACTTTTAATTTACACTTATTTTAATCACTCTTTGAAGATATTGAATATATTTTATTATTATTATTGTTGTTGTTGTTGTGACATGACAAATATGTCAATGTTTAATGTCAAAAATTTAAATAAAAATAATTGATTTTTTTATTTTAAATCTCTAAAATCAAACATAATCCCTAAATCAACACCCAATTCAATCCCTAACCTACTCCACACCGATCCCCACCGAAAAGGATAGGATAGGTGATGATGATGAAGACCCATCTAATCCGCTATGGAAACACCATTCATGATGATGATAGAGGTGTGTAAAATTATTCGATTCGGTTGATCCGATCAGTTGACCCGCCGACACAGATCTAAAAAAATTGAGTAATTCTCTAAAAAAAAATTACCCGGCCGGGTCGGGTACCCGGCCCGACATTTCTAGGGTCGGGCCTGGGTCACAAAATCTTTTTTTTTGGGTATCCGGTTATTCAAGTACCCGGTTAATTTTTATTTTTTATTTATTTTTTTATATATAATTATATAAAATATAATGAATTATTTATATTATGGATTATTATATTTTGTATTTTGAACTTTTAAATTTTATGTTTGGTTATTAGAGTATGTAATTCGAAGTTTCGAACATTTTAAATTTGTATATATATATATTTTTTTAAATTAATAATTTGAAAATAAAAAATTAAAAACAGGGTATCGGGTACCCGATTACCGGATACCCGCAAAATTCGGGTACCCACTTACCGAATACCCGTAACATCCGGGTCGGGACACGGGCCGAGAAATCGTCGACCCGGAAGTTCCGGATACCCGGATTTACACACCCCTAGATGATGAGATATCAAAGTTCACCCTCACGGCCTTCTCCGTAAAAAGAACCTCAATCCCTAAACCCAAATACTTTGGACGATTAAGGTCGTACTTGTTTTATGTTGCGATGTTCGGTGGAAAGATGGTGGCCACCGACGACGCCAACAGCTACGTTGGTGGTGGAATTTTTTTGACAGTTTTGCGCATGGAAATGCAACCGCCACCAATGATGATGGCCTCACGGGGAAGGAGCATTTGGATGATTCAACTCAAGGAAGTATCGCTAAAGCTCATTGCTCGACTTCAAAGTTGTTTGATCGACGACATTAGATTGTTGGATAGCAGAGGTTTTGCCACTGTAGGAGTGAATATGAGTTTGGGGTTTGTATGTTGGGATTAAGGATTTATATTATTTTATTTTTTTCACTAAAATCCAACATGGTATTAAATAATAATAAAATATATCATATCACAGTAATAATAATAATAAAATATTTCATGTCATCAAAGAGTAACCAAAATTGGAGTAATTCAAAAGTTTAATGATTAAATTAAAAAAATTGAAGTTTAGTGACCAAAATAGGATAGAGAAGATAGTTGAGTGATGAATGGTATAATTCACTCTTTTTATATGTGATATACATCAACTCAAACTTTAAAATCAATCTATTAATTACTAAAAAATTTGAGTTATTCGAGTTATATTTTATAACTCAACTCAAATTTAAAATCTTTTTGAGTCGAGATTATAAAATTACAATTCGAGTCAAATTGAGTTGAGTAAAAAAATTTGAATTTTAAGCCAAAAAACTCAATTTTTTTAGTTGAGTCAATTTTTACTCACGCCTAACGCAAACCCACTTTATTGAAAAGCAGAATCAAATCATAATGTTATGTATGATTTTGAAAGAAAAAAAATTGATGATCAAAATGGAACTGCAAGAATAGATTAGTGACTAAATACGTAGTTTATCCTTATATTTATTACAGCTGACAATTAACTATTGGTCATGAGCTTTTGATAAGTGTTTTAGAATCTGTATTGTTGGTTTTAACTTGTAAGCGGTTAAAATCAATGTAACTTACAATATATATTTAAAAGCTTTAAATTTTAATGTATAATTATGATATTTATTCCAAAATTAAAAGCTTTAAATCAATGTAACTTACAATATATATTTAAAAGCTTTAAATTTTAATGTATAATTATGATATTTATTCCAAAATTAAATTTATGCTATCTAATATTTTTTAATAGTCTAAAATAATTATAAGGTAATATCTATTTATAATTTTCTTAACTTATTAACGCACACACACTCTGTAAAAGTAACTGTTCGAACTCAGAATCATTAAAAAAAATAACTTTTTCTTTTGACTACAGAAGTCGGATGGATTCAAATATTCTTATAGTAAGTATATTTTAATTTGACTCGTATGTGCGTGTGTGTATATAGATAAGATCCAGTTACACAAATTTAGGACCGGTTGATGAGTGAAAATATATAACTAAGATTAACAATGAGAAATGAGAAGATATTCAATGGGGAAAACAAGGAGATAATCTCAACCATCTATTTTCAATCATCTAATGATCATAAATCTGTGTAAAACTAAAAAAATTTACATTGTGCAACTGGGTTCTAACCCCCCTCTCTCTATATATGGTCATAAATCTGTGTAAAACTAAAGAGTTTTACATTGTGTAACTGGGTTATAACCCCCTCACTATCTCTCTCTATATATATTAAAAGCATATTACAAATTAATTATTATAAAATGTAAAAGTTGCTTGTGTTTTGCAAGTTTTGAAAATTTTGTTGAGATGGATAAAATCCATATGTATATTTTTCATTTTGAAAAAAAAATGTCAATGATAATTACTTAATATTATTTAAAATACCAACAATATAAATCCATATGTATAATTTATAAAAATAAATATATTGTAATATATTTTTATTAATGTTAATATACTATAATGATATTTTTTATAGAAACAAATAGTTTTATTAAAAACATAAAATATTCAAATTATAATAAATGTTTAAAAATTACAATTCAAGCGATCGAAAAAGTGTCATAAAAACAAGTTATTAAAAATAATGAAGACTGTTTTAATTATATTGATATAAAAACAATTGGTTTATAATGTTGCAATTTGACTAACTGAATCAGAGATTTAGTGATAAACATGGCTTCGTAGATTGCTTCGGTCGACCAAATTAATTGCTTTGAATTTACTCCGACTATATTATATATTTCCGCCCACCGGATTAAGGGAAATGGTCTAAATTCATCGGTTTGGTTTAGGGCTAAAAAGTCTTATAATTAAGATCAAATTATTGAAAAATCTATTAAACAAATCAGTTGTCTAGGAGCAACTTTGATTCATATTAGGTTAAAATAATAAAGTAGAAAATTAGAAGCTAAATTTATTATTATTCTAATTTTATAAACAGTTATATGTTAATCTTTTAACGACAATAAATTAATTTATTATTTTTTAGATCATATGATATTTTTATAACTTTTATAATCAAGAGGTTCAACAAAAAAATACTAAACATGATATTAACAGTTACGCGTGTGAGTATGTCCCGTTAGAGATTTTATCTTGTCTATACATTATAGTTGACTTATAGGCTATGATACTTTTCTACCTGAATGATATGAATTCTTTAAAAACTCAAACGAGTGAAAGAGTTTATCTTAATATTTCAATTAACAGAGAATTAATAATTTTCAATATTATCTCTAGAAATATAACATTAATAATATAATCTCTATTATTCGAATTTAAATTATTTTACTAAAATTATAGTATGCCTTGATATACGGAATAACTTAATGTACTCATATTTTGATAACATATAAACTGATACATTGCACCATTAATAAAATATTAACGAGTCTGACAAAAGAGTAGTTATTAACGATGTGATACTTTTAAATTGAGTTATGGTCAATAGATTATCAATGTCCGTGCATAAACATATAGTTTATTTATACGTATGAAACTAGATAATTAATATTCAAATATAATATGTATAGTAATATAATTCAACAAATGACTCCAATAGATATAGTAGGTTTAAACACATGTATTCGTATGTATGTGTGTTGTCAATAATTCAGAAAGATTCTGAACAGATATTACCTTATAATCACTTTAGATTAGTGACAAATTCAAAAAAAAAATTACGGTAAACACATATATATTAATAATAATAAAAAGTTCATATAAAGTGGATACAAATAAAATTTTAGGAGAGAAAATAACCTAAGTGATCGAAAATTCCTTTTATACGATTTTGACCAACTTTTTTTCGATTTGCCAAAATGACCAACAAAATCGCAATGCGATCTCTAAATCGCAACACGAAAATGACTATCGCAACATGAAAATGACTATCGCAATGCGATAATACATAATCGCAATGCGATTTTCAAAGCGCCATTAGTATCGCAACGCGTATTTTATTTTCAAATTCCAAACACGAATATTAATACATCCCGTAATTGTAACTCTTAACCTAAAACCCTAAATCACAACTCAGTCCCATCTCCATTCTCACTCTCTACGGCGACATCCGTCTCCATCTCCAACGAAATCCGTCCCCATCTCCGACGAAATCCGTCTATCTCCATCTCTTAGAGCCACCCTCACAATCATTCACGATCAGAAATGGAAAATCAACCAAATCAACCACCGAGGGTTAGTTTTTTTAATTATTTTTATTTTGAAATTTTTGCATTATTATTAGTTTTTTCATATTGAAATTGATGATAAGTTTACTGGTAATTTCAATAATATATTAACAATTTCACTTAGATTGCTTATTAAATTGATTCGATTGCTGCCAATACTGCTAAACTGTTCTAAAATAACCCTGTGAAGTTAGTATTTGTCTTTGTTTTGTCTTTTGGTTGAAGTAATGCAATCCATTCAAGTTTCAATTTTAGACAATGACTATTTGAAACCGAGGATCGCAACGCGAAATGAAAATCGCAACGATAGTCAAATTCGCGTTGCGATAGTCATTTTCGTGTTGTGATTTTCATTTTGCGTTGCGATAGTCGTGTTGCGATTTTCATTTTCGTGTTGTGATTTTAAGTTTCAGAAACTATTATTCTTCTGCAAATTAAAACTTGAATGAATTGCATTACTTCAACCAAAAAACAAAGACAAATACGAAATTCACAGTGTTGCAAATTTAAGTTTGAAGAATAAACTACTACTACTCTTTATGTTTATTAATGTTTTTGGTATATTTTCACAGTGTAGTTGTTAATCTAACTTGGTATGTTTATTGTTTTTGTAGAACTTTTTTTCGGCTCAATTGACCTTAAGGAATAAAATAAGCCTAGTCACTATAATTGCGTCGAAGCTTTCACCTATACAAAGAAAATTGTTTGAGGATACTTGCTTCAGGCCATGGCTGAAAGTACAACATCCGGGTAGAGATGCTATGTTGACCCATTTGTGGCTTCAGACCATGACTAGCGATCTACCCGAGAGTATAAAACGTGGTAATGAAGAGATATGATTTCATTTTTCACCGGCGTATACGTGTTTTGGGCGGGAGGAGTTTTGCTTAATCACTGGTCTACGCTTCGGATACGATGATGTAGGTCGATACACTAGTCATATTACCCGCCCATCATGGTTATCCCAGGTTTTTCCTGAGCTATCAATGGAGAAGCTGAATTTACACGTCGACGACTTGACGAGATTATTGAATAAGAAAGATGGTTTTACTCGGATGGATGACGTCGATGTTGTCCGAGTATGCCTTTTAGTACTTTTGTATGCCGACATTTTAGGAAGAGAGGTCAGACAACCTATTCCTAAGGACCTAATATTATTGGTAGAGGACATAAATGCATGTAACCTGTTTCCGTGGGGTTCGTATCTATGGAAAGCTACCTGGAATAAGTTGTCGTCTGCCTTTGATGACTGCAAAAGTTTGCGTGGCGATAGTTCCAAATACACTTTGTCAGGCTTTATTTGGGCCTTTAAGGTAAGAATTTCTATATAATGTTTCCAAAGTTATAATTAATTATTTAATAATTACTAATGTTTGTGTATTATATTGTTTTTGTAGATTTGGATATTTGAGGCTTTTCCCGACATGCAAACATATGCATTAAAAACTTCAAATGATATTCCTAGAGCTATTTCATGAAAGAGGAAACAGCGACTGTTGATTTGGGAAGAGTTAATACGGTATACGACAATAAATGATGTAAGTTAACACAAATACTATCATATATAAACAAGTTATTACTATTACACGTTTAACTTTGTTTGAGTTTTTATATTGTTAGGAGGCCAACACTTCATTACAGAGGCTAAGCTTGCCATTGATTTGTGGCAAGCTAGTAAGCATTTTTTTGATGGCACAAATGATGAGCAGCCTCCATTTCGAGAGCCATCACCTCACCCAGAGCCATCACCTGATCGACCACACTATATACCTGTACAACGAGAGCCATCACCTATTCCGTCATATCATCGAGCCTCTTCTCCACCATCACCTCATGATAGGTGACCGGCAAAGATGCCACGATATTTATCTCCCTATTCTCCACCTCCACGGGATGAGTTAGAGGAGTTACGTGATGAGGTCAATGCCTTGCGTGAGGAGGTCGGTACTTTACGCGATGACAATGGTGCATGGCGTGACGAGGTATCTACTTTACGTGGTGAGGTAGCGGCTCTACATGAGATGGTAGCATCGTTGCAGAATGAGGTTCATACTCTACGCAACGAGCAAGTTTAAGATTTTTCATATTTAACTTGATTTATTCGTAGTTTCACTTAGATTAACCATTTCACTTAGATTGCTTAGTAAATTCATTTGGTTGCTGCCAATACTGCTAAACAGTTCTAAAATAACCCAGTGAAGTTAGTATTTGTCTTTGTTTTGTCTTTTGGTTGAAGTACTGCAATCCATTCAAGTTTCAATTTGCAGAAGAATAATAGTCGCAACACGAAACTTAAAAATTGCAACGCGAAAATGACTATCACAACGCGAATTTGATTATCGCAACGGGATAATCGCAATGCGAAATAAAAATCGCAACGAGAAAATCGCAATGCGAAAATGAAAATCACAATGTGAATTTAGTTTCGCGTTGCGATTTTCTCGTTGCGATTTTTATTTCGCATTGCGATTATCCCATTGTGATAGTCAAATTCGCGTTGCGATAGTCATTTTCGCGTTGCAATTTAAGTTTCGTGTTACGATTTTAAGTTTCAGAAACTATTCTTCTTCTGCAAATTGAAACTTGAATGGATTGCATTACTTCAACCAAAAGACGAAGACAAATACTAACTTCACAGTGTTGCAAATTTAAGTTTCAAGAATAAACTACTACTCTTTATGTTGTCCTTGAACATGCACTAAACCTATATATTGTCCTTTTAAATGTTTATATATATATAAGTGCTTACTTCCGGAATGTTATCTGATGCATTTTGTGAACTATGATAGAATAATGACTTGGGTGAATACCGTGCAAGTTTGAAACATATTTGTCTTTGTTTTCACTGTTAATATCATGTCTGTTTATTTACTGATTTATGCATTAATTTATTTATTTTTAGCGGCCTGATAAGGTGGATGCTTTACGTCGGGTTTTTCTTACACGACGGGGTTCACACATCAGACGGCGTGCACGTGCCATTACGTCTCTGTTCACCCCAATAGTGCGAAGACTCAGTAAGAAGAAGCTCGACTCACCTGTCATCGTTCAAGAGGCCTCTCCTATCATTCAAAAGGCCCCTATCATCCCTCAAGAGTCCCCTCCCACCGTTCAAGAGGCCCCTGTCATCGTTGAAGAGGTCCCTCCCACCATTCAAGAGCCCGATTCATACGGCGTAATATGTCGAATTATTGAGAAACCCCCTCACGTGCCGGACATGATGGATGACTGTTAGCTTTCGAATGAGTTACCGGCCAGTACCATTCCGGCAGATAAAGTGGAGAGGAGACAACTACCAGAAACAATTCTGGATAATACCCTTTGGGCTAAGACCGCAGTTGATTTTTATCTACATGAGCGGAGCCAGGGGTGTTACGCTGACATATACAAACTCAACGATGATATGCATTTGTTGATTGATCGGTCTTGGTGGGGTGTGTTATTAGGGGTTGAAGACAAAGGCTATTTCGATGGGGGGTAAGTCTTATATTTCTTCTTATATTTCATTTTGATTATTTTTTTTTTAATTTATGTAATTCACTAATATATGTCTTTTTTTGTAAAACAACATATTGATGCATGGGTGTCACGTTTTCTAATAGTAAGGAAATTGAGGAAAAATAAAAAAAATACGCGATATACAATTATGCCGATGTCTTTTCTCGTATTTCACTTGAAGAATCAACGACAGGAATCATATGTGTTGGCTAATGGACAAGCTAAACTTTATCCTGTATGGTGGGAGATCGATAAGGTTAGTATTTATTTTTTAAATATTTTAAAGGTGTTCATAAATAAGTGCGCAATTTGAATTATTACTTATGATTGTAGGTGTTTATCCCTGTTTTGGAACGTACTCATTGGCTTCTCGTCGAGCTTCAGCTCCCATCCCTGAAGACAATAGTATATGATAACATGATAAATTACATATCATTGCCTGATTTGAGAGATATTATTAAGGGATGGAGCTCTCATTTGGCTAAATTCTTGGATGCGATTAATTATTGGACTTATTCTGGAAACAAGAAGCCAAAGAAGTTCAATGTTACAGTTATCAGAGACGAGACCGCGCCACAACAAACGCAGGAAGCCAGAGGGGATTGTGGTCCTCTCGTATCCATGTGCTTGGAGCGTTTGACGACAGGAAGTACACAATTTCTACCTCCCACCGATAGAGATAGAGGTGCAGTAGGCTTGTGGTTTTAGCATTTTATGGCTAGAGCGATATATGCGAAACGCTGCCTACCTGCATCCGCGTTATGAAAGTGTCCATAAACAATTTGTACGTCAAATGCAAGTGTTGTTAAGTACCTAGAATTCTATAATAATTTGATGTTTGTTGGTTTTAGATGTGTAGAAAGTTTTGTTTTAGCAAATGTTTGGTTTCTGCAGGTTAATCCTGAAGTAAGCTGCGTGAAATTGATGTATGGGTGCATAAACAACTGTATGGGTACACTTTTTTTGATTGTTTAATTGATTCTTAAAAGTCTGATTTATTTAATTGATGAGGAAAATAAGAATTATTAGCATTTTTTGCTTGTTTAATTGATTTGTAAAAGTTGATTTGTAAAAGTTGATTTGTTTAATTGATGTGTAAATAATTCTTATTTGTGCTTGTTTAATTGATTTGTAAAAGTTGATTTGTTTAATTGATGTGTAAATAATTCTTATTTGTGCTTATTTAATTGATTGGAATGTAAAAGTTGATTTCAATCTGCATCATATTGAAGGTAAAAGACCTGTTGAAGGTACACTTTCGCAACGCTAAACTCAAATCGCAATGCGAAAGTCAATTTGCGTTGCGATAGTCTAATACGCTTTGTGATTTTCTCATTGCGATAGTCAAATTCATGTTGTGATAGTCAAATTCACGTTGCGATAGTCAAATTCGCGTTGCGATAGTCAAATTCGCGTTGCGATATTCAAATGAATGTGTAATAAGTGATAACAACTGAACAGATCATAGCAATGTTTAAACTCAAGTTACTAATACATGCCTAACTGAAAATGTTAAAAGTTTACACATAAAATACACATAATAGTCAAATTCGCGTTGCGATATTCAAATGAATGTGTAATAAGTGATAACAACTGAACATATCATAGTAATGTTCAAACTCAAGTTACTAATACATACCTAACTGAAAATGTTAAAAGTTTACACATAAAATACACATAATACAACGTTTGTATTTAAAAATCACCTAAGTTAATAGTCCCAAAAGGTGAAGCTGGTTGTGATTGGGATTTTGATTTTGATTGCAATTTTGATTGCATTTTTCTTGACACCATATGAGCTTTGATTTTGATGAGGATCCATATTTTGGTAGAGGAAAAGATGATTTGTGATGGCACTGGTGATCCACATGTCAACCTTGTATGACCACTTTCCTTGCACCGACTACAAGTCGATCTTTTCTTCTCTTCACCCTTAGACAGTGTACGATCGTGACTTTTTGGTCGGCCAGGTAGTCTTCTGTCCATGGCTGGTGGAAAACTGTTTGTAAGTCATCTGGTATGTCCCACTCAGAAGGATGTAGAATAGGGTAGATAATCTCGGCATAAGTCTGTCGATATACTTCTGTAGTGTAGCAATCCATAGCGTATGCGCTTGAATCATCTTGGTTTATATGAAGAGCAACTTTTATAACATGGTCACACGGATAACCAGATGTTTGCCATTTCATACAACTATACGTCTTTGCATTTAGATCGACAAGCCCATTTAAGTTATTATCCAATACTTCAAACAAAGTGTTTGAACATGGTTCAACTCTCCATGACGTTGACTTCACAACATGTTTCGTTATCTTTTTTTCAGTCCATGGTGTAACACGATATTCCAATGTTCCTGTAAATTTAAATAAATAATACTTAGTAAAATATATGATAAGTTACGAATTTAAAGAAATAATACATATATGGTTTCTTTTCTTGTAGTACCACTGTTGAATAGAGGCTCGAAAAAACTCCATTAAAATAGTAATGGGTAATTTCCGGGAATGACGACTTAGAGCGTTGATTGATTCTGCACTATTAGACGTCTTGAAACCATATCTTGCTCCAAGTTGATGTACTCTTGACCATCTTTTAAACCCGACATCTTCTAGTGTTTGAGCACACTGAGGCAAAACACGTCTTAAACAATTTATATGCTTATTAAAATCCACTTCCCGATAAGCTTTTATAGCCTTCCAGTATGTCCATTTGTGATTTTTTATACCAGCAGACCTTGATTTTAGATTTCTATACAAATGAACACCACAAAGTCCATGAAAAGCATATGGGAAACACCTTCTAACAACGTTGTCAATTGAGTTTGTCCTATCGGATATGATTGTCAGATTACTAATAGGACCTATGCAATCCCTAAGATGCCCCATAAACCATGTCCATGAATCAGAGGTTTCAGATTTGCCAACCCCGTAAGCTATTGGCAGTATCCCATTGTTAGCATCCATGGCTACTGCTAATAAGTTTACTCCAAGGTATCGACCTTTCAAATATGCTCTATCAACTATAATAACTGGGCGCATGCAAGTAATAAACGAACGAATCTACAAAATCATATACACAAGAAATATAATCATTTAAATGTGAAATGCATGCAACTAACAAAAATGAGTCAACAAAATTATAATTATTTACTAACCGCAGCACCAATGGCGATAAACAATAACTCAAAGCGTCCATCTCTATCTGTTTTGATATGAGTTACCGACCCAGGATTTTTCAGCTTTAAATTGTGACAATAAACCGGCAGTTGGGCAAACGATGCTTCTGGCGACCCCCTCAACAATTCCAAGGCATAACATTTGGCTCTCCAAGCTTGAGAATATGAGATACTAATTTTGAACCGAGCATTCATGTCAGTCATAATTTCATGTCCCCGATATACCCTGCCATTCAAAAACATTAACTCAGCTAGAAAACCACACAACACCTTTTTGTTTGCCTATCTATGGTGAGGAAAAACTTGGGTTCTTGAACATGTATGTTTATCAATAAAAGTCCTAACTTGAAACATTTCGCAATCTTTTATCCTCTTTACAATCATACGCCACGTACAATTTTTGTCAATCATACACCTTGTTTCGAAACGATCTTTGCTTGATTTGTTAATTTTTAGTTGATAGCCATCTTCCACACATTTCGTATACAAAGCTATCTTCAAGTCTTACTTTGTATCAAAACAATCATCTTTCTTGATACGAATAATTTTTGTATAACAATCAACTGCTATCTTTACCAACTCTTCTTCCGGTATATGAAGCAATTCTAGCATATTCCAGTTATACTCCCGTGGCATTTTCTTCGAGGACTTTTCTTCGAGGATTTCTTCTTCTTCTTCTTCTTCTTCTTCAGGGTTATATGAATTACAGAATGGATGTTCAACATGTTCATTCACAGTCGTAACTTCCTCCTCATTATCATCAACAACATCTTCCTCAGCAGCGGCTGTTTCATCATCAAAATTCGAGTATTGACCAATATCAAAATCATTACACGCAGGGTCTGTTTCTTCTTCTGAAACATCATCAAAATCCGAGTATTGACCAAGATCAAAGTCCGTGTATTGACCAATATCAAATTTCGAATACTGACTAGTACTCGCAATTTTTTCTGTTGGCTCATCATCGTCTAACTGGTCAATACGAAAACCGGAATTTGGTGCTGAAAGTTGATTGAGATTTGGATTAGGGAAAGGTTGTGGGTTTTGAGATTGTGTTTGGTATTGAAAATGTGGTGAAACAAAATTTGCTTGGTGATGAAATTGTGGTGGAACCATTAAATTTTGAGTACCATAAACTGGGGTTGAAAAACTTAGTTGATTACTACCCGCTACTGACCCAACTTCACTACTTCTAGGTTCAACAACATATAATGTAACATCATCTTGCGAAACACTAATGTAAGCAATGAATCGTTCAACATCTTCATTGTCGGTTAACAAATAAACTTTACCTTTTCTCTGATAATATAGCCTAAATCCACTTAGGGGCTCTAAATTCAATTTATTTACAACACGTAACTTTAGAGTTTTATAAGTTAACTTTTTTAATGACAGTTTTAGTTGAAGATTCATGGGTAAAGGCATATATTGTAAAACACCATGAACATTCTCCCATGACCCTCCAAAACACAAATCTATCCAAACATGATCAACATTAGATGATTTCATTATTGTAAATTAATTTATTAAACAAACGAGATGCGAAACTAAAACCTGTTGCCGGATGGGGAAGGATGTCGTTAGATATAGGAACGGATGTCGCCGGAGAGAGTGACAGATGGAGATGGAATGAGTTGCGATTTAGGGATTTAGGTTATGAGTTGCTGCTGCTGCGTAGTTATATACCCAAAACATTTATGTTGCGAAACTAAAACCTGTTGCGAATTTGAAATTCAGCGTTGCGACAGTCAGAATCGCGTTGCGATTATGTATTATCGCGTTGCGATAGTCAGAATCGCGTTGCGATTTACATATTCGCATTGCGATTTTCTAAAATTGCAATGTGAATTTGGAAAATCGCAATGCGATAGTCAAAATCGCGTTGCGAATCTGGAAACTGATTTGCGATACTGGAGATCGCGTTGCGATTTAGAGATCGCATTGCGATTTTGTTGGTCATTTTGGCAAATCGAAAAAAAAAAATTTGGTCAAAATCGTATGTTATAAGGAATTTTCGGTCACTGAGATTATTTTTTCATTTTAGGATGAGTATCATCAATAAAATGAATAATTAATTTAAAATATTTAAAATTTAAAATGAATATGTGTCTACCCAAGAAAAGTCTTAGATATGTCACCACTCTATACTATTAAAATAAATTGATACGTACACATTGAGATAGGGAGTGATTAAGAAAATCTTAGTTAAGAAAAAACAATTTAGACTTTGAGAAGTACGTTAAAGAAGGTATGACCCAACATGATCCGCATTAGTCGATGGTATATAGTATTTAACAATTTACGAGGTTATTTAATAATGGATTTGGTATAACTAATACTCTGCATTGAGACATATATTAAATTAGTTAACAGTGAATTTGGTATAGCACATGGCATTAAATTAGTTTAAAATGTGAACAGTTGATGAATGTAATATTAATCAATAATAATAATAAAACATCTACACCCATGTATAAAAGCAATCTTTAGGGTTGAATAAAATTTGATTGCATAATTAAATTTTTTGATTTGATTTAATGTTGAAAAATTCGATTCGATTTAGCTTGACTCGACGATAATTTCATAAACTCAACTTGAAAAATTTTTAAATAAAATTTTAGTTATAAAATAAAACTCGAATAACTCAAACATTTTAATAATTAGTAGATTGGTTTCAAGTTTTAATTGGTTCTCAACTCTACATGATATATATATATATATAATATTGTTATTAAAAAATTAAAAATATATCACAAACTATAAAATGATAAATTATTAAATATTAAAAAATAAATATATTTAAAAAAACATATATTATACATAAAACATATGTGCAAAAAGACAAATTAATCATATTCATATAATTTAATTAACAAAGTCGATATACTTTTAATTTCATATACATATCAATGACATTACTTTTATATTACACATGTATGAATACTAAACATGATTTCATTACCATACAATCATATCATATCTTTAAATTTGATCCAAACTAAACCAAGCAAATAAACTGAACATGTGTAACTCGAACTTAAGAATTTTGTATCTAAATATAATGATGTATTTTTTTTCTATAAATCTGAGGTGAATAAAAATAGTATCTATTTAAAAAATTTCAACTCTTTAACAATGAACGCTAATATCTCTGCATACGCGGTGCTTGAACATGAGACTTCAAGGGATAACAACAAATCCCTTAACTATTGAGGTCGCTTGGTTTGTGTTCCTTATCAATGAGACAATTTACGAAGTTATAAAGAAGTGGTGAGCGAAGCAAACTATATGGTAGGCTGTTTTGTTACACAATTTTGATTATATCGACAAATAACTTTTACCAAAGAAGAATCTAACTATACGTGATTACCGATAAACTAATCAGAAAACAAATGTTGTAAAGATCTTTGTACGAGTACCAAAACGATCATAAAGGTGTACGAAAACGTACCAAATGTCATAAAAATTATGTCACAAGAAAAAAACGCGTACTATAAGAATAGAGAAAATGCATCACAAGAATGGATATTTTTATTTAAAATTAAAAAAATATAAAAAACAAAGATATAATACGAAAAATAAAAAACTAATAATCATCAAAGATAATAACTAATATTAAAATTGACTCTGCTTACGGCTAAACAAAAATAAAAGGGGGAATGGGAGGCGGTAAAAGATAACGAGAGAAAAATCTAGGTTAAAAAAGGGGGGCGGCTGTAATTTTTTTTAGTGAAACACAAAATTAAAATCTATTTTATCAAATATGATTATGAAAATCTTAAAAGCTAACATAAATTAACACAATATTGAATAAAAACTATTTTATTATCTAACGTGCGTATGCATGCAGAGAAAAGTCCAATCTTATGCATTATAAAAACAATATGGAAGTCCCCTGATTATCACACTTGACACAGACCAATTCAAATTATGGCTTCTGTCCTACCACCATCCTCCTCCGCCGCCACCACAGCCGTGTCCTCCCCCATCACTTCCGACACCTCTTCTTTCCTTCCAAGAACATCCCAACTTTTCATAGCTGGGAAGCGAAAGCCAAAGTTCATCTCCAAAGCAGTGTCATGCAAAGCCACAAATGGTGATAATCAAAACAAGTTCGATAGAAGAGATGTCCTCCTCGGCCTTGGAGGTCTCTACGGTGCGGCCACCCTAAACGATCCGTTGGCATTCGCGGCGCCGATTGCCGGTCCCGACATCACTCAATGCGGCCGAGCAGACCTTCCTATGGGTCTGGAAAACCTCAATTGTTGCCCTCCGGTACGACAGACGACGGAGATCGTCGATTTCAAGCTCCCGCCTTTGACCGCCCCATTGCGCACTAGGCCGGCTGCGCATTTAGTTACGGATGATTTCTTGGCTAAGTTTTCCAAGGCGTTGGAGCTGATGAAAGCTCTTCCAGCTGAAGATCCACGAAGCTTCATGCAACAAGCAAATGTTCATTGTGCTTACTGTAATGGAGCTTATCACCAAATTGGATTCCCAGATCTTGATTTTCAAGTTCATAATTCATGGTTTTTCTTCCCTTTCCATAGATATTATCTTTATTTCTTTGAAAAAATCTTGGGGAATTTGATTGATGACCCAACTTTCGCCATTCCGTTTTGGAACTGGGATGCTCCGGCCGGCATGCAAATGCCTTCATTCTATGCAAACCCTAATTCTCCGTTCTACGATCGTCTTCGCAACACCGATCATCTACCTCCCAATCTCCTCGATCTCGATTTCAATGGTTCCGACGAGAGTTCGTCGAGTAATGATCAGATTTCGAGTAACCTTAGCGTCATGTATCGACAAATGGTGTCTAATGGAAAAACCGCTAGGCTTTTCCTAGGGAATGCTTACCGTGCCGGCGACGAACCGGACCCCGGTGCCGGTTCTCTTGAGAACATCCCTCACGGACCGGTCCACATTTGGTGCGCTGACGATAGACAACCGAATTTCGAAAACATGGGTAACTTCTATTCGGCTGCGAGAGACCCTATTTTCTTCGCGCATCACTCGAATGTGGACCGGATGTGGGCCGTTTGGAAGACGTTGGGAGGGAGACGAACCGACTTCACCGACTCGGATTGGCTCAACTCGGCCTTCCTTTTCTACGACGAAAACGCGAATCTTGTTCGTGTTAAGGTGCGAGATTGTCTCGACACTAGAAAATTAAGATATGAGTATCAAAACGTTGATATTCCCTGGCTAGCCAGTAAACCAACTCCCGCAAGGACTATGAGTAAAACGAAAAGAGCCCTCGCCGGAGTTGCAAATGCAGCCGAGACAAAGAGAAAGATCATAACCAACGTCGAGTTCCCTCTTGTTTTAAACAACCATGTTAGCCTCGAAGTTGCGAGGCCAAAGAAATTAAGGAGCAAGAGAGCCAAAGAAGAGGAAGAAGAAGTGTTGGTGATCAAAAACATCGAGTTCGACCCGCAACAAGCGCTGAAATTCGACGTCTACATCAACGACGAAGACGACATGGAGATCGGACCGCACAACACGGAGTTTGCCGGGAGCTTCGTCAATGTGCCACATAAACATAAACATAAACATGGGAAGAAAATCAACACATCATTGAGGTTAGGGCTGACGGACTTGTTGGAGGAATTGGATGTTGAGGGTGATGATGCTATTGTTGTCACTTTGGTGCCTAGATTTGGTAAGGGTTTTGCTAAGATTGGTGGCATCAAGATTGAGTTTGCTCGAGATTGATCCATTAGTGTCATTTTTTCGAACACAAATTTGTTTATCGTCACATTTTATTTGATAATAGGAAGATAGTATTAAATTGCGGTTGTGATTACGATGTTTCCATTGCGGGTGTTATAGTTGTTACAACGTGATTTATTTTTTAAAATTAATTACGATTTTACATTGCGAATGCGATTGCAGTGTTACGATGATCTTGAAAAACGTTACAATGCGATCATTACAAAGCATTGTTGTAGCAATTTAATACTATACGGAAGTATCTTAGTGGTTTTTCTTCTTCTTGTAGTTTATCATTTCAAAACTTAATAAGAGAATACTCTTTTAGATGAGATTTGTATTGGATTAATCAAGTTAAATGTTTGATTTATTTAATTTTAGAGAATTTATCCACTTAATTATCACACAATCAAATTTTAGGGTAAATTATACTTTTAATATCTAAACTATTACTTTTATTATGTTTTGGTACCTAAACTTTATTTTTTTTTCAAAATCATACTTAACATTTAGTTTATGTTTAATTTTGGTACCCATTATTAAAAACTTAACGGTGATATTAACGTGTCACCATATGGTAGTGCCACATCATCATTAAAAAAAGCCACATTAGCATTTTTATTATTTTTTTAATGGTGGGTACTAAATTAAAACATAAACTAAACGTTAATATGATTTTGAAAAAAAAAGTTTAGGTATCAAAACGAAATAAAAGTAATAATTTAGATACTAAGCATATAATTTACCCTAAATTTTAATTTAGTTGGTACAATTATCGATATAGCATCTAAAAAACTCATAAATATATATTAACTATTAACTTAAGGATTATGGAGAATATATATAGTATTAAGTCGGATATAAATAGAAAGGTTGTTTATGTACCCATAGTCTCTCATGTAGGAATGACAACATGTCATATTGGATTGGTTTTGGTTGATTCGAATTCAATCTGAGAATTTTATTTTTTAATCGATACTCAATTCAATTAAAGTTTAAGATAAAAACTCAAATTGAGTCGACTCGATCCAAATATAGTTCTAATTTTTATTTAATAAAATAAGGATCTAATTAAAAGAATAAAAAATATATTATAACAATTGTTTTTAAATATCTAACCATTGGATAATAGGTGTAAGGGCTATTTTGACAAAGTCACAACAAATACAGATCAAAATATTGTGCAATAGCATTGCTTAATATTCACTCGTAATAGGTGCAATGGAACAATCTTCAAAATAGTGACACTCGTTCTCTAAACAATGCATGTAGTCTCCATGTTTGTTTTTTAAATTGATTTTGTTTTGTTTGTGCTGCAATCAAAAGAATCTTCTTGACGTTTTTCTATTGTTTTATGTTTCTTTCGATCTCATTCTCCTTATATACTTGCAGATAGCAGTTAAGAAGTTGAAGGTGTGGAGTAATAAAGTAGAAGTGCAGTTTCCGGTTGAGGTTTAGATATTAGCAACATTGATAGTCGACGGTTGATTCTTGATGTTACTGTTGGTGATAGAAAAATCGAGTTCGACATGCAACAAGCGCTGAAATTTTCGACGTTTACATCAACGACGAAGATGACATTGAGATCGGACCGCACAACACGGAATTCGCCGAGAGCTTCGTCAACGTGCCGCATAAATATAAACGTAAACATGAGAAGAAAATCTCCACATCTTTGAGGGCAGAGACGGCGGGTTTGGAACGGAGGACTTCTTCTTGTTCTTTGTTTAAAGGTTTGCCCTAGATTTATTAAACTACTAACGAATTATTAAATTTAAATTTTAAAAATTAAAATTAAAATTATTATTATATTATATTATATCATTATTATTATTTTTGAATTAATCATTTGTATCCGATCTATTAATTGACCAACCTAAATCAGGTATTACAAAAGCAAAAACAATCCTTCCAACCGAATTTACTATATTCACAAACACTAGTGTTCGAATTCTTGATCTTTCTTACGTCATTATTTTTAGGGTAAAGTATAGTAATGGTCACTGAATATTTCTGAAGCTTACATTTAGGTCCCCCAACTTTTAAAACTTGCAATACAGTCCCCCAACATTTATTCCGTTTGCAATATGGTCCCCTAACTTTAACCACCGTTAGAAATTAGGATAAATTATATAAACGGTTATTGAACTTTTCAGACATTTGAATTTAGGTCCCCCAACTTTTAAAACTTGCAAAACAGTCCTCAATTTCATTCTAAACCCCAATTTCCAAAGTAATTCAATTTCATTCTAAACCCTAAATTCCAAAACAATTCAATTCAATTCAATTATGTCAGATTTATTATTATTTAATTTCATCTTATTTCATGTGATACGTATTTTTTATATAAATATAATAGTATAATTCTTATCTGTTGAAGAAATTTTTTAATTAAAAAAAATAGTTAGGATATAGAAGAGGTTGAAAATAATTCGAATTTTAAATTTATAAAATGTTATTTTGACGTATAAATAAAAGTGTAAACTACTCGGTTGATAACTTAACTATCTAGCCCTTTTTACTTTTGTCATCGATCTTTTAAATTTATCAATCATACAACATAATTATTTAACTGTTTCAACTAAGTCACTAGTCGTTACCAATTGAAAAAAATGATGATGTGGCAGTTAAAAGGAATTGACATTATTATACATTCAGTCTTTATTATTTATATAATCAATTTGGTCCTAAATTAAATAAAATTTAATAAATTAATCATTTAATTATGATCTAACATGTGTTAGCACATGATCATGACACGTGTCATTGGTGACACATGTCACCACCTAATTATTTATATATGCTATCAATTTGGTCCTAAATTAAATAAAATTTAATAAATTAATCATTTAACCAGGATCTGACATGTGTTAACACATGATCCTGATATGTGTTATTGGTGACACATGTCACCACCTAATTAGAAGAAAATTAAGTTACAAAGAAGTAAAATTTGGGTCTTGGGCAAACTCAAACCTGAGTCACGCAAATGAAAGATACAGGGTGGAGCCACTAAGCTAACACCATCGTTTGTGTTAAGAGATATACAATAATACATATACTAATAGTATGACCAATGCCAGAAAAAAAAAGAATATAATGGAAAATGGAAATAATGAGATTTGAACTTCGGCAAAAAATTTGAAAGCAATAAATGATGGGAAAATATTATATTTTTTTACAATAAAAAATATTATATTTGATAAATTGTTTGATAGATTTAATATATTTTTTAAATATTAGTTGATACAATATTTTAAAAGAATAAATTTAAGATTTATATATTTTTAAAATAAATTTAATAATTATATTTTTCATATTTATAATTCATGATTATATATATAATCTTAAGTTGAGTATTTCTAATATAATTAATAATTTTAATTTCTTATTAAAAATAAAATATTCAAAAAATATAAATGATTCATACATTAATATATGAATATTTTTTTTTATTTATACATCTAAATATAAATATACATTTATATAAATATATTTTTATTCGTATATTGAAATATTTTGATTAAAATAAACATATTTTAAATACTAGTTTATACAAGAAAAATAAAATATATCAAAAATATAAATGATTCATACATTTAAATATAAATTGAATCATTTATATTTTCTATACATCTATATTTAATAAGAAAATAAAATTATTGGGGGACTGGTTTGCAAGTTTTAAAAGTTGGGGACCTAAATTCAAGTGCCTGAAAAGTTCAATGACCATTTATATAATTTACCCTAATTTTCTAACAATGGTTTAAGTTGGGGGACCATATTGTAAACGGAATAAATGTTGAAGGATTGTATTGTAAGTTTTAAAAGTTGAAGGACCTAAATGCAAGCTTCAGAAATGTTCAGTGACCATTACTATACTTTACCCTTATTTTTATTACGATCAAATTATGATAGATGATTTAGTTGGAGAAGGATAGGAATTAGGAGGGAACGGAAGCATAGTGTTTTTGTTTTTTCTTTCCCTCTTTTCCCAACTGCCACGCGTTGATGCCATAAGCACCTCATAATTATATAATTCCACCCTTATCCTTAATAGTAGTTTCATGTATTCGTCTTAAAATTTAAATCTTTTATTTAATTAATTATTTTATTAATTATATCTATTTTATAATTTTATCAATATTTAAATGTATTTCTAAATCCCTCACATACGCAATCACCTCTCTCCCTCATTGTGCTGCCGAGTGCCAACACCACTACCACTTCGTTGCACGACAGCCAAAGCTGCGTTTCATTTCCTTCGTATAATTGTATCACACGTCATTCCAACCGTTCCCCCACACCTCCATTATTATCAGGACAAATTATATTATTCATTATTCAATTATATTTTTACTCTTATTTTAATCATTAAAATTTATAAATTTTAAATTTTATCCCTTAACTTTCAAATGATTCCTATTTTGATCACTGTATAATGACATAGATTATTTTATTAATATTTTTCTATAACACGTAAATTTTATTAGTATTTAATATCATGTAGGATTTAAAATAAAAAATTATCATACCCTAATTTCAATCCCAAACCTTAATATACAAACCATAATCTTCAAATTCCAATCTAAAAACCTCAAACACTAATCTTCATTATAACAAATTGTACCTTTATCGATTGCACCCTCACTGAACCTAAACCAGAAATCAAATTAAAAACATTATAAACTTCAATTTCCAGTCTAAAAACCTGAACCTGTGTTATAAAAACATTAATAAAATACATCACAACATTAAAAATATTAATAAAAATCAAAACGATTATAAAATGAATAATTTAAAGTTTGAGTGATTAAATTAAAAAAATTTAAACTTCAATAATCAAAATAAGAGTGAGAAAACAGTTGAGTAAATGAGTATAGTTTAACCTTATTATTATTATTAACTTAGTGGAAATAATACATATTTCTTTTCTTTTCCTATAATTTCATCTATGAACTTAGAATTTCCTTGGGGCTTTTATCTTGTTTTGGGATGAATTAAGGTAAGTGTTTCTTCGTTTTGTTTTGTCTTGATCATCCTTTTCGTATGCTCTTTTACCGCCTCTGTTGTTGTTTGCATGGAAAATCAGATGAGAAGTAAATAAATTTTGATGTTTTAAGTTTCTGATGATGAAGATGACATAAAGTTCATGTTTTTCGTTTCTGGTTATATTTCTTTTTCTTCAGTGATTTCGATTTTGGTTGGATTTATGTGTCTCTCAGGAAGAAAAAAAACCAATCTTTATCAATAATGAATTTATAGCAATCTAATTAATTTTTGTTGATTCAATTGTTTTTGCTGTGAATAAAGTGTTGTTCTTCTCTTTGCGCGTGTCCCGTTCTCTTCTCCAATCCTCAAACTCAGAAACCCCTTTTTATTTGATCCCAAGTGGACACTTATATTCAATATAGAAGTCTTGCTTTCATGGAGTTTAAACTATGGAACCACAAGAGCGAGAGAGAAATGTATGAGAATTTTGCAGAGCTGTAGCCTGTATGCCATTATCAAGGCAACAGAGAAGCTTGAGAAGGCTTATGTGAGGGACATTATCTCATCATCCGAATGCGAGACTGAGTGCCGAAAGCTTATTGCCCATTTCAAAACCTTGGCTTCCACACTCGAAGACACTGCCCCTAGCATTGAACGCTTTGCAGATACATATAAAATGGACTGCCCTGCTGCTATTAATCATCTAGTGTCATCCGGTGTGGCCGCCACTGTGGAGCAACATGCAGCAGCAGCTGCCTCTGCTGCCAGTGTGGTGGAATGTGTGCAGAATTTTATTACTGCCATGGATTCATTGGAACTTAACATGGTGGGGGTTGATCAAGTGTATCCATTGTTGTCCAATAAGTCTAGTATTTTGCCACCTGATTTCGAGGGGAAGATAAAGATGAAGGAATGGATTTCAAGGTTGGCTAAGATGGGGGCGGCAGGTGATTTGACAGAGCAACAAGCTAGGCAGCTCCACTTTGACTTGGAATCTCCATGCAATTCATTTATGGAAGCTTTGGCTAATGCTGGTACTTGAAACTCTAGAAGTAATCCAATATGCCATTTTCTGTTTAGTGCTTCAATCTGGTGGATTACCGGTAATGTCTCAAACGGATATTTAAGTGGTAACATTGTATTCATTTTGAGAGTTCTTGGATTGTTTAAGCTCAAGATGCTACTGTGCCCTGATTGTCATTATATTAGAATGGATATGCACTTTGGTTTGGTTTTTGTAATATTAATATATTCATTCGTCTTGATTGTTTGTCTTGTATATAAGCTGTTTATCCAACATATAGCACAAAGTTTTGAAGTCTGGTGTAGTTCCACTCAAGCGCCGGCATCATTTTTCTTAGATGAATAAGCGTGCATGTGAAATATCATTCGAAAAGGGTTGTCAAATAAGCTTTCCATAACTGCAGGTATGTTCTGATTGGCTGCATTGGATCTTTGTTAACCTTCAAGCTTTCTCTTTATGATTTTGAGTCTTTCAAGAACATGTGCCACATGGATGTTCATCCGTAGTTGTTTCATGGTCTTTGCATTCGTAGTTTTGAAATCTGGTGTAGTTCCACTGGAGCGCTGGCATCGTTTTTCTTAGATGAATAAGCACGTCAGGGAAATATCATTCGAAAAAGGGTTGTCAAACAAGCTTCCATAAGTGCAGGTATGTTTCGATTAGCTGCAGTGAATAAGAACACGAACGACATTGATGCTCATTCGTAGTTTTTTTTTTTTGTATGCCTTTCTTGTCAACTTATTCGAAGATTGTTTTTAATATCAACATCTCCTTTCCATCTTCAATGTTGTGTAGGTATGTCTTTGTCATCAGGTTTGTGTATTGTTCTCAAATCCACTTCCTTGGATTGCTACTTTTCCTAATATTTATGAAGTTGATCAAGCTATGTATGAACTAATCTGGTGAATTTTCTTTTCAAGATACACTGTTTGGGTTAAAAGAAAAGAAAAGAAAAAACAATGGCCTATTGAACAGCCTACATTGATTGGAACCCAAAGCTTTCAGTTTGCTGCATGGAAGAGGAGTAGGAAGATGAAGCAACACTGCAGTTGTCAAAGGCTCGGGCTGTCGAAAACAGGGATGGACCGAAGGCTGCAGTTGTCAAAGGCTTGGGCTGTCGAAAACAGGGATGGACCGAAGGCTGCAGTTGTCAAAGGCTTGGGCTGTTGAAGATAGGGATGACCTGAATTTTGAAAATTTCAAATTCTCACGTAGTTTATATTTTTTTTATTGAATATCTAATTTTACACTCCTGAAATTTTATTATTTTGCATCCCTGAAATTTTGTCATTTCGCGCCCTGTAATCTAATTCATGCACCATTGAAAATAAATTTAAATTTTAAAATAAAATTCCGAATTCAAACTCTTGTAATTCAAAAACTATAGTTATTTGATCCGTTATTGCTATTTAAGCTCTAACAAGTGATCTCCGTAGTAAATGAATTATTGTTATCTTTTTGAGGTATTGGTTTGAGCAGAAGAATACTAGAGGCATGAGAAAAAATTCAAAGAAATTCTATTAAAATGAAATTTTATCAAACCGTTTTGTTTTTCTAGAATTTTTAAGAATTTTTCCCATTACACGTGGCAATTTTCATTTGGTCATTTCTTAAGTGAAAAAAGAGACGATATATAGTGATAAATGAAATAATAGTACAAGCAATTTAAAAGTACTTTTAAGATTAGAAACAATTTTAGAATTATAAATAATAATATTAAAAAAAGTATTTTTTCAACTCAAACATAAAAATTAAAAAAATATATTTTTAATTTTGTGTTTTAAAAAAATATTTTTTGAGTCAAAAGTATAGTTTTAATATTTTTATTAGTCTAGAATTATTACAACGTAATATATGTTTAAAAGACTATCAATTATTTGACAATGAACGCTCAAACACCCCTACAAATGTAATGTTCAAACCTGATATCTTTAAAGATAATAACCATCCTTTTAACTATATTGAGGTCATTTGGTTCGTGCTAATTTTAATATTCCTTTGCTATAATATGGTGTGGTTGTTTTATAATTTATAAATTTATAATTTTTTATCAAGATATAATTATATTACTATTATATTATGCATGTTTTTAAAAAATTACATCTCATCATGCCAATTTTTTTGGATAAAATTTATATATTTTCATGAAACATGTATAATCATTATAAACTTATTTATTAACAAAAATATTATTTATATTTTTCTCTTAATTTAAATAAATATATTTTATATATTATAATATTAAAATTTTAAATATAATCTAAATACATGTTAATTAATTTATAATATTATATCTAAAATTATCATTTATCTTTTCAGCAACTCATATTAACAATAATATTAAACACTTAAATCTTAAATCAAAATTTTCAACAAAAAAAAAATCAAAAATTTCAAAACCCTTAAATTCATAAAAATTATTCAGGGGCTAAACTAATAATTAAATGATAGTGTAGGGGCCAAAAGAAGTATTAAATCATAGAATAAAGACAAGGCCAAGCCCAGAAAGGATGGATAAAAATAGTTGAAGTGATATTGAATCTTCTTAGGCCCATTGAGGTTGGCGCGGATCTATTCTTCTTCTTCTTCTTCTTCCTCTGGCGCCGCTAAGTTTTACCAAACTGACAGGAGGTGAATGAAGGTTGGGCAATTGAAAACGCATCCGAGTTTTGATCGGTAATTAGAAGGGAAACATCAATGAGACAATGCATTCAAGATCTTCTCTTCTTCGCCTTCGTCTTCCTATTCCTATTCTATCATTCACCGCCTTCGCTCGTTAGCCTCTCCAACGCTCTCTTTTTTTCACCTTCTCTCTTTATATACATATCTCCATGTCCAGGTTCACCTCTTTAACCTTCTCTCTAGTTTTAGAATTCTCTAATGATCACCTGCATTAATGAATTTCACAATGAATTATTAGATTAAAAGGCTGAGCTTCTTGCAAAATCTGTTTCCATTAGCTTTTTATGTCGAGTTTGATGGATTAAAGAATTATCGGTGCTATTCTGTCTGAAATTAACAATTGGAGTCTGAATATTTGCCTTTTCTGCGTAAGAAAGTTATAATTGCTTATAAGGTTTTATAGAATTTGCTTGGTAAATGATGCGAGAATTATTGGAATGCAGACTTTTGACATTTGCAAATATTAGGAAAGCTGCAGCATCTGCTACTTCAACCCCAACAAGGAGCCATTCAGAATTTAGCAAGTATGGACCAGTCGTTACTATCGGGCTGCGATTACTGCAGTATAGAGTATACTCCCATTGTAGGTTCAACATTGGAGGACAGGCTCCATTGTTTTTGCATAATACCAAGGAGGAGATATCTCGAGGTTCTTTTTCTAGGTACCGTTCCTTCCTTTCTGCAAGTAGTGCTGTGACTCATAATGCCCAAGTTGCTTGGAAAAAGCTCACGCGAAAATGTTCTTCTAGTTGTCATACGCTCCCCTGCATGAGCAGGATTGCTCAAGCAGTCAGCTTAGCTTTGTTCCGCTCACATTTGATAGTTCCTGGTATTTTTGGATTGGGATGCGGACGATTGGCATTGGCACAAAGGAAGGTAGTAGAGACAGATTATTTCCTATCACCGAATTCTTTGTATATTCGTGCACAAGATGGGCATGCATTTGTTTCATCAATACTACTTTCAGTGATGGAAGTTGTTATCTTGCTAGTGAGGGCTCTGTATCTTGGTGTTTTGTTCTCTCCGAGCATAATAATGGCACCATTTGCCGACTCTTGTGGCCTCCAGTTCAGGAAAATGTGGCTTGAGGTTGTGCATCGCACACTCGAAACAGCAGGTCCAGCGTTCATAAAATGGGGTCAATGGGCAGCAACACGACCTGATCTCTTCCCGAAAGATCTATGCACCAAGCTTTCTGAGCTTCACAGCAAAGCTCCTGAACACAGCTTTGCCTACACAAAGAAAACTATTGAGAGAGCATTTGGACGCAAGCTTTCTGAAATTTTTGAAGGTTTCGAAGAGGAACCTGTGGCTTCAGGAAGTATAGCTCAGATACACCGGGCTTCTTTGAGGTTCCGCTATCCTGGTAAACGGGTCAAGCCCATGTTAGTTGCGGTAAAGGTTAGACATCCTGGTGTTGGTGAATCGATTAGGAGAGATTTTATTATTATCAACTCGGTGGCAAAATTATCAAATTTCATTCCAACTCTTAACTGGTTGAGATTGGATGAAAGTGTCCAGCAGTTTGCTGTTTTCATGATGTCTCAAGTTGATCTTGCCAGGGAAGCGGCAAATTTGAACCGTTTTATATATAATTTCCGAAGCTGGAAAGATGTCTCTTTTCCCAAGCCAGTGTATCCACTTGTGCACCCTGCTGTTTTAGTGGAAACATATGAACAAGGGGAAAGTGTTGCACACTATGTTGATGGATTTGAAGGACATGACAGGATTAAGACCAAGCTTGCTCATATTGGAACTCATGCACTTTTAAAGATGCTTTTGGTAGGTAACTACTTTTACTTGGTTTTCTTATGCTTCTGGAGGGGGGTGGGGGGAATATTGATTTCTACTTGATGATGCTTGATTCCTGTTTCCCATTGTCTTGTTTCTTTGAAATATAAGAGTTCAGTGTGGTTCGAGTAATCAAAAGATTCCTTTTTTCTTTCAGGTGGACAACTTCATTCATGCTGACATGCATCCTGGAAATATCCTTGTTCGAGTGTCTCAGAGCAAGTCTTCTCGAAAACAGCTCTTTAAATCAAAGCCTCATGTTATTTTCCTTGATGTAGGCATGACTGCTGAACTTTCTAAGAGTGATCGTTTGAACTTATTGGAATTTTTTAAGGCTGTTGCCCGAAGGGATGGCCAGACTGCTGCTGAGTGTACACTTAGAATATCACATCGACAAAACTGCCCGAACCCAAAGGCTTTTATTGAGGTGATGTAAATAGATAAAATCCAAACTGTGCTAAAAGCTTTCAGGGCAGTGAGGAACTTGGAAAATGCTTTCTTTGTTATCTTGTTATTTTCCCATTTAGTCAACCTGTCCAGAATGCTTTTTCTATTCACCCTTTCTCTATGTCCGTCATTTTAGGCAAATGCTTAATGGTGTATCTCTATATGTGTGTTCATCTTCTGCTTGATTGTCTAATACCGTGTTTCGACAGGAAGTAGATGAAGCATTCACTTTTTGGGGTACTCCAGAGGGTGATCTAGTCCATCCGGCTGAATGCATGGAACAACTGCTTGAGAAAGTAAGGCGTCATAAAGTCAATATTGATGGCAACGTATGCACTGTGTTGGTCACAATGTTGGTTCTTGAGGTAACTTCTCTATTTGACGAGAGTGCAAACATTCATTTCGAATCTTTGACCGATCACTCAAGATGTCTTTTTTCGACTCCAACTCCCTTTGTCTTTTGCTGCCCTTTTATCTCCTAGGATGGAAGTCCTTGTCAGTGTGTTTACTCTTGTTCATACGTAGTAGGGTTATATTTTCTTGACTAGTTGAGCCTGGAGGATAGAATCGGGATCGTTTCGTAATAGTCCTAGGGCTGAAATGCCTTTATAATATGAAGAGAAACGTAGTCAATGTAATCGTTATTGAATTCGATATCATGTTCGGATGCTTGTAGGGTTGGCAAAGGAAATTAGATCCCGGATATAACGTGATGCAAACGCTACAGACATTGCTACTCAGAGCGGACTGGGCAAAATCTCTTTCCTACACCATTGATGGGCTGATGGCTCCATGAAACATGGATGCATGGCGCCGTGCTCTGGAGATGTTAAGGTTCATGTGTTGCTGTTTCTAGAAAACAAATTTTGATAGGGGCAAAACACTAGAATATATACCAGTGTTGAAAAAGCATTTCATATCGAGATTTTTGAGCTAATCTGAAATTTCATCCTTAGTGTAATTACTTCACTTTCAACAATTGTCATTGCTGTTATATTTATTATATCTTACTCCCCCATAACTCGCAAAACAAAACAGGGAAAAGGGGAAATAAAGTGTAAAAAACTATTTTTTTTCACTAGTATGAGTTATGATTACAAGGTTGTTTATGTTCAAAATATTTCTTAATCATTAACGATGCACGCATACACATTATAGATGAAACTGTTTATAGATGAAACTGTTTGAATTCAAGACCTCTAAAGAAAACAACATTCTCTTTAAACATTGAGATCATGTGATGAGTTTTCTTAAATTCAACTTGCTCTAAGAATAGTTACTGTTTTTAATATTTGGATCAGTTTACATTAAGGTTATTTGATGAGTTTTCTTTAAACATTCTCTTTAATCATTAGTTGATTTAATATTTGGATTCAACTCGCTCTAAGAAAATAATTATTGTTTTTTTCCTTGTATTCTCATATTTTTTTAATTAATCATAAATTTAATGATTAATAAAAATATATCATTAATAATAATAGTAATTTAATTTTAAAAGATATATTCAGTGAGTTTGATCAACTTATTCACTTGTGTCGCAACCATCTTTCGATTAGGCCCCGGAATTGGGTTTCGACTTGAAAATTGTGGATTGGAGTCGTCACTGATCATTTATTTAAAATAAATGGGTTGATCGGATACCCTATTTCTTACTTGATTTGCATCTTTCCAAAGATGTTTCGGGTTCGGGAGTCGGTTACGGTCAATGAAGGATTAGCACCCTTGAAACGCCCTTTCGGTACTACGTAATTTCCAGTTGTCTTTGATTAAGAAAATTACAAATTAAATTAAAAGGTAAAATTTGATCCGAATTACTTACTCTTAATGAGTTTACGGAAATACCCTTAAAAATAAGATGTTAAAAGAAAATAATAATAATAATAAAAGAAAGTAACAAAACTAAAGAGTAAACCAAGGAAATAAATGAAACCAATAATAATAAACAAAAAATAATTTGATGAAACAAAAAAAATAAAATGAAATTGAATAAAATAAAATAAATGAAGATAAAATATATATACAAAAAGAATAAAAAAGGTAAAGTATTTTTTTAAAAAAGAAAAATAATAATAAGAGCAAAGAAACTAAAAATATAATGAAAATAAATAAATAGTATAAATAAAATATATATATATATATATATATATATATATATATATATATAAATGTATAATAAAATAAATAATAAATAGTAATAATAATAAATAAATGAAAAATAAATATACATATAATATTAACTAAAAATAGTAATCATAGAAATATAAAATAAAATGAAGTAAGAATATATATATATAACGTTAGGAAAATATAGTAAAAAAATCATAAATAAGTAAACATAGATAAAAAATAATATATATATATATATAATAGGAAAATAATATAATATAACGCAAAAAAATAAAAAAAAAAGAGAACTATAATAAATAAAAAAAATGTAATTAAATATATATATATATATATATATATATATATATACATATAAATAATAAGGGTTAAATTAAAATAAAAAATGAATTAGGGATCGAAATTAAAAGCCAATTGAAGAAAAAAAGAATCTGCGTGTATTTAAAATCAGGGGGACCGAAATGGGCATACTGTAGAGGCAAAACACACGGATCCACACGACCCGTTTATAAAAATCCGAATAATTTTTTTTTAAAAAAAGCCTCGAGGGCTAGATCTACAAAAATAGATCTCGAAAATGCCCCCGTTCATTGGCCAAAAACACTTCTCTCGGTTTTCTTTCGAATCAAAACACAGCAAGGATAAGGAAAAATAACATGCGAAAGTATGAACTTTACCTTTCAAAATATAAATGCTTTGAAAAATGGCTACGAGTTGCTTGTAATTTTTTGCTTGGTATTTTGTATATATCTTCTAAATGTGTTATAATAGTGAGTTACAATGACTATTTATAATGCTTGTGGATCCTATCTTTAGGAGTTTAAATAATAGTAGAACTCTATCCTATTTTTAGGAGTTTGAATCCTAGCAAAATTATATCTTATTTTTAGGAGTTTGAATCCTAGTAGGACGAAAATGTGTGTTGACAGCTGCCCCTCTTTGCCCATAGTCGTGTAACGGGGATAGGGCAAAGATTAAAAGACACACTTTTCGTTCAGTGTAGTTGAAAATTGACTCTGATGTTTCAATAACTCCCTGTCGAATTGAGTTACGAATGACTCCTCCATCGTGAAGTCGAGTTCATCTTGAAATGATATGAAATTGAAGCCGTAGTTCGGAATTTGAATCAGCACGCGGCTTCCCGTTGCCCTTCAGTCTTCTTCTCGGTTTAAAGACCTTGGATCGGAATCGAACTCAAAAATCTTCATTGACAAATAGCTTTTTCTTGACTTAAGCTATGCTGCTTGAAAATGGTTGCTTGTCACTCAGGCACGGCTAACCCAGGTCCTCTTATCGACTTGAAAACCTCGACTGCAACCGGAAAGTAGTGCAATTGATGTGTCATCGAGCTGAATGAAATCGAACTCGAAAATTTTGATGGCAGATAACCCTTTTAGCCTTGAGTTATGCTGTAAATGATGTGCCTTGGAGCTGAGCGTAGTCGAACTCGAAGGTCTTTGTTGAGAGATAATCCTTCTTTGAGTTGGATATCCCTCGTCGTGAAGTTGAAATCCAATCTAAAGATAGATGATGCTTGTGTGCACGATTCCCTTCGTCGTGAAGTTGAAACCGCGGGTGGCCCATTCGTCGTGAAGTTGAGCCTGGAATTGGATATCCTTCATCGTGAAGTTGAAATCCAAGTAAGTAGCATTGTTCCGAGTCCAATATCCTCCATCGTGAAGTTGAAATTGGCTCTGGAATCGGGAAATTGTTTGTTGACAACCAACCGTCCCTTCATTGTGAAGTTGAACTTGTGTTGTCTCGAGTCCAATATCCTTTGTTGTGAAGTTGAAATTGGCTCCGAAATTGGGAAATTGTTTGTTGACAACCAGCGGTCCCTTCGTCGTGAAGTTGAACTTGCGTTGTCTCGAGTCCAATATCCTTCACTGTGAAGTTGAAATTGGCTCTAAAATTGGGAAGTTGTTTGTTGACAACTAGCGGTCCCTTCGTCGTGAAGTTGAACTTGCGTTGTCTGGAGTCCAATATCCTTCGTTGTGAAGTTGAAATTGGCTCTGAAATTGAGAAGTTGTTTGTTGACAACCAGCGGTCCCTTCGTCATGAAGTTGAACTTGCGTTGTCTGGAGTCCAATATCCTTCGTTGTGAAGTTGAAATTGACTCCGAAATTGGGAAATTGTTTGTTGACAACCAACGGTCCCTTCGTCGTGAAGTTGAACTTACATTGTCTGGAGTCCAATATCTTTCGTTGTGAAGTTGAAATTGGCTCTGAAATTGGGAAATTGTTTGTTGACAACCAGCGGTCCCTTCGTCGTGAAGTTGAACTTACGTTGTCTGGAGTCTAATATCCTTCGCTGTGAAGTTGAAATTGGCTCTGAAATTGGGAAGTTTTTTGTTGACAACCAGCGGTCCCTTCGTCGTGAAGTTGAACTTGCGTTGTCTGGAGTCCAATATCCTTCGTTGTGAAGTTGAAATTAGCTCTGAAATTGAGAAGTTTTTTGTTGACAACCAGTGGTCCCTTCATCGTGAAGTTGAACTTGTGTTGTCTGGAGTCCAATATCCTTCGCTGTGAAGTTGAAATTGGCTCTGAAATTGGGAAGTTGTTTATTGACAACCAGCGGTCCCTTCGTCATAAAGTTGAACTTGAGTTGTCTTGAGTCCAATATCCTTCGCTGTGAAGTTGAAATTGGCTCTAAAATTTGAAATTGTTTATTGACAACCATCGGTCTCTTCGTCGTGAAGTTGAACTTGCGTTGTATGGAGTCCAATATCCTTCGTTGTGAAGTTGAAATTGGTTCTGAAATTGAGAAGTTGTTTGTTGACAACCAGCGGTCTTTTCGTCGTGAAGTTGAACTTGTGTTGTCTGGAGTCCAATATCCTTCGATGTGAAGTTGAAATTGGCTTTGAATTTGGGAAGTTGTTTGTTGACAACCAGTCGTCCCTTCGTTGTGAAGTTGAACTTGTGTTGTCTCGAGTGGCACGTTATCCTCCGTCGTGGAGTTGAAATCGCGGATAGCCACTTCGTTGTGAAGTTGAGCCTTAACTTGAATATCCTTTGTCGTGAAGTTGAAACCCAAGTATTGTATGTTGCGGGTGGACACAATTCCCTTCGCCGTGAAGTTGAAACCGTGGAGACCCCTTTATTGTGAAGTTTGGCTTCGAGCTAGATATCCTTTGTCGTGAAGTTGAAATCCACTCTCGAGCAAATTGTGTTGTTTCGAGAGAAACTTTCAATCTGTCGAGTTGGTCGAAGTGTAGCTTATTGCTGTTGAGTTAAGCAACCAACATGATTCTTTAAATGTGCTTTTGAATCGAGTATCCTTCGTCTTGAAGTTGAAACTTGACTCTAAAAGCTGTAAAAAATTATGTATGTGGAAAATGATAAATATGATGCTCTAAAATATATGCATAAGATGCATGTAACATGAATTGGTTATATTTTATCTCCTGAAAAAGGTCTGATAATTTGCATTAGGATGTTGAATCCCCAAATGATGCCCCAATATCCAAAAATGCCCCAATATTTGATGTTGAATCTCCAAAGATGCCCCAAATGTTCCTCATTTCTTGCTTCAGCATTGATTCTGAGCATGAGTTTTGTGTCTAAGAGTCACATGTCATTTACCAAGATCCACTCTAGAGAGACTGTTTTGTTTGAAAAAAAAATGTTTTTCTTTCTCTTTTATTTTCAAAGTTATGAAAATATCAATAAAGAGTTTCGAAAAATGTTTAATCAAAAGTTTTGAAAATATTGTCTCTTTCACGGTTTTACAATTGAGACGAATCATAAAACTAGAGTTCATTGGATATCAAATGTTTAATTACAATGTTAATCCTTCAATAAATTATAGCTATTTGACACGTGCCAAGATCAAAGCTATCTTTGGGAAATGGTTAAGTAAGGAAATGATAAAAAGGTCTCAGGTTATTGTGTTTGGTCAAAGGTTTGGCATTTGATGCTCAAAGGTTTGATGGGGTAGCTTGCATGCTCCTCTACTGGAAGTGTTCTCCGACTCCCAGCTTTCATAGTCACATTTGGATTGTGCGATGCCTTATCAAGGAATTTGTGTGATCGCCTCAGTTGCACAATTTTTATATTTGTGTCATCCTCCTTTGGTTTCAAGACGTTATTCAAGATTTACGTCTTGAACCCCCCCTTTGTTATTTTTCTCTACCATGCATTAATTACATTGTTTTTTGCAAACAAAGATTAATCCTGATGGGCGGGATGAAATCTGAAGATATTCTCTTTTGTTTAGAAATCCATGTATGATTAGAAGGGACTTTAAGGCACGTAATGTAGCCAGGGTTCATGGTTATGAAAGAAAATGATAAATAGGCCCAAACAAGTGTTTCAGGGTGTTGAACCAATGATCAATTCATTCTGATGCCTTCAATCTTGCTCAAAATGTTTCTCTCTCTTGATGCTCTATGATCTTCGAGTGAAGTGATTCAGTGATTCGAGAATGATTGTGCTTGATCAATCTCATAGTTTGAAGCTTGATGTACCATTTGTCTTTAGGGAATCTTTGCATGTGCTTTTTTGTCCCTTTTTCTTTTGATTTTTGTTCTTTCTTTTTTTTTTGTTTTCTTCTTTTTTGCTTCTTTGCTTTTTTATTTTTACCCTTTTTGTTATGATTGAATCTTCACACTTGGCATTTGGTTCACCTTTTGGTATCTCATCTGAATCAATGTCTTCGCTCATGTGAGCATATTTCTTCCACCTTGCCCCCCAGTGTGGAGGGTGATCCTTGGTTAGGGTTGAATCAGAAGAAAAATACTACATGCTCAAAAGGGGACACAAGGGATATATTTTTTCTCATGTTTTGAAGGGATAAAGAAAGAAAGTCGTTCATCATTTCATGATTAATTCTATTCACATGAAAACAATGTAATTAATGTATGATAGAATTATTTTGAATGAATCCTTCTTCTTTTTTCCCAGATGTGTCAATATTCAGGCTCCCCACGAGATGCCCCAAGTTGGTTCTTTAGAAGAATGCTCATGTTAAAATGAACAACTCAATGCCTTGGGTTTTAATGGTAAGAAAGGTTATTTTTTAGTCTAAAAAAGATAGTGGTGTGATCTTATTGACTCAAAGAAAGGTATGAGTGCATCAAAAAGATAAAGGCAATGTTCAAGAATTTCAAAAGGGGGTAATGTCAAAATTTCGTCTTTTGGTAATGACCACGAGTTGTTTTGGGCAAAGAATCAAGGTATTTTATTCTGGGGTTTGAGACAGGGTAAGAAAGGTCTAATCTTTCCATATGTCAAAAATCTATAATTCTTGAAGAATTAAAATAATCATTAATTCATTTAATATTCGAAGAACTAAAGATTAAAATTTGTTCAATTGCTCCACCTTAGAAAGCAGCATAAATTCAATCATTCAAAAGATTAAGCAAACATGAAAGATCAAAGACGTGTTCAAACAAAACAATCCTCTAAGTGCAAATGGTATATGCCATGCCCCATTCTTCGGCAAGCGCCTTACAATTTTCAGAGGAATGTTTGGGGCTTCTTATGTGGTAACAGCTTCAACATCGTAGCCCTTAGGATATGGGGATTCTTTTCTTAGATCATTCTGGCAGGCTTTATCCTACAATCAGCTGATCAAGCTCCCACTGTATTGTTTTCAGTTTTTTTTCTTTTGATGTTACAATCTTGCTTCCATGTGGTGTCATGTGGTTAAAACCACTTCATCAAATCCTCCATGAAGAAATTTCATGTTTATGAAAATGCTTAAAAATGAAATGTAGATGCACAACGCAAAATAAAAAAAATGCATGAAATGTTCGAGGCATTGATCCAGAAAAATGCCCATTATTATAAATAATCCTTATTTCGACAAAAATATTTTATCTTGTAAGAGACATAAAAACAATCAAATGTACATTCGAACTAAATCCTCTATACCCCGAACAACTTCCAGCATGTTGACAAGTCTATTGTTTTCATCTGTCACTGGTTGTATGCCTTGTTGGACCACTCCAGCTTCCCTTGCCAGGCCGTGTAGATGGCAAGATGCCTTCTGTAATTGATCCAGGAAATCTCGGATGACTGTGTCTCTAGCCTTCACCCTTTGTTGTGATTGGTCCCAAAGGAAACGCCACTGCAAACCCCCGTCGAAGGGCACTATCTGAAGCTCACTCGCTTGCTTTTTGAAGCTATTATTTGACCATCTTTCTCATGTTGTTTCTCCAGATCAGCCATTTGGATTCTCAGGCGTTGGATTCTTAGGAGTTATCCTTGACTTTATCTTGGTACCCCTTTCTCAAGTCTTCAAACTCAAAATAGACTCTTTTCTGCTCCCTTTCTAGTTTGTCTGCTCTATCTTTATGAGAACCGACATCTAGTTTCCATTGATAACGTTCAACTTCAAGTTCCTTAACTCTCTGTTTCAGCTCATTATTCACAGCTTCAAACTCTGCCTTGACTATCTCAAGTTTAGAAGGGACAGGCCTGAGATATTCCGGTCCGGGTGTCTTCACAGTCTGGCATCGGGATGCTATCATTCTTTCTCAATCTTCGCCACTCCATATAATCTGGAGTAAGCATATCTCTGACAGCCACGACATCCATCCGGGATACTTTCTTCCATAACTCGGCTGCCTCTTTGATCCTCTTCTTATAACTGTCACCGTGATACACAAACTCTGATGTAGATAATCCGTATGTTGCTGGGATAAACTGACGTGCCCATACTGTCTAAGTGCCAACAACGGAGCATACCAACTGCACCCCAAAGTCCAAGTAAGGTCATAGTGTCAGAATCCCCAAATCAGAAAAGAACGTCACTGAGGAACAACCAGGGGGCTCTCCAAGTAATATCCCGGTCCTGAAGATGAGTGAAGACCTTCATCCATTCTTCTTTCGAAGCGCCTTCATGCCATTTCATAGTGATGAACTCTCCCAATGGTGAATAGGTAGTGCTGAATCGGCGGTAGGCAACACCGTTAGTCTTCCAGAAGTGGCTGTGAATCCAGACTTGTAGGAGCTGAACACATCCAATGAACCTTCCTCCACCAGTTCTTCTGCAATGATTAAGAGACCGAAAGGTCTCGGCTAAGATGGTCGGCGCTGGGTTGACTCGCCTTGGAAGTTGTTCAAATAGTTCTACTACGGCTGCGTCGATGCACCCCAAGGTCTTCGGAAAGATAATCAAACCGTACAGACCCAGTGCAAAAAGATCTATAGTCTTCCATTCATCAGGGTGGTTCTTCATTAGTTGCTTTATATGGATCCACTCGATTCCTTCCCCGCTACCTTTGTATCGGAGTCGATCAGTCACCCACTTTTCTTCAACCCCTGCAATCTTGGCCAGTCCATTCTTAAAAGGATAACCCTTGATATGTTTGATATATGCCTTCTCTAGTCTGATGCTTTCGCAGTGCAGTAGTGTGGTATACTCTTCAATAGTGGGCACCATGTCCTCTCGGTTATAGGTGAAGCAACTATATCCCGGGTTCTAGAATTGAATCAGTGCTCGGAGCAGGGGCTCATCAGTCTTGACATGAAGTAAGAGGGCAATATCACCATATTGTTGGCTGAACTTCTACTTTCTAACATTCTTCCAGTTGTCCCAAATGTTTCGCAACTCTTGGACATCATTCTGTTTCAGGCTGACAGAGGCATAGCTAACCAGCTCTGACACGTAGTTCCCCTGAAAACTATCTCCCTTCTCTTTCTGAGTCATCTCAGACCATAGTCGTGCCTCGGCGTTCTTAATCTCTTGTATTACAACACCTTTATCCATTAATTCAGATTATTTTGTGTATAACAAACGCTTTTTAAAGATCAATAGCATCTTGTTATGATGCAAATGCTAAAAAAACAAACACAAGGCAGAAATATTAGTAAAATAAATAAATAAATAACTGACGAAAGGAAAAAAAAAGACATGGTTAAGGTAAAAATATCCTAGGTTTCGGAAATATGGTTTCAAGGTAGGCTCTAATTCTCCATGGTCTTCCAGTTTAGGTTCTAAAAACGGTACCCGAGTTCTCCTTGCCGGTGCCCCCTTAGGCTTACCGATGCCCCATTGGGCTTGCCAGACCCTTAGTCCTAAACCCTTCACAGGCTTGTGTGAACTAAGTTAAACTCGAGGGGACACATTCCCTTATACCCGCAAGGTGAATAAATTCACACGAAGACATAAGGTATATGAATCCCGAAGGCTACTTGCTAGGCCCGCACGGTGAATAAATTCACACGAAGGCGTCGCTTTCACCCCTACTTAAAATAGGGTTTAGAGCTCGGGTATAGAGCCTTAGATGAAAAAAAAACTTTGAAGGCTGAAATCATGAGAAAACAATTAGTCCAACTATTTACTCGAAAATATAATCAAAACTAAGTAAAAAGGATCGAAATATTATCTTAAAATTTAAACTTACCCTTTTCGTTAAAAAGACAACTGGAAATTACCTTAGCCTTACTCACTTACATGTGTCCCCAGCGGAGTCGCCAAGCTGTCGCAACCGTCTTTCGGTTGGGCCCCGAAATTGAGTTTCGACTTGAAAAATGTGGATTGGAGTCGCCACCGATCATTTATTTAAAACAAATGGATTGATCGGATACCCTATTTCTTACCTGATCTGCGTCTTTCCAAAGATGTGTCGGGTTCGGGAGTCGGTTACGGTCAAGGAAGGATTAGCACCCTTGAACCGCCCTTTCGGTACTACGTAATTTCCAGTTGTCTTTGATTAAAAAATTGCAAGTTAAATTAAAAGGTAAAATTTGATCAGAATTACTTACTCTTAATGAGTTTACGGAAATACCCTTAAAAAATAAGATGTTAAAAGAAAATAATAATAATAAAAGAAAGTAACAAAACTAAAGAGTAAACCAATGAAATAAATGAAACCAATAATAATAAACATAAAATAATTGGATGAAACAAAAAAAAATGAAATTGAATAAAATAAAATAAAATAAATGAAGATAAAATATATATACAAAAAGAATAAAAAAGGTAAAGTGTTTTTTAAAAAAGAAAAAAACAAAGAAACTAAAAATATAATGAAAATAAATAAATAGTATAAATAAAATAATATATATATATATATATATAATATAAATACTAAATAGTAATAATAATAATAATAATAAATGAAAAATAAATATACATATAATATTTACTAAAAAAATAGTAATCATAGAAATATAAAATAAAATGAAGTAAGAATATATATATATATATATATATATATAATAGAAAAATAATATAATATAACGCAAAAAAAAGAAAAAAAGAAAACTATAATAAATAAATAAAATATATATATATATATATATATATATATACATATAAATAATAAGGGTTAAATTAAAACAAAAAATGAATTAGGGGTCGAAATTAAAAGTCAATCAAAGAAAAAAAAGAATTTGCTTGTATTTAAAATCAGGGGACCGAAATGGGCATACTGTAGAGGCAAAACACACGGATCTACACGACCCGTTTATAAAAATTTGAATAGTTTTTCAAAAAACACAAGCCTCGGGGGCTAGATCTACAAAAATAGATCTCGAAAACGCCCATGTTCATTGGCCAAAAACACTTCTTTCGGTTTTCTTTCGAATCAAAACACAACAAGGGTAAGGAAAAATAACATGCGAAAGTATGAACATTACCTTTCAAAATATAAATGCTTCGAAAAATGACTACGAGTTGCTTGTAATTTTTTGCTTGGTATCTCGTATCTCGTATATCTTTTCTGAATGTGTTACAATAGTGAGTTACAATGACTATTTATAATGCTTGTGGATCTCATCTTTAGGAGTTTAAATAATAGTAGAACTCTATCCTATTTTTAGGAGTTTGAATCCTAGCAAAATTCTATCATATTTTTAGGAGTTTGAATCCTAGTAGGACGAAAAGGTGTGTTGACAACTTGTAAATTAATTTAAGAATTTACTTGTATTTTTTTTTAATTTTGACGTCTTTAAAAAGAGTTGTATTGTGAATTCATTTACAAGTTTATTCAAAAAAAAATTAATTAAGCTAAAGGTGATTACAAAATATTATTTGTTTTAAATACTCTCAACCAATTAACAATAAACGTTCAATCAATCTTACAGTCGCTAGTGCTTGAACACATGACTTCTGGGAACAACAACGATTCCCTTAATTACTTAGGTAAGTTGATTCATGTTATTATTAAATTCAATCAATTCTAATAAAAATATATATTTATTTAAGTTATATTTTTAAAATTATTATTTCAAACTTAACACAAATTAATTTAAATATGTGGCCAACCTAAAATTTTATTATAAATTTAATATTCATAATTTAGGTCTTGAAAAGTAAACTAAATGCATATTGCTTAACTAAATTTAATTTATATTATTATTTTATACATAAATTCTTAAACAAAGAGAGTTAATTGCATCATTTGTCCTCAAATAATAAATCTCATTTTAAATTGATCCTTAAACTTTTGAATATTTCAAATTCATATTCAAACTATGACTCTCATTCTAAATTAGTCCTTAAACTTTTAAACATTATACTTTCATCCCTAAACTATGACTCTCATTCTAAATTAGTCCTTAAACTTTTAAATGTTATACTTTCATACCTAAACTATGAGCCTCTTTATAAATTAGTTCTCAAACTTTTGAATGTGCCGATTTCATCCCCAAATTCATCCTAATATGTAATTAGTTTCAACAACACTTTAACCTAATTTCTTGTTTTTGTTTTCAAACATCTAATAATATAAATTCGCCTAATGATTTTATTAACAAGGGATGTGATCAGTATATATGTATAGTTTTGGATGAAATTGGAATGTTTTAAAAGTTTGGGGACCAATTTAAAATGAAGATCATAGTTTGGGTATTAAATTGAAATGTTCAGATGTTTGAGCACTAATTTAGAATGTTAATCATAGTTTAAGGATGAAACTAGAACATTTAAAAGTTTAAAGACCAATTTAAAATGATGGTCATACATTGAGGACATGTAATGCAATTAACTCTAAAATATATATATACAAGAACACCGGATCTATTATCTCGTATAGTTACAAGAGTCAATCCATTTTACATATACTAAAAGAGAATCTGATCACTTGGTCGAATTTGAATTATGTGTTTTATATATAATCTTGTTGGCTTAATGCATTTTTTACTCCCTAATGTTATCTGTATTTTCAATTTGATACCTAATATTTTTTTTATCAATAATGCCCCTAACGTTTATTAAAATTACCAATTTCACTTTAAAATCGTTAACTCCATTAAAACTACTTGAATCAATAATGAATCAATAATAGTATGACACATTACACTATTTTTATTTAACCATTGAAATTCCGCATGCAATATGTTCCACACTATTTTTATTTGACCACTGAAATTCCACGAGCGCTATAGAGACCAATATGAACCAAACGACTTCAATAATTAGAGAGATAATTATTATCTCTAAAAGTTATAGGTTAGAGCACGACATCTGCATAAGTGATTGGACGTTCGTTGTCAAATGATTAAATTTTTTTTAATAAACACTACCTCGTAATCACCTTAAATTAAGAAAAAAAATTCTTAGAAATTTTTTTTCATCAAATTATTAATTCCCATCATAAACAATCATAAGTGATTTCATATTCAAACAATTTGATTTTCCTGAAATTCTTTTAAAATGAAATGAAAACACAAAACTCAGTTACCCGACTGCACAAAGACCAATTACCATCTGCTATCAAAATTAGTAGCCATTTATCCGCGGCCTAGGACTTGGACCCATCAGCCGAGAAAACGGTATCTGGGTCTGCCCCAGACTTCCCCTTTGCCCACCATATTCATCGTCTATCTTCTGATCAGAGAATGATTTTGAAAAGGCCTGCGCAAGTTCCACCGCTGATGTAACTTTTCCGTAGCGTAACCCGGGAGACTGAGTAGATACTGGTTTAATATTCTCTGCAGGCTTACGCCAGGTCTCGGGTGAAGGCTGCCTCTCCTTTGCTGCTGCTGCTGCTGCAGCCTTTCAGTTTCCCGGCCATTCCGCCGGTTTCTCCTCTGCATATCAACTCTGCAGTTGTCATCACGATGGTTCCTCTCGTGTTTTTTTCCACCTCTCTGATCAACAGGATTATTCTCGACTCTTTCACCATGGGGAAGAGCTTTTTCAGTCATCGGAACATTATGTTTGACCCTTCGCGTAACAGTAACGACATCTTACTATTAAGGTTTAGGAAAATTGGTGAACAAAACCATAATGGGAAACGCAAAATGTCCTAGAATGCATTAAATAAAGGAAATCACTACCTCTCAAGATGTTGAACTGGCCCGTGATTGCTATCATCTATCCCTCTCTCCTTCAGAACCTGAGAAGTGAACCAGCAATCCTATCAGGTATCATGATGAAAATCACTAAAAAGTATCACAATAACAAGTGTGAAGCTATAATAACAATAACGTGATTAAAAAAATCCAATAAGACGCGAGATATTCACTCACCAGTTCTCGTGGGCGAGCACCACCAAACATCGAATTCCTGCATTGATGACAGCTAAGTAGTTATCTAATGCGAGGATTCTCAAGAAAATAAACTAAAAAATCTCATTCATTCCAAGATAAAAGGTAAGGATGTGCAAACAAAATATCGGTCCATTATATGCTGCCTCTCATTAGCTAAAAGGTAAGATGCATATGGTTTCACGTTCAAATTCACTAATAATAGAAGAGTTTTGCACGGAAAATAGGTGAAAAATAAATTTAAAGACATGTAAAATTGCATTATCATGTTCAAATTAACTAACAATTGACGAGTTTTGCATGGCAAATAAATTCTTCCTCTTTCCGTTGTGCATAAGACTGTGATACACATCTACAGAGCAACATTAACTCAAAGTCTAGAAACATACTGACCTTTCCTTCTTGATGTCCCCTTCTAATAGTTCGTTGAGATGCGAAAATGGCTTTAAATTAAGCTTCGGACGATCCACTGTCTGGTTCCAACTCTCACTACCAGCTAGACAAGGTTTTGAAGTATACACATGTGCATTGTTACCAATTCCAGCACGAGTAAGGACAGATTCACTCTGGCGCTGGTGCCCCTATTTCAAGAAATTATCATTATTAGAGGTAAACTAAATTAAAAGAATGCTAACTTCAATTCTATGGCTTACGAACTATACCTGCTTAGGTTCAACAACAGGTGATTTTGGACCATCTAATGGCTTAGTCCGGGGTTGTAACTTCAACTTGGGTCGTTCAGATGCTTCTAGCAGCATTGGTGGTGATGACAGCAATTCATAACCATCTAGTTTTCCATCTGAATGAGTTGATCCAACTCCTTCACCATGGATCATTGATTTATTTTCTTTAACTTCCAAATAATTAAGATTATGGTTCCTCCCATAGTCAGGTAACTCCTTTCTACCACCATGAATTCCTTCGTCAATATTCAATCCCTTTTCTACATGCCTTGGCAATGTTACATCCGAATACTCCCTACCACAGGCACTACTCATTCTGCTGTACATTTTATCACCGTAACCCTGGGAGGGCAAACCATTTTCCAGTTCCGAATGTTTACTAACTTCGACATCTTTCTGAGTTTGAAGGGACTGCTTTGACTGCCATCGACCCGAAGAAACCTTTTCAAAAGCACTAGCATGAGCCAACTTCGAGGCAGCACTTTGCTCAGACCAGGCCGATTGTACAGGCTCCAGGTCACTTAATGTCACCTCCTTCCTAGATGTCCAAGCATTAGGGTACGACCCCGAAGCAGCCTGTCCGGCATTCCACCCCGAAGTCTGAGAACTCAAACCAATATGTGCAGCTTCAGACACTCTACCAGGGTATGAATGCCCCCCTCCACTTGACAATGGAGACACCGGAGATGATCCATATCGACCTGAAACCCTACCCGAAAAAGCAGACTCCAGCTTGAGCTCCACATGTCTAGCCGGAACCTGAAAACTCTCATCACTAACAGTTCTACGCGGAGCAGAAACCCCATCTAACGGCGTTCTTTCATCCTCATCAAAATTTCGACCAATATGCACTGAATTGGTCAGAAATGGGGTTTTATTATCCAAATGCCTAGTTGCAGGAGACGAACTGGGCCGGGCACGATGATCTGCCCGGCTCATGGAGTTTCCCCACAACGTTGCCCTATCATAACCTGAACGATCGTAAGGCCTAATAATCCTGTTCCTATCAAATTCAATAAAAAGAAAAATGAAATATCAATAACTAGTGTTCCACTAGCAGCTACATTGGCTTTCAGATCTAATATCAAACGACTCAAAATTAACATTTTGGATTATACCAGGAAATGCATAAATCAAAGAATAAAGGGGGGAAAAGAGAGAAAAGATTGATCAAATTAAGAAGAAACTGAAAATTAGGAACATACACGCCAGGGGCAGAAGGGAGAGGGAGATCAGTAGGGATTGAACCGCCATGAAAATCTTTTAAAGTCATAGTGTTTCCACTGAAAGCCTTCTTCTTCGACATTTTTCTTTCCTTGGTATCTTCTTTGTCTCAAATTCTCTTTCTTTTCCTCTCTCTCTCTCTCGAGATAATTATATTAATAAAAGAATTTGTATATACAAATAGAAAACGAACAAAAATATAGAGGAACCCCCAAATGCAAAAGAAGCTCAAGAATGGCGGAAGGGGCGGCGGGGGTTGCCTCCTAGTTACAGTCGCAGGCCCTCCTTCTTTCTCGACTAGACCAAACAAAAAGTTAACCACTCTCTCTCTTCCTCTTTCAATTTCTCTTGATCTCCCTGGTTCTGGGTTCTGATCTTTGCTTTGCTTTCTTTCAGCATCAAATCAAGGGTTTGAGCAATTCAATTGCAAGATTACAACCAAAAAATTCATGTTGGGCTTTTCTACTGTGAAAAATATATATCTCGAGTGTATTAGTAAACTCGAATCTTGGGCCCAATGTTTGACCAATCTAATCTAACTTTCGACTTGACTCTTTCCTAACCCATACATACATATATTAATATTTGGTGATTCTAAATTCCAATGTAAATATTTATAGTTCAATAATAGAAGTGACTATAGGCTAAAAGTTCAGAGACCGCCATAGTTTACCCTAAAAATTTACCTTTCACAATATCAAACGCCAGAAGAAGAAGTTATCAAACTTTATAAAGTAAGACCTCAAAGTGAAATCCTCACGAGTTAAACCCCAAAAAACAGGGCAGGGGCTCTAAATTCCGCGGTGCCTCATCTTCTCCAAAATCCCCATTTTTTTCAATCCCTTGTTTTTTTATCTTAACCTAAAGAAGCTTCTCTGGTGATAAACCCCTGACTGAATCAGGTAAGCAACCCAAATGAGCTTTGTAGTCCATTTTCACGTTTTTGCCAAAAGGAAAAAAATAATAACCTTCAGATATTTTCCATCGATTCTCTCAGAAATCAATTTCGGGTTAGCTTCTTTTGATAAAATTTGGGTCTTTATCTTGCCATGTTTATTTGCAGAATCAGTAGAAAAGTCTCTAAGTTGTCTAAAATGATCGCTAATTTGAACAAGTTTGTTGTTTTGTCTCATGTTGTGTATGATAAATCCAAAGTTGTTCAAAACCCATTTTCTATCTCACTGAACGTTAGATGTTTTAGGAGTTCTAGACTTGCTTTTAATGCAGAATCATCTCTGGTTGAGTCCATACAATCAAGTTCTGGAATAGCCAGTCGAGTCTCTCGGTCGGCTAAAACCGAGGCTCAGGTTGTCCTGTTTGATTACTTGCACTCCACTAGGGGCTTTAATTTCATGGATGCTGAGCATATAAGCAAGAACTCGCCTCATTTTCTTCACAATTTGTTGTCCAAGATTGATCCTGAGAAAGATGTAGCAAAGTCTTTATCTAAATTCTTTAGATACAATCCTATTAACGAGTTTGAACCGTTTCTCGAGAGTCTGGGTTTGTGCCCTGGTGAGATAGCATCTCTTGTTCCGCAGCGGTTGATGTTTTTGGCGGATGATAGTGTCATGCTTGACAATTTTCGCATTTTGTGTGACTATGGAATTCCTCGTATTAAGATGGGAAAGATGTACAAGGAGGTCAGGGAGATTTTCGGATATGATTACGGGATATTGGCTTCAGAACTTCAGGCTTACGAGAATCTGGGTCTCAGCAAACTGATAGTTATAAAGTTTGTTAGTTGTTGTCCGTCACTTTTGGTCGGTGGTGTGGATTCTGACTTTGCTGCGGTTCTTGAGCGTTTCAAAGCATTAGGAATGAAGAAGGATGAGATTGGAGGGTTCGTATCGTGTAAGGGTATGTATAATTGGGGTAGAATGCTGGACACACTCGATTTTCTTGAGAGAGTGGGTTATACTGAGGAGCAATTTTGTGATCTATTTAAAACGAATCCGACATTGTTGTTTCAAGGTTCTGGAAAAAAGGTTTACGTACTATTTGGCCGCTTACTGAAATTAGGTCTCGAGATGAACAAGGTTTATTCCTTGTTTATCCAGAACCCACATATCTTGTCAGTTAATGGCACCAAAAATCTTTGCAAGTCATTGGATTTCTTGTTCGATATTGCGATGCAATCCGAAGATATCGCACACATAGTCTCTACACACATGGAACTAATGGGGTTGTATTCTTTGAAAGGACCTAAAACAGTTTGTAGAGAGTTGAATATTAAGAAAGATGAATTGTGCCAAATTATAAAGGCAAATCCTCTGAAATGGTTCACTGTGGCTTCTAAATCCGAGGTCCAACGCAGGATGCAGGTAGCTCGGAAACACCCAAGTACTTATATTGAGAAAACAACATTCTTACTGAGATTAGGTTATCTGGAAAACTCGGATGAGATGTTGAAAGCATTGAAGCAGTTCCGAGGCAGAGGGGATCAATTGCAGGAGAGATTTGATTGCTTGGTAAACGCGGGTTTGGACAGCAACGTCGTCAAGAACCTAATCAAACATGCTCCGATGGTGCTTAACCAATCGAAGCATGTACTCGAGAGGAAAATAGATTGCTTAAAGAATTGGTTAGGATACCCACTCGAATCCGTCGTGGCATTCCCGGCATATTTATGTTACGAGATGGAAAGAATTAATCAAAGATTTTCGATGTACGCGTGGCTAAGGGAGAGAGGAGCAGCCAAGGCGATGTTGTCGTTAAGCACTGTCCTTGCATGTTCGGACGCACGATTCGTGAAGTATTTCGTAGAAGTACATCCTGAAGGTCCAGCCAAATGGGAGAGTCTAAAGAAATCATCATCGAATTCAGTGTAAGTTAATTCCATCCATTATTTGTACTCATTATACAGTTACCATTTCCTTTCCTTTGTTAAATTTTCGTGTCTTTATAAGTATACCCAAACCATGTAATGCATGGGAGGGGCTCTTTTGAAGTTGGCCCTTTTCGATATTTAATCTTAGTTCCGTCCTTAAGAATACATATTGGCCTTTTGTCTTAATTCTTAATCTTAATCTTAATCGTGTTTTATTCTGTCACAACATATCTATGGTTGGAATGTTGGAAATTTTGTAGATCAACTCTGCGTTTCGAGTATAAAATTCAAAATCATTTTCCTGAAAGTATGGAAAAAAGTATGAAATATATCTATCTTCATTTTAATGTCCGTGAAATATATACTCCTCATCACTTGATTAGATGTGGAGTGTGACGGATTCTCACGAATTTTATCCCATTGAATTAGAAGAAGATGGTAGCATCACGTATTTGGTGTAATGTTAAATTAACTCCGAATGTTTATGAAAATATTCATTATGGTTCCTATTTTCTTTTTTGTTTTTGACCTTTTCAACCTTAACGTTTTATTTTAGGATTAAAAAAATCTTTTCACGTTTGATCATATAGTCATTGTCTCTTATTTTTCTTTCTGAAACCTTTTGGTCCTCACCATTTCATTTTAGGTTAAAAATACTCTTATTTTATAACGTTAATAGTATGTCAACTAACGATTTCCATCCACATAAGATTTTTTTCTGGCCAATATAAAACGTTGGATGTCAAAATGCTAAAAATATAAGAACTAAAATAATCATTTTGGCAAACATTGAGGGCTAATTTTGGCATTATGCGGAAGGTATTTTCACTCACAACAAGCTACTTAGGGTTTTACTTAAAAAAACAGTTAAAAGCAAGTCGCACAAGGTCATGAAAAGGGTCAAAGAGTGACGAATCAGTTGAAATTTTGCATGCAATCCAACTTATCAAGTCACTACAGACATTTTAAATTGGCTTTCAAGCAATAAGCACTTTAAGTACACCCACATTTCTTCATAATTTCCTGAGCTTATACGGTCCGCCGTCTTTTAATGAAGATGACGACGACGAAGTTAATCCGTTGCGGTTAAACTCGGCCTTGTCTTTGCTAAATGCTTTCTGAACATCATCCTTCAGTTCCCTGAAACGCGATCTCTTTAACTTTTGCTCCTCCAGAGAGCCACGCTCGAGGTAAAACAAATCGGGAAGGTCATCTTCCATGAACTTATCTAGCACTTCCGAGCAATGCGGGAAATAACGGCGGCCCATCTCGACTGTCGGAAACAACAATCACATCATTTAAACCAAACATAAATAGCCAACACTGACACCAAAAACATACACAAATGTGGGGTTATATTAAACCTTCCATCACCTGTTTTCATAAGGGCCTCCATCCTTGCAAACTGTCTCTTCTTCTGCATGACCGGCGTCTCATTCAAGTCAACCTGACTTAAGTTTCCGTTCGAACCCTTCGATGAGAGACCGGAAAACTCCGAGGTTCTTTCAGCATGTGCTATGTCCATGGCAAGTTTTGCTTCACTCGGGAAAAGTAACCTCGCGAACGCAACTGCAATAGGCAACATTACTTGGAGATAACTTTCTAAATAAAACAAACTCTTCTATAAAAAAAAAACAAACAAACTCGATAACGAATTAAATGCAGCTTTTAAGTGTAAGGATGAATGCAAATGAGCAAAACCATATATTAAACCAAATCATAAAAAAATGTTAGCATGAATGAGTCGATCAAAAGCCAACTAAGCAAAACCCAAAACCCGGCTTTTACCAAGTATTCCATTGCATCATACTTTCTCAATTAACAACGAGTCTTTCAGCTCAGAAAATGAACCAAAACATAGTTAGCTGTTAGTCTGCAACCTTAGCCATATGCTGATATGCATACTGTGAATGGATCCAAGTTCAACTCTTTCATGTAGACACTCAAACTATGTGGCTTATTCAGAAAGAAAATAATATAGAAGTACCTCTTTCGGTCTTTCCTAGACACTGTTGGTTCGTTTCATGCATGCAATACTAATTGCAGAAACTTGAGACGGATATAAATATATATTACAGCTATAGTGTAGATAAAGAGCCAAGGGAAATCCCTACATAGAGTAATACCTCGGTTCTCTAGGTACAGAAGTCGCATGTGCATGTCATCGGCCAATGTATGGGAAGTAATGGAGACATCTCCGCCATTGGATTTCTCCTCATTTCCCTCTCTAAAACATCGATGCATATCCGATCTTTATTTGTTTCCTTTCCCTGCTCTGTTTTTGCATGATAATCCTTCAGTCTCGTCAACCTCTGGCAGATGTTAAAAGCACTTCGTCCATCCCATGTCAATTCCGAAGCGGATGCCCCTTTTGCTAGAAGCGACATTATCACCGACGGTTCTTTACGCATTGCAGCTATGTGAAGAACGGTATAACCACGGGAATTCCGTTGATTGACATCAGCCAGACCCAGGGCGAGAATCTCGGAAACAATCTTGGGATCACAATACGCAGCTGCGTAATGGAGGGCAGCAGCATCATCCAAAGTTATGTCTGACTCTGTTAGAAGTAGTTTAACGAGTTCAACATCATCCGAGTCCAACGCTTTGTGTATCCTCCGGATTCTTTTTTTTCTAGTAGGATCGACAACAGCTGCCTCACTATCTTCGCCTTCGGGTGGAGACTTGCATCGAAGCATCCGAATACTCTCCGCAACCTCATAAGGAAGCTCGTTCTCGATAGAGATGCTATCGAGATCCGACCTTGTCACCCTATCGACACATTGCGAAACAAGCTGGCTACACTGGCAATGGAAAGCAACCTCAAGAATCGGAATAATATCTTCTACCAGAGCCTTATCAACAAAATTAAGAAGCCGTCGCTGCAAATACATATAATAAATGAAATTAATAAAATTAATATACATCCTCCACCTTAACTAGAGAAAAAAGGATTGATCAAATTCTATTGAGTCCGACTCATAGTGATCATGTATGAAAGAATAACTTTGGTTACCAAATGATTGAACAACCGAGACCTACTTATTTACAATACTTAGTTGACATTCATAAAAAGTATCTAATGAATTATGAATTCAATACATCCTGTTTAACAGAAAGACGAATATTCTTTGCTCATGAACAGACACAATCGGTTATTCACAAATTTCGTGTAAGGCTAATAGTTTCCATTGGAAAACCCTTTTCGTTTAGCCTTATCTCCCTCTAGGGGTATTTTAGCAGTTATTCTTATGTTCTTTTCATTACAGTGTTTCTGAACAAATTCCTAGATAACAAGCTTAAATGTTTTCTTATTGATGATAGTGAAGATATTGACCATAGGGCTATAGGCGGTTCAACGACTTCTTCATCTGACCACTTTCCATCTCTTCCTTAGAATCACCGGCTGCAACTTTCCATCCAAACTAAAAGAGAGAAACCACGCCAGAACTCTACTTTTCGCATCAACAATTCTCTTGGTCAAACCAAGCTAAAAGCACGCCAAAATATATCCATGCTTTCAATTACTATGAACTTAAGGGTTTTTCATTACATATTCACTGAAGAATCCATAGGCTATACACATCTAACATATATTTACAGAGATTACAGCAAATCAACAGTAAATAAAACTGGTAAAAAATACAGACCTGAAAAAGTGAAACCATCTCAGGTACATGAAATATCGATGATGCATACATCAACTCGACAGCAAAATTAATGGCGGGTCGACAAGCATCATGTGCACAAGCAGTGTCAACACAAGTGGAAACATCCATGGGAGAAGGCTTGAGCTTCCCTGTATACAAATAACTCAATAATACCTGAAAAGCTTCGAGCCCAATCTTGCCATAAGGCAAGAAATCGCTCATCTTGTAACTTGGTTTCTTCTTCCCCGCATCTTCTTCCCCAGACCCATTTCCTTTCTTGAAGAGTTCATTGAAGAACTTACTTCGAACAGCTAAAATGCATCTATGGACACCAACTGATACACCTTCAACAACTACATCTGCATCACTAAAAGGGGGGGAATTGTCAGAAACCAGCTGCTCTAAGCTTGAGCTAAGCTTGGTCAAGCTTATAACTTCGAGGTTGGAGGTGGCACCAGCTTCAGGAAGGGAAACTGAGGGGATATTGTGACTGATTGAGCCATTTGAGGGATGATATGATGAACTGAAGCTCAATGAAGATGATGGCTCAGACAGATTAGCCATTAAAATCTTAATCTAAGAACCAAAAACAAAAATTACAACTTTATTACAGAATCACATGACTGAAAGCAAATAAAAGAAAAACAACTTGCTTGAATTTCCAGGACCTCTTGATTATCATAACAAGGAAGAAAAAAACAAGGGTTTTAGAAAAGACCAAGAATCAGATCCTTAAAAAAGGAAAATCCCAATGAATATAAATGTGATTTACTTTATAAAATGTAATAAAAATGGGAACTTGGCAGAGATCAAAGAGAGAATTTGATGCGAAGAGGAAATGGTTAGTGAAGAGCCGAAGACTTGGGGAAGGAGAGAAGAAAGTCAATAGAGGGATAATACTAATAATAAATAATATTAATAAATTTAAGAATTAAAAAAATTCTTAATTTTCGATTTCTTTTTTCTAAAAAAGAAAAAGAAATTCCATATTTCGATTTCGAAAGGGCGATGAAGTGGTTTGGATGACTTCGAAGATGACGTGGTCAATTGGAGCTGGGTTCCACTGATGTCATGAATGACGTCATCCTTGTGAGGTGATTGGGGCTTATTGTCAATCATCAATAGTAATGGTTGGTTAAGAGTTTAATTAGGATAACCTACGTAATTAGCCACTCATTTATTTCTGCAGTTTTATTCTGGTCATTTAATTAATTATTTAAAATTATATTTAATGTTTTATTTTGATTTCTTTTATCACTCCTTGCTAAAAAAAAAAGGTAAACTCAGTATTTAGTAACTTAACTATTTGTATGATTCATTTTGGTTACTTAATTATTATTTTTAAAATTACACCTAACGTTACGTTTTAGTTTCATTTTGATCATTCGTTATTAAAAAATTAAGGGTGATGTTGACATATCACCTTAATATAATGTCACATTATCAATGATTTTTTTTAAATGTCACATAATATTATTAATTTTTTAACATCGGATTATCAAATTGAAGTTAAAACATAACATTAAATATAATTTTGAAAAAAATAATTTAGTAACCAAAATGAAACTGTATGAATAGTTTGATGACTAAATACGTAGTTTATAGTGAAAAATAAATAGAATTGTTGACATAAATTATTTATTTAATAATGATGTGACAACGAAACCAAAATATAACGTTAGATCTGATTTTAAAAAAAAATAGTAGAATGACCAAAATATAATTGCAAGAATAAGTGAGTGACTAAATATATAATTTATATTTTCTAGCAAAAATATTACCCAGGTATTATTTATAAAAATAATATTTATAACTGTCACGTAGAAGGTAAATGTATTCTGGTAGAAGAATTATTTAAAAGCATTATTAGCACGTTTTTTTATTTACCAAAGTGGCATTGACTATAGAATAAAAAAGTAAAATTAGTTTAATTATAGGGTGATTAAAACTAAATTTTAAGTGTAAGTCTTATTACAAACTTTGTTTAGTCAAATGTTTTTTTAGTTAAATGTTTTTTAATTATAAGTGTAATATTAATTTGTTGATTAAGTTTTTTAGGGAGTATTATTTCTCACTAGTAGATTTTTTTATTGATAATATCAACTTTAATACCTAAATTTATTTATCAATATAGTAATATTGCATTCTGATTACATCTAAAATATTATTTTTATTAATTAATTTTTAAGGGTGTTATCCTTTTTCTAATTTTGGTTTCTCTCAATAATTTTGTGTTGTTTTTCTCTTTCTTTACTTTTGATTTTTGTTTAACCGATGGCGACACCAATTTTAATGTTGATTGTCGATTGGTGATAATTAAGTATGAAAAATGAAATTTAAACATGTTTATTGTGGGTGGAATGAATTTTATAGGGGTGGGGAAGGCAGAGGGCCAAGGTCAAGCATAAAAGCATATTTTATAGGGGATAGCGTCTCTGGAAAAGAATTACATTGATCAGTTTTCATCTCTTTACTCCATCCAAGAACGCTAATATTTCTTCATGTCCTTGTTGCTCGGCTAGAAGCCTCGGTGTCCAGAGACGAAAATCAGGTTTATCAATGTTGGCGCCTTGCTCGACAAGGAACTTGACAATTTCAAGGTTGCCTTCCCAGACGGCAGCATGAAGAGCTGTATAACCGGTGTGGCTCGGGTACGTGACATCGCCACTGTAATGAATGATTTTTTTGAAAAAGCTTAAGTTGTTTTGCTCAGCGGCAGTGCAGGCATAGTGACCTACATCTCCAGCGTTGATGTTTGCCCCATTTTCATTTAGTAGTTTGGCTACTTTATGATGGCCACCCAACATTGCCTCCCATAATGGTACAAATTCCTTCTGAATCTGCACAAATTACTTGAAATATGTTAATTGGATTTGAAGATGAGTGTTGATCATATACCCGAACCAGCTATCCGAGTGCCATACACGGATACTTCATGAACAATTCGAGACGAGAGACTACCTTTAAAGTTAGGATCTGCACCATAATACAGCAAGAGAAGAATGCAGTTCTCACTTCCTTTGGATGCAGCTATATGCTAATTTCACACAAAACAATCACAAAAATGTTAAAGGTTAGCATCACTGGCCTAAGAACTTAGGGTCTTGACCATATCGATTAGAAAACAATTTCACAAACCAGAGCTGTTCTTCCATAGTTGTCTTACTCGTTAGGATCAAGCCCTCTTCTCAATAGCTGATGCAACAAGAAGTCATCTCCTCTTAGTGCGGCAAAGCAAAGATCGAGAGGTAGGTCCATTCTCCCTTGAGCTAGCATGTTCACTCCATTAAAATGCCTTCCATAATCTGGTCATTCATGTCTTTCATATCCTGCACCAAGAAAGAATCCGGCATATTTCAATGCAAAAGGGTTCCATGGATACATTAGTAGTTAGGTCATATAATCATGTACAACATATATACCTGGAGGAGATTGTTCATGATTATAGTCTCATCTCCAACATTGACCTGAATGATATTTTGGAATGTGGTACTGTCTAGCCGCAGTAGTTGGCACAAGTGATTCGTAGGTACGGTAAAGAGCTGCGGCTGATAGAAAAGTACACCTATTTCACCGAAAATGTCACCAGCTTTTGCCTCTCTGACAACCTGAAACCCAAGTGGTGTTCAATTACATTAGGCTCATGACTATCGATCGACAAGGCTAGTACTTGATCAATGCAACTTACCTGTTCAACTTCGTTTTTGGAAACCAATAGATCCTGAGAAACAATACAAAACGTTAGTGACCATTTCGAGAGTGTTTAACTTGAATCAGATATCATACATAAACTATGGCATGAATCATGCAATCCAGGATCAAAATAAGAAATAATGGTTTTTTACCACAGCACCAGTGACAAGGATGTAGAAATCTGTGGGCGCTTCGTTCTGCAGGATGACATCTTTTGGAGGAAAATATTTGGCTTTCATCTCGGGTGCCCTGAGACACTAATTCACTGCGATGTACAAGGGTTCCATATGAACTAAAGAAAAGAGGTTAAGACAAAAGCATAGCATATTTCTAGTGTGATTACCAGATGTAAAAGCAAGTCATTAGAAACACCGTGAAACAAGTATACATTTTCAATGACAGAGTTGAAAAGATAATTCGAAATGCTTGATCAGATTGCTTTAGGAAGAGAATTGAGAGTCTCGCTTCCGAATCTGTCCTAAACTTCAGATATAAATGCTCAAGCATCTGATCTTGTAGGCGACAAGGCAATTGGTTCCGAAGAACAAAACTCGAAGCGGCTCGAAGGGTCTCCCTCTAAAGAGTCGAAAACACAAAACAAGAAAAGATTAGCACACAGATAAATACCCTCCAACATCAAAGCTAAACAAGAAATTTACTCACAAATAGTCTAGTTCGGGTGGCTGAATGGACAACCAAGTTCATCATGTTCCCAATCAAATACGCAAACAATTCGACATTAATAAGCATGTAGAAAACATCAAATGCCATCTCCCCTGTACTCACAGGATGAATATCACCTTATCCCACAGTAGTAAATGTAGTGATAGCCCAGTAAATTGATGTCACATATCGACTCAACAAAGTCTGTTTTTCTTTGAAATCGGCTCCGAGAACTACATCAATCCATGTTCTTCCAGGATCGTGAAATTTTGCAGCTAACAGATAAATGAAGTTTCCGGCATTATGAACAACAAAAAGCGTAATCTACAAAAAAAAACCATCCAGAGTTTCATCAATGCTGCTATGCATTACTAACAAAAAATAATCGGATAAAGTTGTTCATTTTGTTTCTTCTTGTACTCACACAAATAAGTTTGGAATACCGAACCCAAAAGTAGCTGTAGTTCTTGTCTTTCTCCAATCTGTTCAGAGCAACAGTAAGTATAAATATTTCAACAACATTCTAAAGCTAGAAAGCAAAGTGTACCTTGTAAACAAGGCACTAACTCAGCGGAGACGCCATAGGCGAAGCATGTTGAATATGCCATAAGAGCTTAATGGCTTAGGGGAAATCTTTTGAGCAAGTTCGGAGGGGATGGTGGATATAATGTCGAAAGTCAACCAGTATCTGCTGTACTTCCAAGCAATCTTCTTCCTGTAACATCCTCCATGCCGGATTAGTGATTAATTTGCAAAGTTTCAACATTTGGTGATTAAAGTAGAATAATTATATAGTTTAAAAATAATGGTTAGTAAATATGAAATGAATGTAAGGACAAAATGGTCATTTGTAAGGAAAAATTATAATTAAAAAAATGTTATGGGGTTATATTATAACCCACGTGGGGCTTGTGGAGGAAACAAATGTTTCCAGAATCCTCTCATTTCTTCTTCCTTCTTTCTTATCTTCACTCTTCTCTTCTTCCAAACGTGAAAACCCAAGTTTAAGGTAAGAATTTGAACCTTGGTAGTTTCTTTGATGTTTAGCTTGGAAATTGAAGTTTGGATGTTATATAAGCTAAAGGAAAGCTTATATGACATTAAGACAACAAGATAAATGTTTTAGAGATAGATTTGGAAAATGAGTTTTTAGATGAAATTTTGATATGGATGAGTTTTTGAAGTTTGAATAAGATTTTTGACTTGTCAATAAGCTAACTAAGAAGTATGAGGTGTTAGAATTCAAATTAGAACATGTTGAAATTTGGGTTAGATTCTTAAATTCTACATGGAGAATTAGATTTCTAAGTTTTAGAAATATTTAATGGATAATAATTAGCTTAAGTAAGAGTATGCAAGTTAGGAAATAAGAAAGAGGATGATATATGAAGTATTAAGCTGAAAAGAGTGGATTTTCGGGCATAAAAGAGGATTCTGGGCAGAGTGCATCGATGCATATTCATAGTGCATCGATGCATAAAGTTTAAAACCCAGAAATTATTTGAAGGTGTATCGATGCATTGGTAATGCATCGATGCACTCTTTTAAAATAGAAACATCGAATGCAATTAGTGCATCGATGCATAAGTCATGCATCGATGCATCCCAGTAATAATACAACATCGAATGCATTTTATGCACCGATGCATCAGTAGTGCATCGATGCATACCCTCATTAAAGGATGAAATTGGCTTTTCTATGAGTCTAAGGAATGATAGCTTAGAATATATTAATTAGTATACTGATAAGTATCATTGAATTATTATGTAGATACTGAGCCTACACGAGTTCGGGAACAATCTACAAGTAGGATCGATCGAGGAAAAGGCAAATAAATATAGGTGAGTGCATATGCATAGCATAATTATAGAAATATACTCCATTCTAGACTTGTGATAAGTCTAGATTTTATATCTTGGTACATGAGCATATTCTGTATTATGAGACATGACATGAGTTCATATAAAATGCATTATATGACATGACTATGTGGGAAAAGTTATGAGCTATGTGAAAAGGTAAGAATTTACATGTCTACGCGATATAGACTACGTGAAATGTAAAAGCCTATGTTATGTAGATGAGAACTATATGTATAGTTGGCATGCCAAGGGTAGAGGGTCTACGCGGTCCTTCGGGACATATGTATATTCTTTGGAACATGTGTGAAGTCTTGAAAGACACATACTTGATCCCTAGTATATGTATATGATTCTTAAGGAATTCTATGTGGTCCTTATGGACATCATTATATGGCACTACGGTGCAATTCTACGCGTTCCTTCGGGATATATATATATATATTATGTGGAACATGTGTGAAGTCTTGGAAAGACACATACTTGATCCCTAGTATATGTATATGATTCTTAAGGAATTATATGTGGTCCTTATGGACATCATTATATGACACTACGTTGTAATTCTACGCGGCACTTCGGTGCATTTATACGAGCTGTGGTGACAGCATAGTGCACAACCTCACATTACTCAGATACCTTAGGTTCTCAGTATGATATCATGGGCCAATAAACTTATTCATACAAATTCATGAATGCTAAAGTAATATGCTTACAGGTATGGATATTGATGATGTAGACTACATTGATTAAGTACATGTTTGCATCTCATTTCATATCATTATGACATGATCATTACATTGCTTTGTTATTATTATTACATTGCCTCACTAAGTCGATTACTTAGCGTGTGAGTGTTTCACACGTAGGATCCGAGAAAGTAGACGAGACAGGTTAAGCAGCTTGACAACATTACTCCTGCAACCACCAGATCAGAAGCAACTTAATCAGTAGGTCATTTTGTTATGTAAATGGCAGTTGACATGTAATTAAAGGGTTAAGTTGTGTATGCTCTTAATATTTTGGTAAACTTATATTACAATATGTATATTATCGTATTTTCTTAATATAAGTTCAAATATTTTGCTATTATTTGTTAAAAGTTATGTTTTAAAGTCAATGTAGTATCTCTGACTCATATCCGGGTCGGGTACGGGTTGGGGGTGTTACACTTCCGGTCATCGATAAATAAATAGTTGGCTTTATCCATGTATGCCACAAAGAAGGTGAGAACAATATCCAGGGCAAAGGATCCATTAACAACGTTATCCGTAATAGAAAAAACTGGGTGCCGTTTATGAAGGAACCTGAACTCGAATGGTGAAACCCAAGCGGTGTAGACGACCAGAATAACCAGAAAGTTCTGCATTACCCTGTAATAACACGCATTGACGATCATTATCTCCCACAAATATACACTGAGAAAATGGAAAACGAAAGAACCTAGAGCATTAAATGAAGAAGAAAGGTTTTTATTTTATTACATGTAACGGTGATCATGAGGAGAAACAGTGAATCTCCTGGGCTTGACTCGAAAATTACTTCAGTTTCCGAGGGAAGGAAGAACCCTTTTAAATGAACTGTAATATCTACTCTCCCGCTCGTCTCTTCTTCCCTCCACACCGACTCTCTCTCCCTCTCTGTCGCCATATTTTTGTTTATATGGGCAAAGCAAGAGCTTCAGCTTTATATTGAGGGAGTTTATGTGTGGGAGTTTGTTTGCTTACATGAAAACCATGTTGAGTTTGATTCCTAGTTTTTTCACTTCTCTGTCTCCTACTGGAGGATACACTCCTAGTAGTATACTTCTCTTATATATATAATTTTGATACTATTTAATGGAGTTTAAAAAATTGAATTAATTATTTTTTTAAAAATAACTTAGATGATTTGATAAATTTTTAATAGTATATGATGATTATAATAAAATATTTTTTTAGAATTTTTCATAATTATTGATAATACGTATACACACATAGAAGCAACTGTTTAAATCTATACCTTCTATGATGATTAATTTTTTTTAGTTGTGTTTGATAATTATATTAATTTTTTTATTGATTTAAAAACTTCAATAAATATTTAATAGTTAATTTTTCAATTTATAAAAATACACTTTGAACGGTTTGATTTATAAACAATAAAATAAAAAATATTAATAAATCTCATTTTTTTTAATTAAATGATAATATTTTGAGTGAAATTTTGATTCTGTTTGAATTTTGAATAATTGATATATTTGTTCGGAATTAATTTGTGTTTGAAAATTAATATTTTAAAATTATATAAATTTTGTATATTTATATAAAGTCTATCAATTTATAATTTATATAAAGAAATTGATTATTCATCAATTTGACATATTTCAATAGGATTCTTAAAACGATTTAAAACTGAAATCAAATTATTAAATTTTAATTAGTGATAAATTTTATAAGTACTAAATTTATATTATATAATTAATTGATTTAATGTAAAAATTTAAATACTAAATTTGATTATATTGTTTGATAAAAGTTAACTATTTTTTTTATATATTATTTTATTTTTTTAAATTTTATAAATATAAGCGATTATTTGATTGAGTTAAGTAAAAAGTTGAGTTAGTTGAGTTGACGAATTATATTTTATGAATCAAGTTTTATTTGAAAATTTTTCAAGTTGAATTTATGGCATTTAAATTAAAACGAGTTATTCAAGTTTTTGTTCAAATTTAATTATAATTATATACTACCATATGATATTATCATATACCTAGAACTAGCAGGACGTGCGGGTTTATATGCTTCAGGACGTTTCTTGATCGGTTGTGCACCTTAATAAGCCTTAAAACCACGCCTTGTGAGAACTCTAACTCATCAAAGGATGGATCAAGCCCTCAAGACTTCGAATGATGTGAAAGATTTAACACTAACGTGGCCACTCAAGCCACCAAAGTTGGACAATAGTGTGGAAGTGTAAATATTATCGTGGATACTTTAGCCACCACGAGAGGCAACAAATACAAAGAGAATTGAGAACAAAATAATAGAGTAAATGCTCAAAGCTTTATTACTCTATCAAGAGAATAAATGGAATGAGACATGAGATGATTCAAATGAGGAAGGACGACTCTCTATTTATAATTAAACTTCCACTCAATAAATAGCCTAGATCTATTTACATCAATAACTAAGATTAACCCACATCATACAAGATCCCTAATCTAAAAAAACTAAACTCAATCTTATATAATCACGTCAATTAGTTGGAAACTTCCTTGGATAAAGATCCACTTTGAATATGGCAAGATCTTTCTAGAATATTCTCTGATATGATGTCAAATTCCTTATCTATAAGGGAAATGTGAACGGACTCCACAGTATTCTCCAAGTGATTGGTCAAGTTTGGTGGTATTGCCAAGCCCGACACTCCATAACCTATTTAATGGATATTTACACCAATATCTCGGACACAAATGTGTGAGTCATGACATTCTTCCCAATCGAACCTAGAGTCATCTTTGTCGTTCCAATCGAACGATCTTGGACAAGATCACTTTGGATACTTCTCGATGTCTCGATTTGTTACAGTTCTCCCATATGAACTGTTTGTCTTGGCTCATGCCGCCATGTAACATCACGATCTCTTGCGCCTTTCCTCGCATCAACTAATATTCTATCCTTAGTGATGTGATATTATTAAATATTGGGTTTGATTTAATTGATTTAATGATATTAAATCATTTAATTGATTTAATTGTTTTAAATCAATTAAATCTACATATGCATGAAAATGTTTTTTCTTTTTACGAATAGGACTAGTAATCAATGGCGGGCGACGTGTTATTCAGGATAGATATGTGTCTATCTTGAAATCCAAAACTTTTTATATTAGTCGTTCATTTTATTGATAGTGTTCATCCTAAAATTCTTTTTTTTGCTTACTCCATATAAAAATTTTCTATTATTAATATATGTGTGTCCACCCTAAAAAAAATTTTTGGATCCACCACCGCTAATAACCACATATTTTATGAAAAAACAATAATCTAATTTTTAAACAAACAATAAGCTATTAGATTATCCATATGATAAAATAAACTTCAATCTTAATTTAATATCTTAAAACGTAAAATAAGATTTTGAATTTAAAGTAAAGCGAGGTGTACACCATCACTTAATTATGATGAAATTTTAATTTAATTATTGATATTTTTATTTTATTAATTTTATTAATTATTTATTTAAGACATGTTTTTCATCATTAACATTTGATGGATAAATTGATGCGATAATAAATGAGTATAATTATATATTTGATATTCATTATTTATATAATCTATCAAATTGATTCTTATTTTAATTTAAATTTTGTTATTCGGTCAAATAAAATATATAAATAATAAAAATTAAATAAAACTAGTAAAATATAAATAATAAAAACCAAATATATAATGATATCAATTATATTAACTACCAACTCCAAATTAAAAGATAAATGTTTTGTCCTAAAATAAAATTGAGTGCTAATATATAATTTTCCTTTATACTTCAATAATTTATAGGACAGATTACTTTAAATACCATCAAATTTTATTCGACGACTCGTTTAAACTACTGAACTTTTATTTTTTTTAATTTAGCATTGCACTTTAGTTTTATGTTCAATTATGTCACTCTGTCGTTAAGTCATTAACGATACGATAACATGGCTAACGATTGATGACGTGACATGTCACAACAAAACGACTTCGTGTTGGTGTAGTTGTTCTTATGCCTAAAATGTCGCTTTTTTTATACAATGAACTTTAGGGGCGTATTGATTTTGCCACTAAACTTTTAAATAATTTACTTTTTTGGCACTGCATTTTTCGCCCACAATCGTCAACCAATTAATGTATGTCACTGATCATCTTTCGCGGTAAAATCAGTACCAAAATATTTACATTTCACTCTTCATTCTTCTCATATGATTAGTTTTTCACGAAACACACTCAAAATCAATCAAATTAAACAATAACATCTATCATTTTTTAGATGTTCCGAGACTTTATTAGATTTACAAGATTTGGTGTGTTTATTCAAAAATCTAAATAGTAAAAAAAATATTATTTTGAGAAGACAAATATTATTCCTCAAAACTGGCATCACCAGACGATCATTAAAAGAGATTAGTGTATTAATACATCGAACTTTTAAATGAATTTTCATCGATTTTGAGTGGGTTTTATGAAAAATCGAACCTAAGAGAAAGAAAAATGAGTAAAATATGAATGTTTCGATATTGGTTTTTGCCATAAAATATGACGTATGACAGTGGTGCTTGGCTGTCAGTGACCGGAAAGTACGATGCTAAAAAGAAATTGTTTAAATGTTCAATGACAAAATCGATATCCCCATAATATTTGGTGACTAAAACAACGTCGTTTTAGGCATCAGAATAACCACACCAAAACAACGTTGTTTTAATGTGACAAACTATATTAATAACCGTTAGTCATGTCAACATCTTATTATTAATTTAAATATAGAGTAATATAATTAAATTTAAAATTAATATTAAAGTTTCATTGATATAATCGAATTAACGAACAAAATTGATTATATCTAAATTAGTTTTCACTGATTTATATTTGTATTATACTCCATATGCTATCTTTTGAATCATATGTCAATTACTCTCTAATATTATATATTAATTGATCATCCCAGACTCATACAGAACCTCCATAGACTAGATCTGCTCTCTGCTTCCATTTACACATTTTAATCTCCCACCTTTCTTCAATTCTTCCCTTCTCATTTTCTTCTCGATTCGATTTCTTCTATTTTATGGGCACCACATCCAACCCCATGCCCACCGCTTCTAATTCTTCGCGCTCCAACCTATAAATTTGTTTCCCCTTTTTAATCTTGATAGGATTTTGATCTCCTAAAAAAAATGAGGGTGGCCAAGTCTCAGGTATGGCAGCCGTGCAAGAAGAAGAGGCCTTTGATTACTTGCAAATTTTAGAAGAAACATACTGGAAAACAAGGGGGAAATTAATTAAGAGAAAAAAAACCCAAAAGGATTTGGGGGGAGGAAGTGATGGCGACTCGCAGTGGCTCATCGAGCCGGACATGTGTGGGGAAGTACGAGTTAGGGAGAACGTTGGGAGAAGGAACATTCGCGAAGGTGAAATTTGCGAGGCATTTGGAGACCGGAGAGAATGTTGCGATTAAGATTCTTGACAAAGAGAAAGTTTTGAAACACAAGATGATTGATCAGGTAACTTCTTTTTTTTCCAGTAATAAATCTCTTTTTAAGTAAATGATAGTTTAGATTAATTAACAGTTGATTTGGTTTTTCTTTTCTAATGTTCAGGGGGTTGATCGATTTCCATATAATTGAACTAATCACTGATTATAGGTTACTTTAATGATTTTTCTGGCCTTTGATTTTTTTTTCTTTTAGTTTTTGATTAATCTTGATGCTAAGCATTGTTTGACTTATAATTTCATTTTTTTCTCTCTTAGTTCCTTTTATTGATTTTTTGATAATTTTTTCTTTGTTTTTTCTTGTAACTGAATTATGAATTTTGATAAAAAAAAATGATGATTTAGTGATTGATTGGTTGTGGAACAGATAAAATATTAAAAACTAAACAATGGAGCTTTTATCACCCCACATCCTCTAAAAACAGTCAACTTAATTTTTGAAAGAAATAATATTAATAATTTCTCATTTGATTAACTTTGGTGCTCCATAATGATTTACATATTTGAATTAAAAAAAACGTGATTCATTGTTTCAAAACTATCAATTTTTCTAGACTTTTTTCAGAATATAAATCAGCTTGCAGTAGAAGGTATGATACAATATGTAAGGTAATTAAATACACGAAATTTTTTCTACTGGTTCAATTCCCCTCCATGCTATGTTACTCAACTTAGGGATACTAGGCTTTTAGTCTGACCCGAGGTGAGTGTTGGATACTAGTATGGGCCCGACATAGGTATGGTAAACATTGTCTAAGTTTTGTCATATATTTGGAGGACCAAGCTTCCATACTCATGTCCGAATATTTGTTCATGCAAGTGCTTACACAATATTTTAGGGGAAATGAAGAGTCTAGATATCATAGCCGCTATGTTGGTGGCAATTATAACACGCATTATTTATGAGCTTGACTTAGTACTGCATTTTTAAATGTTCTGAACTGAAATTAGCTTGTTTGGATGTCTACCATTTGTTTACTCATTCTACCCAAAGATGGAAAATTATTCTTTCACATGGTAATAAAAGGATAAACCTCCAATTCGTATAAAAAAAATCTGTGATAAAATGTTCCTTTTAAAATATTTCTGTTTTGAATTAAAAAATTTCTTTGAATACCATTTCTCTTTTACCTTGTGTTTGTATACTTTTTATCATTCACAGGTTTTTTCCACTTTGAATCTGATTTCCCTTTTGTGTTTACTACATTGTTCTTTCTTTTTGCCTTTTCAGATTAAGCGAGAAATTTCAACAATGAAACTCATCATCCACCCAAATGTCATCCGCTTGTATGAGGTTTGCCACGTGGTTTTACTCTATCTATCTCAATTTAGTTACATTTTTTATCTCCATGCATTTCTTCCTTGCTCCTTGTTTGCTCTCTTTATATTCGGACTGGCATTTAACCACTTGGCTTTATAATCAATACAGGCAACGTATGTCTACATTTATTGGTAACTTACAGCAGTATTCTTGATGCAGGTGATGGCTAGCAAGACAAAAATTTACATTGTTCTGGAAATTGTGACTGGTGGTGAACTTTTTGACAAGATTGTAAGATATAGATTGAAACAAATTTGTGTTTACTCTTGGAATGTTAAAGTGTTTCAGGATTCAAATCTCAGCTGGGCATCAATTTTTTATTACTGCATATTAATCTGGCATTTTTGTCTTGTTATCTCCTCTGCCAGGCTAGCAGAGGGAGGTTAAAGGAAGATGAAGCTAGAAAGTATTTTCAGCAGCTTATTAATGCTGTTGATTACTGCCATAGCAGGGGTGTTTACCATCGAGACCTCAAGGTACAGTAAATATACTGTGTTCATTAGCTTTTTTCCTATAACAGTTAAATATGTAAATTTCTTTAATAAGCATAGCTTTTTTTTTTTAATTTGCAGCCAGAGAATTTGCTGCTGGATGGTAATGGAGTTCTTAAAGTTTCAGATTTTGGTTTGAGTGCTTTACCTCAGCAAGTTCGAGTGAGTTTGTTATATGAAATTTCTCACTTTCTCTTAATGATAATAATTGTCCAAGATTATGTTTGTTAAGGAATACTTTTATGACTGCTTTCTCTGTGTTATCTCATACAATCCCTTCCCTTTTTCACCGCAGTGAAACATGACTTTGTCCCCACTTTGCATGTGTGGTTTTAGTCTTGGTTGGTCTTGAATTTTTTTCAAAATTGATTATCTTACCCTTTTCATATAGGAGGACGGGTTACTTCACACAACATGTTGAACACCAAATTATGTTGCTCCAGAGGTACACTGCTTTTGTTGCAATGAGAGAAAAGATTCTTTTTCTTTAATTTTTTTGATAGAAATAATAGGCCTCATTAAAAACCTCCTTCTTGGTTACCTCTTGAAAGAAGTATCTAGCGGAAGGAGGAAAAGAGTGCCTTAGTTTTATAAATAAAGAGAGTATTACATAACATTACAACAAAGACCTAACAATTAACCTATCCCATCCTTAGCTAACTTATCTGCTTCCCAATTACAGCCCCTAGGAAAAGATTCTTTTTCTTTATGATTCATTAGTTTTTTATTGCTTTTGTGTTATCAATTTTTAGGTGATTGAAAATAAAGGCTATGATGGAGCTAAGGCAGATTTGTGGTCATGTGGTGTGATACTCTTTGTCTTAATGTCTGGTTACTTGCCTTTTGAGGACTCCAATATAATTGCTCTGTACAAAAAGGTTTTTTTTCCTTCCTGTTTCCATTTCTTGAAGCTCTATTTCCATTTTACCCGAACACTTTTGCACAATAACTGTCATGTATTATCATGTAACCATTGACACATGTTAATTAAAGAATCAAATGGGTTCATATTCTGGACATAATCAATTTTCCCTTGGTAAATATTGATTTGGATCCTATTGTTAGCCAGTCTCCAATTTGCATTTCTTCAATCAACATTATTATTGAAAATATTATGAGTCTTAGTTATTGGTGATCAGTTGTCTTAAGAAACCTTCAATTCTTGCATTGAAGTAGTTATAACCCATAGCAGGTAGGACAGTGCTGTGGGGAATGTCAATAAGAAAACAAATATGCACAAGAGAACGATGCTTTTCATGTTTGTATCTATGTATAACAATCCTGTCACGCTGCTGATTAGTTAACTTGTGTCTTCTATATTTAAAATTTTTACGGGACTGCAGGACTTCAGTTGTCCTCCATGGTTCTCTTCAAATGCCAAAAAATTAATCAGGAGAATCCTGGATCCTAACCCACTTACAGTAAATTCTTTTCTCTTCCCCTTTCCCTGTTTTTTCTTTAGTTCTCCCTTTATTATTATTTTTTCTAGTGGTATTTTTTAATTCATTTTGTGCTTGAATGGTAGTGAGCATTTTTAAGTTGTGTTTTTTGGGTGCAATTTTCACTCTATTGGTTGTGATTAAACCAGAGGATAACAACTGCTGAGCTTTATCAGAATGAATGGTTTAAGAAAGGATATATACCACCTAGGTTTGAGCAAGCTGACGCTGCTCTTGTTGATGTGGATGCCATTTTCAATGAATCAGGGGTAAGAAGCATGTATTTTTGTATATGGGAAGTGGTTTTTTGGTGTTGATGGAATGGGATGAGTCAGTGCACATGATTTTGCATAGTAGGATTCTCTAAACCTTCTTGTTGAACGGCGGGAAGAAGGGCCTGCACTACCTGCTACTATGAATGCTTTTGAACTTATTTCAACATCTCGGGGTCTCAACCTCGGTAGTTTGTTTGAGAAGCAAATGGTATGTTAACCATTTATATCGGACTGGCTATGTAATAATAGTAAACAAAATATGGAAAATGGACTTCTGAGAACTTTTTGATTTATCATGAAGGTTCCTCAAATAACTTTTTTGAACCAGAGAGTTGTACGAAAATGATTTTAACCTTTTAAAGTATGCAATATATAATTAACCTGTTATATTCATTGTTTATTGCTCCTTTTTATCTGATACCAAAAATTTAGTTCTCGAGGATGCAGCCCGGTTGACTTACTGATAAAAAAAAGGTCTATGCTATCTGTCTAGTCTGATCGGATATATGCTGTCATAATTGCATACTTTATTAATGCCTTGGGATATTATTAGTCATCTTACTCTATGTTTACATTGAAAGATAATGTGATTGCAATTTCTTCCAATTACAGGGTCTTGTTAAACGGGAAACGAGATTCACATCAAAACATCCTGCTAATGAGATAATCTCGAAAATAGAAAAAGCTGCAATGCCCTTGGGTTTTGATGTGAAGAAAAATAACCACAAGGTTTAATCTCTTTCCGACTTCTGCTTTTCTTTTTTTTCGGTACGTTTAATATTCCAAAGAAATTTGGATTAATGAACTTATGTTTATTGTTTAAGTGAAGAAAATTTACCCATTTCTTGATTTATTACTTTTTTCAGTATTAGCCATGGTTCTATATCTGATGGACACTGATTGAACTCGATTCAGTCGTGGTTGTTGCTTTTTACCACCCTCATTTGGTAAAAAGATTGTTTGGTGCCAAATTCTTTCACATGGGATTTGCTTTAGGCACTTCAAATCTGTTACTTGGATTCATGTGTGTATCTGACACAAATATGGCCAGATTTTTCTGACCTCATATATTTGAAGGACTCATGGAAGCCCTATTTTATATTCATTTGTCAGAAACAAATGTCATGCATGGGTACTTCAAAGAAAAATGAAGACTCGGTACGACATAGCTTCAAATATTTATTTCTTTGGGTCTTACTTTCTGAAAACGAAAGATCCATGTGTAACTAAATTGAGATGGCATATAATCATCAAAAGTTAAATTATTCTCTCATTTCTAACGAGTTCCTTTTTACCCATCTCAGATGAAGCTTCGTGGAGAAAAAACTGGACGTAAGGGTCATTTGGATGTTACAACGGAGGTACGCCTCTTTCAGACTTTATCTTTTGAGGATAGTATCGGTGCCGTCATTTAAAGTTGTTTAAAACATCATTGTAATGATCAGATGTGTAGTTCCCCCAACATTGCCTCTTTTCCCATTCCAGGTTTTCCAGCTGGCTCCTTCACTTTGCATGGTTTAACTTCGTAAATCTGGAGGGGATACCCTGGAATTTCACAAGGTATTATACCATATGTTAATATGCTGCCATGTTTTTTGCTCATTAGAATATTCTCCTATTGAATATTAATTCTTCGTCTATGGGTAGTTTACTCGCTTTTGTGAATGATGGTCGGATATGGGTACATGTTTCATGTTTGAGACTTATTTTTTCTTAGTTTTTCCATATATTTGGAGGACCTTACCCTCATACTGATGTTCAAATGTGTCGGATACGAATTTCAAGCACCGGTATTTTAATAGAAATGAAGTGACACCGGTTACTACGGTTACTTCCAACCATGGTCACTTTATCATGTAAAGGCATGCAAAGCATGTCTATTGGTATTCCATCTGATTTTAGGCAAAATGACAGCTTTAGTCCCTATTGTTTACACTTTGTCTTTTTGGCCCCTTTTTGGGGATCACTTTAGCTCTCAACTTCCAAAATTTAGTTAAGTTACTCTTTTTGGATGAACAAGATGACTGGGCTACTAAAAGTTTAACGTCGTCGATGCAACAACCCACCTGGTAGTCTATGTATATTTCATAAAAGAATCATAAAAACATAAATGTTATTAAAAAATGGGAAAAGTTGGGAGTTAAATTTTATCATTATGAGCACTCTCAATTTCTGTTATCTTCTTTTGACCTTTTTCTCTCTTTTTTGGCTTTAAATTACCTTGAATTTACAATCCGCTTTCTTAAATCTTCAGTTCTATAATAATCTCTCGACTGGGCTGAAAGATATTATTTGGAAAACGACCGATGAAGAAAAATCGGACAAAAAGAACGGTAAGTATTTATACCTGCAGGTAAAAACATGTATGTTACTCAGATTTTGATGTAGGCGTCGAACATTGTTTTTCCTATAGGGACATGTTTAATTTTTCAAAGGTTTTTATGTATTTTGAGTATACAGTTGTGCAGTGACAGAATTCGACATTTTTTGTTGAGGCTCATTCAAAAATGTCTAAATTTATTAGAGTTAATAATAAATTATTATATATATATTTGGGGGTAAAGAATACTTTTACCATTTTCTCAACTTAAAAATTTTCAAATATTTCGAGGGAACAATGACCCCATCCCTATTATTCCCTTTTACATTGTCTCTATATTTTTTTTAAATATTATGGGATGATTACAATGTAGTATTGCTTAAAATTTTCTAAACCTATCGATAATGCGCACACACTGCAAATACAAACCATTCGAACCCGGATATTTAAGGAGAACAACATGAGTATGTGTAACGTAGGGGTTGACCATAAAACTTTGGTTTTGTCTCATTGCCTTTTATTGCAGGGGAAGCAGCTGCGGCTGGCCCCTCAACTCCTTCCCGGTGACTGGTGTTTCCTGCAATGTGCATTGGCTGCTGCTATTCAAGTGTGATTATTTATTTATAATTTATGTTGGACACTCGAAGCTTGTAATAAAACATGTCAAATAGAAAAGCAAACATGTCAAATATATGTTGTTGTTTTTAACAATTACTACTTAGGGGAGAGGAAGGAAATTTTTTGCTCCTAACTTACGGGAAATGAGAGGTGTCAAATGAAATATTTTAATCTTTTGTTCAAGAGATTGTTGACAAACATGTTTAAATTTGATCTGGATAAATACCAATACCTATTACGGGTAGAAAGATAGAGATTGAAACAAATAACTCGTGGGCTAGAATCAAAAAAATAAGAACTTAAAGCATTAAATGGCTTGTATCCATAGAACATTTGACGTGACATAGATAATGAATAAATAGGAGTTAATGTCATTCCAATTGTCATTACGAAAGTAATTAGTATTTTTAATGATAAATAATAAATAATATAATAATAATTAGTAATTTTTATATTTATATTTATACTATATGGGAGCACATAAGAACTTTAATTGGGTTGTCGAAACTAATCAAATAATATATATAAATTGTATATAATATTCAATATATAATTAAATTAAATCAAAAAGAAAAAATAGAATTAAATTTATTTTAATAACCCTGATTTTCCTTTTTTTTTAAAAAAAAATCATCGATTTATTTAAACCATGATCATGAGCAAGTACGTTAATATACTCCTATTGATGAAGACATGATCTCTCTGGATTCCATTGAATATCAATAGGTTGACAAACACATTTAAATTTTTATAATATAAACGCTTAAACTATTCATTTTTAAATTTTTATAATATAAACGCTTAAACTATTTAAATTAATATGAATATGAAATATTTGAGAAACAATTATTACCTGATAAATATATGAACATGAAATGGACACCGAATTGTTTTTCTTCAGTGGAGATGTAGAACATCTCAGGTCATATGTTGAGTGTTTTGGTTTGACCATCATGATAAGGATGAGAAGTATCGGCAGTGTGAATTTTCTTCAACCATGTCATTCTTTGCGTAAAATGACAAACGTGAAATTAAATTTTAACACCCCTTACTCGATCAAGAAGCTTGATGTATACATGCATTTATATAGAAAATCGGATGAAAGAATCATAGAAAACAACAAATGCATTATCCTAAATAAGCTCAGGAAGACCACCTTGTTACCCCATGATAAACGCACCTATTTGTATAGAAAATTTTACAATAAATTTCTACTTTCCATTGAATGTTCAGACAAGAAAATTGTCATATTAGATGTATCCGACACTCATTGGTGTGTTGAACCTCAAATTGCCATATTAGATGTCTCCGACACTCATTGAATGGTGTGTTGAACCTCAAATTATCATGTAAGAAACATTTCAGACAACCCATCTAACTTGGGGACAAACAAAATACCACTTCTTATAATTTACATTCTCTTCTTAGTACACTGAAACTGTGATGAAGGTTCCATCAGACAATGGTACAAAACCTGAATTTCATCCCATCATGAAGACTCCTCTTGAAGCTCCATTTTACATATGGAATATTCCCTCCCAAACAATAAAAATTCCTGCACGTCACACAGAGATCGTTCGTTTGAATGAAATGAGAAGTCCCCAAAGGCAAAATGAACAGAAACTTGAAACAATGAAGTAATCTAAGGATCCATGCACTTCCAAGATAATTGGAATGAGTTAGCTGTCAAATACCACTTTTATATCATCAAAACTACAACAAATGAAGAATTCAATGTCATTCTCTTGATAACATATTCTTCATTTTGGAGGGCTATGTTTATACTTTTAATCTTATTAAGGCCCATTATAATGTAAATGCCAGTGAAATGCAATTTATCCTTTATGTTTATCGTAGATAGATGCTACGCTACTCTGACTCTTTTTTTTTTGGAGTAGAGTAAGACATATATCAGGAAAGAGTGCAAGGATATGACCCTCCAAGGGCGTGAAAAACTTGGAAAAAATTGGACATACTGGTGTCAATCACATACTCATATCCGACACTTGCACACAAAGTTCGAGTTGGACTAACATAGGATGTAAGGATGATTTTTTTTTTATTAATAAGGACGAAAAATTTTCTCAAGAGGAATGAACAAATATATAGTAAACATCTTTTACTAACTTGCAATTGTTGCTGACTGAATAGATTGATGAAACCTGTCTCGGAACTCGAGACTAGCTCAATCAACTGGTCATGGCTTTCAAGAGGATTGCCCGACTCCATGAGTGAAACAGAAACCTGCAAATGAGTCAAGTGGTTAGAACAATAAATTAAAATGGTAAAAGTTATGAAATGAATGTGCATTCCGCAACAACTGCTTTCTTCTTTCTTTGTTTCCTTTCATTACATTGGTTAAATTTAAAATAACATTTCCACAATCATGTTAATTTTTTTCATCTAGAGGCCCCATTTCTCTTAATTTTTGCAAAATAAACAGTGACAGTTAAAACAGGGAAGTATAGAGTATATAACTGGACCAAGAAAACAAAGTCCTAAACGAAAAAGCTGTCACTTTGAAAAAGAATCAAATGTAGCCATGTTTAACACATACGAAATGGCATATCTAGTGTCGCTAACCAGAGACATAATTTTACCTTTTGAAGCCATAACATTTTGATATGCTTAGGATTTACTATTGCTTTTACTTTCCCCTTTGTCTTTTGAGAAAGACTTCGTTTTAATGAATCATCAAGGCTTGTTAATTTGATTCTTTTCAGCTTTTAAAAGCAAGGAGACATTTTTTTCCTGTAACAATGGTGCCTATATTTGAACAAGGAGCCTCAATCTTCCATATAAAAGTTTACCTGCATGCATCGGAGAATGACTTCTGGAATACAACACCTACGACAGAGGCCCTGCACAATATATGTTGCAGGCCCTTCCAAGGAACCATCTTTGCTTGAAAACCAAGCATCTAATCGGGAAATCTCCAATGTTACTCCGGGTTGGAATCTAGCAAGCTCACCTGTATTAACAAGCTCAATCAATATAGAAAATCTGCGTAGATCATGTTCCTCACTTGGGACTTGACATAGCATATTTCCTTCTTCACTAGTTATTATATCATACAAGACTCGAAAAGAATAGGTTCATGCATGTAAATTACAATGAATGCATGACAAGTATAAAGCAACTATGACAGTCTGCAAACACAAACATGCATAGCAGATTGGCATCTTCTTAGTTACTTACCTTTGAAGCCAGCGGCCATGACAGCACCCAAAAGGCCACCATCATTGAGGATGTGTGGACCAATTCCGTCACCCTCAACTGCCAAGCAGCGTAATGTGACCTCAATGCTGTAGATGAACCGTGAAGAAATGGCAACATTTACCTTCAACATAAAAAAATTAATATCACAAAAATGGAAAGTATGAAAAAAACAGAATTTCATGAACCTAAGCTAAGCTCATTAAAGCCAAGCAAAACTTTGGGGGGGGGGGGGAAATATTATATGTTGACAGTTTAAAATCATCTAGTGAGTAGTGACATAAACAGTATTCATTTTCTTAACATCCTTCATTTTCTTTCCCAATTTCTTATGGTTTGCAAAGTTATATACTAAACAAGGCTTCTATCAGTTATGTCACTCCAACTTTATTTTTCTTTAAGTACTTGTGTCTGATACATTTTTGGATATAGATTTGGGGATGACTCGAAGAACCCCCAAATGTATGGAAAAACCTGGGGAGAAAAAATGAAGATATCCACGTCAAATACAAACCCGGATATGACACCCACAACTAGATCCAAGTAAAATGGCCAATCAGATCATAGTTCTTCCTTTCCAATACATACAACTAGAAGGATTGTTTTCCTCACTCGACCTGTCATGCAAACTTACTCTGACCCATACTCTCAAGGTCTTTGAGAAACAAAACTTCAATAAATGATATCACACCATCTCACATAAATCTGTAGCTATGCAATTACCACTATGAGTAAGAGGAGTTGACAGACTTGAAGTATCCAATTTCCAAGACTTCCTTCGGAGAGATACATATCTTGGAATTTAATTGTTAAACATGACGAAATATAACTTACTTTTTCCTACCAAAAAAAGAAATATAACTTACTTTTATAAAAAGCTAAATCATTTGGGCTTCGGAATTGCAAAAATAACTAGCATATGAGAACAACAATTTAATATCTGCACATGGGCAAGAAAGTTGTTTTAAAGGAAGACAAGATGGAAAAGCATACCATTAACTGACGTTCTGAGACAACTTCCTCAGTCACTGAAGAGTAAAGTGCACTCATTAAAGCAGCACAAACAGTAGCATCTGGACACATGGATTCACCGGAAGGCAAGCGGAGCATTGCAGTGGCGTGCAACTCAAGAAATAGAGGCTCCATTGATTCATTTACATGCTCCACCAAAGAAATCAACCACGGTTTTGTTTTCCCTATTATAAAACGTTAAAATCATTAACCATCAAAGGCATCAACATGGTGAGAGCAAAATGGAAACAAAGCCATCCTATACTTGCGGACAAAATATCTCCTTCTGTCAGAAGACTGCTTTTGGTGCTTAGAAGAAGATAATCTAATTTACTTACTCAGTAGCAACGAAAAAGACAAATCCAATGTCTCTCTGGCAGCCATTATTGATCTTTCCTTTTCCTCTACTGAAAGTTCTTCGGGAGAAACATCAGCATTCTCTAATTCAATTTTGAGCCAGTTGCGATAGGTTGCATCACAGGCATAGTATTCACTCTATTTAAAAAGAAAATGAGGATATACGGAAGAAAGTAAATTAAGAATTACCAAAGCCAATAGTATATGTATGACATGTACAAAAGTAAAAGCATACCCAATCTTGAAACTCTTTCAGATTCTCGGAAATATATTCCTCAAACTTTTCAGAAGTTTCAGAAAGCTGTTTCAAAGGCTCAGCAAGAAAACTAAGCAATTCATGAGCACCAATGGGCATTGCCGGGACTCTCCACATAGAAATCAAAGCGAACTCCCGGAATAATATATTGCTATGTGAAAAGAAATGATGGTCAAATGTCAGTCAAACAGAGGACCTCACCGACCAGGTTAAACCAGAACTGGGATAATTTGAAGTAATGCATAAAAAGCTTTCCTAGTTGAAGCAAAAATTATAAATGGTACAATAAAAAAAGAAAAAAACCAAATTCAATTTCTGACAATAACTTTAATAAAGAAAGAAATACCTGTGTATCAATGCTCGCAAAAGAAGTTTGGCACTAATATCTTCAACATCAGTAATTGTGGACGGAGGTGTAAAGCAGAGCCATTGAACAACCAAAGCTTTTTGAAGACTCTGAAGCCTATGTTGCTCCACAACATCAGATGATTCATCAAATTTTCCAACTTTGGTTTCTCGTGATCGTGACAAAAGCCTGTTATCATGCCAAAACGTTTCAACTTTATTTGAAATGAATGGATAAAAAATGCCTCGAATATATGCTTCAGAAACACAGCAATACCTCTCAATAATTTCTTGAAAGCTTCCTTTTGAATCATCCCCTTGAGAAAATGGCAAATACTCCATGGCAGAAAGGAAGATTTTATATTTGACATGCACACTGTTGCCAAGGAAAGAAACAAACCGTTGCGAGTAGAGATATATGGAGAAAGAATAGAACAGCTCAGATACAACTTAAACAGATAGCTATATGTTTTCTGTTGCCAAGGAAAGAAACAAACCGTTGCGAGTAGAGATATATGGAGAAAGGATAGAACAGCTCAAATACAACTTAAACAGATAGCTATATGTTTTCTGTTTCTCTTTGACATGCATACTAGTCACATCTCAAACTAATATAAGCAACAAATGAAAAAACTTTCTTTTCTCTTCCCCAAATTTATATATTAATATGCATAATTCTAGAATAGCAGCTCAAGAAAAGTTTGGTTATTATTCTTCTTTGTTGACTAATGTACAATATAGTGAAAACAAATATGCAAGTCACTATTATCCATGAAGGCAAAACAGCCTGACAATTAAATGTACCCAATAACAAAATGAGGCCCATCATAAATACTCAGTAATTAAGAACAGCAGAAAAAACGGAAAGAAAACATATAGCTATTACCTGCTATTAAGCCTTAGCTCCATCATGTGCACAAAGAGGTCAATGCAACGGTGAGATGCAAGCTGAGAAGCATAAATCCCAACCAATTCTTCATGATGCTTTGAAAATAGAAACAAAGAATACCTGCAATTTATATTCCAATCAAGACATACAGAGCAAATTAAGTCAACTTCCCCATAAACAGAAGGAGCTTTCCCATAGAATACATATTAAAGGACATAGAAGTTCATGTTTCTGATTTGAATTCACTAAAACTAGCAATGCCTCGTCAGAATAAATTTGCATCGCTGTTATGAGAGCTGTGTTAAGACCACAATTTGAAATGACTTACATGTGAAGAATACGATCGCCAACAGTCATAAGCTTCTCTCTGAAGGTATCAATAATTTGCTCGGCAAGTATATATCTAAGAACAAGTACTATGTGTGCGCCGAACCGAATCATCTGAGGATCACGAGGCCTGGAAGAAAATAAGACCCGTGTGTAAGAAAGAATGATTCCACACAACTGAACAAATACCATTGGTTTCAACTTTTCCTGCACTACCAATAAAACTAACAGACCTGCAACCATTGTTGAAGGCATATTTATAAGAGTTAGCTTAAATAGGAAGAATCAATAGACATCATAGAGCTCGTTCTCGGCCTGATGTACTTCCCATTACAATTGCTTCTATTCTATTAAAAGAGAAATGTGCACTGCCTAGTGCACTGGTTAATCTAGCATTAATAGAAAGAAATGCTTAATAAATGCAACATTTTTTCTTGAATTCAGTAAAAGTAGTTTATTGAAAAAATTCCTAAAATTTTGATAACAGAATCTTTAACAGGTGCCTATAGACCAGACCCTTTATGAAATGCTTGTTGATGTGGCTTTCAAGAAGAACTACCTGGAGATGTTTTGCTCATCTTCTGAAGGAGCTATCCACGACCATATAAGCTCAAGGAGATGCGGTATATTTCCTAACATTAGATTCATCTGTCGAGAAATATAATGTTAGAGAAGCCAACAAAATTTTATTGAACTTAATGGGAATCCATTAAGAAAGGAAACAAGACCTAATTCCAAACAAACGACTTTTGATGTGCATGTGTCTAGAATGAACTACAAATGCTCTAAGAAATAAAATTAATCTCCATGTATGTCAATGGTGCATATATGTTAATGGGTACTTCGATCCAGGAAGTGAAACTAGTGAATCCAATGTAGCTAAGATCAAACTTCAATGACGTAAACAGAGTCGAGTTCAACCTGATTTCTCTAAGAGCCAGATGAGTGTGAACTTTTCAATTCATAATCCCACTGCAAAAGAATCCATTTATTTTCATCTAGAACAGCTAGCTTCAATTTTGGTTAGCTCATCCCCACCCCCATTATGTTTTCTTTTTCTTTAGGTAGCTTACAATGATTATTATAGATTGTAGTATTTTAATCTACATTTCTGCAAACTTAGCATCAGGGAAAACCCAAGTATACAAAGTCTACTTGATAGAGACCTCAATTTGACGCTGCTGCTCCTTGCATCCCCGGGTAACAGCTTCATGCACCATTTCACTAAATCAGGCGAATAAAAGAACAAAGGAAGGACATAAGAATTAACCAATATGGCCTAACTTAATATTAGATTTGTTTTTTTTTTGGGGGAGGGGCACATTATAACGATACCCAGAATGAAGTTTCTGAAGTAGAGCAGAAAGGTCTCGTGGTTGCTGGTTCAAAACTTGCAATGGCCAACTTTCAGGTCCTGGTGAAGACTGAGAAGTACCATCAACTCCTTCAAGACTTCCATCAATACCATCTCCGTAGCTTTTTAATTGCTCCATCCTGCCAGGTTGTGAACGAGCTAACTCTAGATCTACCTGAATTCCAAGCCACGACTTGGCCATTGCCCAACAGGCAGTCTGCAGACATATGAGATCTTAAAATGACCATTTCACATGGGTATTCTACATATATATGTAATATTAATAACAGAAAGCATCACTAAGAAGTAAGAACATATTAGCATTTGAATGCGTCTTAAGATATTTATTTAATTGGAAAAGAGTACCTCCCAGTCTGTACAGATAGGAAGCATGCGCTTTAAATTGCTACATTGGGCGGCATATACAGCTATTTCAAATTTCCCACCATTTTGCTCAAAAATCCTCTGAGAAAAAAGGACCAATATATGTTAGGGGAAGAGAGAAGAAACAATCAATTAACTCCTCAGGATTTAATTGATCTCATGCATTAACCACTATCCTAGCATTTAAAACAAGGAAACATATAACTTTTAAAAGCGCCAAGATTAGAATACCATGACAAATATTTTCATCTTCTCCATATGAAAAAACAGATAAGATTGAGCTAGCTAGGATAAATTCAATCATAAACTAGCCTACTAAGCACTAAACATGTTTGGGACCAAAATTAATGTGGTAACAGAACCATTGGATAAGATTTTTGTTATATTAACCTCTGACGCACAGTAGGAAGCCCATTTCCAAAGGCGCCACTGATGACCAATACCGCTTTCAAGTTCAATAGCTTGCAGACATCTATTCTTTCCATTCTTCACTAGGGCTTCAATTGACGGAAATAGGTCTAACCCCCCAAATGGGCAAATAGTTGCAGATCTCCATGGCTGCAAAATTAAGCAACTAGTCAGACAACATGCAAAAGACAACCAAGTTCAGTTGTATTCATTAACCTTGTGAAACACTGAATACCTGTCCTGCAGAACGGCAAAGCTCACATGCCTCTTCCAGTCTTCCAGCCCTTAACAGAATCCAGACATCCTCAAGTAGAGACTCATCTTGTTTCTATCAAGGAAAAAAATGGCACTGCTACTTGAAACAAATAATTGATATTTAAAAGACTATTATATCTCTATTTTTTTTTTTTTTTGATAAGATCTATTATATCTCTATTAGAAATCCTAAAATCTGACCAAGATGATCAAAAACAATACAAATAACTGCTTCTAAAATAAACTCATAAGAATCTCCCTCTCACCCTCTGTATATTAGAAGGGTAATTCTGTACCCCTATGATTAACACTGCAAGTATCAAGGAAGTCATCATAACTTTTAGAATAGTTTCAGAGAGAGTACTTTATCATCAGGTAGCTGATGGGTATGTTCCCGAGTTGGAGCATCAAAATCTAAGTGGTGAACAGTGTTAGCAGCAGAGGCACCCTTTTTGAGAAATCGCTGAGTATGGTACCAAACTCCAGAGTTGGGAAGATAGGTACCAACATGAGATCCTCGCACCTTCAGAAAAGTAATAAAAATTAAATGTTATCAAATTTAATAAAATAGAATTCTTTTACTTAATATATGCACCGAAGAAACTGAGCATCAAGTCTTTCTGTCCACAACTAAGTAGTCACGGGAACATTTATGACACAAGAATCCTTACCAAATATCAGATGTCCAATCAAGCATGTGAAGTAAAACTGATGCCAAGAACCTCATAGTTTCAATGGTAGCAACATACAAAGTTACACATGTTATAGTATCAATCAATCTTAGTTAACCAAAAAATGCAACTATTCACCTTATTCGGCAGATTTCATCAGATCTACCTAATATGCAACTAAAAAGAAATGAGTAAAAATAGTGGAGGGAGGAGAATAATAAAAAATTGAAAGATTTGGTTTTTTCAGAGAAATCGTAACATGTATGGGCATGTCACTGGATTTATAAAGTTCATCAATACTGAAAAAAGTTATTCTACTTCATCATACAGTACAACGAATCAAACAACAATGGTGAACTAGTCAACACAACCATTATTAACAATAAATAAATCCAATCACCTTGTTCTCCAGATCTAGGGCTTTAGAAGCCAATTCTTCTAGCCATTGAACAATACGGAGGCATAACTGTGCTGTGTGATCATTCGCAACAAATTGGCAAGCCTCTATGTGTGATGTTGAAGGGGACTGTCATATTGATAGAATTAAATAAGAGTAAATCATTTTAATTATGAATTAGAAGGTAGGCAAAAGGAATACAAGCATTTAGTATCAACAAAAGACTCAATTTTAAGGGCATAATATTGGAAAGTAAAAATATACCAGAATAAGCTCTTCAGGAGGTTCATCAGTCACTGCAAGAACGATGGAAACTGTCATCAAAAGTCCAAAGCTCAAGGATGAAGTTTGCAACCAGTAAAACAACTAAATTAAAAATATATATTTCCAAAGATAATGCACTCCATCATTTTTTTCAAAAAAAATATGAATAAAAGGTTAGAGATTTTTCTATCAAAAAAAGGTTAGGGATTTATTTCCTTTTCCATAAAGGTACCACAGAAGAGACCATGTAGCCGCCTCATCAAGCAGAAGTTGAGCCTTCTGCCTCATCAACTTATCCTCCACAACCCGATGGCGTATGTTAGATTCATCTCTGTGGAAGACAAAACCACAATGGAGTTAAAGGGCTAACAAAAAAATTGATGTTACCTAATTTCAAAGAAAATGCACCGGTCCCTTAATTTTATGGGGAAAAAATCCTTCCAAAATACCAGTCTTTAGTTCATAATCTTAAGTGAAAAATGATAATGCCATGTTTTGGTATCCTTGCCTTGACTATAATACAGACTTAATATTATAAACAAGCACATTAAATAAGTTCGATTGGATCTTTCTTTCAGGAAATGATGGGATGGGGGCAGGAAAAAGAGGAACAAGGATGCATGCATATGACATATTAAGATGCTCAATATTGAGAATAAACCAAGAGTTAGAGAGTTAGCAATTCCAAAATCATGAGTGAGAGAGCCAAAAATGTAGAGAGAGAAATAGTGAAAGGTCATTCTTCTGTAGGGGAAAAATGGACGATTTTCGTCGATAATCTTCGTAAGAGGGTAACAAGAGGAGAGTTAAGGGAAATATTTCAACATTACGGTCAAGTTGTGAGGATATTCATTCCAAATTTTACTCAGAAACCGAAATATAAGAACTCTACTTTCGCGTTTGTTCAGTTTGCAAGTGAGGAGGGGAGGAGGAGAGCTATTCAGTTTGTAAACGGAACTTGGATTGATGGAAAAGAGTTACAGTAGGGTTAGAAAAATATCAAAACAACAGGTATAGAGAAGCTACTGAAGGAACGACAAAGAGGAATGGGCCAAACTCAATAAGGGTTGAGAAAACATACGGAGAGAATCATGTTGGATCTTCGAGAAACTTGAGGGATAGTAGATCATATAAGGAAGTGGTGGAAACGATTCATAGAGAGGAAAGCGAAAATGTTAATGTGGAAGATAGAGAAAGGTTAATGAAGGCTGCTAATGGGTTAAGGAATGTTTGGGAGTTGCATATCCTTTCGGAGGATTCGAGCTGGGTGAAAAGGTCCTTAACAGGTGTTATCAAGCATTCCTTTGACCAGGAATTTGTTCAGAAAGCTTTGATGAATGAAGGTATTCAAGTAAAAATATCGAGATGGGGATACGCATGGAATGCCTGTGTTGTAACATTTAAATTGATTGAAGAGTATTCCGATGTATGGGCACATAAACAGGAGCAGTTGTTCTATTGGTTTGACTGGCTGGCTCCGTTGCTGAATGAGGAGGGAGTGCCATTGGCGTTGTCTTGTGGAATTAACAGGATTACCGTTGCTATGCTGGAATGGGGAGTTTCTGGAGAGACTTGTTCAAAAACGGGGGAAGTTCATATGCATCAAAGATTCATCAAAGAACAGGTCAGACCTATCGTCGGCGAGAGTTCTGATCAGGGTAGCGAGTCTTTTTGATGTCCCTGAATCGGTCATAATAGGGTCTTACGGCAGATCATACAAAGTCAAAGTCATAGTGGGATCGGCAATTTCAAAATCGAAGGATTTTTCCGGGGAGAAGGTTGGGGAAATTTCAAATTATGGGTACAGTGAAAATGATTTTTCCGAGGAACAGGGTGGCCGCCATCTGACTATGGAAAAAGTTGAAAATAACAAGTTATCTGACGACTCTAGGCTGAAGGTAGATAGCTGGTTTGATCAGGAACAGAGGAGTAGGTTGAAAAAAGGGGGAGGAAGGGCAGTTTATTCCGAAAAAGTCAAACAAGGATACCTCAAATTTTGGGATGTCAGATTTACTTGGAAGAGGAAAATATCCTTCAGGGGATCACGTGGGTCTTGGGTTGAGGGAAGAAATGGGCCTAGATTCTCAAGCCTAAGAGTATGACAGTTGGAATTCTAAATCAAATACGATGAATTTGTGTCCTTCAGGGCCTGCGTATAATTTAAAATGGATCGGTGAAGGGTCCAATGGCAAATTTATGCCTCAATTAAACAGGAAATTGAACAAGTCTAATGATGAAGTGTTAAAGGATGTAGTGGTCTTGGACAAGGAAGTTAGGAATGTCGAAGGAACAGAGGAGGAAAAGGAAGATACACCAGTTCAACCAGCTGGAATTCAGGCACTGCAAATCAATAAGGGAACGTTCTCGAATGGTCTAAGGTGTTGGAGTCCTTTGGATCATCTAACGAGAAGTTTGTCTATTAGAAGCGTTCTGGTGGGAAGGTGGAATAGAGGTACTTGTAATAGAGTGTATAGAAGATCAACAGAAAGAAAAGTTTGGTATAATCCGAGTAGAGAAGAAGGGTTGTTGCGAACAGCTGAGTTGATTGATCAAAAGAGAAAAGTATCCAATCCTATTTTGAGCACTCAATCATTCCCAATTATAGTAGAGGAAGGTACAACTACTGCTAATGAGGAAGGTGGTTATCTTCGAAATGCAGAAGTGGACAAGTTTCAGCATTCAGGGAGTGTTGAAGAGGTAAGATCAAGTTGTCAGTCTGGACCAGTGGAAAGGAAAAAGAGCAAGAGAAAGAAAAGGATTTTGATTAGGGAAGCTTTGGATGTGGTTAGCTCTCCTACAGTTTCTTCTTCTTTTTCGATGTTTTTGGAAGAAGCAGTGGCTACGTGGGAAGTCAGTAGGATGCTGGGGATTTCTTTCAAAAAGGGAAGAAGGCTTTTCTGGAAAAAATTATTAATCTTGAAGAGGGGTTGGAGGTTAGTAGGAATTGTTGAAATAAGGGGAATAGGATTTTGTGCTTCTTTGCTCAGAGGCTTTTGGGTTAATTCTTTGTCTTTATGAGGAACATTAATATTATTTCGTGGAACATAAAGGGTATGGGGAAGAAGGAAAAATCAAGAGTTGAGGCTAATTTGGTCAAGAAGAATAAGCCGAGCATCCTACTTATTCAAGAAACAAAGCAAGATAACTGTTCTATGGCTCTTAGGAAAAGGATAGGGGGAGATTTCTTGAGGGATGAATTTTGTCCCCAGCAGTGGGGTCTACAGGTGGTCTACTGGTAATGTGGAATGATAATGAATTTAAAGTTTCCAACAGCCATCTAAGTGGCAGGTTTATAGCTTTACTTGGGAAGTTTAAGAATTCAGTTGAAGAGTGTGTGATATGGAATGTTTATGGTTCTTCTATTGAAGTCGAAAAGGAAGAATTCTATAGGGAATTATTGGAGTTTGTTTCTGCTCATTCTATGCCGCTTTGCATTGGGGGGATTTTAATACGTATCTTGATCCGGCAGAGAAGTTGGGATGGTCTCAAAACTGGCACTCCATTGATATTCTGAGGAATTTCCTGCAGCAAACTAATTTAATTGATCTTACGTTGGTGGGAGGAAGCATTACTTGGTGTAACAACAGAAAAGAATCAACTTGGGTCAAACTCGATAGGTTCCTAATTTCTGGGAACTTTCTGTCCTGTTTTCCGAACGTAGTGCAAAGACTTTTACCTAGGTCCCTATCAGATCATAACACAGTTTCATTGGAGGATTCGTTTGTAGATTGGGGTCCTAAACCTTTCAGATTTTTTTTATTATCTATTAGAGGAAGAAGGCTTTGATGACTTGGTTAAATCTTCCATGGTTGACTTGAGGGAGAGGAATAACAGAAGGGGTATCGTCAGCATTCTACAGGGAACTAAAAAATCAATCAGGAACTGGTCAAGCAGGAAATTCCATGGGATTTCAGAGTCTATTGTAGCTTTGGAAGGGAAAATCAATGAGTTGGAATTTAAGGCACAAGGTAGTAATTTTTCTCCTCAGGAGTTGGATCAGGTGAAGCAGTTTAGATCGAATCTCTGGAGACAGTACAGGATTGAAGAAAGTATTTGGTTTCAAAGAGCAAGAACGAGATGGATTAAAGGAGGGGACAGAAATACAAGATTTTTTCACTTGTGTGCTCTAAACAGAAGCAGAAGAAAGGCAATTACTAGCCTGAAGATTAATGGGATTGTTGTTTCAGATCCTTTCTCGATTAAGACTCATATTTCTGATTTCTTCAAGGCAGCGTACAATTCCATTTCTACAATGGAAGTGGAGGAATTATTATTGGATTTTTCTAAATTGTCACGGGACCAGTCTACAAAACTAGAGCAGTTTTCAAAACAGGAAGTTTGGCAAGCTATAGCAACCTCGGACAGCTCTAAATCTCTCGGTCCGGATGGTTTCACAATGGGTTTCTTCAATAAATGCTGGCCTACTTTAAGGAGTACGTACTGAAATTTTTTAATGATTTCTACTTGGGAAGGAAGTGGGAGCATGGAGTAAATCACGCCTTTATTACTCTAATTCCGAAGATTTTAAATCCGGAAAGTGTAGAAGATTATCGTCCAATTAGCCTTGTAGGAAGTTTGTATAAGATACTATCAAAAGTCTTATCCAAAAGACTAAGCGGCTGTGTTGGGGATATTATCAGTCCTTTCCAGTTTGCTTTTATACCGGGGAGACAGTTATTGGATTGTGCCTTTACCGCAAATGAAGGGATCGATTATTGGAGAAAACAAGGACTACAAGGGGTTGTTTTCAAAGTTGACTTTCGTAGAGCTTACAATTCTGTTTTTTTTATAGAAGATGAGGCCTCGTTAAAAACCCCCTTTTTACCCTCCATGTTATGAAAGTAACATGAAGGGCATAGAAAGGAGGAAAAGAGCGCCTATAATTTTATTGATCAGAAGAATAATACAATGCCAACCCTTACAATAAACTAAACCTTCCCAGAAAGCATAAGACTTAAAAACCACTATCAGCTGGAAAGCCTAGACACTAATTACATAAGACTAAGAACAAAAACCTACAGAAACAAAGTGAAACATACACTCCAACTCCCCAAATACAAAGGCAGCTAATCAACCTATACCATCTTTAGCTAATCTGTCTGCTTCCCAATTGGCAGCCCTCAAGATAAGAGCTTACGATTCTGTTGAATGGCCAATATTAAACAAAGCAATGAAGGAGATGGGCTTTGGGAGTAGATGGTGCTCGTGGATCTCACAGTGTCTTTCTTCTGCTTCAATTTCGATTCTTGTTAATGGGTCACCCTCGGAAGAGTTTCCTATGGCTAAAGGACTTAGACAAGGTTGTAGTCTCTCTCTGCTTCTTTTTAATATAGTAGGTGGGTTGCTGCATTTGATGCTCTCTAAAGCAGTGGACAAAGGTCTTTTCCAAGGTTTTGTCATTGGGAATTCTGAAGATTCTTTTCGGCTATCTCATCTTCAGTTTGCCGATGATCTCATCATTTTTTGCCAAGCTTCACTTACTCAGATTAAAAATGTTAAAAGAGTTTTGAGGATTTTCAGTACAATGGCGGGGTTGCATCTAAGCTTAGCGAAGAGTAAACTTTTTGGCATAAATGTTGATGAGGAATTTTATCAGATTGGGCGTTGGAAGTGGGCTGGTCAGTGGGTCATTTTCCCACAGATTATTTGGGACTTCCACTCGGTGCTAAGACGAATTTTGAAGCCTTATGGGATCCTGTTCTTAAAAGTTTTAACTCCAAACTAGCCGGCTGGAAATTTCTTGTCTTTCTTTGGCTGGCAGGACAGTCTTATTGAAGTCGATGTTATCTTCCCTGCCAATTTTTTTCCTATCATTGTTTAAAATGCCTTGCAAAGTTGGTAAAAAGTTAAATTCTATAATGGCCAAATTTTTATGGGGTGACAGTGCGGAAAAGAGGAAGATTCACTGGGTTAGTTGGAGTACATTTTGCAAACCTTTGAGCAGTGGCGGCCTTGGTGTTCTTGACTTGAATATTACTAATCGGGCTTTATTGGGGAAATGGGTGTGGAAGTTTGCAAATGAAAAGACTTTCGTATGGAAAAGAGTGTTATGTCTATTAATAAGGTTATTTCTACAAAATCTTCTTGGATTTTGAGAAGTATTGCTAACAATTTTTTGAAGAATGATTCGGAGGGTGAATGTCTTAGATCATATTCGAAGTTGCAAGTCGGTAATGGAAAGTCTATTTCCTTTTGAATTGATCCATGGGTGGATGAGGTTCCTCTAAAAAATCTCTTCCCTAGAATTTTTGCACTTTCTACAAACAAATGGGGTAAGGTTGTTGTTTTGGAAGTTTTGAATCGAATACTTGGATCTGGAACATTCTAACAAAGAGGAATTTGTCTGATTGAGAATTGGATCAATGGATGCATTTGATGTGGAAATTGAAGGATATAAAACTCTCAGATTCGGTTGAAGATTTTCTCTCTTGGTCTACAAGTGGTGATGGGTTGTTCTCGGTCAAATCGTGCAGAAGTGCTCTTGGAAAGGAAGCTGGGGGTAGTGATCTGTGGTTAAAAGGGGTGTGGTTGGGTTTGTATCCGCCTCGTGTAGAAGCTTTCCTTTGGCAGCTAGCTCATCAGAAAGTTGCAGTTAAAGTGGAGTTAGTGACGAGAGGAATGTCCTTGGACGATGATATCCTTTGTCCTTTTTGCAAGAAACATGAGGAATCAGTGCAGCACTTGTTTATTACGTGTTTTGTAGTTTGGGAATTATGGAATAAAGTAGTAAGCTTTTGGGATTTATCTATAGTGTTACCACAGGACCCTTCTTCTTTACTTAACTCGTGGGGGAATTCGAGGGTGAATTCATTGATTTGGAAGTTTATCCCGGGTGTTTTTTTTTTGTCTATATGGAAAGCAAGGAATGCTATTGTGTTTGAAGGTTTATCTCTTGATAGGTTGTCTCTTTTTTTCCTTGTAAGATTTAGGTTATCTAAATGGTTCCTAGCCAAGTACCCTAAATTTCCTATACAGGGGGATTTGCTTATTGGGGATCCATCACTTGCTGATGGTATTTCTGTTCCTAAAACTAAGGATATTTATGTGCTTAGCTGGCTCCCCCTGTTGATTTCTTGAAGATGAATGTTGATGGAGCTATGAGGTTAAATGACTCGGTTGGAGGTAATTTAAGGGACTGGAATAGATGCACTCTTCTGACTTTTTCAGAGAATATTGGTCAAGGACCCCCACCGGTTGCTGAACTAAAGGCCATTAAAAAAGGCATTGAAATCTTTTTGGCTTCTCCTTGGTTTTCTGTCAGTAGGTTGATTGTTGAGAGCGACTGTAAGTCAGCAGTGGAGTGGATCCATTCCCCGTCTTTGGCTCCTATTTTTTTCTCTCCTTTAGTTAAAGAAATTTTGTCAATCCTATCTGAAAAGGTGTTGTTAATTAGGTTGATTCCAAGGGCTTGTAATGGGGAGGCTGATAGTTTAGCAAAGAAGGGGATTGGTTGATTGTAACATTATAGCTCTATGTTACTTTCTTTTCCAGTTTGTAGGTTTTTGAAGTAGGTTGAGTTGTTAAGTCTTATGTAATCTCTTATGGTGTAATTGTTAAGTCTTATGTAATTCTGGTATAGTAATAAAATGAGCCACTCTTTTCCTCCCTCCACTAGATGATTCTTTCTGTTAGGAAAGGGTTATTTATGAGGGAGGTTTTTAAAGAGGCCTCCTATTTCTATAAAAAAAATAGAGAATAAACCAGATAAAAAATAAATAAATATACGGATCAAACAATGGGGATTATATAATTATAAGCACATCAATAGTATTTCATGTACAAGCATCTTCCAGCATTGCAAGATACACCTACACAACTTTTAAGTATACTTGATGGTACACACCTAATTGCCTCTGAAACATTCCGGCATGATCTCTCAAATTTTAAAATCAGGTCAGGAATCGGCATTAACCCTGAAAAAGGAAAAAAGAAATCATTAACATATAAGGAGCTTGAATGGAGATTCCATTTCAAGACTGAAAGAAAAAACAAGCTCCAAATTACAGGGAAACTTATGGGTATTCAAAATACCCACACTACACCAGCAGGCTTCTATCTTCCGTTTTAGGATTGCAACCAATATTAACGTTACAATATAGAAATATGAACATATTGATCGGTCAATCTACAATGTCATACACTTAACTATACACACATCATAAACCAGTGCTTTTATTTTGTTTCAACAAGTTTGCATATTTTTCTACTTACAGTCCTTATATTTCTTAAAATGCAAACTTTATCTACAAAACTCGAAGTAAAACTTTGTTCATAGATATGCATAATGTAATGAACTTCAATAGATTTATGTATTAAGACATTCAAGCCCAATATCATGCATTTCATCGGTTCCCTAGCTCCTAGAAATCGATACAGAAGAAATTAATCAAGGATTCCAAGCAAATCCTAAAACATTGATTGAAAACCATCATCACAACAATACTACATTTGGTTGAAACTAGAAAAGCGAGTTTGAGTTGTAGCACTTGGCATAAGTGATAGTACTTCAAGCACCTTGAAGAGCAGAATCAAGAAGAGATGCAAACAAAGCAAAGGTTGTGTCTCCATCATCTGCCAATAAATCCTCCTCGATCTTGCAAGCTTTTAGTGCATGGCTCCCTAATCTGTGGATTGAATCAACACCATTATCAACCTCTGCAATTCTATGACCATCATTTGACGGTCTCCTCTTAGAAGCCGACCGTGCCCTTGCAGGTGTTTCATCATAATTATCAGTATCAAAGCTCTCAGCTTCTTGTTTGATGTTTTCAAGAAGAAGGACTGCATTAGTTGGGCTGTGTATATTCTGTCCCTCATACAACAACTTAGTTTCATTGAACTTCGAAATGCCGCTCTCTTGCTGTGGAGATATACTTGAACTTGAGTATATCTTCCTGCAGGTAGTCCATATCACATAATCCACACAAAGTGAGATTTAAAAGAAAGAAGCAATACTCATATCCATATTCTATGTTGAAACGACTTTTCGTTTCTCTTTAAGTACCCATGTTCAACACAAATCCTGACATGTGTGAGAATAGGAACCTCCAAGTAAACGGAAAACATTTTTAAAAAACGAGACATGTAACCGTCGGACACTCAAACCCAGGTCCAAGTAACATGGCTCATATTCAACAACATAAAGAACAATCTAAAACAGTGTGGTACAAAACATCTTCTATCTCTTTTCCTCCATTCCCCCAAGTTTCCCTGCCTATGGTGTAATATTTTTGTTTAATCTTCCTGCAGGTAGTCCATATCACATAATCCACACAAAGTGAGATTTAAAAGAAAGAAGCAATACTCATATCCATATTCTATGTTGAAACGACTTTTCGTTTCTCTTTAAGTACCCATGTTCAACACAAATCCTGACATGTGTGAGAATAGGAACCTCCAAGTAAACGGAAAACATTTTTAAAAAACGAGACACGTAACCGTCGGACACTCAAACCCAGGTCCAAGTAACATGGCTCATATTCAACAACATAAAGAACAATCTAAAACAGTGTGGTACAAAACATCTTCTATCTCTTTTCCTCCATTCCCCCAAGTTTCCCTGCCTATGGTGTAATATTTTTGTTTAAAATTTTCACGTCTGAAGTCTTTAATTGGCAGACTCCACAGTCAAAACCAACCAAAGTTTGAATATAAAAAAACCCATCCCATGTCAGTCATACACAAAACCCAAATTATAAAGATAAAAAATGATCAAAGCCATCATCAACCAAACACATTATTTTGTGAAGGGGGTTTTATAGAATAAACTCGAATGGATCAATTTCTAACAATTAATAAGAAAAAGGGCTCTAAAAATATCACCACCTAAAACCAAACAGCAACCAAAAGTTAAAAGAGGTATTACGGTTTAATATAAAAAGAAAAGAAAGTATATATATATATAGGGTTCTTCAAATTTTACCCATAACGACGAAACTTTTCCCTGGCGGAGTGATCTCGGGGATCAAAGTAGCTAGGAGAAGTATCCATTTCCATGTCCAGAAAGAGTCTTACAATGGGAGCGTTCTTAAACTTCAAAAGATGGTTTTCACTTTTCAAATCGAAAGAAGCCCTGAAACCTCGATGGATTTCAGCTTTTGTTTAAAAACTAAAGAAGCAAGCAGTGTAAGTTGCGGAATCTGTTCTGAACCTACAGACATGAAGGGTTTCGTATAAAAGGTTAAATTACAAAAAGTTACTTGATTTCTATATATTTTCGTTTTCACCCACCATTGTTTAAAAGAAATTATGTTATAGTCCCTCGTCTTCAAAAAAATGTTAAATTAAGGTTTTTATTATTATGATTTAAACCAAATTATTACTAATATTAAACAGTACCTTTAATGTGGCTGATGTAGAATTAACTTTAAAAAAATGCAATCTTACTCACGGTTGAGTGTTGACATGAATTTTATGATTAGGTCAAATTATAGTTTTTAGGGTAATTTATACCCATCCATTTAATTATGAGAATTTTAATTTAATTGTTTTTTTAACTTTTATCAATTAGATTATTTAACTATTTAAATCATATTAATCAAATTATGATAAGATGTGACAATAAAATTGTTTAAATATGTGAAAGGCAATTATACCAAAACTTTTAAAAGTTAGATTATTTATTCATTTTGGTTTTAAATTTTGTCATTTTTCATTACCTATCATTTCAATCTATTTTTATCAAACACTCTCAAATTTCATTTTCTTTCATAATTATCTAACCTTTTGGATTTCTAACCTCTCAAACACTGTCAAATTTCATTTTCTTTCATAATTATCTAATCTTTTGGATTTCTAACCTCTCAAACACTCTTTATCCTCCCAAAAATTTTAACAAATCTTTGTAATTTTTCTTTATCTTATTTTTACAAACTTCTACCTTTTATTTAGTTACGTTTTTCTTCAAAATTACGGTAATTTCTTTATTTTTTATGGTTATAGTTATCATAACGATTAACGACAAACGAATACGATCGATGTAACATCCTCAATATCGGGTTAGTGATCAGATTGTAAAGTTTCAGAATTTGGTGACTAAAGTAGAAGAATGAAATAGTTCAATGATTTATTTTGAAATATTACTTGAAAGATGTTAGTAATTATAAGGTGAATTAAAGGGCAAAAGGGTCATTTGCAAGGAAAATATTTAAATATGGTTATATATTAAACACGTGGAAGGGAAGAGGAAACAAAGTGGTTTCCAGAATTCTCTTTATCTTTCTTCTTCCTTCACGCGTGAAAGCCAAGAGCCAAAGGTGAGTTTTCTGATTATTGAGTTCTTGGTTAAATTTAAGATTTGAGTTTTGATTATTAGATGATAATTAAGCTTAAAGAAAGCTTAAATCATCTTAAAAGCAAAGGATGGTGGAGTTAGGAGAGATTAAAGATTTAGAGTTTATAAATGAAATCTTGGAATAGAGTTCATTACTCAAATTGGAAGATAAATTTGACTTACCAAGGGTTAAATTAAGAGATATGAAGTGATAAAATGAGTTTTAAAACATGTTGAAAATCTGGTATAATTCTTGAAGTTAATAAAGAGGAGAGGATATTAAGGTTCAAGACGAGATAAATGAATATAAATGAGTTTGAATAGGAGTAAGTAAGTTAAGAATACGAAATGGAATGATATATGAAGTAATTAAGTTGAAAAGAGGGGATTTTCGGGCATAAATTGGATTTCTGGGCTATGTGCATCGATGCACATTCAAGGTGCACCGATGCATCAAGGGTAAATTTCCAAAAATTGTTCATTGTGTATCGATGCACAGGAAGTGCATCGATGCACCGATTAAAAAATAGAAACATCGAATGCAATTAATGCATCGATGCATAAGGAGTGCATCGATGCACATGTTAAGGGATGCATCGATACACTGTAGAATGCATCGATGCACTTCAAGGGAAATATAAGTATACCTTTCTTTTGGTCTAAGAAATGATAGATTGGAGTATATCAATTGGATACTAATATGTATCAATGTATGATTATATAGATATCGAGCACGAACAAGTCCCGAAACGATTATCAAGTTATGATTCGATCGCAAGAGATGAAATTATAAAAATGGATTGGAACTTAGCGAGGCCAAGGTGAGTGCGTATTATTTTATATATGATGTTTAATGGAAAATAAGACTTGTGACAAGTCTAATTTCTATAGTATTGTGCATGACGCATGAACATGAACATGTGTTTGTTATGAGTGTCTGAGCTATATGTTATGGTATGTGTTGACATGTTATTATATATGTATTTCATGGTTTATGTGAATATATGCTATGTTATGATGATATGATAAGAAATTATATGAATATAAAAGAGAAGTTATGTGATAAGATCGTTGAGATATATAGAAATGGAATATAAGATTACGTGAATACATGATAGGAGATAAATTAAGTAATAATATGGGAATATGGTAAAAAGCGAGTTTAGAATAAATGATGGGAATGAAGTACTCAAGTGTAAAGGTTATATAAACAATAAGAATGTGAGTTGGGTAAGTGAATAGTGGTATGAACATTTATGTGAAATAGTAAAATAGAATTATATCATTGAAACAATATAGATAATATTGACCTATATGATGATATGAGACTTGAACATAAGTGATAATAGGAACATATAAGATGAGTTAGATGGGAAATATACATATGCTTAAATAAAATTATGATATATGGATTGTATGATGGAAATCTACGTAGTCATATTAGAAAGTTATAGGTACTATATGAATTGAACTAGGTAAATAGATTAGATTAGTATATAAATGAAATAATAGAAGTGACATATGTTTATGAGTATGACAGATGTGATATGATCTAGGTGAATATCATAGAATGAGGTATAAGCTATATAATATGAGATAAGTTATTTTATACATATATGATATAAGCTATTAATCAGGACATATGAGATTATGAGAAGAAGAATATAAATGATGTGAATACAAGTATAGGAAATGATATATATATATATATATATATATATATATATATATAGGAAGATGAATTATATGAATACACATTTAGATGAGGAAATGATGGATTATATGAACATGTGACTATCTATATATATATATATATATATATATATATATATATATATAGGATAAGATATAAAAATAAGATATAAGCAATGTGTCAAGAAATGTGAAATATTATGAAAAATGGATATGAGCTACGTGATATGTGAAAGTGATTTACGTGTTTATACGTATATGTGATTCAACTTATGTGACATAATCTACGTGCTATGTGAAAGTGAACTACGTGTTTATGTGAAAATATGAAATGACATAAATGATGATGCCCATGTTATGTGTCATGAGAGCTAGGGTATAGTTGACATGCCAAGAGTCGATGGTCTACACGGTCTTTCGGGATATATATGTATTCTTTGGAACATGTGTGAGGTCTTTTGAGACACATACTTGATCCTTGGCATATGTATATGATTCCTAAGGAATGATATGTGGTCCTTAGGGACAACCTTATATGGCACTTTGGTGCATTTCTACGCGGCACTACGGTGCAATTCTACGTGGCACTTCGGTGCATTTATACGAGTTGTGGTGACAGCATAGTGCACAACCTCAATAGACTCGTATATCTACAGTTCTCACAGATGTACTGGCTAACAAAGAGATAATAACAAACATATATATATATTACATGTAAAGTATATGCTTTTGTGATATGAATTGTATTATATGATTGATACGATGATGTGTATATGTGTACATTTGATTACATGAAATGTTATATTGTTTTGATCAGATAGCATGATATGATATGTTCATGCATGATTAAGTAGTTAGAGTTACTTTAATGTGTTTAATGCCTCACTAAGTATCGACTTAGCGTGTGATTGTTTCACACGTAGGTTACCGAAGTGAGAAGAGTAAAGAGCAATGTGGAGCAAGACAGATCAGTTATCCTTACCAAATGTCAGATCAGAAGAAAGGTGAATAATATGTATTTTAATACATAAAGTTCTAGTTGGTATGTATTTAAGATAATATATTGTATAAGCTCTGAATAGTTCGATAAAGGTTTTGAATAAGTTATATGTAATAATAAATTTTAAATTACTCACTATTTTATACAAGTAAAGGTTTTTGAAAAGTCAATGTGACACTTCGGACTCGGATCCGGGTCGGATACGGGTTGGGAGTGTTACATTTAATGGTATCAGAGATACGATTTAGCCGATTCTCGGCATAAACTAAAGTCCAAAGTGTCATAAAATGTGTACATGCCAACACAGATTGAAAATTTCTGATCTGATAGGGTAAGGAGTATGTTGTCTTGCCAATAGAACAAGTTTTGTATAATATAGTATAAATTGATTATAGAAATTATCGAAGTGAATCGATAGCTGACAAATCTGATGGTGATAACAATTCACCTACCCTGGCCAGGCAGGATGAAGAGCAGAAACCTCAGAAAGTGTCTTATAATATTAAAGGTGGATTTCAGAATTTGAAATCATATTTGAATAGTGATAAAAGGTTTTCACTATTTCGAATCGAAAAAGTGATATGGAGAAGTTTTGTCATAAAGTGAATAAGATAGAATATGGTGAGCAAGTGTCACCATAAGGACGTTAAAAGATCTAAAGATGTGATTAGAATTTGTGGAGAATTCGAGAATAAGTGCATCAGTGACAAGCGTATAAGATATATACAGCCAGAGTTGATGAGTTTGAAATAAAGGAATAGTAACGTATATAAGCAAGAATGTGGATAGATTAAGGGTTTGCATTTTGGATGGACAGAGTTAGCGTTGGCTAACCAGATTATGTGATGGAAAATGTATAGAATTTAATATTTTGAGATGTTGTCAGGATAAGACAACTAAATATAAAATGGATCTGGATACAGTTGTATATTTAGACCATAGTAAGGTGATATAGTAAAGGAAATAAGGATTTGTATATTTGAGTAAAGCTGAGGATTGATAAGAAGAGTTTGAGAATGTATATATCAATGATCAGTTTATAAGACAAAGGAAGTTATGATGTTGAGTTAGAATAACGGAAATTTCAGGATGTATGAGAATGGAGGTGAAATTGACAAGTTAAGTAAACGAATTTTGAGATAATTTCGAATGGAAATGATGTATGTGATTAGTTGACTAGGGTTTGTGCCCACGATTGGACAGATGTTATTGATTAATTGTCAGAGTAAAAGTTTTAAGATTGGAAGAAAATGTAAAGATTAGTTAATCAATTATGATGTGAAATGAATGTAGTTGTGTATTCTGATCAGATAGCTATGATGTAGAAAAGAAGATAAGTATTTGCATGGAACCTTAAGGAAGGAAAATACAAGTATAAGAAATGATAAAGAATGAAGTTTTGTATAAGTAAATGGGTTATCAAAGTTGAGGATGCCATAAAGATTGATACATAGAGATGAGTATAAGTGATAAGACAAGAGTATGTGAACATGAAAGGAAATATATGATATGTGTTATAAGGAATAAATAAATGAGTAATGGAGTAAAGAAATGAAAGGAATTTAGTTAAATGATCAGATACGATAAGGGTTATATAGAAGTGTAGATGATACTTTTGATATAAAAGTAAGAAAAGTGTGCAAGGTGATGTAAAAAGATTCTTTAAAGTGTATGTTGAATCATATTTAAAGAAGATTTAAGGTCGTGTTTTTGGTTAAATGATGATGGAAAACGAATTTGGTTATTATTGTAAGGCAGTTAGAGATGAATTTATGATGTTGAGTGGTGAAAATGGATGTTACTGTCTACATGATTAGTGATATTATATGAAGTCGCAGAAATGGTCAAAGGAAAATGCATAATGGAAGGAGAGAAAAGACAAAAAGGGATTAAAGTTACTAGTTACTGTTTATATGATCAGTGACAGTAGATAAATATATAGATGAAAAATGTTGTTGAAGAAATAAAGGAAGAAAAGATTAAGAAATGAGGTAATATGAGAACAATAGAAGATGTGTTCTTATTGATTTGTTCAGCGAAAATTCGAGGACAATTTTTCTGTAAAGGAGGGGAGATTTGTAACATCCTCAATATCTGGTTAGTGATCAGATTGTAAAGTTTCAGAATTTGGTGACTAAAGTAGAAGAATGAAATAGTTCAATGATTTATTTTGAAATATTACTTGAAAGCTGTTAGGAATTATAAGGTGAATTGAAGGGCAAAAGGGTTATTTGCAAGGAAAATATTTAAATATGGTTATATATTAAACACGTGGAAGGGAAGAGGAAACAAAGTGGTTTCCAGAATTCTCTTTATCTTTCTTCTTCCTTCACGCGTGAAAGCCAAGAGCCAAAGGTGAGTTTTCTGATTATTGAGTTATTGGTTAAATTTAAGATTTGAGTTTTGATTATTAGATGATAATTAAGCTTAAAGAGAGCTTAAATCATCTTAAAAGCAAAGGATTGTGGAGTTAGGAGAGATTAAAGATTTAGAGTTTATAAATGAAATCTTGGAATATAGTTCATTACTCAAATTGGAAGATAAATTTGACTTGTCAAGGGTTAAATTAAGAGATATGAAGTGATAAAATGAGTTTTAAAACATGTTGAAAATTTGGTATAATTCTTGAAGTTAATAAAGAGGAGAGGATATTAAGGTTCAAGACGAGATAAATGAATATAAATGAGTTTGAATAGGAGTAAGTAAGTTAAGAATACAAAATGGAATGATATATGAAGTAATTAAGTTGAAAAGAGGGGATTTTCGGGCATAAATTGGATTTATGGGCTATGTGCATCGATGCACATTCAAGGTGCACCGATGCATCAAGGGTAAATTTCCAGAGATTGTTCATTGTGTATCGATGCACAGGAAGTGCATCGACGCACCGATTAAAAATGGAAACATCGAATGCAATTAATGCATCGATGCATAAGGAGTGCATCGATGCATAAGGAGTGCATCGATGCACATGTTAAGGGATGCATCGATACACTGTAGAATGCATCGATGCACTTCAAGGGAAATATAATTATACCTTTCTTTTGGTCTAAGAAATGATAGATTGGAGTATATCAATTGGATACTAATATGTATCAATGTATGATTATATAGATATCGAGCACGAACAAGTCCCGAAACGATTATCAAGTTATGATTCGATCGCAAGAGATGAAATTATAAAAATGGATTGGAACTTAGCGAGGCCAAGGTGAGTGCGTATTATTTTATATATGATGTTTAATGGAAAATAAGACTTGTAACAAGTCTAATTTCTATAGTATTGTGCATGACGCATGAACATGAACATGTGTTTGTTATGAGTGTCTGAGCTATATGTTATGGTATGTGTTGACATGTTATTATATATGTATTTCATGGTTGATGTGGATATATGCTATGTTATGATGATATGATAAGAAATTATATGAATATAAAAGAGAAGTTATGTGATAAGATCGTTGAGATATATAGAAATGGAATATAAGATTACACGAATACATGATAGGAGATAAATTAAGTAATAATATGGGAATATGGTAAAAAGCGAGTTTATAATAAATGATGGGAATGAAGTACTCAAGTGTAAAGGTTATATAAACAATAAGAATGTGAGTTGGGTAAGTGAATAGTGGTATGAACATTTATGTGAAATAGTAAAATAGAATTATATCATTGAATGAGAATTGAAACAAGATAGATAATATTGACCTTTATGATGATATGAGACTTGAACATAAGTGATAATAGGAACATATAAGATGAGTCAGATGGGAAATATACATATGCTTAAATAAAATTATGATATATTGATTGTATGATGGAAATCTACGTAGTCATATTAGAAAGTTATAGGTACTATATGAATTGAACTAGGTAAATAGATTAGATTAGTATATAAATGAAATAATAGAAGTGACATATGTTTATGAGTATGACAGATGTGATATGATCTAGGTGAATATCATAGAATGAGGTATAAGCTATATAATATGAGATAAGTTATTTTATACATATATGATATAAGCTATTAATCAGGACATATGAGATTATGAGAAGAAGAATATAAATGATGTGAATACAAGTATAGGAAAATGATATATATATATATATGAAGATGAATTATATGAATACACATTTAGATGAGGAAATGACGGATTATATGAACATGTGACTATCTATATATATATAGGATAAGATATAAGCAATGTGACAAGAAATGTGAAATAGTATGAAAAATGGATATGAGCTACGTGATATGTGAAAGTGATTTACGTGTTTATACGTATATGTGATTCAACTTATGTGAAATAATCTACGTGTTTATGTGAAAATATGAAATGACATAAATGATGATGCCCATGTTATGTGTCATGAGAGCTAGGGTATAGTTGGCATGCCAAGAGTCGAGGGTCTACGCTGTCCTTCGGGACATATATGTATTCTTTAGAACATGTGTGAGGTCTTTTGAGACACATTGTAACATCCTCCATGCCGGGTTAGTGATCAATTTGTAAAGTTTCAGCATTTGGTGATTTAAGTAGAATGATGGAAGAGTTCAATGACTTATTTGAGTTATTTTGTGTAGGATTGAATTATAAAGAAGGAAGATTAGAAGGACAAAATGGTCTTTTTATAGTAATATAATTTTGGGGTTAGTATTATATTAAGCACGTGGAAGAGTAGGAAATTAAAACAAGTTTCCAGAGTCATCTTCTTCTTTCTTCTTCTTCATACGTGAGACCCAAGCTAAGGTAACATTATCTTGTTAGTGAATTTCTTGATGAATTTATGGTTGATTCATGACCATTAGGCAATAGTTAAGCTTAAAGGAAGTTTAAATTGTTTTAAAACCTCAAAAGGAGAAGTATATGAAGAATTAAAGAAAAGAAGTAAAAAAGTGAAATCTTAGATTAAAGTTCATAATAAGAATTGGAAGTGAGATTTAACTTGTCATCAAGTTAATTAAGGGATATGAAGTGTTAGAATTGGAATTAGAACACCTTGAAAATTTAGTGTGATTCTTGAATGCCATGTAAATAATGGAATTTTGGGTTTAAAGAAGTGATTATGGAATAGATATGAGTTTAAATATGTATATGGAAGTTAGGAATATTAAAGAAAGTAAAATATGAAGGTTTAAGCTGAAATGAAGTGATTTTCGAGCTCAAAATAGGATTTATGGGTTAGGGGAATCGATACCCATTCAAGGGGAATCGATACCCCCTCAAACGAATATGAATTTCCAGAACGCTAGAGGGAAATCGATACCCCCAGGGTACAAACCCTAATCAACCAAACACATACATCCTTTCAAATCGAAATTATCTTAAAATTCGCTTACTCAACTTATCAATTTCACCTCTATTCTCATACATCCTGAAATTTCTTTTGCTCAAACTCAACATTCTGAGTTCCTGTGTCTTATAATCTGATCATCGATATACACATTCTCAAACTCTTCTTATCAATCCTCAGCTTTACTTAAATATACAAATTCTTACTTCCTTTTCCTTTACTATACCACATTACTATGATCCAAATATGCAACTATATCCAGATCCATTGCAGATCTGGTTATCATATCCTGACAATATCTTATAATCTTATAATTCCAGTACATTCCCATCGCATATTCTTGTTAGCCAACGCTAACTTTTCCGTCTTAACTGCAAACCCTTATCATATAAACGCTATGGCTTATACACAATGTTATCCCTTCATTTCGAACTCATAAGCTCTGACTTATACATCTTATACGCTTGTCACTGATGCACTTATCCTTGAGTTCTTCTATACGTACTCATCATGTCATTAGATCTTTTTAACATTCTTATGGTGACACCTGTTCACCATATTCTATCTTATCCACATAATAGAAAAACTACTCTATATCGTTTTTTCCGATTCCAAACGATGAAAACTTTCTATCATTATTCAGATATGATTTCAGCTTTCTGAAATCAACTTTTGATCTTACTAGGCATTTCCTGAGGTGTCCGCTCTTCATCCTGCCTGGCCAGGGTAGGTGAATAGCTATCACAATTAGGAATATCACCTTTCACTTACTTTGAAATTATCACGATCGGATTTCTACTGTATTAAACTATTCTTATTCTATTAGCAAGACAACATATTCCTTACACCATCAGATCAGAAATTTTTCAATCTATGTTGGCATGTACACCTTTTATGACATTTTGGACTTCGGTTTATGCCGAGAATCGGCTAAACCATAGCTCTGATACCATTAAATGTAACACCCCAACCCGTATCCGACCCGGATACGAGTCCGAAGTGTCACATTGACTTTTCAAACCTTGACTCTTAAGAAAAATCCCGGGAAATTTAAAACTTTATTTAAAACAAAATACAGACTTTATCAGAGTGCTCGTACTTAATGACTTATTACATGCCAACACTTTATACATAACCAAATACATACTTTGTCAAATATTTCTGATCTGATCTTTTGGTAAGGAAAACTGACCTGTCTTGCTCCGCATCACTCTTTACCCTTCTCGAAACCTACGTGTGAAACAATCACACGCTAAGTCGAAGACTTAGTGAGGCATAACAACTTATAATGCACTTTAAAACATATATCGATACATGCATGTTCTGTTCTATCATGTTATAGTAATTCCATGCATTTTTCATATCGTATAAAATCATATCAGATTAATTGCAGTAAATACATACATACACATAATTCATCATTAACAGTTTATCATATAATCACATACTTTTTCAATCAAACACTATACACACAACATCATATCATTTCTATAGCATTTATCATACCACTAACTTATATTTGTTCATATCTCTGGATTAGCCCATGTACGTATGTGAGAACTATCGATATGTGAGTCTATAGAGGTTGTGCACTAATGCTGTCACCACAGCTCGTATAATTGCACCGAAGTGCCGCGTAGAATTGCACCGTAGTGCCATATAATAATGTCCATAAGGACCACATAGAATTCCTTAAGAATCATATACATATGCTAGGGATCATATATGTGTCTCACCAGACTTCACACATGTTCCAAAGAATATATATATCCCGAATGACCGCGTAGACCCTCGACTCTTGGCATGCCAACTATACCCCTAGCTCTCATGACACATAACATGGGCGTTATCATTTATTTCATTTCAATATTCACATAAACGTGTAATTCACTTTCACATATCACGTATCACATAGCTTCTTTTCATATTATCACATAGTCACGTAGTTCACTTACACGTAGATCATTTCCATATAATTCACATGTCACATATGTCATGTTTTCATATAATTTCTATCATTTCTCACCCAATCACCTTTATTCATGTAAACATACTTATCATATCTTGTTCACATAAGATCATATACTTCATATAATATATCGAAACACCTAGAACACTTTCACGTAGCTTATAGTCATAGGTCTTATCTCATAACATATACTTGTTTTCACATATATATTCATATCATTTCTTATACCCTCACATAATTCATTTAACATACATAACATATTATGTAACATTATAATAGAAATACCTATAAGTCATATCACTTAGAGCACATATATACTTATAGTCACATTGCTTATATCTTAATCGTATGCCTTCTCTTAGACATATATATATATATATATATTCACATGTTCAGGTAATCCACCATTTCATCACATAATTATGTATTCATATAACTCATTTCATTTCATATCCATCTATATAATATATATTCTCAAGATTTATCCTAATATAAATCATATAGCACTCTTATAATTCATATTCATATTCATCTAGGGCAGACTTATAAACACATCTCACTTCTATTATTTCTTTATATATATATATATAATCTAATATGTTTACTTAATTCAATTTCATATAACTCCTATAATCTTCTCATATAACTTCATAATTTCTATCATACAACCCATGTGTTATAGTTTATTTAAACATATGAATATTTCCCATCTAGCTTATCTTATATGTTCATCTTATCATTTATGTTCAAATCTCCTAGTTAGTGTACTATTCTCACTTCATCCTATAGATCAATATTATCCAGCTTATTTCACTTATCATATAATAATAATTATATTTTACTATGATCATATAGTTTATATCTCATATAATTCATAACCTTTCTTATGTAATTACTTATACTTTCTCACCTAACACATAAAAGAACAGATCAATCCATATAATCAAGCATACATACATGCATATTCAATTCATGCCTTTAATCATGCATTCATGTGTAACACTTCAGGAAATAGACTCATCGCAAGTCTTATTCCCATCGCACATCATATACTATTGAATATGCACTCACCTGGGCCTCGTTGTTTGAATCAATCCTAATCCTTAGTTTGTTCCGGAACAAGCTTTCATTCTATATCTACATAATAATACATTAATACTTATTAGTATACTGATTGATATATTCGAAACTATCACTCCTTAGTCTCAAAGAAAAGCCAATTTCATCTTTTAATGAAGGTATGCATCGATGCACTACACCATGCATCGATGCATAAATCCTATTCGATGTTTGTATTAATGGGGATGCATCGATGCACTCCTTATGCATCGATGCATAAATCCTATTCGATGTTTTCTATTTAAATTCATGCATCGATGCACTGCATGTGCATCGATGCACCTTAAACAATTTCTGGTATTTATCATCGATGCATCGGTGCACAATGAATGTGCATCGATGCACATTGCCCAGAACTGACATTTTAGCACGTAAATCATCAACTCTTCCCTTAATTCTTCTATTTTAAGCCCCTATTTTAACATTAAACTCAACTACTATAACTTGAACCAACTTATATCCATGTAAATCATCTTTAACCTCAAAATCCTATCTTCTTTATGAGATTCAAGAATCATACCAAATTTTCTATATGTTCTAAATCCAATTTTAACACTTAATACTTCTTAATTAAGCTGATGACAAGTCAAATCCAACTTTAGAACTTCAAAAACCTTTCTATAACAAAAGTTCATTTATAAACCCTTAATATAAATTCCTTTCTAATTCTATCTCTTTGGTGTTTTAAGCTTATATAAGTTTTCCTTAAGCTTATATAACCCTCAAAGACTCAAATCCAACTTAAAACTTTCAAGAAATCATAAGCTAAATCAAACTTACCTTTGCTCTTGGCTTCCACGTGAAGAAGAAGAAGAAAGTAGAAGAGAATTCTGGAGAATTCTCTCCCTCTCCACGTGTATATAATTCCCTTATTTTTCTTAAATGATCAAATGACCATTTTACCCTTTATTTCCTTTAATAATTACTGAATAACCTTCATCATATTTCCAAGAAGTCATTGAACTATTCAATTATCCTACTTTAGTCACCAAATTCTGAAACTTTACAATTTGGTCACTAACCCTGTAATGCGGATGTTACAGGGGTGTTACACACATACTTGATCCTTGGCATATGTATATGATTCCTAAGGAATGATATGTGGTCCTTAGGGACAACCTTATATGGCACTTCGGTACGCGACACTACGCTGTAATTCTACGTAGCACTTCGGTGCATTTATACGAGCTGTGGTGACTGCATAGTGCACAACCTCAATAGACTCGCATATCTACAGTTCTCACAGATGTGCATGGGCTAACAAAGAGATAATAATAAACATATATATATTACATGTAAAATATATACTTTTGTGATATGAATTGTATTATATGATTGATATGATGATGTGTATATGTGTACATTTGATTACATGAAATTTTATATTGTTTTGATCAGATAACATGATATGATATGTTCATGCATGATTAAGTAGTTAGAGTTACTTTAATGTGTTTAATGCCTCACTAAGTCATCGACTTAGCGTGTGATTGTTTCACACGTAGATTACCGAAGTGAGAAGAGTAAAGAGCAATGTGGAGCAAGACAGGTCAGTTCTCCTTACCAAATATCAAATCAGAAGAAAGGTGAATAATATGTATTTTAATACATAAAGTTCTAGTTGGCATGTATTCAAGATAATATATTGTATAAGCTCTGAATAGTTCGTTAAAGGTTTTGAATAAGTTATATGTAATAATAAATTTTAAATTACTCACTATTTTATACAAGTAAAGGTTTTTGAAAAGTCAATGTGACACTTCGGACTCGGATCCGGGTTAGGGGTGTTACAATCGAACAAATAACAACACAAGATTTATGTAAAAAACTCAAAAGAGAAAAAACACGAATAGAGAAATAAACAACAACACCAAAATTTAAATGGAAAACTCAAAAGGGAAAAACAACAAGCAGAGGAGAAGATAATTTCACTACGTCAAAAAATACAAGATTCTTACTTTCTATTTATAGGAATAAAACGAATTATACTACTTCGCCGACCTACAGGATTTTCACTTTTACCACTGTTTTGAACGTAACTTCATGACCTAGTCCAATAAAAAATTGAGTCACAACTCTAACATTTATATTAAATCTTAATTTCTATAAAGGTAATTTACTGGAAAAATATGTTGCGTTTTGGTCAGAAGGGTAAGCTTAACCCTAAATTCATTACACCATATGAGATTACGAGATTTATCGTTTTCGTTTTTTTATAAAACTCGAGCGTATTCGTGATGTGTTTTATACGTTAATTATGTATATATGGATCAGATTTGACCATATTATGCCTTTAAAGGAGATCGGGATTGATAACTCTCCAAAATAGTTGCTATTTATAGTTTTTTTACTTAGGTTAAGCTTGAACTTTAGCATGTTTATGATCACATTTAGAATAATTTTAGCATATTTTACATCATTTGTGTATGGAAGAGATTGTTGATACTTGAGCTGATTTTGGTGATTTTGATTTGAATTTGCTACTCTAATGTTGTAACTTTGTCTTATGATGTAGGTGTTGCTGTGAGCTGATACGAGACAGAATTGATGGGTCGTTGTTGTAGTATTCGACGCATCATCAGACAATTAAAGAGATTTTAGGAGTGGATAGTTACTGAAGAAAAGGCCGAAATTTGAATTTGATTAGATGCTGAAGATAAGGCTTGAATTTAAATTTTAAATTAAAGGAATTTTAGATAATAAGGAAACTTTTCTATTGGTGGAAACTTTGACCTTACGAGGTTATAAATACAACATTTTCTTTATCCCTTTGAACCCTAATTCTTCCACATCCTCCTTTACTTTTCTATTTTACCACCTTCCATGTAAGCTTAAATCCACCGTCGGGGAGTGCAGCAACAGCAAGGGAGCGACATTGTGTAGTAACGACGATCAAGAGGATTCAACTTAATTTTCCATCCTTTTATAGAGATAGGGAAGTGATGGTTGTTTAGTTGAATGTTATTATATTTCGAATGATATTTGTTTCTTTAACATAAGGTGTTTGATTAAATGTTTTTTTACTTTGTTTTATGTGTTATCGTACTTAATGGATGATTTTAGAGATGGAGTTGTCTTTATGCATGTGATTTCTATAATTTTTAGAGATGAAAGTTGTGAAATTTTCATACTTTCTTTTTGCAACTTTGGTGATTGTGTCAAGCAACGTTGGTGTATAGAAATATATGGTGTCCATTGTTAAGCAATTGATTAAGTGAATTAATGAAGATTGATTCTTGTTAATTAAATATTGTAATCCTTGTGAGACACATGAATACATTGTCTTGAGCATATTCACGGTAGAAACAACCAAATAGCATCGACATCTATTTAATCCTTAACCTGTTGCTCTCCTGAATGTTGTAGCACTGCTTGACATTTATCATTATGATTTCGTTATCTTGTTGTTGACTTTTTCATTACAATCAAGTTTCTATTATTCTTTTACACAACTCTTCCATAAACTTTTAGCTCTATGTGGGTTCGACATCCGTAGCTTAATAGTTTCCACTTTATTACTTTGATACGATAGTATATGCTTACACTGTGTTGTAACATTATTATTATCAGCATCAAGTTTTCGAGATCTGACCTAATCTTTCATATAAGAAGGAATTGAATTAAATCTTAGCTCGAAAAATGAAAGAGTTGTGTAACACAAGAGTTTCATTGGGTGAAGATTTTGTGGCGTAACTACAAAACTAAAAAAGCTACTTCGGAGTTTGAAGATATAATGAGATGTCAATAATCATATTTATTTGATTCACTTAAATTCAAAGATGGATTTTTTAAAAAGAAAGCTGTGAAATATTTTGGTTAAATGAACTTGAGATTTATTAAGGTATAAAATATGTTTTTGATAATCTATTAAAGATTTGAAGGATTTGAATTTAAAATGGTTTAACAAAATATACTTACTTTTGATTTTAAAGTTATAAAAGATTAAAATGTATGAGGGTCATAGCTTGTGGAAAAGTTTTAGAAAAGGGTCCTAATTTAAGGTTAAACAATGGCGAAAAGGGGTCCTAAAATGCTACTTTGTTCATAACATTTTTCGTTGTCTCGATTAATCTGGATCGCGTACTAGAGAGACGAAGGTGATATTTCCAACCTAATTTGCTCAATTCGCAAACGTCGGGATTTGATCCCATGACATTTCTTAAAGGATCTATTACCTCATTTCACTATACCAACTGGTTGTTGATATTTTAATATTTATTATAAGAGATAAAATATATCAATTTGTTAAAGATTTTACAAATTTATTTATTTTCATAAATTCTTACATTGCTGAAGTATTATCTATTAGAAAAGTCATTTCGTAATTGAAGGATTTACAATATATAATATGGTAGTTAAGTTTGACGGTTTAGAAGTCATTCGTGTTTGTTTGTTCTTTTCAAATGATTCTTTTGATTAATTTAGTTATTAATAATTGTTGAAAATCAAATACATTGTTCTAATATGTATTATTCCACTGAATTAATCGATATATAGATCAAATCGTTAATTATATTAAGCGTAAATAATCTTATCATGAAAAAATCGATTTCTATGAGAGGTTTTATTTTCCAATTTATGATGTTATAATTCTTTATTCTATTTTCATTGTTGTTGACGCTTTTAAAGAGTATAAGCTTAAACTTATGTATTAACTCGAGTTATAGTAATTAGGGATGCTTATCGAGTGGGTTGATTACGAGTTCAGTAATGTTCGACTCGTGTTCATTAAAAAAAATTATTGTTCAACTTAACTCGTTGCTCTATAATTACTCGACTCATGCTCGTTAAAAAACTTGTTGTTCGACTCGACTCATTACTCTTTAAACTCATCAAAAATTTTACCTTGTTTCTTTAACTATATATAAAATCTAGTAAATTAATAATTTAATATTTTTCTTGTTGTTTATTATAAAACTAATAAATTAATCGTAATTATTATTTAGTAATTTAACATCTTTCTTATTATCTATTAACAAAATAGTAATTATTAATTAGATTATTTTAATAGAACAAAATTTTAAGGTAACTATTACAAAATTAAAAAAAAATAACGAACTGTTCGTAAATTTATCGAATCGAGTTGAAACTTGCTCGGCTCAACTTGTCAAGGTATCGAGTCGAGCTCGAGTTTAAATCGAGTTAACTTGAAACGAGCTTTGATTAAATTTTGACCGAGTCAAATACGAACGAACTGCTCAACTCATTAAACACCCTTAATAATAATACTTTGAAATATTAAATTTTTCTTCATATGACATATTTTATTCCTTTTAGAAAAAACTCAATACTCTGGAAAGGTATATATATATATTAAGAATAAGTACCAAATAGGAATAAAAATTTATTATTATGCTTTAGTGTACATTACAATAGAATGTTAGGCTTGTTTTTTTCTCCTTGAAGAGATAAAGTTGACCTACAAGCTTCATCAAGATTGTGTAATCAATTAAAGATTATAGCTTCTGGGACCAAATAAAAATAATACTTTTTTTTCAGTCATTAAATTTGTCTCTTATTAATTTTTTAAAAGTAGAAAATTTTAAATTTTAAACTTTAACTATGATTATTTTAATTGTTTTAAAAATTAAATTTTATAAAATATATATTTAAAAATTTATTGATTGATGGCTTTTAAAATACATTTCTTTATATTTTTATTAATAATAAATTTTAAATAATAATGAATCAAAATTAAAAAAATTGTCAAATAATTTATTAAAAATAGATTTAATGGGATAGAGAATATATATTTTATTTATAACTTATGGGACCCAATAAAAATTAAAAGAACATATTCATAGCTTTGGGGGACCAGCTATTAAAAAAAATACTGAAATAAAAATAGTGGACATTTCTTTAAAAAAAATAAAGAGTATAAATAGCTAAGCATTATGTTGACATGCAGAGAGGCCTAAATCACATAAAAATAGATAAGATAAATCCCTTTTTTCAGTGACATTAAAATAAAAACTATTTGATTTAATAGTAAATGTTATATGCACTTTTTCATTTTAAGAGTTGGATTTGAATTTTTAATAAAAATTAATCAGGAATATCTTTAAAAAATTAATAGTAAATGATTTATTGATCTGTTTATTTTAATCAGATATTGTAAAAGTTTATTATAGTGCGACCCTCACAACGTAACTTATTCCATTTACAACGTTAAAATTCAACCCTATAACCTTGTTTAAAAGATATAGTATCTCGTTATATTAGATCAATTGATTGTTGATTTAAATATTTGATTTCCATAGGAAAACATTTAAATTTAAACTTGAGATATTTGAATTGATAAAGACGGAATACAATGATATCGTCTAAAAAGGGGGGGAATTCGATAAAATAAATGCAAACAAATAAGCAAATATTAGCACATACATGAAATTAATACACTATTACATAAGCAAACGATCAAAAGTTTCCATGTGCATGGCTTAGCCAGTTCCACCAAGCACTCCCTTGAGCTTCTTAACTTGAGCATCGTCAGAAACGTGGATTTCTCCAACAAAGACGACGGCAGATCATTGGCGAACAATGCGAAATCGAGGATTTGAAGGCCGGGACTGGGGGCAGTGAACGTTACAATGGCGAGCGATGGTCGCCGGCCAGCGGCATTGATCTGAAAATGGAGTAAACCTTGAGGGAAAACCATGATATCACCCTTCTTCAATGTCTTATAGTAAACATTATTTGCCGAAGAAATGAAGCCGGCAGTGATGTGACCATGAACGACATAGAGAAGCTCGTTGGCACCGGGGGAGTGTGCATTGGGACTACACCACCCGGTGCCAAGTCTAGCCTTGCGGCAGATATGCCCAATCCGTTGACCCCAGGTATTGAGCTACGAATCCCGGGTGACTGCCGCATTGATGATGTTTGAGGTGTTGCCGGCGATGCCGAGGCCCGAAAATACAAAATCGTCGACGGTGAGGTCTGTTTCGGTTTTGCAAGGGTAGCCGGAGGGGGTAACAATGCCCGTGGACAGGTTTGCAACGCAAAATCCTGCGCGAGGACATGGGTGGACGTGAGGATAAGGGAGAAGAGGAGGAAAATGTGAAGCATTTTGCTTTTGGGAATTATTTTCTTTTTTCTTTAGCGTGGTTTTTTTAGAGGCTTTGCTTATGAATTTATAGACAGTAAGGGGTGGGTTCAGTGTAAATCAAATTATATGTATTAATAATTCATTTATTATTATTTTTTAAAAAAAGTTTGAGATTTGGTTTGCTCTCATTTTTTTCACTTTAGGGACCAAAATATAAGAAAATGATTTTTTTTTTTAAATTATCCCTTTAAATGAAATAATAGGTTTAAGAAATTTAACATGTTTTGTTTAGATTATAATTATATTGTAAAACATTGAAAGGATATTAAAATTACAGTGACCTGAAATAATTTTTTCCAAAGCTCAAAATGAAACTATACGATTTTGCTTAGTATAAAATATAATGCATTAATAATTGTCCCTTGTTGTACGCATCTCACTATCATTTTATATAAATATATTGATAAGCATCAATTAAATAAATATTAATTTATTTATTATGATAATTATTTGTCTTTCGAATTCCCACCACATATGTGATAATATTTCAATTGTCGTCATTTAAGAAAAAAAAATAATCGTATAAGAGAAAGTTATTCTCTCTAAATATCTTAAATACAAATAGTTATATGTATGCACATTGTCAATAAATTAAAAAATAAAGAAGAAAAAAATAAACAAAGAATAACAAAATACAAGTAAAAACTTTATTGAAAGCACATGGACGGAGAGTCGTCCAAAAGATCACATGGGATAGTGCTCATAAGAAGACATCGTGACAGCTAAAGGCATGCAACAAGTTTATTAAATTGGGCATGCTGTCCTTTCAAATTGCAACCATTGAAACTCATATGTGGACCATAAACATTCCCTTATGGCTAAGTTCTCTATCTCCAGTAACACCGAGTTAAAGCCCTTAACATTCGAAACAACCTACAAAGGAAAAACTAAACATGTAATATAGTTGCCAACTCATCAAATAGTTTTAGCCGTAAAAGAAAGTGTTGTTCTTTTTATAAGTTTCAAATTCGAATAGATACATCTATAAAGTGTATGTGTTCTCGTTTACTAAGAAAGATTCATAACATATATTATTTATAATCACTCTAGACTATTAAGAAAAATATATAGGATAACTCATGCTCGCCTTTTAACAACTAGAAGAAACAATTGAGATTCATAAACTAATATTTCGACCAAAGTTGGTTTAAATTGAATTTATTAAACATTTATAAAAAAAATAAGGTGTTTAATGTAAAATTATGAATGTCATAAAATATAAAATTATTTTTGCTTGACATCAAACTATCTCAGTGGAAAAAAATAATATTGTTCTTCTTAGAGATAATGATTTAAACAATTACGTTGCACAATGCGTGTGCATTGTCATTTGGTTAAAAAATTATAAACATATGCTATCTTATAATCACCACAGATTATTTAAAAAAATATTTGAATTTTTTTTGAAGTTGATCAAATGAATCCTTGATTTATTTTTTTAATTCATTTTAACCCATAATTTGACAATTTAATCAAGTTGGTCCCCAAATCTTGATCCAATTGGTTGGCCCTTCCTCCACCACAACCAAGTTCCATAAATTTTTTTTTGTAAATTGGGATAAAAGAAAAAGAATATGCTTAGCCAAGGTCAAATTCCCAATCCCTTTCCTATCACAGTGGAGATGATGTGACACGTTTGTTCATATGGAAATTGCGAAACCAATGAAAGTGCTGTCTTTTTTTATTTCACGAAAATGTTTTGAGAAATAATATATTCATCAAATTACAGTTACTTTTAAATTATATGTGAAAATTTGCCCATTTTTATTATATAATTCACTTGTAAACAACAAGCCACCAATTTCTTTAGGAAGATAGACAAGAACGTAAGAAAGATTTAATATTAAAGGAGATTTTAGGAAGATAAAAATATATTTTTAATAAAAAAATAAAAAAATATTTAAAATAAATAAATATGAATTTAAAATTTTCAGAACGATTACCCTCGCCAACACTCTTTTGGTCCATCCTTATGATAAGATCAAGAATACTTGATCTATCAATTTATTTGGAAAATTATTAGATAATGTTTGATTCATAAAAAAGAATTATTATAATATATAATTTATTAAGTGACTTTAATGGTCAAAGCAAGTGATGTTCTCATTGAAGTTATGGTTTCAAGCAGTTGCATATGCAGTGTATGTATACGTTGTCAATAGCTAAAAAAGATTATGAAAAAATATTATCTTATAATTACCACAATATATTCAAAAAATTATATATATATATATAACTTGTATTTGTTATGAATTCTCATGTAAATGTTTCACTTTAATATTGATAATTCAATTTGTTAAAAAGAAAATATATCGTAAGTATAATTTGATAAAATATATATTAATCCTATCTTATATTCTTAAAATCATATATTATAACCTTACATTCATGTTAAACAAATAAAATAAAATAATATAATATAATATTCTCAATAATACGTTAAATAATATCATATTTCAATAATCTAATTTCCAAAGAAAATTTTACATTTTGTAAATTAAACGATCACTAAAAGAAATATTATTTATTCAAAAATAATATACATAATTTATATATTTTTACTATGATAATATCAATAAATTTAATTATTAGTAATTTAATTAATTTAATAAATATAAGTGTAGACATAACTTGACAAATAAGAAAACTTTTTTCAGGAAAAAGATATACAAGGTGGATTTCCCGAAAAATCACCTTAGCCTCTTTTATTTCCCTGTCAGACACCGTTCAGACTATATTTTTTGATCTAACACCCTTTTGCAGAAAGGTGCACCCCTTATCGCGTTTTACGTTGATTTGACGCCACGTGAGGCGGCCCTGCAACGCACCTTGTAAAACGTGTAAAAAATTCGGATGCTAATTTTGTAAATAATTGTAAATTGATGCCTAATATGTAATTAATTTATATTATGATGATATTTGTGTAAAAACACCAAATTTATCTATTTATTTTTTTTGTGATATTATTTTTAATAATAGTTAATAATATTTATTGACTTTTAAAATTAATTGTTTAAAAATATTAAAATAAACTTTTAATTACAAATGAGAGATTAAATGAATTATTATTCATTTTTTCTAAAAATAAATAAAGATGCAATAAAAAATTAAAAATGAATAAAATTCAATAAAAATATAATGTAAAGCTAAAAAAATATCAACTCTTTATTTAAAATATTGTTTCTAATATTAATTTTAAAAACTATAAAATAAATATTAAATTTTAATTTTATTAAAAATGAATAAACATCATTAACTGTTGTTAAAAAATAATAATTAATGAATAATAATTCTTTTGATCCCTCAATTGTAATTAAAAGTTTATTTTAATATTTTTTTATATTTTTAAACATTTAATTTTAAAATACTCGATTCTTCAACATGATTGTTAAACAGTCGTAGGTGTGGAAAGCTACATGGATTGAATGAAAATTTGATCGTACAAAATTAATAACTCAAAATTGTCTAATTGTTGTCTAAATATAAACTCAATTGTACCACGAATAAACATCCGATCAAAGAGTTAATATTTTCTGTTCAATCTTCATAAAAACTGTTTTGTCTCATCATTTTCTCCCGCGTATGAGTTTTTTTTCTTTTTATAACATTCATGCAAAAGAATATACATATTGTGTAATTTCATGCAAAAATCAAAATTTATCGAGTTTTAAAATAATTTGCAAAATAATATTTAAAAGTATTTTAAAATATAAATAATTTTATAAAAGTTTTAAAACTATTATTTCTTTTATAAAATGATGATGATGATAATAATAAATATTTTATAATTTATAAATTTCATATATTTTTAAAAAAATTATTGACTTTTAAAATTAATTGTTTAAAAATATAAAAAATATTAAAATAAACTTTTAATTACAGTTGACTTTTGCAATAAAAATCACTCTACTTTTGATTTTTTGCGTGCACGTATGCAACTATATTCAATAGAAAATAATTGAAAAAAATGAACTCATACACGAGAGAAAATGATGAGACAAATCAGTTTTTGTGAAGATTGAGCAGAAAAGATCAACTCTTTGATCGGATGTTTATTCGTGGTACAATTGAGTTGATATTTAGACAACAGTTAGACAATTTTGAGTTATTAACTTTGTGCGATCGAATTTTCATTCGATTCTTATAGCTTCCCATACCTACAACTGTTGAACAATCATAAACTTGACTAAAATAACTTTTAATTACAATTGAGGAATCGAATGAATTATTATTTATTAATTATTATTTTTTGACAACAGTTAATAATGTTTATTCATTTTTAATAAAATAAATTTAATATTTTTTTAATATTTTTTAAAATTAATATTAGAATGAATATTTTAAATAAAGAATTACATTATATTTTTATTGAATTTTATTTATTTTTAATTTATTTTTATTGCATTTATATTTAATTCATTTTTATTGCATTTATATTTATTTTTAAAAAAAATGAACAATAATTCATTTGAATCCTCAATTGTAATTAAAAGTTTATTTTAATATTTTAATATTTTTAACCAATCAATTTTAAAAGTCATTAAACATTATTAACTATTGTTAAAAATAATATAAAAAAATAAATAGATACCGTTAGCGATTTTACACAAATATCACCCTAACATAAATTAATTATATATTAGCACAAGTTTAAAAATATTTACAAAACTAACACCATATTTTTTTACTCATTTAACAAGACGCGTTGTAAGGGGACATTTTATCCCACGTGACGTAAAACATGGTATAAATACACGTCTTTTTATAAAATATATTAAATCATAAAATATAATCTAAACGGTACCTGATAATAAAATAAATGGAACTAGAGTGCTTTTTGGGGAAAATCGCGATATACAATACATCAGGTAACTTGACAAATAAGATACGTCATATAAGACTTTATTCCTATTTTTATTGTTAAAGTAAGATTTTAGGTTTCATGGGAAAAGGTTGGCGCAAAGTTGGAGCCCACTTTGATTTGACGGCCCACTTCTATTTTTCTTTAATTTATTTTTATTTTCTGTCCTTTATTAAATTTATACTTAATGGTATATCGAATTTTCGTTCTTTGAGTCGTCAAATTTGAATTTATTCTTTATATCTTTTAATCCTTAAGTTTTTTATGCGAAAAGTGGTATATATTATTTTTTAAATAACAATAATTTTATTCAAATATTAGCTAGAATATAATATTACAATATTTGATTTGAAAATTTTAAAATTAATTAAATGCATATTTTACCAAATATGTAATATATGTTATATTTTCACAAGTTAAACTTTAATACTAATTTATAAATATTTGAATAAAATTTCATTAAAATATTTTAATCGGTAAAATATATGAATTTTGAGGAAAAATACATTTAATATATAATTAATAAATTTAGTATATCAAATTTATATTATAAAATAATTTTAGATTTTTCATATTAACTTTTATATAATATAATATGAAAAAATAATGTTGTGATATCGAGTGTAACATCCCAAATCAGGGTCAGTGACTAAATTGCAAATTTTGAAAACTATATGCTCGATTTTGAAACAAGTTAAAAGTTCAATGATTTAAATAGAAAAATTTCAGTGTTAGATTAAATGATAATTTTTGGAAAGTTTGAAGGGTATAATGGTAATTCTATAAGAAATATTTTTATTTATCTTTTATATAGGAGATGGCACGTGGAAAGGGATGAAAAAAATAGAAAAGTCTGGAGACTTTGGTTCAACCTTCTTCTTCTTCTCTTCCCGTAAGCTCCATGGAAAAGGTAAGTTTAAGTTCAACTGGTTAATTTTTGAGTTTTAAACTTAGTTTTGATTCTTGGGTTGATAAGAAATATTATTTAGAGATTAAAGCATGTTGAAACTCCAAAATGAATGAGTTATGAAGGATTAAATGTGAAGAGTTTTTAAGTGAATTATTGAAATAGAGGGAGTTAATATATTGTGAAGTTGAATTTGACTTGTCAATGGTTAAATTAAGAGATTTGGAGTGATAGAATTGGATTTAGAACATATAGAAAATTTGGTATGATTCTTGAATGCTATGTGGAAGAGTGAATTTTTAAGTTAAAGAGGTATTGAATGAAAATTAATTAGTTTAAGCATGTATATGAAAGTTAGGAATATTAAAGGTAGTGAAATATGAAGTGTTGAGCTGAAAATGAAGTGATTTTCGAGCTCAACATGAGATTTCTGGGCTAGGGGAATCGGTACCCATTCAAGGGGAACCGATACCCCCTCAAGCGAACCATAATTTACAGAATGTCATGGGGGAACCGATACCCCCACAGGAGTTAACCGATCCCCCTAAAGGAAGAAAAGAATATTGGTTTATTAAGTTCGTTTAAGTTGTTAGTATCGAATTACAAGATGTAGGTATCTAATAATTGTCTTGAAAATGTATAATTATGTAGATTCAGAGCTTGAACGAGTTCTGGAATCATTGTCAAGTAAGATCGATAAAAGGGAAAGATAAGAGATTTGTATTGACTAGTGAGGCCAGGTGAGTGCATACTAGTAACATGTAGTGTTTAATGGAAATAAGACTTGCGATGAGTCCATTTCCTAGAGTAATATGCATGAAGTCATGAACATGATTATGTGTTTGTTATGATTATATGTGATTATATGTATTACATTAATTGTATGTATGCATGACTAAAGATATTGATATGCTTTATATATATTATATGATTTGTGTAAAACACTATTATGTAATAATAGAAGAACATGAAATAAGTTGTATGATAAAGACATAAGGACTGAAATAAATATGTGAAATAAGCTACAAGTTAATGAATCATTGGCATATATATATATATATATATATATATATATATATATATATATATATATATATATATGAATATAAGATAACCAAGTATAAATCATATTATATGGTATAAGTGATTACATGAGAAAGGTTAAGAGACTCTACGAGGATAGTATAAATTTGAGGGCATAAACATAAGTAATGATACATAAGTTTTATAGGGAAGATTTATATACTTAAAGTAAACTACAGTTTATGAGTTATAAAGTGAAGAATTACAAAACTTTATGAAAGAGTATTATAGAAGTCATGGGAAATTGAATTAAATAAATAGATAAAACTAGTATATAGATGATTTATGTGAGTGAAAGAAGGAGTGAGATATGATAAGTATAAACTATGTATAGGATAGAATGAGACTATTTGAACTTGTAGTATAACTTTATAAAGGAAGACTTAGGTAAACTCATTATATGATACAATTATAGAGCATTGCTATGCAAATTATATTAATGAGTATATGAGTAAGTTTATAGGTTATTGATAGGACATATAAGGTTATATAAATGTATGATAATATGAAAAAGTGAACTAAGTTTAATGATGTTGAACCGTATGAGTAGAAGTTATGTGATTATAAGTAACATGATTACATGATTACAAGATATGATACTTGACATGAGATATATGAAACAGAAAGTATATGTCATATGAAATATTATATGATTATGTGATTATATGGAAAATAATACAATTATAAGTGATAAGCTTTGTGATATGTGATTTATATGACAATGAGCTATGTGAAAGAACTATGAGACTATGTGTATATGTGAATGTATGTTAACATAAATATTAATGCCCACGTTATGTGTCTTGAGAGCTTTGGGGTATAGTTGGCATGCCAAGAGTCGAGGGTCTACGCGGTCCTTCGGGACATATAGGTATCCTATGGAACATCTATGAGGTCCTTTGCGACACATATTTGGTCCTTAGCATATGTATATGATTCTTAAGGAATTTTCTACGTGGTCATTCGGGACGTATATATATTCTTTGGAGCATGTATGAGGTCTTTTGAGACACTTACTTGATCCTTGATATATGTATATGGTTCTTAAAGAATTTATATGTGGTCCTTATGGACAATATTATATGGCACTACGGTGCAAATTCTACGCGACACTTCGGTGCAATTATACGAGTTGTGGTGACAGCATTAGTGCACAACCTCTATAGACTCACATACCTATAGTTCTCACATATGTCCATGGGCTAATCAGGAGATAATAACAAATATATGTTTGTTATATGATAAATGTTGTAGAAATGATATGATGTTGTGTGTGTGTGTATTGTTTGATTAAGGGGTTTAAGTATAAAAGTATGTGATTAAAAGATAAACTGTTGATGATGCTTTATGTGTATGTAGGTATATTTTGTTAGGTAATCTGATATGATTTTGTATGCTATGATGAAATAAGGTGATTTAGTATAGCATGATAGAATGAAACATGCATGCATGGTTAAATGTTATTAAGTGCATTATAATTTTTATTTGCCTCACTAAGTCATCGACTTAGCGTGTGAGTGTTTTACACGTAGGTTATGGAAAGCTAGAAGAAAAGCTAAGAGAGCAAGGCAGGTCAGCATCTCCCTTACAAATTTCAGATCAGAAAATAGATGATTTAAATGATTTTGGTTATTATGAATATAATTGGCATGTACTAAATGATTGAGTCAATATGCTCTGATTAATTTTAGTTATTGTGGTCAATTTATGTAAATAAATTGTTTTTACTTTAATTAAAGTTTTAAATTTTCTTTGAATTTTGTCAAGAGTCAAGGTTTGAAAAGTCAATGTGACACCTCAGACTCGTATCTGGGTTGGGGGTATTACATCGATTGTACAAAGATATTGTTTTTTCAATATCGTCATTGTTAATGGTTGAACTTAATAAGTGACCAAAATGAAAAAATATAATGTTATGTATAATTTTAAAAAATAATTAAATGAACAAAATAAAATTACAAAAATAGATGATGAATAATCAAATAAGTAGATTTTGAGCAAACTGGATTGAGAGGGTCACCCTCGTTTCTGTAGTAACCGATCTGGATCAGTTGGTCAATAGATCGAATACCAATGATTAATTTAAAAAAAATAAACTTAGACTCATAACAAGTAGTTTTGTTGTGCGGTGAATTAAAACGATGAGTTATCTAGTCCAACTTAAAAAGTTATATTATAAAATTATAACATTTTTTAGTTACAACTAAAAAATTACATTATGATAAGTTTTGGATTTTAATCCGAAAATGCTATATAAACTTATAACATTTTAAGTTATAACCGAAAATATTATGAAAAATATAATATTTTTTATTTTAACAGTAAATATTATCTTATACAACTTAAGAAATTACACTTTTAATAGTATTTTAAACTATAACCGATTTATATCATTTTCTAATCTTATATTTAATAGTTGTATTTAAGACCCTCTCACCCAAAACGTTCAATAAGAATTGAAAATTTTCCAACAGTTAAGTGGCTCGTATTCAAACCAGGCCCACTTCCCTCGAATTTTTTTTTGACAACATTCCCTCGAATTGCTGAAAGAGGAAGAAGAAGCCTACATAACCATTAATGATCCATCCGCCAACGCCCAATCAACAGCTCAGACAAAAAAAATCCTTTCTCTGACTTTTTGACGGTTCTAGCAGTTGTATTAAAATATTATTTTATATAGATTTGATTTGTTTATGATTTATGGAATATAAATTTGTAAATTTCATGTATTTTCTTGTGTGTGGTTTGTAAAATTTAATACTGTTTAAAGATTTTTTCCCCCATGTAATATTCTTACTTCAATCATAAATTTATATGTTCAAGAGAAAAGTATGGGCAGTAAATTGGATAAGCGTTTTAGCTTTGGAGTATTGATCCTCGATGAGCGGTTTTCTCGAAAAATTATATTTTTCATTTAATAAGTCCGATCATACACCGTTCAGACTATATTTTTTAAGTATTAATTTTATAAATATTTTTAAACAGATGTCAAATTCATAATTAATTTATATTATGGTGACATTTGTGTAAAAACATCATCATTATTTATCTTTGGTTTTGAATTGTGCAGGCCACAGCTCGCCATGTGTAATTTCCAATGCTTAGGCTTTGGATATATGATATAATAGATTAAATATTGGTTTTGGTCACTCTACTATGTTCGATTTTAAATATAGTCATTTTTTTATTTGACATACATTGATACTTTACTTCTATTAGGGATGAATAAATAAAAAAACAATTAATTAAATAAGACGAACATGTTTAAATCTATTCTTTTTTATTTCACTTTATTTAGTTTCAATGATCTATTTACTTTAGTTTTGATTTCAACAATTCAAATTAAATAAAATTTTAAGTAATATTACATACGTTCCACTAAATATGTTCATTATTACTTTAAAAAAATTAATTTTTTTAAAAAAATATATATTTCAAAATTACATTGATTAAAGGTTCTGAAATATATTTTTATGTTTTTATCAATAATAAATTTTTAATAATAATGAGTCAAAGTTTAAAAATTTTGACCCTAAACCAATTCTAGAACATTATTTTATTAGTTTGGACTCTATATTCCTGAACTAATATTTTAGATTTTTTTTTTGTATTTTTAATTTATAAACTATTTTCGTCTTCTAAAATTTTATAAGTTGTTATCCTCCAAAAATTTTAGAATTTACCCTTTGAATTATTGAAATTTCATTTTAATTAGATATTATTTAAATCAAATTATAAAGTGGGCAAATAACTTGACTTGCTTCTATTATAATAAAAAAAAAAGAAATTTGATGAAATAAACAAAATTTAATTACTTGTACAATATTAAGATAGTGTGATATAAATAATATGAATTTGGAAAAGGACAAAAAAAACTTACAAATGGCACAAGTGGTTAGGTGTGAGCGTTCTGCACAATTCAAAACCAAGGATAAATAATGCTGATGTTTTTATAAAAATGTCATCATAATAGATATTAATTATAAAATTAATATTTTTTTTTAAAAATATTTATCCTTTAGAAATATAATATGAATGGTGACTGATCTGATAGGAAAATATATAAGGTTAGGGTGATTGGGTTGGGGGGGTAATTGGTTTAAGACACTCCGTTTCTTTTAAGACCAACTAGGTTAAATGAAACATGTCTCTACTTAGGAGGAGGAAACCAATCAATGAATCTGCAGATTCAAAACCCTTATTGGAGAAAGAGTAAGAAGACCAACACCAAGATCATGATGAAGACGACGACGATGATGGTAATGGTAAAAACAAGAAAACCCCATCAAAGATCAAGAAGAAACGTGGAGAGAAACCACCATCACCTCCGCCACCACCATCTAAGTGGTCGTGTTTGGACACGTGCTGTTGGTTCATCGGTTGCATATGTATAACGTGATGGCTACTGTTGTTCCTTTACATTGCAATGCCAGCTTCATTTCCTCAGTATGTAACGGAGGCAATAACGGGTCCTTTACCCGACCCGCCTGGTGTGAAGCTTAAGAAAGAAGGGTTAAAGGCTAAGCATCCGGTGGTGTTTGTTCCAGGGATTGTCACTGGTGGGCTTGAGTTGTGGGAAGGGCGAGAGTGTGCTGAAGGGTTGTTTAGAAAGCGGCTTTGGGGTGGTACTTTTGGTGAAGTGTATAAAAGGTATTAATCTTTTATCTGCTTGCTTTCTTTTATTGGAAGTTTTGTGTGTGTGTTTCCCATCTAATAAAGGTATAATTTTGGGGAAAACAGCTTGCCAGTTGTTGCACTTGCCATCTAGCTGAGAATTAGGCGTGTTTTATGCCTGATTTTACTGCTGTTTTTTAGGATTTGTTTTTTGTTGATTTCGTTAAACAAATATTGTTGATTTCGGTTGCTTGATAAAAGGTCTTGTACTCTTTAGTAATTAAGGTTAAAGTATAGTTTCTATCAATTTTCTGGTGTCCAAAACCCCAGTAATTAGCTGAAGCTTGAAGAAGGGGTATTGATGATTTAGATGCTGATAGTGAATTTAATTCCTAGGGGTTGTAATTGGGAGGCTGATAAGTTAGCTAAAGAAGGGATTAGTTGATTGTATGTTGTTGTCCAGGTTGTTCTGCATCTTTTCATGGCAGACTTCTTTAATGTCTTGTAAAGATCTACTGTTGTATTAATGAAATATCAATAAAATGAGGTACTCTTTTCCTCCTTCCGCTAGTTGTCCCTTTCCTTTTGGTAAGGGTTAATTATGAAGGTTTTTTTTTAATGAAACCTCCAATTCTTATAAAAAATGATTTAGATGCTGTTTTTGGGATTGTTGGTTGATTTTGTTCAACTAGTATTGATGATTAATGTTCCATTTTTGGTTTTGTGATAAAAAGTATTGATTGTGAATTTTTGGTACTTGTCTACTTACTAGTCATTTTCCAGGTTCAAAACCCCGGATTAAGTGTAGTTTTATTGTTTTGGACAAAGTGTATTGATCATTTGAGCATTGTTTTTAAGGTTGCGTGTTGATTTTGTACACCAGGTTTTGATGACTGATGTTGCATCCTTTGTTGTGTGATAAAAGGTCTTGTTTATGAATTTTTGGTAATTAAGGTCAAGTGTCTAACTGCCATCTGTTTTCCAGGTTTAGAACCCCAGTTATTACATGTAATTTTATGGATTTGGATAGGATCGGTGTATTGTTTGTTGATTTTCTAAAACAAATATGGATGCTTTATATTGAATTTTTGGCTGTGTGATAAAAGGTATAGTTTGTGATTTTGTGTAATTAAGGTTAAGTGTCTACCTGCTGTCGTTTTCCTGATTCAAAACCCCGGAAATTGTTTTTTTTTCGGGTTTTGTATAAGGGGTACCGATGATTAAAATGCTGTTCTTAGGATTGTTTGTTGATTTGGTATACCAGGTATTGATAATTTGATGTTGTATTTCTGGTTGTGGGATAAAATATCTAGTGTGTGATTTTTTAGTAATTAAGTATCTACATACTATCCCTTTGACTAGTTCAAAACCCTGGAAATCAGGTGTAGTTTTATAATTTTCAGTAAGGGGTACTAATGATTCCGATGCCGTTTTTAGCATTGTTTGTTGGTTTTGTACATTGATGATTCATGTTGCAGTTTTGTTTGCAGATAAAAGGTCTAGTTTGTGAAGTTTAAGTAATTCCATTTTGATCATGGATTCAGACCTTGGGAATAGCTTTCTCTATTTATAAACATGAAGAAAGATGCACACAACTGGAGACGCTGTATATAGAAGTAGCCTGTGCATCGCGTTTGAGAATTAACCTTGCAGTTTTTGGTGTTGTACTGTTGTTTCTAATTATAGTTATAAGTTACGATGTTTTATTGATATAGTTTGGAACTCCAGGTCACTTGTTGTTTAGTTATTTTTGAGTATTAAATTTGCAAGTTATATGAAAAGTTGAAGATTGAAGTAGTGTTGTGATTTGAGAATATGAAGGGGTAGTTGTTGAATGGAATCTTAAGTTGGTTTGTTATAATGGCTAAATTTTAGGTAGGATTAGTTTAACTTTGTTGAAGCTATATTTCTAAACTAGTTTATGTATTTGGTAGTCATTTGATTTTTTTTCTTAATCTACTCTTTTCCACCTGATTTTGATTGTTATGTCGTGTCTACTGACTATCACTTATGTTGTTCTGACTCTTCATATCCATGTTGGACTCATATACATATCCAACACACACCAAGTCCAAGTAACATATGCTCATATGGTCATGTCATGAGGCTATCTGTTTATTATGTGCTTCTTGTTTTGCATACCGGTTTTCATGATTTTCTTGATATGGTAGACAATACATATTGGAGTTGGATCGATATCTCTACTCTTTCGATTGTGTAATTTGCTGTTTTAAGTTGTAACATGAAGTTGCATGATGTATTAAAACAATATGGAACCAGAATGACCCTATTAGCTTTTTGTTTTTTTCACCGTAACCTGCAACAGATTGATGCACTGGATTTATCATGTAAGTGATAAGTTTAGCAAATAGGGATCATCTTCTTCATAAATGTATTTTACATACTGAAAGCAACATTTCTTTAGAATGTAAAGTGTAGTACAGTTGTTTAAAGAACTTGCAATACGGTATAAACGAAAAACATTATATTATATTAGAATGGGACTAACTTGTGTTGATAGGCCTATTGCAATTTGGTTGCTCCTTGTTCTGGTTCAATAGCATTTTGATTTGTAAACGATAGTTGTGTGTCTAAATTATGAACTCGTAGTATTGCTTGGTTAATTGATGTTCTCTGGGTATATTGTATACTATGTAGACCTCTATGCTGGGTGTAGCACATGTCTTTGGATAATGAAACCGGATTAGATCCTTGTGGTATAAGAGTGAGACCCGTCTCTGGACTAGTAGCTGCGGATTATTTTGCTCCAGGGTATTTTGTGTGGGCAGTTCTTATTGCTAACTTGGCTCGGATTGGATATGAGGAGAAAAACATGTATATGGCTGCCTATAATTGGAGAGACTTTTCAAAACGCTGAGGTAAAATTTTTCCTGAACTATAATTTTTCTTGATGGTAGGCTCGTTTGTTAGGAATACTGTACGTTGTTGACATCTTCCAATTAATCAGGTACGTGATCAAACTCTGAGCCATATTAAGAGTAATATCGAACTGCTGGTTGCTATGAATGGAGTGAGAAAAGTAGTAGCCATTCCACATTCCATGGGAGTTCTGTATTTCCTCCATTTCATGAAGTGGGTTGAGGCACCTGCTCCCGTGGGTGGTGGGGGTGGCTCAGATTGGTGTTCAAAGCATCTTAAAGCCGTGGTTAACATCGGTGGGCCATTTCTCGGTGTTCCAAAAGCTATTGCAGGCCTTTTTTCTGCTGAGGCAAAGGATATTGCAATTGCCAGTTGCCGAACAAGTATACTTTCTTAGAAGCAATAGTTATATCTTACATTAGCTCTTCTTTGATCTCATTATACATTTTTCCAAGCAATAAATTTGGAGTTTGCATGGTGTTGGGAAACTTTGAAGCACACTTGAACAAACATTTTCATACATTCTAATTTACCTTAGAAATATGGTTAGCTGTTAAGCTTTAAACATGCCGAAAGCAACCATAGATCTCATTTACTCGTTACTGTCATGTCATTGGTCCATTTTCTACTTTGTAATAAGTTTCAGTGTGTTTGGTATGGCAGATTATGTGAAAACAATATATGCATACAATAGAACAGTGTTCAAAGTTATGTTTTCTTTCATCTTATGGTGATGAAGACTGTAAATAAACCCTACTTTGAATGAACATATCTTTGTTCACGTTCATTTTTTATTTTATTTTTAAGCTTGTTCATATTTGGTTCATGTTCCTTAAGAATTTTAAAATTGTGTTGGTGTTCATTTATGTAAAATTATGACCTTGTCAAAAAGCATCCGGTAATTTTGTCTATATTTCTTGAGCTCGGAAATTGGTCCATGTGCAAGTTACTTTGCTAGTTGATAATATCTTTTATTTCAAAAGTACATCAATTCAAATTTGTTTTTTCTTACAATAATGCTAAAAAGGAACCCCAAATGCAGGGCTCTTGCACCCGGTTTTCTGGATAATGATATATTTCAGTTTCAAACATTGCAACATGTGATGAGAATGAGCAGGACTTGGGATTCAACCATGTCGATGATACCGAGAGGTGGGGACACAATATGGGGTGGTCTAGACTGGTCACAGGAGGAAGGATATTCTTGTAGCAAAAAAAGAGAACAGAAGAACGACACTCAGATCACGGACCAAGCCGGTGCTGAAAATGCAGTCTGTAAAGCTAGAAGTGCAAATTATGGAAGGATTATATCTTTCGGAAAATTTGTTGCTGAGGCACCTTCATCCGACATAGAGAGGATAGACTTCAGGGTAATTCATTTCTCATATAATCTTGGAGGTTCCCTGTTAGCTTATTGCCCGAGTCCGTGTAACATAGTTAACTTACCATGTTGTGCTGTATGGCTATTTTCTATGGCAATGCTCAGGGTGCTATTAAAGGTCATAATGCTGCAAATACAACTTGTCGAGATGTGTGGTCGGAGTATCATGATATGGGATTTTCTGGTATCAAAGCCGTAGCTGAGTATAAAACTTACACTGCCGAATCAGTTGTTGACTTGCTTCATTTCATTGCTCCGAAAATGATGGCTCGCGGTACTGCTCATTTCTCCTACGGAATTGCAGACAACTTGGATGATCCTAAGTATAAACACTACAAGTATTGGTCGAACCCTTTGGAAACAACGTGAGAAACCTATTCCATCATTTCATTTTGTTTCTTGTTGCTTGGTATTTACTCTTCATTTTCCCTTTTCTTGTCATCTCCTTTCCTTTTTTTTTTGTATCTTTAATCTGATTCTGTGGCCTATAAGTTGATAGAAGAAGCCCAATCAACACTTATCTGAGTTAAGTTTTGATTATTTTCTTGAATTATACTTAATTTTCCTTTCTATTTGCATTACGGCCACGATATAACGCACTTTTTGGCGGGCCGTATTTTTGTTTTCCGGTTGATTGATTTAGATAATGCCTACTGCAATTTGTATGTAATACACTCATTTTGGTTCATAAATGTTCATCTGTTATCAGTCTTCACGGTCACTCTTATTCCACAGGTTGCCAAATGCTCCAGATATGGAAATCTTTTCTCTATATGGAGTTGGCCTACCGACTGAACGAGCATATGTGTACAAGTTATCTCCGCATGTCGAATGTGGTATTCCATTTAAGATCGACACATCTGCTGATGATGACGCCACCTGCCTGAGGGATGGTGACGAGACAGTACCAGTTTTAAGTGCTGGTTTCATGTGTGCTAAAGGTTGGCGTGGTAAGACTCGATTTAATCCATCCGGGATTCGAACGTATGTAAGGGAGTACAACCATTTGCCCCCAGCCAACCTACTCGAGGGATGTGGCACCCTTAGCGGCGCTCATGTTGATATCATGGGAAACTTTGCATTGATTTAGGATGTTATAAGGATAGCCGCTGGTGCTTCCGGTGAAGAACTGGGAGGGGATCAAGTTCATTCAAATATCTTTAACTGGTCCGAGAAGATCAAGTTGAAATTGGTACATACTCTATTCACTCTTCCTTCCGAGTTTTGTCATATCGACTCTTCATTTTTCTTGAAAACACTCGAAATACGAATAACATAACTTTTAAGTTGCATTAACATGTGCAGGACAATGAGACTCCGGTAGATTCATCCAGGTGATTTACCATATTGCTTGTGTTTCTTGAACAAATGAAGAACATAAACAATTTCTTTGTATGGTATTTGAGAAGTGACTGTTTGGTGAAGATTGTATATATCATTGTTTAGCTGCTTTTTCTTTACCTTACCATTATCTAATCTGTAACAGAATTTTACTGTTTACTATTATATTTGAAAACTACTTTAGGAGCCGGATATTTCTTTGAATGATAAATAGTGCATTTGTAAAGTAAATTTCTAAAATTATTATTATTATTATTATTAAAATTTCAAAAAGACGTTCCAAAATTATTAATCTAATTTCATCCCTAACCGTCTTCTACCGGCTGTCTATCCCTTCGTCGTTGGCCGATCATCCCTTCATCGTAGTTTAAATCTCCAAAAAATCTAAACTCAAATTCTTATATCTAAACTCTAAATTATAATTGATTAATTTTAGTTTTTAAAAAATCAAAGGAAATTAAAAATTAGACGATGTGTCAAATATAATAATTGGTTGATTAATTTTTAACGAATATTTTTAAAAGTCGTGACATACCAAACACTTAAAATGATAACGCCGAAAACATTAAACATTTCCTTTGTCAAAAAAAACTTAAATGAAAAAAAAGTATAATTTAAATATTTTTTTATAATTAAGCCCTAAAAAAATACCATATTCTCTTTTATATTTCCTTTATAGAAAAAAAGGCTAAAAATATGACTAGTGCAAAATGAATATCGTTGCTTGAACAATCAGTACTCAGACGAGTATTAGCACTTAATTTTCTTACTATCACCGACTTGTTTTAATTGAAGAAAACTTTGAAAACAAATTTTAACTTGGTTTAGTCGATTTTTTTTCTTAATCTTATGCGTCTTAAACAAATATGAAGTCAATTTTCAATGCGTCATCCACTCTTAATTCCATATATACTAAAAGATTCAACCAAGAAATAACATAAATCAACATCAAAACAGTGAGGAAAACTGGATAATCTATATGCAGCTATTGTTGATCTAAGATTAAAAAATGTTATATTTAGTGAGGTAAATCAAGTGTCTTTTAAGGTCTCCCCATGGAATAAACTTCCTAGATTTAGTTAAAAACAAACAAACAAACTAAAATCTATGTTTTTTAGATCGTATTCAGTTCTTAGGATAGGCCGATGAATGAGGACAATTTTATTATATGCAATTCATACTATTTTTTGATATGGTTGATACTTATATTAGAGATTTAATTCCAGTCGATACTTCAAGAGTTGATAGTACGAGAGTATTAAAACTAGATGTAATAGGTAAGTATATTTGTTAAGTGTTAGTGACGAGGTAAAATTATTAAAATAATAATCTTTTAATCTTTCTTTTTATTAAAATGATATTCATTTTATCATTAATTCTCAAAATCATACCTATTTTGGTCACATGGGATGAAGGTGCTACCACATGATAGTGCCTTATCGAAGATGCTCTCACATGGAAGCGTCTTTAGCTTATGTGGTCGAGGTGGAGGAAGGCACTCCCGAGTCATCGCGCCTTCCACCCCCGCATATTGTGTACCTGCATGAAGGTCGGGGGGGTGACAATTAATCTCCTGTTCCAGGGTTACACAGTTGGTTTATGCTGCAACATCTTCTTCGCCCGGGTCTGCTTGCCTACTCACTTCTGGTAGTCCTGCCATTGGGATTATTGGTCGCGATGAACACAGGTTAGTCATCACTGGTCGTGCTTTCTCGATTCAAGGCCCTATTGATGCCGGTATCATCGAGGCTCACGCTATATGTTGTGGTATTCGCATTGTTACGGAGTTACACTTCCCTCACATTATGATCGAAAGTGATTCAACAAATATTGTGCATCAACTACAACAGCCTGCAACCGATATGTCTGTTCTGCATTGCTGAAGCTCAATCACTGCTGAATCACGGATGCAGCAGCGCACGGCCTCGCCGTTCATGCAAAATATACTTCCACTTTTCTATCCTTTGATTATGTCTTTTATTCGTGATGTTGTTGTTGTAAACGATGCATTTTATAGTTAATGAATTCACGTCTACTTTAAAAGAATGCAGATAATAGATGAATTACAGATAAAAACAGCCTTCAAATTTTTTAAAACTGAATAAGCCAAAGGGAGAAATTTTAAAATAGAAAAACAACATTATATTATTTATAAAAGCGAAAGGCACTCCGGGAATTGCTGTGAAAGAGAGAAAATTCTCTCTCTTAAGCCTAAATGACTTTTTCTAAATTTTACCTCTTTCTTTTCTCTTTTCCTCTCTAAATTTCTTTCCTTAAATCAAAATTAACAATTTTTAAAAAAAAATGAAACTGTGTTTTAATTGTATTCCTTCATTCTTGATGTGCAAAAGATATTTGACTGTTCTTCTTGAATAGTTTTGAAAATGTTATCTTTTTTCTTTTGTTGACTTTGTATTGGAGATGAACCAACCAGCATTCATATTAAAAGGTAACTCTCTTTTGTTTCTTGAAATTCTTTCTTGATGGGATTTTCAGAATATTAATGACATGCTCATTTGTTCAAAATTTGAAGTTCTATATTTGCATTGTCTCATTGGTTCATTTCCTTTATATGGTTTTGGTTGTTTATTTGGATATTTGAGGTGAAATGTGGAATTGTATATGGTATTGTTGGATTATGGAACTGTTTATGTTTCGAATGGCTCTATGTGTGCATGTGTGTGTATCTTTTTTTGACAATAGTTACCTAGATTTTGTTCTCATCTTTCTCTTATTTTATGATTTGTTCCTTGAACTTAATAGCTTATAAGACTTTCTTTTATTCATTTAACCAAACACGGTAATCTTACATTCCTGCTAAACGAACCAAACACAAAATAAAATATTCCTAGTAATCTTATTCCCACCGGTAATCTTATTCCCACTAATAATCTTATATTCCGTAAACCAAACGCACCCTAAGGAGAATAACAATAGTGAGTGGTGCCTTTGAGAACATTGATTTTCGACCCAAACCCACTAACATTAGAGTGTGGGCATTTGGGTAATGAAAAGTGTAGAGGACGTGCCCTTCCCGAAATCTGGATTACTTGAGAATATTGGATGTGATTTAAATATGAGATGTTTCAGAATGTTTGTGCTTATAAATTTGGCTTTTTATGTGGAACCTTAATTGTACTTGCAAGCTTCAATTTATAAATGCTAGATGTGTACTTATGTTTAATTTCCGTTGGTTCCATGAATCAGGAGGTAAAGCAAGGAAATTGTGAATGAGTGGTTGTAATATCCACCGGTGAAGGTTAGATTTGGGGGCTTCCCATTGTTTGATAGTTGCATCCTACTTCTGGTTTAAAGCTTGATTCAGAGAGATGGCTAAGGGTAAGATTAGAGCGAAGATCAGGAGGAGTCAGCTCTATACGTTTGCATGCGGGAAAAGGTGTGCTGGAGCAGGTCCACATCCTATAGAAGGGCCTGGCTGCTCCAGAGTGGTGCATTGCAACCAACCTCATATGCATAGGAAAAAACCTTTAAAGTATCGATCCAATTACATATCGACAACTAAGTATAATTTTCTCACTTTCTTACCAAAATCTTTGTATGAACAATTCCACCGAGTTGCCAATTTGTACTTCCTTGCAGCTGCAATTCTTTCACTTACACCCCTTTCACCGTTTTCTGCCGTGAGCATGATTGCTCCCTTGGCCTTTGTTGTAGGGCTTAGCATGGCAAAGGAAGGTTTGGAGGATTGGAAAAGATTTATGCAAGATATGAATGTTAATGGTCGGAAAATACAATTTCATAAAGAGGGAGTTTTTGATGATAAACAGTGGCAGCAACTTGAGGTTGGAGATGTGGTGAAAGTGGAGAAGGATAATTTTTTTCCAGCAGATTTGCTACTCTTGTCAACAAGTTACGAGGACGGAATTTGCTATGTCGAGACTATGAATTTAGATGGCGAGACAAACTTAAAGGTAAAGAGAGCTATGGAGGTAACATTGTCTTTGGATGAAGATGAGGTTTTCAAGAACTTCACAGGAATGATTAAATGTGAAGATCCCAACCCTAGCCTTTACACCTTTGTTGGTAATTTAGAATATTGTCGTCAAACTTATGCTCTTGAACCTGGCCAAATTCTCCTTAGAGATTCGAAGCTTCGCAATACAAGTTATGTCTATGGGGTTGTGATTTTCACCGGTTTCGATACTAAAGTCATGCAGAATTCCACGAAGTCCCCATCAAAGAGGAGCAGAATAGAAAAGAAAATGGATTATATAATATATGCTCTTTTTAGCCTCCTTCTGGTAATCTCATTGATCAGCTCTTTAGCTTTTGCTTTGAATATAAGGCTCCAAATGCCAAACTGGTGGTATATGCGGCCGGATAACACTGAGGATTTTTATAATCCCCAACAGCCTTTTGTATCAGGTCTTAGCCATTTGGTCACTGCCCTCATCCTTTATGGTTATTTAATTCCTATTTCACTTTATGTTTCAATTGAGGTGGTGAAGGTTTTGCAAGCATCCTTTATTAATCAAGACTTACTAATGTATGATGATGATACTGGGATCCCTGCTCAAGCTCGGACATCAAATCTGAATGAGGAGTTGGGCCAAGTGGATACAATCCTTTCTGATAAAACAGGCACTTTGACATGCAATCAGATGGATTTTCTCAAATGTTCCATTGCTGGTACTGCATATGGTGTGCGTGCTAGTGACGTTGAACGTGCTGCTGCACAACAGATGGCTGATGACCTTGAACAGGAAGAAACAAAATCATCTACTTCATGTAAAAAAGGCAAACAAGATATTGAATTGGAGACAGTTGTTACTTCCACAGATGAAAAAGTTCATAAACCTCCCATAAAATTTTTCAGCTTCGAGGATGGCCGCATGACGGAAGGGAACTGGAGAAACGAACCTAATACTGATATGATTATGTTATTTTGCCGAATTCTGGCAGTTTGTCACACTGCTATTCCTGAACTGAATGAAGAGACCGGCACTTATACATATGAAGCGGAGTCGCCTGATGAAGGAGCATTTCTTGTTGCAGCGAGGGAATTTGGTTTTGAGTTTTATAAAAGAACTCAATCAAGTGTTTTTGTCCGTGAAAGATATTTAGCTTCAGGACCAACTGAGAGGTGGGGGGATAACAGTGCACGATTTTTGTGCTCTTTGCTAATCTCTCCTGAATTTTTATTTTAGCATTTTAATCCTGTGGGTTTCTTGTAGGGAGTACAAAATTCTAAATTTGTTGGAATTTACAAGCAAAAGAAAGCGGATGACAGTAATTGTGAGGGATGAAGATGGACAGATTATTCTAATGTGTAAAGGGGCTGACAGGTTAGTCTCTGTATTACCCTTCTGACTTCTTCAAGGTACTAATAGATGAACACCAGTCTATTCCCTTTCAATGGCCTGATGATTTGTGTTTAACTGATTTTTATCCCACTGTTGGACACAGCATTATTTTTGACCGATTAGCAAAGAAGGGAAAAATGTATCTGGAAGATACTACTAAGCATTTGAATAATTACGGAGAAGCTGGATTGCGTACATTGGCACTGGCTTATAGAAAGCTTGAGGAGTCTGAGTATTCTGCTTGGAACAATGAATTTCAAAAGGCAAAAACTTCTATTGGATCCGATAGAGACATAATGCTCGAAAAGGTGGCAGAGATGATGGAGAAAGATTTGATTCTCGTAGGTGCTACTGCTGTTGAAGACAAATTACAAAAGGGGGTATGTGATGTCCTTGCTTGCTTCTTTAACAAGAAACTTGTGTTTTGGTTTGCTTCATCCTGATTTATCTTCTCTATGTTTCAGGTACCCCACTGTATAGATAAACTTGCACAAGCTGGTGTAAAGTTGTGGGTCTTGACAGGGGACAAGATGGAAACTGCCATAAATATAGGGTCTATCTTTTTTCTGTTTAAGGCTCCATTTGGCCTCATATTTCGTTTCTCAATCAGAAGGCACTCGAATTTATTTTGATGAAAGCTTTTTCGCATGTTTCAGATTTGCTTGCAGTCTGCTGAGAGAAGGCATGAAGCAGATCTGTATTACAACACTCGAATCAGATTCCAAAGAGGTTGGCATTTCTTCATGAAAGAGGACTGGAACTTTCTTTAGGAAATTGATTGCATTTTCATTTTAGACATGGTAACATTTTTTTATTGATCAGGCAATCAAGGAGAACATATTGATGCAAATTACCAATGGTTCACAAATGATCAAACTAGAAAAAGATCCGTATGCTGCATTCGCATTGATCATTGATGGGAAGACTCTCGCATATGCCTTGGAGGAAGAAATGAAGTTTCTATTCCTAGGTTTAGCAGTTGATTGTGCATCTGTCATATGCTGTCGCGTATCTCCAAAGCAGAAGGCACTAGTAAGATTTATTTTTCCCTTCCTTTTCTCATTTTGCTATGTTTGCTTCATGAAAAATTACTTATAGCTCAACGGAAACTGACTTGAATTGAGCAAAATATTATTATATCAATAATAAGTTTCTAATGTACCAACTACTGGTTTCTTTAACGTAACGAGGTTTTAGGTCCCTTAAACAACGTCCATTGTTTAAATTCTGGCATTTTGAATGGAGTTAGTTGGGTTGGGAGGATTGTCTCAATATTTATGACAACATTGTTTCTGTTTTTGCAAAAAAAATGTAGATTTTCTGGAAAATAACCCAACAATGGAAAACATTTCATATATAACGATCCAAACATCGGAAAATCTATACTTTTCTGGATTTTTTTTCTTCTGATCTTTTTCATTTAAGACAAACATACCCTAAGTTTTAAAAGGATCAAATCACGTAGTATTCATGAAAGTGGAGATCTTATTGTGTGCTCTATTTATTTACTACATTTTCTTGGTACCAGGTAACAAGATTGGTAAAAGAAGGAACTGGTAGAGTAACTCTAGGAATTGGTGATGGTGCAAATGATGTTGGAATGATTCAAGAAGCTGACATTGGAGTCGGCATCAGTGGTGTAGAAGGTATGCAGGTTGGTAACATATCTAACACACTCTTATTATTGTTGCAATACATTCCTCTAGTAATTGTAGCAAGTGAATCATTTCTACAGTTTCATATCAAGGATCTTTCATGGTTATGAATTGTTGAAAAAGCATAGATTATCCCATTAGAGGTGAGCTTTGGATGGGAATCTGATCCTTTGGTCCTTTTCTGAATTCATGCTATATATACAGGGGAAAGAAGTAATCATGTTTTTGAGCTTGATTATTTTTGTCGACGAGTTGTCGTCTTCTCTTCTGTTCAGTTAGTGGTAGATGAACACCTTTACGGTTTATATACAAACATCCTCAACAGGAGATGAGTTATTAATAGGCTTCTAATAATCTGTTACTTAGACTCGGGGTTGAGTGTACTACATTTTAGGCTTGAAGTGCTCTATCTTGACACAATATTTTTAAGACAAATACTACATATAACTGTTCTTTCTTGACAATGATGCTTCTTAAGACAAGTTATTATTGCATGTCATTGAACCACATGGCTTGTCCTGTTTTTGCAGGCTGTAATGGCTAGTGATTTCTCTGTCTCCCAATTCCGTTTCTTGGAAAGACTTCTCGTTGTTCATGGACACTGGTGCTATAAGAGGATTTCACAGATGGTAACAATTAGTGATTGTCTTCATTATGTTTCTTATTCTTGTATATTTTATGCTTTGTCCTCCTCTAACTGTACCAGTTTAACTCTGGTGTTTTTGGATTCAGGTCTGCTATTTCTTCTACAAGAATATAGCATTTGGCCTCACCCTCTTCTACTTCGAGGCATTCACCGGCTTCTCTGGACAATCAGTTTATGACGACCTGTACATGATATTATTTAACGTTGTTCTTACCTCAATGCCTGTAATCTCACTAGGAGTTTTCGAGCAAGATGTTTCTTCCGACGTGTGCTTAGAGGTTAGTCTGCAATCAATTCTTTCATCTGTAATTCATCGACGTTACCGGTGACATTATTATAAGCATTTGCACATATGCTTATTGGTGTTGCAGTTTCCCACATTATATCAGCAAGGACCTAGAAATCTGTTTTTCGACTGGTATAGGATACTTGGGTGGATGGGAAATGGTCTATATTCCTCTGTCGTCATTTTCTTCCTCAACATCGTCATCTTCTACGACCAAGCTTACCGTGTCGAAGGCCAGACTACTGACATGGCTATCTTGGGTACGATCATGTTCACTTGCATCATCTGTGCTGTCAATTTCCAGATCACTCTCATAATGACACACTATACATGGATCCAACATGTCTTAATCTGGCTCAGCGTTCTCGCTTGGTTCTTGTTTCTCTTCTTTTACGGCATGCTGTCCCCGGCATATTCGAAAAATGTGTTCCAAATCCTCACAGAAGCCCTTGCCCCTTCACCCATCTATTGGACAACAACCCTCTTAGTTACAATAGCTTGTACTCTCCCATACCTTGCACATATATCTTTGCAAAGATGTTTCCACCCAATGGATCATCATATCATCCAAGAGATCAAGTACTTGAAGAAAGATGAAAAGGATCAAGTCATGTGGAAAAGGGAGAAAACGAAGGCGAGAGAGAAGACGAAGGTCGGATTCACGGCCCGAGTCAACGCAAACATCAGGAGTCTTAGAGGGAAGTTGAATAGGAAAACACGTTCGCTCGAAAAGAACAACAATGAGTATCCTTCATAACAATGCTCTTGAATTTAGTTTCGTTTTTAGGGTCCCTTTTTTCCTATCCATTTGAAGGTTTACTTTGAAGCCTTCATTATTTTCGCCATCATTATGTTATTATTATCATCATTCTCTATGTTGCTCCGATTCTTCATTCTTGTTGAAGTACCGATGCCTCATTCTTGTGTGGAGAAAACCGAATACATCCTTGTCGGATACATATATTCACCCGATTCCAAGTAACGTAGATTTTTACTATTACTACTGTTATTCATTTATTGATTCTCTGTGTGCGTGTATGTTTTAGACGACACATTCAAAATTAAGGATATTTTCATTTTCCTTTTATGAGTTTCTCCAATATTATTTGTAGAACTCTCTGTATAATGTACAATTTTAAAACCATTTATATTCAACTTATTTAATGTTTAAGCATTGTCTTGTTCATTGGCAATGACGGAGTCATGATTAAATATTGAGAGGAACAATATATCTAAGTTTAAAATAATAAAGATTTATTATGCATTTAATATAAAAAAAGTCTAATTTTATTTTTAAAAAATACTATTAAATAAAAAAAAAATTAGGAGGAGTAGGTCTCTCTCTCACTCTCTATAGATAAAGAAATGAAATGATATTAATTCATGTTTGAATAATTAATAAGGTAAAGAGAAAAAGTAATTGTAATATATTTTGTTTGGATAAATGATGGAAAGGAAAGAGAAATATTTTTTTTTCTCTAAAAGATCAACTTTTATATTTTATTTTAGTTTTAGAGAATTAAGTCATAATATTTTTATTTTATTTTAATTTAAGTTTTGTTATAAATTATTTTTTTTCCCGTCAGCTTTCATGTCATGAGATTGCCGGTTTAGCTCAGTTGGTAGAACGCAAGGCTCTTAACCTTGTGGTCGTGAGATCGAGTCTCACTAAAGGCAATTCATAACGGAGGTCTTTTACGAAAGCTGCTATCAACCTGGCGTTGAGAGCAGCCTACTACCCTCCCCTACCTCCCCTTACCCCATTACATATAGGAATAAGGTCAGCTAATTTAATTTATTTTTTCATGCCATCCAATCTTTAAACTAAAATATTTCACCATCACTGTTATCACAACAACGATCATTAATGTACCATGAGAGTCCTTCTAGTACATAACTCATCTTCCCCTAAATAAAAAAACAATAGTGGAAAGTCACAAATCATCAAAGTAAGTCATAGATCAAAACTTGTATTAACTTAGGATTGAAACCAATAGTACACGAATCTAAAAAAAATTAAAAATTAGATTTAAAATCACTATTATCATTAGGGGTGTTTAAAAATGCCCGATTCGAATTATCCTACATGTTGACCCGTCGACCCGATTAAAAATTGCCGGATATTTATAACAAAAATACTCGATTTTCCGAGTTGGGTACCCGATCCGTTATTTTTTTCGGGTTTTCGAATCTGGTCCAGATCATAAAATATCCTTTAATCGGGTACCCTCCAACCCATTACTCAATTTCTTATATATATAATATTATATATAAAATTAGCTGACCCTATTTCCATATATAATGAGGTAAAGAGGAGGTAGAATAGTAGCCAGGTTGAGAGCAACTTCCGTGGGAGACCTTCGACAGTCAGAATTATGAATTGTCCACCGTGAGACTCGATCCCACGACCACAAGGTTAAGAGCCTTGTGCTCTTACCAATTGAGCTGGATGGACAATTCTTCTTATATATATATATATATTATTTCTAATTTTCAAATTATTTCATCATAATATTTTAAATTTCTAATTTCTTAAACCATTTCATTGTAACATACTAAATTATTGATTTTTAAAATTAACCATAACAATCTAAATTATTTCTTTTAACTTCAAAATATTTTAAATTTAATTATATTTTTTAATAGGTTTTATCTTTTAATTATATAATTTAAATTTTTAAATTTTATGAACATATTAATATTATAGACCTTTAAAATTTTAAATTTTTTCTATATAATTATTTTTTAAATAATATATTTAAAGAATATATATATATATATATATATATATATATATATATATATATAAACCAGGTACCCGAAACTAAAAAGTACAAATACCCAGACTTAATGGACCGAGACATGGCCCAACAATTTAGTATTCAAAAATTCCGAGTACCTGTTATTTCTAGTACCCAAAAATATAAATATTCAATTTTAAACACCCCTAATTATCGTAACAATTGTAGTTGATATACCATGAGAGCCATTTACCCACACCACTCATCTTCCCACTCCCACTTATCAAAAACAATAATAGTGGAAAATTACCCATTCATCAGAGATGACATTAGCAAGTAACGTATTAAAACTTGTATTAATTTAACGTGAACCAAACTACCTCAGTAGTAAAATAATTGTTGTTGTTCTTTAAGATGCCGAGTTCAAACACCATAAATTTTAGAGATATGAGTTCTTATCAAATGATTTATTGTATCTTTGAACATATATTACTTTATAACCACCCTAAATTATTAAAAAAAACTGAAAAGGGATGCTATAACTGAATTTCATAAGTTAAGCATATAATGTAAATGTAAAACTGGGATAAAAGCTTAATTTAAACATTCAATCAAAGTGAATGTAATTGACAAAGTATAAAAAAAAGTACAACACATTCGTAAAATCTATTTGGCCATTTAACAATTCCCAGGTTCTTGCTCGAAGCAAAACAATACCAAAAGTACAGTTCATAATAAAATAAAAGTTTACATTGAAACAGTGCGAGCCTTGTACATGCAGATGTATGCCATGTGCCAATCACCTAACACCAAAAGAATAATTAAAGTTAACAGTAAACTTTTTTTATATAGAAATATGAGACCTCATTAAAAACCTCCCTCATAGTGGTTCCTTTCCCGAAAGAAAGAACCAACTAGCGGAAATAGGAAAAGAGTGTCTTAATTTATTAATATAACATCATTACATAAGACTTAACAATTACACCAGAAAACAAAAACGAATAAAACAACCAAAAACCAAAACCTTACATTCACCCAATCCCTTCCTTTGCTAAATTATTTGCCTCACAATTAGAAGCCCTTGGAATCCACCTGATTAAAGACATCTTATCAGAAAAAAGAGACAAAATCTCCTTAACTAGAGAGTTAAAGAAGACAGGAGCCGAAGACGGAGACTAAATCCGCTCCACTGCAGACTTGCAATCACTTTCAACAATTAACCTACCAACAGAAACTCAAACTGAAGAAAGAAAGATTTTAATGCCTCTTTTAATAGCTTGTAATTCAGCAATTGGAGGGGGCCCTTGACCAATACTTTCCGAAAATGTCAATAGAGTGCAACAATTCCAATCTCTTAAAATACCACCTATACCTCCGACCAACCCATCAAACCTTACAGCTCCATCAACATTCATCTTAAGAAAATCCCGTGGAGGGGTAGCCAGCAAAGCATAAGAGAGCTCTTAGATTTAGGAACAGAGACACTATCTACGAGGGAAGGATCTCCAATCAGCACATCCTCCTGGATAAGAACTTGAGGACACTTGGCTAGAAACCACTTAGATAACCTAAATCTAACTATAAAGAAAAGAGATATCCTGTCCAGGGAGGCTCTATAAAAAACAATTGCATTCCTAGCTTTCCAAATGGACCAAAAAACACCCAAAATAAACTTCTAAATCATCGAATGCACCCTTAATTTAGACCACGAGCTAAGGAGAGAAGGAGGATCCTTTGGAAAAACTAGAGACAAATCCCAAAAACTGATAATCTTATTCCAGAGTTCCCAAGCGACATAACATGAAATAAAAAGATGTTGCGTAGATTCTTCATGCTGCCTACAAAGAGGACAGAGAATAACTTCACCAATGGGCACCCCCTCTTAACCAACTCTACTTTGATTGCCATTTTCTGATGAGATAACTGCCAAAGGAAAGATTCAACACGAGGAGCTAGACCCAACCACACCCTTTTCTTCCACAAATAATTATTCCCAGAGGACTCACTAAAGGCCCTTCTGCAAGATTTAACCGAGAACAATCCATCCCCACTTGCAGACCAAGATAGGAAATCTTCCACTGAATCGGTCAAATTTATGCTATTCAATTTAAACAACAAATCCACCCATTGGTCCAATTTCCAATCACACAAATTTCTCCTAGTTTGTATGTTCCACACCCAACCATTCGACTAAAAACTACCGAACTCAGCTACCTTACCCCATTTATTAGGAGAAAGAGCAAAAATCCTAGTTTGAGAGGTGTGTTATCAATCCAAACATCCATCCAAAAAGGGTCAACCTAAGCACATCTTAATCATAAACTACAACATGATTCGTGTCGAATTCGAGTATGTGTGTGACACAAGTATTTTAATTTTTCAAAGTTTTTTTTCCATCTATTTCGAGAGTTATATCCCCATACCTTGCCTGAATGTGTTGGACACTAGTCAAATATGAATAATTCAAAAACAATAAAGTACCTGAGCAACATGGTCTTGAAATATCACTGCCTGGCACCTATTGCCAGTGCCTATAGGAGATATGAGTATGGGGATATGACCTTCCAAAGACATCAACTAAATGGAAAAACTAGAAATAAATAAATATACACACACAAAAATTAGACATGCCCATGTAAAACACACATATCTAAGCCCGAATAACATAGTAAAGTATAAATAGTAAAACATGATATGGATTGCTAATTCAAAACATTAGTGTTTGCTTATAAAGCATGAACAAAGAAGCAACAGAACAAGACGTTAGATTTACGAAAAAACTCAGGTTGAGATTTACCTCCTCCGGAGAGTTTAACAATGTCTTCCTCTCGCTGCGGGATAGGGTTATCATCATCAAACTCAATCCATTTCCCTGTGATTAGAAACAATTATTAGTTATTAAAACAATATATACATAAAACACGTTGTAGAAACAGCCCCTAATAAATTATTCCCGGGAACTGACCACTTTCTTGCTTGACCCATGCAACATAATGCCCTGAATCAGCACTTCGACCCTTGTGGGTCAGCACGGCAACCAAATCATAAATCCCGGTTAGATGTTTTTCCTTCTCAGAGGGACCCCCTGAAAAAACAAAGTGAGAAATTTATGTCAAAAGTGTTCGAGTATTCGGGAATATAACTGCATCTTCTCAGAACTATGGCAAACAATTGACTCTATTTTATTCAAGAGGTTCCCTGCGGCTACAAGGAATTGGAAAATTATCAAACATATCAGCTTAAAACAATCTGACGCTAAGAAATTTGTCTCCGTGAAATGGCCTTTTTAGTCATCAGAATTTGGATATCCCTTTACAAGAACTGCATTCATCGCAACTACTTGATAATATGTATCTGGAGAATAAACTGCAAATAACTACTCATGTACAATTTAACTTGGACTCAAGTGTGAATGTTGTATACGGGCATTTATCCAAAATGTTGTTCAACTTCTTCAAAATTTTACCACATATTTGGAGGGTTATATCCCCATACTCCGGTTCAAAAAATTTCGGATACAGGTATATCAAGAAAAACAAAGAGTCAGAGCAACATAGCTCATGTAAAAAAGTTTAGAGTGAAAGTCAATAAATTAATATAAGTTTTTACCTTCTTGAGATATAGTCATGGATGATTCTCCACTTGCATTAGATGACCCCTGCATGCAAAACATGGAAAAACAATTTCAAGCACAACTACTCCGGATAGTCATTCATGTTGGTACTTTCAGCTCAGTAGTCTAGTCACCTCTGCATCAGTCATCTTGACATCGTTGTCTTTTGAGCTGGAGCTCTTCTCATTAGCTTTCAAACCAAGCTTTCTACCTTCATTGTCCCTCAAAATCTAAAAGTTGCATATCAAGAAACAGTTGCTCAATCCACTGCAAACTAAAATTTAGTATTCACTGAAACAAGGTAAAAAATGGCTACCTGGCGAGGACCTTCCAATTTTTTGCGAAGTTCATCCGAACATAGATCATAAATATCCAACTCCAGTGGATAATCAACTTTCTAAGAAAAAGGAAACAAATATCATGCAATACGATTACAAACATTGTTCGCGAAGCAAATAGAAGTCTGAATATTATATGTGCCTTTACCAAGCAGTATCCTGCTGGTTAAAATAAAAAATTACTTGTTTAAGAAAATCATGTATACTGAGTCAGAGAACAAAGTTAGCCTACCCGCAATATCTTGGCCTTTTGATTTGACTCCCTCTTCCAGAAAAAACGTACAAATTGAATAGTCAAGTACCTTCATAATTCACCGGGAAAAAATTGACCAAAACATTCTTTGTTTCAAAAGACGGATTATAACATTGAAGGTATGAAGAATCAAAATGCAAATGGAATCTACATCGGTGAATTGACATCGGAAAGAAATGTCACCAGAGACTATAGCAGACTATAGTACAAAATATATGGAACACAATAACGAAGCTATGAGTTACCTTGGCAAGCCATTAATTCGGGACTCTTTCAAGTAAATTGCACTGCGTCCCAAGGCAGGAGAAGCCTTTTCCAATTCTGATTTCAAAGCCTAAATTCAGAACAATGTTAACAATCAATGAATTAAGCTATTAATCCAACTGGCATGGTTTAAGGGGAAACACAGCAGTTAATAGAATTAGGGCTGGAAAAAAAAGTAAGAAAGATGGAACTTTAGAAAACTTAGGGTTATAAAAACCTTTAGTTACTTTCTATTAATTCAAGAAAATAAGAAAAATAATGTGGCTGTAAATATTTTACAGCTTATTTATACCAGGGATACACAGTTTCATCGATCATCCTAGATTTAAACCCTAAAGATATAATCCTAGCCCTAGGTTGAAACCCTAAAGATATATTATAAATTCCTGCATCATTCTCTCCGGCTTGGAAAATCAAATCTGGTAAGAACTTTCACCACTTCAGCATACATTTCTTGACTAGCTATCTTGCCTAACCATGTCACCGGAAATCTCTTACATCAATCACCCCTTCAAAACCTAGCTTCTTTAACATCGACCAAATCTTCCATAACCTTGTTTTAGCCTTAGGAAGCAGCAGAATATTATAGGAATTGTCAACATCATTTATTGTGATGTTATTTTCGGTAATATTTTTTACCAAAACAGTTTTTTGCTTCATAGGTGGAGCATGGTCAAGTAATTCTTTATTATTAATAGTTAGCATAAAGCCACGTAGAGGAATAATCAGAAACATGCTAAGGTTCCCAATCAAGCTGATCATTTTAATCTTGACAAAGAGCATAGAAGTAAAATCCCAGCCTATGAGGAAAACAAGAATAGCTCCGATATCCTTTCCATATCCATTCTCAGAAAGCTGGCTAATGCATAGTTCCTTGCAGTTTCTTGCTAATCCAGTTGACAAGACTTCTAAAACCATAGCCCTTGAAACAATACCGTGAAACACACTAAACCATGGAATAATTCTGCCAACAAGTTTAGTTCTGGATCACAATATAGTGACCACATAAATGCTGTCTCGGAGCATAAGCTAACTACACGAAGAAGTTCAAACAAATAATTATTGTCCAGATGTAAAGGAAAACATTTTTTCCCAAGTTTTTCCATGTAATTGGGAGGTCCTGAAAGGGTCATGTCCCATACCATATCTGAATAAGTGTTCGACGCAAGTGTCAAACATGGGTAATTCAAGCAAAATGAAGAGTTCAAACAAAATAGGAACTAAGAACATTCTTCATTAGGAAGTCGATGAAACTACAGAAGAATGAATAATAATAGACGTAATCATAAGTTTGTAATCTGATGAAGAATGAATAATAATAGAAATTACCATAAATTTGTAATATGATGCACATGATAAAACTCTCGACAGAAAAAAAAACAAGGTTAAAATAATTGCAATATCTTAAATTTTGTTATTCAATGTTTTATTTATTAAAAAGAAGAAAGAAAAATCAAAGCCTATTACAAGTCCAATCACAGCAGCAAGGGCACTGAACATTATAACTGCTCCAAACTCTTATTATTTCCATTTGGCCACAAAGTTGAAAGAATTTATAAAGAAAAAAGCATGGCACAAACAACTGAAAATAGAATAGGAATTGTAAATAAATAAATAACCATATATAGAATAGAAAAGAAGTCAGCAGATATAACCTACATGCTTTAAACCTTCGTGCAAATGGTTCACTTCTTGTGAAATGTGGCATTTTAGTGAATAAACCGATTCTGTCTCAGAACTTTCTTCACCGCTCTCTTGGCAATGAATCCTATCAAAGCAAACACAGGTTACATGATACAATAAGGGTATCTCCTCAAGAACCAGGAAAAAAAAGCAGAAAATATATGAAAGCAAATTGTACAATGCATTTCTAGGTAAATAACATCCTTAGAAGTAACATAAACCAAATAAAGAACACAAAAATCTTAATATCAGTTGAACTTAGAAACTGAAAAAACTACTTCAATGTAGACATGAAAGTGAAAGGGTGTTCTGGCTTTGGTTGTCCAGTGTAGTTGAAACTTGATACTAATGATCGTTTTTCCCAGTTAGCAAAAGATGTCATATTGTTATATGTAATTTTTCCATGAACAGCACCAGCGGCATTTGACATTTTGAATAGTGGAAACAATCATTGAACAATTACAGAACATGGCATCGGACACAATACAAACTGCCTAATTTGATAATGCCAACATTAAATAATAATAATAAAAGACCATCAAGTCTGAACATATCTACCTGCTTGCAAGTTCAATACCAAAAAGATCCTTTACAGTATCAATACTTTCACTGTAAAAAGAAAAGAGAGAGGGAGAGATTAGTATTATTTTTCTAAATAGATAAAGGATAATTATTTGGTACATTGGTGGTGAAATTTTTAAATTCAATTAAGAAAATGTCATGTGTCCAAAAGAAAATAAACATAAATAAATGAGTCACATGTTAGTTTCTTAACCTCATTAGTTTCTTAACCTCGCCGATAATGTTAATAATATTCCACCACCAGTGTACTAGATAGTAACCCATAGATCTATGCTTGAAAAGCATTGTAGTACCCAAAAAAAACCACGCAAGGCAACAGTGCTCCAAATAAAAAATCCCTAGTTTTGATGAAAATGTTTGAGAAAATAAAATGTGACGGTTTTCTGAAGCTGTTTTAATTATCAAGTGCACCATGGATTAGCTCAAACTTAAGCCAGTATGTATTAACTTGTATTAGTGATCGAAATGACAAAGAACAAGAAAACCACCTGGAACACAGTGATCGAAGAGACTGAGAGAGGGTGTATAAAAGTTGGGTCAAACATTCTTCAGCATCCTGTAGAGGATTCCAATTTACATAACGGCATATAAACAAATCTATTACAGAAGAGTATTGTGTACAGTTGACTAAAAATAACCTGCTGCATGAAGGCACCATTATGCAACTGGCCGAATTGAGGATACTTTTTACGTAACACCTGAAACAAAGATACATAAATATAATAAGTTTCCATGAAGTGCCATATAGCAACAAAAAAACAGAAATAAGAGAATCTTTTAATGAACTTGAAGAGCGACGACGGCATATAAAATATTTGCATGAAGGTCCAGCAATAAATGATAGTAGATATTAAATCACTAAGGTAATTCAACAGAATCGGCACAAAATGTTAGTAAAGGCACAATATTATACTGTATTCATGAACTTAACCTTATGTAAATATCATTACTGAATATAAGTGAGTACACCAACAAAAATGTTTCACCTGACTAGCAAATATGGTTCTTCCATCTAGTCATATCCTATGAGCTTCACAGATCGGAGAAAACATGGGGATTCAAATTATATATAAGGGAAAAAAGGAAACAAACCATCCAGAATTGCATCGGGGCAACTGGCTTCACACTTTTATCAAGTTCACCAAACAAATCACGAGTTGCAACAGTCAACATATGAGAAGTCTGATCCACATCATTGTTTCTCCCAGAATGCGAATATCTGATCACAATTAAGGCAGTACATTATATCTACCTATTACAAATAACATACAAATCTAGTGCCACATGCTCACATAATGCATTGTTACGTTCAGAAAAAAATAAAAACTTACTTCACTAAAGCAGACTTCAACTCTGGAACAGAATGCAGGCATTGTACTGTGGAATTCATGTAGCAGGTATTTCCCAGATTAAATAGCCCCGCACTATGACCCTAAAAGTACCCAAAAAAAGGTTATAGTCATCAGTTGCAAGGCTAATGAAAAGGACAAATTTATAATAACGCAAGACGAAGACAAAATAATAGTAAACAAAAGCATAGTCAAGTTATTGCAATCAAACCCTATCACCCCAAAGAGGAGACACATATTGCTATCAATAAACTTCAGATCACATAAATGAAAGTCAGGCCAATCTAATATGACAATAATAAGTTAGCGAAATTGTAACCATGTCATGTGTTAACAAAAGAATAAGCAAATACATTGATATTCTTATAAAAAAATTGATATTCTGTTGATATGAGGAAGAGCTACTTTGGAGCCATATTTTCCAGGACAACAAGAATGGTAAAGCTAATAACAATGTGGACGATGATTTCATCTAAGTCTCACTATAAATCTTGAATAGGCTCCATCATTAACTATACTTCTTTAACAAGTAGATGTCGACTAACAATTAGCACATATTCGTGTTCAATGGAATCAAAAGAAAGACACCAAAAACAATGCGTAAATACAAGTAAATTATTCAATACATGCTGGAATTATCTTATCAAAAAAAAAATACATGCTGGAATTACAATGAAATCAAATGGCATCTATGACACTAAGGCATACTACAATATGTTATTATATCCATTATATAATCCCCAATGCAAGAACCTATTTTTCATTTGCAAGAGAAAAACGAACATGGAATTAAATTGGCACTTACCAAGGATACCACTTGTTCTTCTTCTGGAAGATCTTCCATAAAAACAGGGCCCTTTTCTGGAGCCTTTACAACCTCGTCAGCAGTTCCCATCATCATCAACTTTTGACCCTAGCAAAAACATGATGTGGATGCCTTATTTGAAAGCAATATCAAAGAAGGAATGCAATAAATATATAGAGGGCAGTAAATTAGAGTTTTATTTGTTTCCTCTATTACATTAGATCTTTCCTTTATAACTTTAATCTTGCTAGTCAAGATCCTAGATGTTAGGGATCTTTATTTTATTTCCATTAGGATTATTTTCTTTGTCGCTAAAGGCCTATTAAAGGCTCCAATATTGAATAAAGAAGCCAAGCAATTACTCAATTAAGAAAAACATTATTCGTAGAGGGGGTTCTGTCAAAGAGAATCTGCCTCTCTAATTAACCATAGGTCAAAGCAGAAATTCTTCCACATCTAGACCTGTGACTAGATCCTACGCTAAGGCTCATAACACTCCATAAGCATGAGATGAAAGGGGAAAAGGGTAAATGGTACCAAGATTGCTCACCTGTTTCAGTCCAACTATAGACCAATCATCATCATCCTACATTGTCAAAGGGTAAGGTTTAGAAATTCATGAATCAAGCGCAAAATAAGAATGTTAGAAATCATAACTTGACAAATAAAGGATAAGCAAAACTAACCTTCGCAATAAATAAGCAGAGCACTTTATACATTAATTATGCAAGCTGTTTAAAAAGAAAAAGGAAATTATTCAAGTACCTTCAACAAGCCACCTTTAACCATTATTTTCTGCCTTTCAGGAGGTACTCCGGTCAGATCATACAACTGGCACTTGAAAACATATGGAGGCTGACTGGTGTCAACTTCCACAACCTTTAAGAGTTCCTTTTGCCATTTCACGCTAACTACAACATCCAAAGAGGATACTTGAGAGAAAAATAATTACAATATCAAATACAAACACCTTGACTAGTTGGATAAAAGGACACAATTGAACTGATAAAAACTCCACAGTGATAGTTGATTCCTTCTCTAACAAACCACCAATCAAACCCATATAGTTTGCAACCAAAAGTGTCAAAGTTTGAATCTAGTTTGAAGTTTTCACCTTTTCTCAAGTACCAACTACCAACTATCTAAATACCCCATACAATATATAAAACTAACTATTTATACGGTTAAAAACACAATGCAAAACTCGGTTGATAGAATTAAAGAATTAAATCTTCTCAAAAGTTCAGTGGATCTAATGTCTGCAGAATTCAAATATATGGAGCTCAAATTTTTTTAACGAAATAGAGACATCTTAATCAATTGGTGCAACTGAATATCCCAGAACTCAATAATTTACTTCCATTAAACACACTTCAAGTGTATCTTTGGCTAAATTCAAACCTCACCAGTCTTTTTGGAGAAAGGCCACTACAATTGTTCACCATAATTCTGGGATGAAAGGTGATTCGAGGAAGAATCATTGTGAAGTTGAAAGTGTTAGGGACGAAGGAAAACTTCAAGTGTTGAGTAAATGTCTAGTGGGGTGGTGCAAGGACTTTATCAAAATAGGTCATATCGCTAGACAAATGCAAACGAAGGGCCTCACTGGTTTCTCCTTAATGAGAGCTACTGAAAATGCGGTATTAATGATTTTCGAAAACTCCGCTTCATTGAGAAGTGTCAAGAACGATAAATCAAAGACTCTCGCAAAGTGGTTCTCCAGAGTCGAAGCTTGGTTAGAGAGTTTGGTAGTGGAGTGTCATCGAGTATGGTTAATTTGCGAGGGTGTTCCTTTTCACGTATGGAATTGGGACACTTTCAAAAACATTGCAGATAAGTGGGGTTATTTATTAGCAATCGACGAAAGCTGTCAGTCACCATCATCTTTTGATCGGGCAAAAATTCAGGTCCTCACAAAGGTTAATGTGAGAATTGATGCGACGTTGGAATTGAAGGTCCGTGACAACTCCTTCAAAATCATGGTGCATGAGATTGAGCCTTCATTCAAACCAAACTCTTGGTCCCCTGACGAAGACGAATCTTATTAGATCTCCTATCTTCAATTGTTGCTTTGATTAAGTTTAAATGGTTGCAGGTGTTGCTTTTCTTTTGTATTATGTTCTTCTGCGTTATTTTTTATACTATTGCTGGATGTATAACTTAGAAATAAAGTGATTGTAGACTGTGGCTTTTGAATGAGGATGTGTGAGTTTAAGGTGTTTGTTGTAATGGTGTATATCACCGTAGGAGGATATTCCGTGGTGTCTTATGTATTGGGTATTATTATTAATAAACTATGAGGTACTCTGTTCTTCTATCTAATGTTCGCTAATATATTTCTTAGTATGGGAACGAATACGAAGGGAGCTTCTTCTATAAAAAAAAAATTAAACACACTTCAACATATGTATGTATGCATGTACGAAGATTACAGCACTAAAAAGTAAACTCTGAGATAACGGAAACCCATAATATCTTTATTCAATATCAGATAGTATAATCCAAACATACCACCAAAAACATCATATAAAGGAACAAACATGAAACAATAGAACCGAATCCCCCCTCCTCCAATAAAAAAAAAGAGAAAAATCGGGGGAAAAAGGAAGACCCATCTCAAAAATTTCAATTTGAAGTCGATCAAAAATGTTCATAAAAAGAATACTAAAACCGAATTGAAAACCCTTTATAGGTAAATCTAAACGAGGCATTGACAATGGGCAACAATGTAAACAATCAGCAAAGGGCATAGAGTAATGAACCTGTCAACATGATTGGATTACTATAGAGTACGACAGAGAAAAAATATGAATTTCGGGGGGATTTTGTAGTTTTTTCTTTTAGCTTGAAGAAAGGGAAAAGTATTTTATGTTTGCGATTTATGTTTCGATATTTTGATTTTATAGAGGAAACGTCTACGAACCCGGTTCCCGTTGGTTCGGGTTGGCTCTGTCAGCTGTGGATCTGGATCGGTACTTTTCAATTATTTTGGCTTGATTCATAATTTGGCCCTCAACATTATTTTCTCTATTTACAATTTGACACACACTATTTACTGTTTTTGTGAAGATATTTTCTGAGTTATAATTAAGTTATAATTGATGTTCAGATTACATGTAATTTGAAGAAGATATAATATCTTCAAGGTATCTTATTAAATACATCAGGTGATCTGATCATCTTATCTTATGTATTGTTCATTTTACTCTAGTTGAAAAAAAAAATTCCAACGTCTTATACGAATCGTTCTTTTTCCAAACTAAAATTCCATCAAATTTGCTCACTTTAATACTTAATTTTTTTATCCAAAATTTATCAGCGTCAAATAAGAAAAAATCATATATTCCTTATTTTTATAGATAATTTTTTATGGATAATTTAGAATAAAAATAATTATTTAAATACTAAAACAAAATAAAAAATAATTAGATAATAAAATAAGAGAAAAATATAATTTAAAGGTAAGATTATAAATTAAACATTTTTAAAAAACAATAATTAATAATAAATGTTATGTATACTTTTTTTTAAAATAAATTGTAGAAGGAAAGAGGGTTGAGAGATTCAAACTTAAATATATGAAGAAGGGACTGTCGTAACCGGTTTTCGTCCGGGCACGAAATATTTTACTTGGCGGGAAAAATGATGTGAATAAATATTTTTTTTTAAATAATTTGGAGTCGCCATCGGCCTTTTGGGTCAAGTAGATCGAATACCTAAAAATCATCTTTTAAAAGAGTTTTTAAGAAAACATCAGTTAAAAGATAAATTGATCTGCGTTTAACCAAAAATTCATTCTTTTTTATTAATAAAAAGGGATTCGTGGTCGGTTACGTTTAGGGAATGATTAGCACCCCTACAACGCCCAAAATTGGTACTTTTTAATTATAAATTGTCTCTATTATTGGAAATTTAAAAATTCAAAGATATATTTAATTCATAATTCTATTGTTTCAAATAATTTTAAGAAAATATAATTACATAAATAATATATTTACTTATTTAGAAATATCAGAAAAGGGCTTCTAGGTGCTTTAAGACAGCTCTTTTCTTTAATATTTAAAAATAAATATCAAAAACCTTTTATTTTAATATAGTAAGATATTTATTTATTCAAAAATATCAGAAAATAGCTTCTAGGTACCTTAAGACAACTTTTTTCTTTGATATTAAAAATAAATAAATATCAAAATATGATTATTTTTCTTAAAAGTAATTTATAAAATTAAATTTATAAATAGGAAAATAGAATAAAGAAATAAATATTATATATATTTATAAGACTATATATATTGACATAATTAATAAAGAATAATAATAATAATAGCAATGATAATTAAATATATATGAACATAAATATATAAAGGTAACATATGATTAAATAATGTTTAAAATACAATTAAAACATGGTATAAAAATAATAAAGAATAATAAAGCTTGTAAATGAAAATATTAAACTTAGGGACTAAATTATAATCTAATAAAATTAAATACCTAATTCATAATTAATTATTTAAAATTATAGGGATTAAACATGCTATTTTCCTTATTTATTAATTTGGTGACTAAAATAAAATTATAAAAAATTTGAATATCAGATTAAAATAAATTAAAAATATATACTCGGGATTAAAATATTATTAATTAAAACTAAAGGACTAAATACGTATTTATCCTAAATATATTATTTAATAGAAAGGACTAAAATAAATAAATCTAAAATTAAAGAACCAAATTAAAAAGATTATAAATTGATTTAGTGACTAAAATGTAAAGTTACAAAAATGATGGACTGCGGATGGGGTTTATCCATATGTGAAATTACAGATATACCCCTTCCCCAAAACGGCGTCGTTTGGGGAAGGGTTTATAAACCCCTCAAGGTCGGCCCTTAAGGGCCAGCTTCTCACTTTCATCCTTCCTCTTCTCTCTCTAGCTGAGAGAGAAGAGAAACTCTCTCGTCTCTCTCTAATTTTCTGTCGCCGGCCGGTCACCACCAACGGCGTCGATCACCACCGTCGGCCGCCACTGCTGGTGGCCGGAAATCTCAAATTACCCTAGAGTGTAGATCTCGACTTCCTAAGGCCGAATATGGCCTTCATTTGTCCTAAAACGCTTTAGATCATTCTAGATCTAAAATAAATCGAAGGTTTTACCTTCGGTTTTACAACGATTCCAGTGGTTCCAAACGGTTTGGAGGCTTTTATGATGGTAAGATGCTCATTTCCCTCTTCTTTTTGTCGATTTGTTCTCGTATTCTGCTCTCTGTTTGGTTCACTGTTCTTGCCGTGGTTTTTTTTTTTTTTGTGTTGGTTGCCTATCTATTTTTTTTGTTATCTCCGATTCTTCCTCCTCTCTTTCTTTTTTTTTTATCTTGCAGGTGATGGTTGTTTTATAGCCTCGTCGGAGCTTGTCTCGGACCGGTCTCAAGAGTGGATTTCGGTGAGTCACCGAACTGTGTGGTGACTCACCCTTGGGTATCGACGTGTGGGGGGCAGCTGGCTTCTGGAAAGCTCGACGAGGCCGGCGTCGTGGAAGCAGCAGCGTCGGCAGCAACTGGTTGGACCATCTGGAACTGAAGCGTCGGCAAGGCAGCTAGAGGCAGTGGTGGCGCCGCGTGGATGTTCTTGAAGCTTGGAGGTGGCGGCCGGGATATAAACCTAGGGTTGTGAAACCCTAGGGCTTCTGGGAGTTGGGCCAGAGTTGTAATCAGGCCCCGATCTTGGGCCTTTGTATATATATATATATATATATATTTATTTAATAATAATAATAATAAGAAAAAAATTAGTGTTTACAGCTGCCCCTCTTTGCTCATTTTTGTATTAACAAGAATAGAGCAAAGACAAAAAAAGACAATAATTTTTTTCATTTAACTTATTTTGAGTAATATGGAAATGTTGAAAACATTCTGCCCAGAGGTCTTATGAATGACCCTGAGGGTTTGAAAACATCAAAAAGCTCCTGAAGGCTTTTTGGAAACGTCATGCACTGAAGGGCTTACAGATGACCCGAAGGATTTGAAAACATCAAAATGCTCCCGAAGGCTTTTTGGAAACATCATGCACTGAAGGACTTACAGATGACCCGAAGGATTTGAAAACATCAAAAAGCTCCCGAAGGCTTTTTGGAAACATCATGCACTGAAGGACTTACAGATGACCCGAAGGCTTTGAAAACATCAAAAAGCTCCCGAAGGCTTTTTGGAAACATCATGCACTGAAGGACTTACAGATGACCCGAAGGATTTGAAAACATCAAAAAGCTCCCGAAGGCTTTTTGGAAACATCATGCACTGAAGGACTTACAGATGACCCGAAGGATTTGAAAACATCAAAAAGCTCCCGAAGGCTTTTTGGAAACATCATGCACTGAAGGGCTTACAGATGTGGGAAATATCAAAAAGCTCCCGAAGGCTTTTTGGAAACATCATGCACTGAAGGACTTACAGATGACCCGAAGGATTTGAAAACATCAAAAAGCTCCCGAAGGCTTTTTGGAAACATCATGCACTGAAGGGCTTACAGATGTGGGAAATAGTTTACTAAGTAAAAAAACTAAGGAAATCGTTTTTTTTTTACTTTTCAACAATTTCATTTTTAGAAAAGATTGAATGAGAAACTATGGAAATCGTTTTCTCATTATTTTTCAAAATAACATGTTGATTGGGTAACATGCCCCAATCTCAAAATAATGCTCATTTTTGTGGATTACGTCCATCTATTCTTCAGATGTTTGCATGATTCCTGTATTTACGGTTTTGAATACCTTCTTCTTGTAAGGTATTTCTTACCATGAATCTTCTTGTTCTTCCGAAGATCTGTAAAACTTCATTTTTGAATGTACTCAGATGTATCAATGTAATACATTGTCTATTGTGCAAATGATGTTCTTATGAATGCATGAATGTTGATGCAATCTTTATTTGACTTTAAAGTGGTGAACTTGGTCTTCCTTCACTTCATCATTTATTGCCAGGATTACCTCTAGATATCAGTGTAGAAACTTATGCTATCAAGCTTGCATTCATGCAGAATCATTTGATCAACTTGTATCGTGGTGCCTTCTTTGCTTCATTTAAGTCTTAAAAGAAATATTTCATTTGTGGAACTCTTGTCGTAGTCAAAATTATGACCCTGATGCCCCATTTTGTCTTGGATAAAACCAACTTTATTTGCTTGGACTTGTGTAGAAATCCCATAAAGCTTTCATCTTTGAAAAGAGAATCTATCATCTTTAAAAAGAGAATCTATCATCTTTGAAGAGTGTAGATGTAGATATGTGACTCAGCAGGGATTAATTAGGAGAGTAGAGCCTGTTCTAATTTGACTCTTGAAACATATCACAAGGAAGATTTATTTCAATTCCTTTCATGTCTCCACATATAATCAGATCTCGAATAAGGCAACTTGGACCATATCATGTCGAGATGCTTAACAACAACTTGTCGTTCAACCTTAGTTGGCTCCACTAGTTTCTTGTTGTCAAAATTTTCAGCTCTCCTTCTGTGGAAAGAAGTCTTCATTATATCTCACTTTTAATCTTGAAGTTGAAGAAGACAAAATTCATCTTGAGTCAATAAATGGAAACCATATGATTGCAACACTGGTTCAACACCATAATCACTGGTTCATAAAACATTTGACAACACATTCATCATCTCATGTGGCTTCTGCTTGGATTGCCGGTCAAGAAACTTCTTTGCATAGTGTTTAAAACTTTTGTATAATGTCACAAGACCATTTGAGAACAAAACTCCATGGGGATTCAAGTGTGATGTTGGTATGACCAAAAAGTTGGTCAATTTCTTAAGATATGCTAGTGTTGAATTGAATAGGAGACACTAACTGATCTTGATATCATCTCAGGCAAAGACAAATGTGATACTGATCACATTTTCTTCTATAATGAGCGTTGTAAGAATTAGAAACATATCAGCTATAGGGGCCATGTACAAGAAGATGTTCATGGAATTCTTGCCGTTGGGGATGAAACACCCATGATAAAACCAAAATAGATGAAAACTCAGTTCATCCTGGCTGGTAATGATGACCCCAGTAATAAAAGGAAAGGGTAATATAATTAAGTCGAGCTTCTCTCTTCAATGTCATCAATTAAGCAAAAACTGATGTGAAAAACAGCTTCATAATCCCAGCAGTAATGGTTGAAACAACTGCCAGAAATCTCAAAGAAATATTTTCAATTATCACTGATACAGAGAATGCAAAATTCAAAGCTAAGACCTTGAGGAACTGAACCCTGGATCGAGTAGTCTGCCTGAGGATCATCTTTATTTATGCAACCGTAATGTAGTTTATCAAAGAACACACTGTCATACGGTTAAGAATATTAAGTTTTTGAAAACATACTTGCTGAGTAACATTTGTTCAACAACATGATCATAATGTAACTGCCTGATGAACGAAGCAATTATGTATAGTCAGTTCGACTGTCACTGTTGCACCATTTTCATTCTTCATATCTTTCTGTCTCATAAGAAATATTTTTTCAAGTCAATGATCTTGACAGATGATGATGTGGGCCTTCAGCATGCCCCAACAATTGCTGATACGATCGTTCAAAAATGCATCAACAGTCCTAATTCTGATTGAAATGGGTTTTCAGCATGCCCCAATATTTGCTTCTTGTTAATCTGAGTCTTCAAAATACCCCACATGGATATGTCTGAAGGAACCTTTAACATTCCCCAACATTTTACTGATACAGATGTTAAAAGTGTGCTCAACATTACTTCTTGTTGAGATGAGCCTCCAAGAATGCCCAAATATTCATATTGCTGCGAGCCTTCAAAATGCCCCAATATTCTATTTCTGGTTGAAATGGGCCCTCAAGATGTCCCCCTAGATTTATCTGATTCACTCTCAATCTTTGTTTGAATGGAATGTCATGATCCCCACGAGGTCCAATTTTGACAATGAATTGTTGTAGGTACTTGTAGCTTTATTCGTGCCCCAAATCTATTTATCTTGAATACTCTCATTCTGGTGTCACTAAACAGTAGTGTTATCAAGTAACTGAAATTCTCTTCATGTTGTCATAAACTTAAGATGTATTCAATCATTCATTCCAGGTTGACACAGTGGCTTATCATCTTTCAGTGAAGGTCATTTCTGAAATATACTTTTCTGTGGGAGAGAAACCAATTTATGCGAATAGTAATCTGATGCAATGGCAAGATTATATATACAGTGGTACAGGCTCATCAAAAATCTGCACCCATGCAACATGTTGATTCTGATAACAACTCATCTGATTATGAAGTGATTTTTCAGGATGATTTCACAGATATTGATAGTTCTTATGATACCGAGGAAATCCTGTATTCTGATTCTGATGAGGAGAGTAAACTGTTATACTTGACAAAAATGGGATTCTCAGAGGTTGAGGCTTCAATAACCATGGAGAGATGTGGTTCAGATTCATCAATTACAGAATTGACAGATTTTATATGTGCTGATCAAATGGCTAAGGTTACTGATGCACTTCTTATGGTAGAAGATAGGAAGCCATTATGCAATGATCCCAATTACAAGCAAAGGCGAAACTTGGGCTATGATTTTTGAAAAGGAAGAAGCAGAGGAAGCTTGAAAAGAAGCTTCTTAATGAAGATAATCATGCAGTTCATCTTTTAATTCCAATGATTGGTTCTGTAGTTCTTACCAAATCAAATAACTCAAAGAACACTTCCAGAAGATGCTATTGAGTATCCTTATTTTTATTATGAGCAAATTCATCTTCCAAATTCAATGATTGGTTTTTTGGGTTCATACCAAACTAGATAACTCAAAGAACACTTCCAGAAGATGCTATTGGCAAATTCATCTTCTAAACTCAATGATTGTTCTGTCCAAACCAGATCAGATAACTCAAAGAACACTTCCAGAAGATGATATTGGCAAATTTATCTTCTGAATTCAATGATTGGTTCTGTTCAACCAGATCAGATAACTCAAAGAACACTTCCAGAAGATGCTATTGGCAAATTTATCTTCTAGTTAATGTTTGGACTAGGATATCACAATGCTTATTCGATGTAGAGCCAGAATTCGTAGATTTGAAACATTTCCATGCTACTACATTGAAAATGGCTATATTCATAATTCTGCCAATTAAGAACAGATTTTCTCTTATTCTGCTTCCTCCATATGCCATACATGATGCTTTTCTATTGACAAAGAAAATATGGCCTTCCTTCGAGTGTCCAGAAGTATGTTCTTGATGAGTGCTGAAAATGGGATCTGGTATGGGTTAGAAGGAATAAAATTGTTCCACTTGAACCTGATGAGGTGGAAATGCTTCTAGGTTTCCCTAAAAACCATACATGAGGATCTGTTATAGAGACATGTTCCATGGTGGTATCAATGTCATATCTCTTTTCTCTGGGATCAATGATGCAGAAGTTGCCTTTTACTGTCTTGGCATACTTTTGAAAACATATGTGCAAGAACTGAATGATGATCGGTTGGAGCAATTGATGAGTAGATTTGTCGAATTCGACCTTGTTGTCGGTGACATCCAGTGTAACAACCTTACTGGAAGAAATAAACATCATCAGGATAAAATAGAAGGTTTTTGCTGGTGCATTTTCTTGCAATGACTACCACAATGACTGTCTCTTCTGTTGCTCCAAAATACACACTGTCTTATCCCACTCTTCCCTAACCATGGAAAGGTTTAATTGATGGTAAAACTGGTTATCTCAACTTTTGGAATCCTGTACGGCATACAAATGTAGAATTTGTTCCAATATCTTATTCTGTGCCATAAGTCCTCCAATTCAAATTCAGCAATCTTCTGAAGGACATAATGGATATAATCTTGTCAAGGAAATTGATCAGCATGGAAAAAGGCAGCAATGTTGTATCAAGACTTGAGCCAGTATCACGGTATAACCAGAGTGCAGGTAGTGACTTGTTCATGGCTTTATGATGTAATCTTCTAGAGAACATGATTTGATGGTTGGGGAAAATAATCTGTCTGGTGATGCTTATCGCCCTCAGCATGAGATAAACGATAATGTTTCTTGATGAATTGCTAATGTCATAGGAGAGTGTCACAAGTTCAATTCTCCAGACTTTCTGGCTTCTTGGACCACTTGCCTTCAAAAATATGAAGCGCTTCATTCTTCTGGCTTCGTTCATTCTTTTTCTACAACAGAGGTAGAATAAGCAACAATTACTTTAAGGACTTTCCTCATTTGAGACTGTCCTGTTTGAAAATGTTTTTTTCCTCCTTTGTTTATTGAAGAATGAAAGACTTTTACAAAATATTGCCATTCTTAGGTTCACAATAGAATCAGATCATAAACAATGAGTTTAGTGACTATCAAATAAATCAACTACACTTTTAAATCATTCAAAAATCATAATCCTATGGCAAGTGTCAAAATTATTGACTGATTTGAGGTGTAGGTTGATTTTGGTAAAGTAGGTTCTTTCAAGTTGGTTCAGTATGTCGCTTTGGCTTACACTAACTTGAAGAAATGGTTGTTATGTTCATCTTGTAGAGATGCTTCTCGTTTCCAGAATCTCAGGAACGTTTTTTGAGATGTGTGGTGCTTCATTAAGAGCTTAAGATCGTCTCTTATGTCGTTGTTGCACCATTCAATATTCGAGCCACCTTTTCAGGTTTTCAACTCGAATCCTCCTTTGGTTCTAAGATGTTATTTAAAAATTTATATCTTGAACCCTCCTTTTATCAGTTTTCATATCATGCATTAAAGATTTTAAAAACCAATTTTTGCAAATAAAAATCAATCTTGAGAAGCAGAATGAATTCTGATGATATTCTCTTTTAATTAGAAATCCATGTATGATTAAAATGGACTTTTCAGGTACGTAACGTAGGCCATGGCTTATGGTTACGAAAGAAAGGGATAAAAAGGCCCAAAATAAGTGTTTAAGGGTAATCAAACCAAGGATCAATTCATTCTAATGCCACCAATCTTGCCTTGCTTAACTTGGATCTGCTTTGTTGGGGATTTTTCCATCATTTGGATCCCTCTAAACTGTCAAATTTTGGATTCATTTCCATTTTCTCATATCTTCAGCATTTCTTGCTCTTTTTGTTCGTACTTGATCAACCTTGTAACTTGAAGCTCAATAAGTCACCCATCTTGATTCAATTTTCCTTCTTCTTTTTCTTTTTTGTTGTTTTTTTTATTATTTCTATTTTTTTCTTTGCTGGATGAGTATAATACTTCAACTGCTTTGAGCACCTCCTTTTTCTTTGGCATTTTGGAGGTTTTCCATTATTCTTGATTGGATTGATCTTCAAGCACTCTGTATTTGACATACTTTGTAGTTCAAAACTTTCATGACTTCATGGAAACTTGTCTTCGTAATAAAACTGTATTGACAATCTTTATTCTTGTGAGCCAATATCCTTTACCTTGCCCTCCAATGTAAAGGGTGATCCTTGGTTAGGGTTGAATTAGAAGAAAAATTATTCAGGCTCAAATGGGGACAACAAAGGATATATATATATATATTAAAGGATAAATGAAACAATGCCATTCATCATCTCATACACAGAAACCTTTGTAAAAAGAGGTATCTCCAGGGGGATGAATATTCAAGATTAATTTTACTTACATGAAAAATGTAATTAATGCATGATATATTTATTTCAATCAATCATTTTCCCCTTCTTCTTGAGTATGCCCTAATCATCCGAAATCATCTTCAATGAGTTGGTCCATGATACCTCATCTCGTCTCTTCTTACAGTCAGATTCACGGATAATTGAAATTTTGGTTCTTTTGAGGTCTTTTGGTTTATGATGGTTTTGTGTTCGAAAAGACAAATGTGTGACTTTTGAAGTCATGTATATGGTGGAAGGTAGTATCATCAATCAATCGACTCTACCCGAGAAGGTAAACATCTAGTGTTTGTGTCTCAAAAACAGGTAGAGACATTTCTTCAGAGTCTCAGATAAATGTAGTGTCAGGATTTGATTTGAGTAATTGGCATTGGATGGGATATTGAAGATATAATTTTACCACTTGCCAATAGATCTATAACTCTTGAAAAATTAAAAGAACATTTAATCTACTTGATACTCAATAATCACAAGATTAAAATTTGACTCCTTGCTCATAACCATAAAAGAAACACCTATTTATTTATTGCCAAAAGGAAAGGAACAAAAAAAAACAAGTTCAAACAAGATGCTGAAAATAGAAAGTACTACAGTGATAGATAACACTTCCACTTATTTATTTTATTATGCCTCATTACTCCTATAATGATATGTAATAGGATCAGGGTTCTTTTCTTCATTTGCTCCCCATTTCTTGATCATTTCTTGTGTCAAAACCCCTTTATCAACAAGCATCTCAATTTCTTTTAACAATGGCCTACAATTGCCTGTAGAATGCCCTTTTACCCCCAAGTGGAAATTACAAACACTATCTTGATCATAGCTATGAGCAGAAGGGTTTGATATCACTTTAGTTGGTCTTGGTGTGATGTATTGACCTTTAACCAAATGAGGATACAAATCTGAAATGGAAGTTTGGAACACTTCCAAAGTTTTTCTTGATCGCATGACTTTCTTTGGTCGATCCGAACAGTTACTTTCTCTTTTTCTTTTGCAGTTGCGGGGATTTTGGATACGACATACATTTACATCATCAGCTTTTGTTTTCTGATCAATCGGGCTCTTGGATATGACTTTTGGGTTTTCTTCATTGATTACATTCTCAATTAAATCTCCAGTTGTCACAAGATTCTCGAATTCCTTTGTCGGATTTGCATGCATCAACTCGCGGAAAGGAGCGGGAAGGGAATCACGAAACATACGTGATATCTCTTCTTCTAACATGGGAGGTTGAACTTGTGCTGCCACTCCTCTCCATCTTAGGGCATATTCTTGAAATCTTTCATTGGTTTTCTTCTTTACTCTTCGAAGATCCATACGTTTTGGAGCTAAGCCTTTAACATATCGATATTGTCTCAAAAATACATCAGCTAAATCTACCCATCTCTTGATCTGTTCTTGGGTCAACTGATTGTACCAGACTACTGCTGTGTTAACAAGGCTATCATGGAAAGAGTGGATTAACAGGTCATCAGAATTTAAATATCCTCCCATTTTTCTGCAAAACATTCTTAGGTGGATTAGGGGACAACTTGTGCCATCATATTTCTCAAAATCAGGCATTTTGAATTCATGGGGAATAATCAAATCTGGAACCAAGCTAATCTCTCTTGCTTCTAATTCTTTGTGGGAAGTATCAACACATTTCATATTTTTGATTGCTTCATCCATCCTCTTGAATCTTTCCTCATATTGCGAATAATGAACAAGGCTATTCTTTGAGTTCAATTGGGATGCCCCAGAGGGTTTTACCATTTTCGACTCTTCAATCTGACAGCATGGTTGCTCTTTATCAATTATCTCTTCTTTATCAGATGTCACATACTGGATAATTTGATTTGATCAATCTGGTACTGAATCTGATGTTTCTTTCCTTATATCCGAAGGTAATCCTGTCAATTGTTCTGGCCACTGATCTTGTAATCCCTTATAAGATTGCTCCATTGTTTTCATGATGACAATAAAGTAATATGAATGAATGACCTTGGTTTTACTGTTACAAAACCTTTCATTAATTATTAACATGTTTTTATAATTAAAGTACATGACAGTACTTAAATAAAAATGTGAAAAATGCATAAATAAAAAAATAAGAATGCAAAAATGTGCATTTCAAAGATATACAAAATGAAAATGCACAGATACAAAATGTAAATGCATGTATGAAAAGGTGTTTCTCAAGAGTGATCATCTTAGAACAGATTTCATTGAACACAAAAGTTTCGGTACATCAACAAAACTTTTACATGTAGGGGACAACTTTTAGTCCTAACAAAACTTTACATATAGGGAATAACTTTCCCATTTTCTTCTCTAAAACCAAGTTAGTTTATCAGCTTATGGACCATATTGCTTGTCTGAACTGCAGCTTCTTCCATGACGTTCTGATGTTCTTTCATCTCCTATGTCAATTCTTGGAGTTGATCATTTTCCTTTGTGAGAGAACATTTGTGTTCAAAAAGTTTTTGGACAAGATCTTCATGTATGTTGCAACTCTTTTTCAGTTTGGTGACCTCTGCTATCCACTCTTCTAGGGTGTTTCCTATACCAGCATTTTGAAAGGCTTGACTGACCTTCTGGAAGTCTTCATGTATGGTTTCCATTTTGGTGCTCAATTTATCGTTTTCAATCTTCAAATGACGTATTTGAGCTTCAAACCTCAGCAAATCTTCTTCTCTTTGGGCGCCCCTACTGATATTCTTACATTTGAAGACTTTTGGTATTAATCTATCAGGACCCTTAGTTACCAAACTAGGTCGATCATTTACCATAAATTGTAAAGTTCCATGATCCAAAAGACTTTGGACTCGGCGTTTGAAGGCAAGACAATTCTCGATGGTATGTCCTTGAGTTCCGGCATGATATTCACAATGAACGTTGATGTCATACCAATTTGGATACGGAGGTTGGAATGGTTTTATATAATATGGATCCACTTCTCGTGCTTCAAGTAGCTTTTCATACAACTCTTTATATGATATGGGGATTGTATCAAGATGAGAACCACCTTTTGTCTTGGATTGAACCTGAGTTTTAGACATCGGGAGCAGACCAAACTTTGATGATTTCTGATTACATGATTTCTTCTCTTCTCTGGGAGCTTGTACGGTTGTCACCATTTCTTTGGTATCTCCATACGATTTGTGAATACGAATGATGACTGTCTGTAATTTCTCTAATTGGTTAGGAATCGAAATCCCTTGCGTATCTGAAACTGCAGAGTTATGTTCATTGAGCTCTCTCTCTTTCTGTGCAGGAATCTCTTCTCTTTTGGCCAAAACAGATATTTTATCCATCATTTTGGACATCTGCTCTCTTATTTCTCGTATCTCCTTTTGCTCTTCAATGGGCATACAATCTTTGGGTGCATAGCTCTTCTCTATCTTCAGAGTTCCCTCAGGATGTCTTTTCTTGGCCGCATCATATTTTGTTTGATCATAGAACTTTTTGTCCATTTATGATTTCTTTCTAATTTGATGAACAGTCTTTTCAGTTAACACCTTTTGGTCATGATCATGCAATGCAAACAAAAGAAAATAATTTAAACAAATTAGAGCAAAAATAACATACATGGGAAAATAAGAAAAAATAAAATGGTTAATACCAACTAATTGAAAGAAAAATTTATTTATCATGGTATATAATAAATCCTAACCTCATGCTTTTTAGTTCCATGCTTTGTTTGGAAAAATTAACCTAACCGCATGATTTCTAGTTCGCATGCATTTATTCAGGGAGAAAAAATAATAATAAATTAAATAAATTAAAAGCTAGAGCTTATTTCTCCTTGGTGTACACCTATGAATAGAGGTTCAGTACTGTCTTAGATTAGGTGAATTTCTAGGGTTTATTATATGCAGAGTTTCAGTTCTAAGAGTAAAGGTACTCGAATTGTCCTTGTTGATGCCCCCTTGGGTTGTCAACCCTCAATCCTAGTCCATTACAGACTTAAACGGATCGAGTTCAATTCGAGGGGACACATTTCTCTATACCTGACACGGAGAATAAATTCTCACGAAGACATAGAGCATATGAACCCCAAAAGTTACTTTCTAGGTCTGACACGGAGAATAAATTCTCACGAAGACGTCGCTTTCACTCCCACTTAAAAGGGACAAGCTCAATTATAGAGCTTTATGTTATGCAATGCAAGTGTTGTGTGTGAGGAGAAATATTCAAACCTCTAACAGATAAATAAAATAATTAATACATGAATAAAAAAACAATATTAATATAAAAATAATGAATAATAAAAATTTAAAAGAAAAGAATTAAAAATTAAATAAATGAATTTTTAATTTCTAATTAATAGAGACAATTTATAATTGATTTTAAAGTTTGACAATTCCCCAGCGGAGTCGCCAAGCTGTCGTAACCGGTTTTCGTCCGGGCACGAAATATTTTACTTGGCGGGAAAAATGATGTGAATAAATATTTTTTTATAAATAATTTGGAGTCGCCATCGGCCTTTTGGGTCAGGTAGGTCGAATACCTAAAAATCATCTTTTAAAAGAGTTTTTAAGAAAACATCAGTTAAAAGATAAACTGATCTGCGTTTAACCAAAAATTCATTCTTTTTTATTAATAAAAAGGGATTCGTGGTCGGTTACGTTTAGGGAAGGATTAGCACCCCTACAACGCCCAAAATTGGTACTTTTTAATTATAAATTGTCTCTATTATTGGAAATTTAAAAATTCAAAGACATATTTAATTCATAATTCTATTGTTTCAAATAATTTTAAGAAAATATATTAATATACATAAATAATATATTTACTTATTTAGAAATATCAGAAAAAGGGCTTCTAGGTGCTTTAAGACAGCTCTTTTCTTTAATATTTAAAAATAAATATCAAAAACCTTTTATTTTAATATAGTAAGATATTTATTTATTCAAAAATATCAGAAAAGAGCTTTTAGGTACCTTAAGACAACTTTTTTCTTTGATATTAAAAATAAATAAATATCAAAATATGATTATTTTTCTTAAAAGTAATTTATAAAATTAAATTTATAAATAGGAAAATAGAATAAAGAAATAAATATTTATATATATTTATAAGACTATATATATTGACATAATTAATAAAGAATAATAATAATAATAGCAATGATAATTAAATATATATGAACATAAATATATAAAGGTAACATATGATTAAATAATGTTTAAAATACAATTAAAACATGGTATAAAAATAATAAAGAATAATAAAGCTTGTAAATGAAAATATTAAACTTAGGGACTAAATTATAATCTAATAAAATTAAATACCTAATTCATAATTAATTATTTAAAATTATAGGGATTAAACATGCTATTTTCCTTATTTATTAATTTGGTGACTAAAATAAAATTATAAAAAATCTGAATATCAGATTAAAATAAATTAAAAATATATATACTCGGGATTAAAATATTATTAATTAAAACTAAAGGACTAAATACGTATTTATCCTAAATATATTATTTAATAGAAAGGACTAAAATAAATAAATCTAAAATTAAAGAACCAAATTAAAAAGATTATAAATTGATTTAGTGACTAAAATGTAAAGTTACAAAAATGATGGACTGCAGATGGGGTTTATCCATATGTGAAATTACAGATATACCCCTTCCCCAAAACGGCATCATTTGGGGAAGGGTTTATAAACCCCTCAAGGCCGGCCCTTAAGGGCCAGCTTCTCACTTTCATCCTTCCTCTTCTCTCTCTAGCTGAGAGAGAAGAGAAACTCTCTCGTCTCTCTCTAATTTTCTGTCGCCGGCCGGTCACCACCAACGGCGTCGATCACCACCGCCGGCCGCCACTGCTGGTGGCCGAAATCTCAAATTACCCTAGAGTGTAGATCTCGACTTCCTAAGGCCGAATATGGCCTTCATTTGTCCTAAAACGCTTTAGATCATTCTAGATCTAAAATAAATCGAAGGTTTTACCTTCGGTTTTACAACGATTCCGGTGGTTCCAAACGGTTTGGAGGCTTTTATGATGGTAAGATGCTCCTTTCCCTCTTCTTTTTGTCGATTTGTTCTCGTATTCTGCTCTCTGTTTGGTTCACTGTTCTTGCCGTGGTTTTTTTTTTTTTGTTTGTGTGTTGGTTGCCTATCTATTTTTTTTGTTATCTCCGATTCTTCCTCCTCTCTTTCTTTTTTTTTATCTTGCAGGTGATGGTTGTTTTATAGCCTCGTCGGAGCTTGTCTCGGACCGGTCTCAAGAGTGGATTTCGGTGAGTCACCAAACTGTGTGGTGACTCACCCTTGGGTATCGACGTGTGGGGGGCAGCTGGCTTCTGGAAAGCTCGACGAGGCCGGCGTCGTGGAAGCAGCAGCGTCGGCAGCAACTGGTTGGACCATCTGGAACTGAAGCGTCGGCAAGGCAGCTGGAGGCAGTGGTGGCGCCGCGTGGATGTTCTTGAAGCTTGGAGGTGGCGGCCGGGATATAAACCTAGGGTTGTGAAACCCTAGGGCTTCTGGGAGTTGGGCCAGAGTTGTAATCAGGCCCCGATCTTGGGCCTTTGTATATATATATATATATATTTATTTAATAATAATAATATATAATAATAATAATAATAATAATAATAATAATAAGAAAAAAATTAGTGTTTACAGGGACTAACATGCTTTTACCTATGGACCATTAGAGGTGGGGCTAGGCATGCGCAATGTGCGCGATAGAATATGGCTCCGGAATAATAAAGGCCCCAAACAGTTCACAATGAAGTTATTGGTATTACCGTAGATGATTAAACTATAAAAAAATAGCTCAAAAAACTTTGTTAGAAGGAAGATAAGTGAAATACCAATAATTAATATTATGCTACAGCTGTAAAGTTTATCTCATTTTTTTTGGGTCTAATTCACTTTACGAAAAATGGTCTATTTTTAAGAATTTGCACATGACCTCCAACGTCTTAACCCCAACCCTGTGGACCAGCTCCTGTATATGGTATACGTGTTACAACATATGATATATGTCTTATAATATAGATAATGATAGAAAAAATGAAAACAAAAGTGCCAAAGAGACGATTCAAACATGTGTAATGGACCAAGTGATCTCTTTTTAACATTTTTGTTTCCATTTTTTTGGTATTACCTATAATATGATATATGTATATGTATATATATATATATCATATTATATGTTGTTAATTATATATCAAATACACATGTCACCATATCATTGAAGGATTAAATTTATTAAATTAATTTAAAATGAATACCAAATTGATATAAAATATAAGTAATGATGATTAAATATGTAATTATATCAATTTTATTAACTTTATACTCGTACATCACATGTTAATTGCATATGACTTGATTAAAATAATTTTAATAGCAAAATGATATGATAAAAAAAATTGCAAGATCGATAATTAAATTAAAATCCATATAATCAAGTGGTCATGAATGTAGTTTTGGTAATATTATAAAACATTAACATTTACTAATGAGATTTTTAGGCTTAAGTTAAGAATAAGTGTCCAAACTATATCTCTTATTCACTTTAGATATCTAAAGTTTTTGTTTACAAAGTAGATACTTAACGTTTTCTCCGCTACCGTTTTAAATGTATGGTTCATTATGGTTTTGCAACGAATTTGTTAACCACTCAAAACATGACACGTCTCGTATTTATTTTTTGAAATTTTTATTTTTCAAGCAACTTTAAAATATGAATTTAAAAAATCCCTAAATTTATCTAAAATCTAAAATCTAAAAATAAATTTCTCAATATTATGAAATTCTTAATTTCAAACACCATTATCATCGTTGGCGATCGTGTTTGTCGTCAAACAGTCATCCGGCGATCACCATTTATCTACTAACCAATCATCGTTCTTGATATCTCACACCCATCAATTATTTATTTGTTAAAAGTTAGTGTGCACGATGAAAACAATTGTGTTTTCTTCGCACATAGGGTCAGCCCCATATCCAAATGACTCGGACCTTGGAAAGCAACGAAGCTTTCTTTGCACGTAGGGTTACCTTCCAAATGACCCTAAATACAAGTTTCAAGCTACGATAAATGACATAAATAGTTGACAAGGGAGATTAAGGGGAAGAACTAGAAATTTGGGTATTGAGAAGTTTAGAGATTTAAATTTAGAGAATTTGGACGACAATAAGGACGATGGTCGGTCAGTGATGACCAATCGCCAACAATGGTCGATGGTAGTAGTAATAAGGGTTGGAATTAGATATTCTAGAAAAAATAAATTTAAAAAAATAAAAATAATTTTATTTTTAAATAAAATTTTCAATATTTTTTAAATTATATCGTGCTATGTTTTGAATAATTGATGAAATTTTTTAGTATCCGTTAAAGGTCAAACACCTTAAACGATAATGGAGAAAATTTTAGGTACCTAAAATAAATAATAGATATAGTTCATACACTTATTTGCTAATTAAGCCAAATTTTTATTTTGGGTCAGGTCTAAATCTTCCTGTCATATAATCAGTACCCTAAGAAAACAGTGGTCCGTAATTATCCACTCATTTCCCCCCTCTCACTCCACCTTCCAATCCTGGCAATGGATGATGTCCATAGCTGAAAAACAAACCAATTTTTAGATAATTGAAAGCAATAATGTCTTTCTTCAAATCGGTGGCGGCAAATTCCTCTGTTTTCACTCCCAGGGAAGCCACAATGGCCATGAGACAATCTTCTCCTTATAGAGTACGTGGCTTCTCTAACTGTTCTTTGTGGCACACAACGTGTTCGATAAAATACCATGCAGATTGCAAATGGTTCTTTTTGGTCACCGAGTCATTGTTTTCCCCCTTTTTCTTTTACCGCCAGTTGCAAACAAATGATGCATCACTCTTTTGTTGACTAAGCTGTTGCTTCATTAATATTTGGTAACCAGAAAGAGTGTTGTTTGCATGCGAATTCTGATAAAAGAACCTTATTGCATCTTTTAAGGTGCCGTTACTGATCAGTTTTTTTAGTATTACAATGAACTTTGGTCTCCTTTTATTTTTAGTTTAACTTCGCCTTATATGTGTAAAATTTCCGAAGTTGGTTTCCCTTGGGATCATTCTTCCTGACAACTATTCTTTGGTTATGGAAACCTACTTCGGTATAAAGGAATAAAGCGTTACAATTCTATTATAAATAACAAAATTCATGTTCAAAGGGTACTGTTTGAAAGACCTGTTTTGCAACAAAGTATGTTTCTTTTTAGTTGCTTGCAGCTTCCCATCGAATAAATTGCCGGCCAAATTCATTTGGAGTATTGATTACCTTTTTGAAGCTAAGGATCTCCAAAAATAAACTTCTTTGCTATAATATGACCCATTCTTATTAATTAGTTTAACTTCCTTTTGATGCCCTATGCCAATTGCTCTATTATTGCAAAACTGACGCAAGAGCTTTATTGTTATGTTATTTTATTACTTTAGTCTTATTTATTGATTAGTAATATGACCCATTCTTGTTAATTTATATAACTACCTAAGGCAGTAGCTTTAATGTTATGTTGTTTTATACTTTAGTCTTATTTACTATTTATTAGGCATATAAATATAGGACTAAGAATATATAAGTTATTTTGAAGGTTTAAGTCTATGCTAAGATCACTATACCAATGAGAGCTTGCCTTAATGGCAAGGTGTAGGCCTTGGGAACTTTGAGATCCTAACTTCAAATCCCTCCATGTGTGAGTTTAATCTAGATTTATTTTGATGAGTTAGTATGAGTTGATTTAGTTACTTAGTTCGGTGCCTGTACTGATTGCTTCTGATACATATTGATTGTAAATTTGCCGCAACTTTCTTATTATTTCTCGAATTAATAGAGAGAAACTAGGGGTTTTTACTTTTTATAACCCTATGTTTTCTAGAGTTCCAGCTTCTTCTTGCTTGTTTGTTCAGTCCTAATTCTTTTGATTTAATATATTTTATAGAGTTCCATCTTCGTTGTTACTTGTTTCTTCAGCCCTAATTCTATTGATTTAGTTTAATTTTTCCCTAAACCACACAAAAGCGATCAATGAAGAGATTGTGTAATCTGACTAGATTCACATTTTCCTCTTAGTTGCTTTGGAAAGGTTGCATTTAGGCCTTTTCCTGTACCACTTGTTTACCTTGTAAGATGCTTGGTGTTTCTGTCATGTTTTTTTCTTATTTTCCAAACTTTTGAAATTAGAAAAACTGCAAAATGGTGCAGTTCTTGTTGGTTGCTTTTGTTTTACAATAAAATGAGTTAAGTTTCTGCACTAATAGTAGTATACTATATGCATACAGGTATTTTCACAGAGAGCTAATTCATCTCTTAGGAAAACCACCTCTGTTAACTTACTTTATATCAGAGGAAGCTCTTCAGTTAGAGTGTTCTCTTTCTTAAATATTGCATGCTATTCAAGTTATTCTGGAGATGAATTTTATTCTTCTTCAAAGAGAAGATCTCGAGGACCTGTTATGGCTGCAAAGAAAGCATCTCAAGGTTAGGTTCATCATACTGTTTTCTTTAATGGAAGATGTTAACGAGTTAATTTAATCGTGGTTGTTAACTAATCTATTTGTTCACCAACTACTTTCCATTTCTCTCCCCTAGCCCCCCTCAACTCTGGCGCACACAGGTAATCTAAATGTGCTATCAGATGCTTTTATTCACTTTTAGATTTTTAACTATTTAGCTTGTTTATTAACATCCAGGACAAAAGGAAGAAGAAGGAAGGTACAAGCATACTGTTGATTTGCCAAAGACGGCATTCAGCATGAGAGCTAATGCGTTGACGAGGGAACCTGAAATTCAAAAACTTTGGGATGATCATCAAGTGTTCAAGACAGTTGTTGATAAAAATGACGGGGTAGGTTTACTATACACTTGCTCCCATGTTTATGTATATGGGTTAGTTATCTTAGGTTTAATTTCTTTTCAGGGAAATTTTGTCCTTCATGATGGCCCTCCATATGCGAATGGGGATCTACACATGGGTCATGCATTAAATAAGATATTAAAGGATATAATTAATCGTTACAAGGTAGGTATTCTGGCTTATTTACTTTGGAAATCTAATTTGTTGCCCTTGAATTTGGATTTACGGGCTCTTTTCCTCTGTTGTGAGATGCACAAGATCATAAGAGCTAGAAAAAGAGGGAATTTGAGTCCGTTTTGAATTGTTTTTGTTCACAATCATCACACTTGATTGAAAACATATTGCCCAAACAAAGACTTAGCTTTTACTACCTTTAATGTGTTGTTTGCAATCATAAAAGCATGTGGAGACCTCCATTGTGGTTGTGCTTGCTTTTAATCGCAATCACAATGCTAAATTGGGCCTGACTCAAATTGTTAATTATAACTTTTCTGTAGCATTCCCTTAATTTTTTTTCCATAGCATGACCTGCATTAAAATTAAACCCATGTTGGTAAATACTATTATAAATATGCAGATACTAATTATTCTTATTTTTCTAGGATTACTCAAAATGTTAAACTTAGGAACATGGCATTTGGATGAAGTAAAAGACAATAATCACACTGATTGCTTAGCTAGAATCAAGTGAAGCCTCTATGGTCCATAAATATTCTCATTCCAGCAAATATAATGGAAAAGATAAGGAGCTTGAGATTGAAGCTCAGTTAAAACTGTTAAGAACTGTAGTAATAATTGTGAAGGACACTTTTCCTTGGATTGTGGAAACCTATTTATTGTTACAGAACACTCTTGCTACAAATATCTTCCTGATCTATGGCCTTCTGAGGTAATTTAAATTGTCTATTATCTAGATCTAGTGATTTGCTTACAGCTTATTATGGAGCATAATACAATAACTTTGATTCAAGTTATGTTTATACAGTCTTCAAGTTTCTGTATATGCGATATCTTTCTAACCGACATAGTTTTGTTTAGTATTGGCCCAAATTGTTGGTTATCAGATGATAAACACACTTTATGTTGCAGTGATGGCATCATATGAATAGTAGTTGCTATAATTTATTTTGATCATACCCTATCCTTTTTCTTCTTTTCAAGTTCCTTATTTCTTCTTCTTGGAAATTTAAATCAAGTGGCCTTCATCTGTTTTTATTTTGTTCTTTATTTGAACAGCTTCTTCAAAATTATAAAGTTCATTTTGTGCCTGGATGGGATTGTCATGGTCTACCAATTGAGTTGAAAGGCAAGTATCACCAAGATTGCTGCTTCTGTTTATCAAGATGTGAAATGACATAAAGTGATACTTATTTCAATGCTATTGAAAAAGATGCTCCTAGAAATTCTAGAAAAGTATTTGTATAAATTTAGAATTGTTATTGATGATATCTAGAGGTGGCACTTTTGCGGGTTGAATTCAGGTTAGGTCATTTAAGGCATATTAATTACGAGTTCATGTCATTTAGGTTTGTCATTTTTTTATTCAAGTCGTCTTAGAATCCATTTCAGGTTTCATACTTCGCTACGGGTCAATTTGTGTTCATTTTGTTAACTTTTTACAGCATATCAGATTGGTTTTGGACAAATTAAGTTCAAATTTATCAGTGGTATTTAGTGAGAGAAGCTGGTCACTACCGTCATCCATCATTAGCCTTCCACCGTCCGTCGCTTGTCGTCTGCCATCCTCTGACCACCGTCCACCGCCGCACTCTGACCTCCTTTTGACGCTATTTTTCTCAAGGATCTTCGTCTACCCACAGCATTTCCTTATTCCTGGTTCTTTTTGTTAGATTCCTCTTCAATCGGAGCAAATCTACTTGCCTTTCTCCGCCGTTCTTTTCCACCAGCAGTCTTCCGAGTTTCGTTTCAACCGTTCCACTGTGCTTGCCGGAAGCTCGTGACAAAAACCCAAGTACTCTATTGTGAATACCCACTGCCGTTCAGCGGAAATCTTCTTGTGAAAAACTTATATTTCCAGATCGCCGTTGTTGGCTCTGGGTTTTCACGTACGGAGGCATATCTTCCCTAGCATTATACTTCTCTGGTTTTTTCGTTCAAATCTACATTAAAAAATGACGTCCAAGAATCGTGTGGCAGTAACAGAGGATTGACCAGAAACCTCAGCTCGTCAAACTAAAAATCGTCACCAGTCCGAGATAGAGGAAAATGAGCTCGTTAAGCCTTTGAAAAAAATCATATTTTAAGGCGAAACGGGTGGATTTTATACTGTCGAAGGCGACTGAAGCGGAGCAACTAAATCAGAGACATGGGTAGCAGACAAGGACTGTGCAGAAATCATAGGAGGCGAGGAAGAAGCTGAGTAGTGTAGTGTCAGCGGATGAATATGAGAGGATGGTGTTGGTGACAAACAAGAATAGGGATGATTCATTGATTGAAGCAAGGAGCGTGGAAGAGGCCATTGTGCAGATTTCTAAGGCGGAAATCCTACCACAGGATTCCCATGGTCTTAATCACTGGTGGAAGAAAGATTATCCAAGAATCAACAATGGGTATAGAACTGGCTGCTTTAGGTTATACATTGTTAATTTACCAGAGAAGATCCATTGGAAGCGGTTTGGATCGTTATTTTGCCCATACGGTCAGGTTATTGACGCCTTCATTCCAACAAAAAGGAATTCAAAGGGGTTTCGGTTCGATTTCATTCGCTTTGCAAAGATTGGAGAAGCCAGGAGAGCGATCTCAAAGATGAATGGCGCTCGCATTGATGGTAGTAAAATTGGAGTCTCTTTTGCCATATACAACCCAAGACATTCTTTTTGGAGAAAGTCTTTGCTTGTGGTTCACCAAAAGCATGAGAGAGAAGATGTTACAAGTAACAATCTCCATACAGTAATCGGTGTGGTCGACGAAACTAAACTTCAAGTTTTGGATAATTGCCTAATGGGGTGGTGCAAGAACTATACCAAAATAGGCGATCTTGCTAGCCAAATGCAAGACAAAGGTCTCAATGGTTTCTCTTTAATGAGAGCTGCTGGGAATGTAGTTCTCATGATATTCGAGGACTCTGCTTTGTTGAGAAGGGTTAAGAATGAACAATCAGAGAATCTTGCAGAGTGGCTTTCTAGAGTTGAAGCTTGGTCGGAGAGTCTAGTGGTTTAATGCCGTAGAGTATGGGTTGTTTACGAAGGGATTTCGTTTCACGCGTGGAATTGGGGTACGGTCAAGAACATTGCGGCTAGGTGGGGCGAATTAATATCAATTGATGAAAGCTCTCAGTTTCCTTCATCTATTGATCCTGCAAAACTTCAAATCCTCACAGAGTCTAAAGTGAGAATTGATGAGTCGTTGAGTTTGAAGGTCGACTCTAATTTATATGAAATCATCGGAGAACACTCTGTTAGGATCGTCAGTGTCATCCTCAGGTTTAAATTGCCCTGTCGAAGATGTTGCAATTGAAGGTACCCAATTAGAAGAGGTTCCACTCATAAAGAGTGTCAAAAGCGATGAGAATTCGAGTATTAAATTGGGGTTACACACAATGGAGGTTGTGGATTTTGATGGAGTTAGCCTCAGGGCCTCGGAAGATGTTCTTATGATGGGTCTCTTTACTTCTCATGGTTCATCTAGTGACGCAATTCAATTAATGGAAGACACCCCAGTGGCAATGATACTTTGATTGAAGGGAAGGAAGTGCGGTTTTGGTTCATTGAAGACATCTTATCGAGTTGATTTTTTGGTGATTTTGAATCATGTTGGTATTTTGTGGAGTTCCCTTCAGAGGCGGATGTTTTTGGTTTAATGGTTTCAGGTGCTGTTTTCTTGTGTGTTATGTCATTAACTGTTGGGATGTTTTCCTTTTGATGGAGGTTCGCTACTAATAGGTCTGTCCAGAATTGGCTCCCTACACTAGCTGATTTCTTTAAATTTAATGCCGATGGTACAGTGAAAAAGGATGGGACGGCGGGCGGCATTGGGGGTATCCTAAAAAATCATAACGGTTTCGTTTTAGCAACGTTTTCAGAAAGCTATTAGAAAGGCTGTCGACTTTTTCTACTCTGTTTGGGCTTCTAAGGGCAGATTAATTCTGGAAACTAACTGCAAGAATGCAGTGGAGTGGGTCAACTTTCCAAGTCTCTCTCCGATGTTTTTTAGTAATTTAATCAAGGAAATTAAGTCTTATGTACTGTCCAGGGGTTTGGTAGTGCAGTTTATTCCTAAGTGTAGTAATTGGGAAGCAAATAAGTTAGCTAAGGCAGGGATTGGCTAAGTATTTGCTATTTTGTAAAGGTTTTTAATGTGTGCTTCTGTTATTAATAAAATGAGGTACTCTTTTCCTCCTTCCGCTGGATGACCTTTTTCCAAAGGGTCAACTATGAAGGAGGTTTTTAATGAGAACTCCAACTTCTATAAAAAAAAAATGGAGGTTTATTTTAGGTATAGGGTGGTTGCCTCTAGATTTTTGTGGTCGAGAAGGCGAGAGTTTTAGGTGATTATGTTTCTTGTAAGTGCATTTAACCTCGTTTGAGGGTATTTCGTGGTATCATATGTAATGGGTGTTTTATTCAATGAAATATGAGGTACTCTTTTCTTCCTTCCAATGTTTGTTAACATACTTCTTAGTATGTGAACGAATACGAAGGGAGTTTTTAATGAGACCTTCAACTTCTATAATTTTTTTTTTATCAGAGGTATTCAAGTTATTTAAGATAACATTTTAATGAACTAGGGGCATGTGGATATGCATACTTCCCATTTTATGTTTTTAATACCATAAAGGTAACTTTTCTTTTCTAAAATGTAAATGTCAATGCATTATATAAAATTAAGAAGATAATAACAAATGCATTATTTTATTTTGTAAAAAAGTAATAAAAACATTTATAATGATGGAAACATTTTTCACAATTTTGATATTATCATGAAAGATAATAATGAAATTTATATTTTTTAGAAGTCCTTTAATTTCAATAAACTATTTTTCATATTTATTTATTTCTATTGCATTAATATTTTTAAAATAAAAACCTATACTTCATCAAATTTTGGCCTCAAGTTAGGCGGGTTTTGGTTTATTTTTCTTGGTCAAATCAGATTGGGGTGGTTCAAATTTCAAATTTCCACGAGCACAAGCGTTTTTGAAAAATTTTCTCTCCACCGCCATCCACCCATTGTCCGCCGACTTCGTCCGCCACCCGCCGCCGCAGTCCGCCGCCACACTCTGACCACCGTTTGGACGCCGTTTTTTAGTGGGAAGATCGCCAGATCAAGGTGTTTCCTAATCTGGGCTTGGTTTTGTGATTAAGACTTTGATTCGACGCAGATCTTCAAGCCGCTCACTGCCGTTTTTGCCTCCACCCGCCGATCGTACACTGGACATCGCATCTCCACTGTGCTCAGAGCCTCTTTGCGACCATAACCCATTATCTTAGTGTCGAGAATCGCTGCATCTCACCATGATTTTGCAGTGAGAAGTTTCGGCAAGAACAGACGTACAGACCTCCAAACCTTATGTTTTTCTCCACTGCCATCCCAGTCTTCAGACACGAAACTATTGGTGGATCTCCTCCGACACTGTTTTGAGCTATTGTTCTGGGAATTTAATTACAAAGGGTGATACGTAGACTCAGATGCTTGAATCAAATTCTGTTGATTAAGGAGGTATTTATTTCTTCTAGCCGGCAGTTATAAAAGAGGAAATAAGAAACGAGATGAGTTCCCAGGATTTTGAAGCAGGTCTTGATACCCATGCCAAAACAAAAATCCATCCAAAGGTCTGAAACAGCAAAAGCTTCTGCTTTCAAAAAGAGCGGCCAAGATAAGAGAGGAAGTATCCGAGAAACGGTTTGTAGCTGCAGCTCGCCGGACTATGACTCATCGTCAGTCCGCGATTGAGGAAAAGGAGATCGCAGAACCTTTGGATAAACTGGATAATAAGGCGAAGCGCATAGATTTTATACTGTCGAAGGCGACTGAAGCGGAGCTACAAAAGCAAAGAGATGGGCAGCAGGCAACGACATTGCAGATAGCGAAGGAAGCAAAGAAGAAGCAGAGTTGGACTGTGGCGGAGAAAGAGTTTGAGAGGATGGTGTTGGTGACTAACAAGAACAGGGATGATTCGTTGGTTGAAGCAAGGAGTGTGGATAAGACCATTGCACAGATTTCTGAGGCGGAAATCCTACAACCGGATCGCCATGATTTTAATTACTGGTGGAAGAAAGACTATCCAAAAATCAATATGGGGCATAGAACTGGCTGTTTTACGTTATACATTGATAACTTACCAGAGAAGATCCATTGGAAGAGGTTTGGATCTTTATTTTGTCCTTACGGTCAGGTTTTGGATGCCTTTATTCCAAACAAAATAAATTCAAAGGGGGTACGTTTCGGGTTCATTAGCTTTGCAACAAGTGGAGAAGCCAGAAAAGCGATCTCAAAGATGAATGGAGCTCGCATTGATGGTTGTAAAATTGGAGTCTATTTTGCTAAGTAGAACCCAAGATATTCTTTTTGGAGAAAGTCTTCGCCAGTTGTTCACCAAAAGCCCGAGAGGGATGATGCTACAAGAAAGAATCTCTATTCAGTAGACGGTGTTGTTGATGAAGCTAAACTTCAAGTTTTGGATAATTGCCTAATGGGTTGGTGCAAGAACTATACCAAAATCGGCAGTCTTTCTAGCCAAATGCAAGATAAAAGACTCAATGGTTTCTCGTTAATGAGAGCTGCTGGGAATGTAGTTCTCATGATCTTCGAGGACTCTGCTATGTTGAGAAGGGTGAAGAATGAACATTCAGAGACTCTTGCAGAGTGGTTTTCCAGAGTTGAAGCTTGGTCGGAGAGTCTAGTTGTAGAGTGTCGTCGAGTATGGGTAGTTTGCGAAGGGATTCCTTTTCACGCGTGGAGTTGGGGTACTTTCAAGAACATTGTGGTTAGGTGGGGCAAATTATTATCAATTGATGAAAGCTCTCAGTTTCCCTCATCTTTTGATCGTGAAAAACTGCAAATCCTCACAAAGACTACAGGTAGAATTGATGAGTCGTTGAGCTTGAAGGTCGGTTCTAATTTTTTTTTAAATCATGGTGCATGAAATTGAGCCTTCTTTCAAACCAAACTCTTGGACCCCTGAGGAAGTCGATGACTCTCCAGACCTGATTTGTTCTCTCGAGACTACGTTAGAGGATTCTCTGTCAGGATCGTCAGTGCCATCCTCAGGTTGTAATTGCCCCGTCGAAGATGATGTGATTAAATGTCCCCATTTAGGGAAGGTGTCACCCATAAAGAGTGTCAAAAGTGATGAGAATCCGAGTAACAAATTTGGTGAGGGTGATCTTTTCGTGGAGAATCTACCTAATAAATCAGTTGATCATTTTGATGGAGTTAGCCTTAGGGCCTCGGAAGATGTTCTTATGATGGGTCTCATTACTTCTCATGGTTCAACTTGTGATGCAATACATTTAAAGGCAGATACCCCAGTAGTGTCCCCTATCCCTGGGGAATTAAGAACAAATCGTGGAGTGAAGAAATGTAAGACAAAGAAAAAAGTTCGGAATTAAGAGGCAAGGAGATTGATTGAAGGGAAGGAAATGTGGTTTTGTCTCAGTGAAGATAACTTATTGAGTTAACTTTGTTGGTGATTGTGAATCATGTTGGTATTTTGTGGAGTTCCCTTCAGAGGCGGATGTTTTTGGTTTAATGGTTGCAGGTGTTGTTTTTATGTATGTTATGTCAGTTACTGTTAGGTTGTTTTCCTTTTGATGGAGGTTTATCTTAGGTATATTGTGATTGCCTCTTGATCTTTGTGGTCGAGAAGGCGAGAGTTTTAGGTGATTATGTGTTTTGTAATGGTGTTTATCCCCGTTTGAGGGTAGTTCGTGTTTTCATATGTAATGGGTGTTTATTCAATAAAATATGAGGTACTCTTTTCTTCTTTCCAATGTTCGTTAACATACTTCTTAGTATGTGGATGAATACGAAGGGAGTTTTTAATGAGACCTCAAACTTCTATAAAATAGATATATTTTTTTGATAGGAATAGGAGGCTTATTAAAAACCTCCCTCTTAGTGGACCTTACCTCTGAGGTAAGACCCAACTAGCGGAAGGAGGAAAAGAGTACCTCAATTTATTAATGATAGCTAAATTACATAAGACTTAAAAACACTTTTACATACAATATAAGACCTCACACACTCCTCTAGCTTCTCAACTCAGAAACAAACACCAACTAAAACAGACAAAATCATCACCCGATCCCCTCTTTTGCTAGCTTGTCAGCTTCGCAATTTCAAGACATTGGAATCCACCTAACAATAAAATTTCTAAAAGAACAATATATACAATTTCATTAACAAAATTTGAAAGGAAAACAGGAACCAAAGCTTGGTCTTTGATCCAATCCACTACAAGCTTGCAATCACTTTCAATAATGAGTCTACCCTTCAACAACCATTCTGAAGAAACAAAGATATCAATGCCTCTTTTTATAGCTTTCAGTTATGCTAAATAGGGATGAGAAGGACCAACATTTTTTGAAAAAGAGATCAGTGTAACCCGATTCCAATCCCTGAGAAGACCCCCTATTCAAGCAACTCTCCCAACTCTACTAAAAGCCCCATCCACATTCAACTTAAAAAATCTACTGGAGGAGGAATCCACCAGCACACCGGTCTGAGTAGTTCCTTAGAAGCAGAGATACTATCTGCCAAGGAAGGATCACCAATTAGAGAATCCACCTTAATAGAGGAAAGAAGATATTTTGCTAGAAACCATCTTGCTAGCCTTAACCAAACAGTGAAAAACAATGAAAGTCTGTCCAAATTGCCATTATCAAAGATAATTTCATTTCTAATTCTCCAAATTGACCATAACACTACACCCGGAATAAACTTCCAGATAACCGAAGTAGGCCTCAAATCAGACCAAGAACTAAGTAAAGATGGAGGGTCAAGTGGAAAAGTTAGACTAATACCCCAATAACAAATTAGTTTATTCCACAGCTCCCACGAAACTTGACAGAACAAAAAAAGATACTGGACTGATTCATCGCATAGGTTGCATAAAGGGCAGAGTATTCTCCCCTATAGGAACCCCCTTTTCATCAATTCCATTCTAACAACAACTTTTTGATGAGATAGCTGCCAAAGGAAAGTCTCCACTCTAGGAGGGACTAACCCCAGCCAAACACAGTTTCTCCACTGATATGTATCCTCATAAACAGACTCTAGAGATTTCCTGCACTCTTTGACAGAAAACAACCCCTCCCCAAAGCCATCCCACAACAAACAATCCTCCAAAGACTCAATCAGTTTAATGTCTTTAAGGCAGTTCAATAACTCAACCAACTGCAACACTTCCCAATCACATAGATTCCTCGTTTTAATATTCCACTCCCATCCATTCAAGTCAAAACTTCCAAAATCAGCCACAATGCCACCTTTGTTAGTAGAAAGTGCAAAAATCCTAGGAAAAAAGTATTTTTAATGGACAATCCCCAAGCCAAGTATCCTTCCAAAAAGAGAGATTTTCCATTCCCTATTTGTATTTTTGCATGAGATCTAAGGCAACCTCCAATGAAGTCATTCTTTGAGAAGTTATTGACAATTCCCCTCCAAATCCACGAGTCTTTTTGAGAGAGGGCCTTAGTGATATTCAAGGAATGACAACTCACATTATGTTTACTACAAAAAAAATTTCTTCCATATCGAATCTTTCTCATTTGCAAACTTCCATACCCACTTCCCCAACAACGCTCGATTGGTAAGATTCAAATCAACAACTCCTAAGCCTCCACTCAACGGCTTACAAATCTTTTTTCAACTAACCTAATGCATTATCTTCTTCTCACCCCCTCCACCCCATAGAAAATTCGACATCAAAGAATTTAACTGTTGAGAAATAGTAGATGACATCTTGAAAATAGATAGGTAAAAAATGGGTAAAGATGAAAGTACCGACTTAATAAGAACCAATCTACCTGCCATGGATAAAAATGAAGCTTTCCACCCCGCCAATTTTCTACTAAAATTCTCTATGACTGGCTCCCACAACTTCTCTGAATTCTTTTTTGCCCCCAATGGAAGGCCTAAATAAACTGTCGGGAAAGAGCCAATTGAACAACCAATATCCCTCGCCCATTCTTCAAGTAAGTCATTCTACATATTAATACCATAAAGTTTACTTTTGGCTAAATTGAGATGGAGCCCCGTCATTAGGCTAAAAATCCTCAAAACTCTTCTAACATTCTTGATCTGAGTAATAGAGGCTCGACAGAATATAATTAGATCGTCCGCAAACTGAAGGTGAGATAAATTAAAGAAATTTTGATCATTGCCGAACGAAAACCCTTGAAACAGACCCAAATCCACTGCTTTTGTCAACATCTTGTGAAGTAATTCCCCAACAACATTGAACAGAATAGGAGAGAGACTACATCCTTGCCTTAATCCTTTTTCAATAAGAAATTCTTCTGTAGGGGACCCATTGAGTAGGACCGATATAGAAGCTGTGGAAATACACTGTGTGATCCAAGAACACCACCTATCACCAAAACCCATCTCTTTCATTAACCTTATAACAATCTGCCATTCCACTGTGTCATACGCTCTGCTGAAGTCTACTTTAAAGACAATCCCTTTAAGCCCTTGTTTCCTCCAATTATCAATTCTTTCATTGGCCACACAAGCACATTCCAACAATTGTCTCCCCGGAATAAATGCAAACTGATTAGGACTAATAATATCTTTGACACAAGAAATAAGTCTCTTTGAAAGAACTTTTGATAGAATTTTATATAGGCTGCCCACAAGACTAATGGGTCTATAGTTTTCTATACTCTCCGGATTACCTTTATTTGGGATCAAGGTAATAAAAGCATGATTTACCCCGTGTACCCACTCCTTTCCTTCAAAAAAATCTGAAAAAAACTCCATAATCTGCTCCTTCAAATGTTTCCAGTATTTTTTATAAAAACCCATGGTAAAACCATCTGGACCGGGAGCTTTAGCACTATCAGAAGAAGAAATTGCATTCCACACTTCTTGCTCTGTAAATTCCTCCTCCATATAAGCCCTTTGAGCTGCTGATATTTTCATAAAATCAAACTCTAGGCCCTCAACCTCTAAAGCTGCTTTTGTGTTGTAGGCAGTCCTGAAAAACTCATAAACACTGTTTTTTATCTTAATTGGATCCAAAATTACCACCCCTTCAATTTTCAGAGAATGAATAGTATTGACTCTATTTCTTTTCATAGCACTAAGGTGAAAAAACCTCGTATTTTTGTCTCCGTTTATGAACCATCTATTTCTTGAATTTTGCCACCAAATGCTTTCCTCGATCCTTAACAATCTCCACAGCTCATTTTTGAATTCAATCAATTGATCCCATTCATCCGTAGACAACATTCGACCTTGTGACATTAAATCCAAGTCGTTTATTTTCACTTCAAGCAGCGAAATGGAGTCTACCAGCCTTAAATGACTGTTGCCATGCCAATTTCTGATCCTCTTCTTCGCATTTTGTAACAGCCTGAAAATCCCCCCTCTATTCCTCTTCTTCTCATCAACCACACAACCTTCAACCAAATCATCAAACCCTTTCTCCTCTAACAGAAAATTAAAGAACCTAAAGGGTTTGGGGCCCTAATTGTGACTAACATCCTCCAGCAAGACCGAATTATGATCTGAAATTGATTTTGGTAAAAGGCATTGTGAAATCCTAGGAAAGCTATTCAAAAATCTGCCACAAATTAGAAATCGATCTAGTCTTGCCCATGTTGACAACTCTGTGTTACTGCTCCAGGTGAAAGTTCCTCCTGACATAGGCAGATCCATAAGGTTAGCTTGTTGTACAAATGATCTAAGAGTTTCAATAGCATGCCAATTTTGTGATCTCCCTTGCTTTTCTTTCGGAACAAGATACACATTGAAATCACCCCCAATACAAACAGGCAAATTCAACAAATTAACAAAACTCAACAACTCCCTAAAGAATTCCTCCTTTTCAGCTTCAATAACAGGTCCATAGATATTAATGAAGACAAACTCCTTTTGGCCATTCAAAAAATTCCCCACTAATGCGATAAACCTACTATGAACATGTTGGTTAGTAACATTGAAAATGTTTTCATTCCACATACTAATCAATCCACCCTTAGACCCCTGCGTAGGAGAAATCATCACTCCCTTCAACAAATTTCTTCCAATCCTCCTAATAATCGACGCATGGCACTGATCAAGTTTAGATTCTTGAATAAAAATCATAGCAGGTTTGAACTTCTTAACTTGCCTTGCAACTGCTAAAGATTTTTCCCTCCTCCCTAAACCTCTAATGTTCCAAGTAAGGATACTAAACTTCTGCATATACTGACTTCAAACCCAAACACCAAAAATATACCCTGCAAACTAGCATATCATCCTTCCCTTCCTACCACCAAACCATTTTCAAGACACAATTTTATCAATAAAAGCCTTCTTCCCTTCCTTGAAAGAAATACCTAACATCTGACACACTTCCCATGTGGCCATTGCTTCCTCTAACAGCTTCGAGAAATGAGATGAAGAAGCAGTAGAAATATTAACCATTTCCAAAGCTTCACTGATTAGAGCTCTTCTCTTCCTTCTTTCATTAAATCGTGTCCCTGAAGCAGTATTAGAAGCTGCAATCAGACTCTCTGAATGATTACTACAAATTAATGGGACATTAGGTGTCTTCTGAACATTCCCCCTCCACTCGCTGAGCTGAAAGCCATTGAGAAAGGCATTGATTTCTTCCTTTCGACGGATTGGGCATTGAAAGGAAGGTTAATTATAGAAAGTGATTGTAAGTCAGTGGTGGATTGGATTTTGTTGCCGACTACATCTCCTCGTTTTCTTAGTTCGTTGGTTCAAAAAATTGCTTCCATAATCTTGGAGAGGGAAATCATTATTAGACATATCCCGAGGATTTGCAATTGTGAGGCTGATTCTCTAGCTAAACAGGGAATTGGATGAATATTATTAAGTGTCATAGAGGTTTTCTAGCAGGTTCTTGGTCTATTGAGGCTGAAGGGGCTGGGAAAGTTTTGTTATTGTTTAAGGAAGGTTTGGTCGTTTAGGGAGTTTTGTTTAAATATTCTGTAATTTTTATGGCTTTGACAGTGTGTCTTGGTTGTATTTTATGTAATGAGTCCCTGATCAATAAAATCCTAAGGCACTCTTTTCCTCCCTCCAATGATTAAGGAACTTTCCCAAGAATTCCTTTAATCAAGAAGGGGTTTTTTAATGAGGCCTGTAATTTCTATCAAAAAAAAAATTGAACAATTGATATCCTTTTCCTGTCCAACTCCCCTATATTTTGAATAACTCTACTGAAAATATTTGCTTTCATTTGCCTTCTGTCCTTGATTCGGATTAACCTCTGAACAAAATAATTCTGTTTCGTTATTTGCACCTAACCAAATTCGTCTATTTCTTGACCTTCTATAGACTCTAGCATATCGACCTCTTTCTCTCCCACCGGGTGCACTTCTTATTGACAAACATGCATAAACTGAATGTCCCATTTTCCAACTTTTAGAGCTCTTCATAGATCCTTCATTAATTTCCTCCTGCCCGAAACTACTTCTATCTTACCACGATCAGTAAATTCACCACCCTGGCCTTCCTCATTATCCTCTTCTATAATATTGCAACTATCATCCTTCATTAATTCATAAAGAGACTGGAACTTGTTTTGCTTATCCAACCCATCCCACTTAATTTTAACAGGAGGCCCAGCAGGAATTATTTTATAGACTGGTGAAGATGATTCCCTATTAGAATCAGATTGGGCTGAATGTAACTGATCCATTTCCTTTCGCAGCCCAAGCCCCGCACAATCTCTATAGGAATTAGACTCAAATTCAAATTCAAAAGGGTCTGACAACCCATTAATTATAGGTTTCGTGTGAGACTTATGTTTAAGAGATTGTTCCCCGCCACCTTCTAACCTCCCACTTTCTTGTCCCTGCTGTAGCCACGTGTCCACCTTTGACCATACTTCCTCTGTTGACTTCTCCCACTTGTCTTCTTCCTTCTCTGAGCTAACTCCTTCATCCTCCTTCGAATAATCATCTCTGCTCCCATCAACAGAATACTTCTTCAACTCATCTCCGGTTCCAGCTTAGAATTTGTTACACTTCGGTCCCATATTGATTTTGACTTTAAAAGATCTTCCATATGACCCTACATAAGTATATTCGGGTATATCAAAAGGACTTGCTACCCTTAACAGTAATCTCGCTGATGAAAGATCATCTCTATTCTTTGTCTCCTCCATGATACTCACGAGCTCTCCCCACGTTCTTGCAAGTTTCTCCAGAAAAGATACAGTCCAGCTAAGAAATAGTAACCCCACCAACTCTACCAAGCAGTAAGCCAATGAAACTCTTTCTTCGTTCAACAATGGAGATAACCATTTAAACTAGAGAAACAACTTCTCTCTTATGTTCGACCAAGCCTTTAAGAAATCTTCATTGGAACTGAATATAACGATATAAGCATTCCTAACGTATCCCCAGCTTACTATTTTGACCTCATAACCCTCCTTCGCCAGAGCCTCTTTCACCATATCAGACTGAAGAGGATATTTTAAAACCCCTGTTAAAGAATTCTTCACCCAACTTGAATCTTCAGAAAGAATGTGCATTTCCCATACGTTCCTTAACCCATTTGCTTTCAAATTTTGTCCTCCCTTAATTCCCGCCCTATCATGCTCCGCTCTTTCCTCCACATTCACCACCTCCTTATACGTTCTACCATCCCTCAGGCTACTCGGCTTTTTCATAACCTCCTGCTGCCTACCTCCCTCCCCTCTCACTTGCTTATTACCTTCCACCTGAAACTTTTTGTCATCAGTTGCTCTTCTCCTTTCCTTCTTATACTTTGCAACCCCCACTGAGACTCTCTTCCCATCTATCAGTGTTCCATTGACATTCTGAATCGCTCTTCTACAACCTTCCTCCATTGCATATTGCACAAAGGCGAATGTTGATGACTTATAATTTGGTTTCACCATAAAACTTGGAATAAAAACCCTTAAAACACGACCATAAATATTGAAGATCTCTCTTAACTCACTTCTAGTAACTCTCTTACTAAGATTGTCTACGAAAACAGTCCATTCCTTATATGAAGATGAACGACCTGTCACAAGCTCTCTATTTCTCTCTACCTTTCTCACTCATTTTTTAGTACAAATATTGTTGTTTTTCACTAAAGAATTCTTAATAGATATATCGACCATAATGATCTGTTGTCCCTCCCAGTCATGTTCTCAGTTTACGTCCAATGATAGAATGTTTGCTCATTTATGACATCTTCGTAGCAGGGTCTCACACCTGACTTATGAGGAAGGTCAAAATCTTTCCGGTTGAAATTCTTTTTTTTTGATAGGAATAATAGGCCTCATTAAAAACTCCCTCTTAGTTAGCTCTTGGAAAGAGTAACTATCGGAAGGAGGAAAAGAGTGTCTTAGTTTATTGAATAGAGAAACTATTACAATAAATTATACCAATACAATTAGGGTATCAGAATAAAACTATAATCTTAAAACACCCTATAAAAATACCCTTACAATCAACCAATCCCATCCTTAGCTAATTTATCTGCTTCCCAATTACATCCCCTAGGAATCCATCGAATAATAATCGCCCTCTCATGAACTAAGGACACAATATCCTCAACAAGTGAACTGAAGAAACTAGGAACAGAATTAGGCAGCAGAATCCAGTCTACAGCAGATTTACAGTCACTTTCTAGGATCAATCTTCCCTTTGCCGCCCAATCTGATGATAGGAAAATGTCTAGGCCTTTCTTAATAGCTTTTAGTTCAGCCAACGGAGGAGGGCCTGGACCAATACTAACAGAGAAGGTCGATAGGATAATGCTATTACAATCTCTCAAAATACCTTCAATTCCTCCCTTCATCCCATCAGACTTGATAGCCCCATCAACATTAAATTTGTAAAAATCTATAGGGGGAGGCTGCCAACTTTGTTTCGAACTCCTATGAGTATTCTGGTAACCAAACCTGTCTGCTGGAGAGGGGTCCCCTACCAACAAATCAACTTGAATTTGGATATTAGGAAACTTTGCTAGAAACCATCTAGCCAACCTAAATCTTATTAGGAAAAAGAGAGGTTATATCAAGGCTAGAATTTTCAAACACTACTGAATTCCTTGCTTTCCAAATAGACCAAAGAACTACTCCCGGAATGAATTTCCAAATGTTCGATTTTCTGTTTAGATCAGACCATGAACTTAGCAAAACTTGTGGATCATTAGGCAAAGCTGTATAGATGTCCCAAATCTTCAACATTCTGTTCCAAATATCCCCTGCAACTGAGCATGAGAAAAAAAGATGCTGGACTGTTTCTTCATTATTTTTACATAGTGGACATACTGCGTCTTCTATAGGAACCCCCCTTTTCTTCATCTCAATTCTAACTGCCAATTTCTTGTGTATGATTTGCCAAAGGAATGTTTCTACTCTAGGGGGAGCGAAACCTGACCAAACCCATCTTTTCCAAGAAAAACCACCTCCTTGACTATTTGATAGAGCCATCCTGCAGGATTTCACCGAGAACAGACCATCCCCCTTCTCAGACCAAGAAAGAAAATCCTCCATTGAGTCAGATAAATTAAAACAATTTAATGCTGCCATTAGTTCAATCCATTGATCCAATTCCCAATCACATAAGCTTCTTCTTGTTTGAACATTCCACACCCATTCAAAGCAACCAAAATCAGCCACCTTACCCCTTTTATTGTTTGATAATGCAAATATCCTGGGAAATTGAATCTTCAAGGGTAGGTTATTGACCCAAACATCATTCCAAAATGAAATCGATTTGCCACTTCCCAATTGAGTCTTAGTATTCGACCTCAAACATCCTCCAATATCATCATCCTTCATATAATTATTCACAATTCCTTTCCAAATCCAGGAATCTTGAGTCGAAACAACGTTGCTAATTGACATAGATAAAGTACTAGCATTGTGTTTGCTGCATATCATCCTTTTCCAAAGTGAATCTTTCTCATTTGCAAATTTCCACACCCATTTACCCAACAAAGCCCTATTTATGATATTCAAATTCAAAATTCCCAAGCCACCGTCTTCCAAAGGTTTACAAACTACCTCCCAACTAACCCAGTGCTTTCGATTTTTACTTGAGCTTTCCCCCCACAGAAAGTTAGACATCAAAGTATTAACTTTCTGCCTTACTTTGAGCGGCATTTTGAAAATGGATAAGAAAAAAATCGGTAACGATGATAATACCGATTTTATAAGCACTAATATGCCCGCCATTGACAGTGAAGAAGCCTTCCAACCAGCTAACTTGTTAAAATTCTGTAAAATCGGCTCCCAAAGTACTTCAGAGTTTTTCTTTGCACCTATAGGTAAGCCAAGATAATCCATAGGAAAACAGCCCACTGAGCATCCGATATCATTCGCCCATTCATTTAAGGTAGCATCTTCAACATTTATACCAAGCAATTTACTCTTAGATAGGTTTAAATGTAACCCTGTCATTAAACTGAAAATCCTTAGCACTCTTTTGATGTTCTGAATGCTAGTAAGAGAGTCATGACTAAACAGAATCAAGTCATCGGCGAACTGTAGGTGAGTCAAAAGGAAAGGATTAGCTGATCTACCAATATCAAACCCCTGGAAAAGTCCCAAATCAGAAGCTTTAATCACCATTAGATGTAGGAGTTCACCAATTAGATTAAACAGCAGAGGGGAAAGACTGCAGCCTTGTCTTAACCCTTTTGTCATTGGGAACTCCTCAGTAGGAGAACCATTTACTAGAACCGAAATTGAGGCAGAAGATAGACAATATTCAATCCAAGAAACCCATTTCTCCCCAAACCCCATAGCTTTCATTACTTTAAGAAGAATCGGCCATTCAACCGTATCATAGGCTCTTCGAAAATCAATTTTGAAGACTACCCCCTTCCTACCTTGCTTCCTCCAATAATCTATACCTTCATTAGCTAAGAATGCACAGTCAAGGAGTTGCCTACCCGGAATAAATGCGAATTGATAAGGACTAACCAAATCTGTTATACAAGAAACCAATCTTTTGGATAGAACTTTAGAAATGATTTTGTATAAACTGCCAACAAGGCTAATTGGCCTGTAATCTTCTAAGCTTTCTGGATTCAGTTTCTTACGGATTAAGGAAATGAATGCATGATTAACCCCATGGTCCCATTTTCTTCCACTGTAGAAATCAAAGACAAACTTCATAATCTGCTCCTTTAACATAGGCCAATAATTCTTGAAAAATCCCATAGTAAAACCATCTGGTCCAGGGGCTTTATCAGGTATTCCTTTTCACGCTTGGAATTGGGATACTTTCAAAAACATAGCTACTAAGTGGGGCAAGTTAATAGCAATCGATAACAGTTGTGAGTTCCCTTCGTCTTTTGATCGGGCTAAAATCCAAATACTCACAAACGCTCAAGTGAGAATTAATGAGTTGTTGGAGTTGAAGGTCGGGGATCATTTATTCAAAATCTTGGTGCATGAAGTTGATCCTTCCTTCAAACCTAATTCTTGGGTTCCTGAAGATTGCGATATTTCTTTAGAACTTGATCCTCCAATTGGGTTGTGATTGTTCGGCTGCTGTATTCAGAGGCGTTTTTAAGTTTGTGGTTGTAATTGTTGGTTTTTTGTTATGTTATCTTACATCTTGAGGTGATTTAGGGGCTTTTTGGTTGACGATGTAAGATTTCTAGGTGATATGGGTTGTATTGGTGTTTATTCCCGCATGTGGGTTTGGTGTTACCTCATGTACTTAGTATTATATTTAATAAAATATGAGGCACTCTTTTCTCCCTTCCTTGTTCTTCAACATACTTCTAAGTATGTGGAAGAATACGAAGGGAGTTTTTAATGAGACCTCCAACTTCTATCAAAAAAATTGCTTCCCAAACTTCCTGTTCTGTAAAAAACTCCTCAAGACGATCCCTTTGCACAACAGATATATTTGCAAAAATAAGTTCAAATTCTCCCACTTCCAGCGTATTAATCGTGTTATAAGCTTTTTTGAAATAATCCAAGACATGAGCCTTAATCTGAACTGCGTCTGTCAATTCTACACCATCCACCTTCAAAACATTAATGGCATTAAATCTGTTTCTGTTCAAGGCACTTAAATGAAAATACCTCGTATTCTTGTCTCCCTCTTTGATCCACCTCACTCTAGATTTCTGGCACCAAATGCTCTCCTCTATTCTGTGCAGTCTCCATAATTCACTTCGGAGCAACACTAACTGGTCTCTATCTTGAGGAGAAAAGGCCGCACCTTGTGATTTCAATTCCAACTCATTTATTTTGGAATCAATTTCTGAAATAGTCTCTGAGATCCCCATATATTTATTGCTGGACCAGCTCCTTATTTTCATTTTAGTACCTTTTAATAAATTAAAAATTCCCCTACCTCCCTTCTTCTGCAAATCAGCTAAGGAGTTTTCAACCAAATCATCAAAACCTTCTTCCTTTAATAGATAGTTGAAAAATCTGAAAGGTTTGGGACCCCAGTTCTGCCCATCTTCTTCCAGCACTATAGGGTTATGATCAGAGAGTGATTTGGGTAGAATTCGTTGTACCAATTTAGGGAACCCCTGTAAAAAATTGCTACTAACCAGAAACCTATCCAGTCTTACCCACGTAGGCAACTCTCTATTGTTGCACCAAGTGTACATACCTCCTGATAAAGGGAGATCAATGAGGTTTGTTTGTTGAACAAAGGATCTGAGTAGATCTAGAGCATGCCAATTCTGTGCAACTCCATATTTCTCAGATGGATTAAGATAGGCATTCAAATCACCCCCTATGCATATTGGTAGATTTAAATTTGTAACAAAATTCGACAGCTCCCTAAAGAACTCATCCTTTTCTTCCTCCACTGACGGGCCATACACATTAATTAATACACACTCAAACTTATACAACTTGAACATTCCTGAGATTGCCACAAATCTACTGTTCTTTTCTTCCCTTCTAACTTGAAAAAAAGTTTCATTCCATAAACACATCAGGCCTCCTGCTGACCCATCAGCCGAATAAAAACTTTTTCCTTGAAGCATCTTACCCCCCTAATCTCCTTCTTAACCCATTAAAACATTGATTCAATTTTGTCTCCTGTAGAAATAAGACAATCGGTTTATCCCTATTTACAAGACGGGCTACTACTCTGACTTTTTCCTTTCTCCCTAAACCCCTTATGTTCCATGAAATAATTTTAAGATTTGACATTGGAATATTAAAACTTAAAACTCCTGAAAAGGAAGACTAAATTACTCCCTTTCTTTCCTAGACCCCTTCCTTTCCATCTTCAAAATTTCCTCTTCTAGCAAATGTTGTCCCCCTTTGAAATTAATCCCCAACATGTTGCAAACTTCTCTAGTAGCAATAGCTTCATTCAAAGCTCTAACAGAAGAGTGTGAAGACTTTGAGGATGAGCTGTCTTTTTCCAAAGAATCTCTGACCATACTTCTATACTCCCTTCTATAAACTCTATCAAAAAAACTGATTGACACTTCCCTCTCCGAGCACACACTACCTGAACGTCGAGGAGCAATTTTTAGTCTCATATGATTATTTAAGCTTTTTGTTCGATGAAGACATTGAACAAGAATTTTGGAAGAGGACAAAATCTCCTTTCTTTTGAACTGACCTTCCATAATTAACTCTGAACTGATTCCATCTTGATTCACTACATTTCTCTGCCTTACACACGATCTGGAAGAGCTATCCTCAGTCAGGCCAATCTGTTTATCATCATTTATCCTTTTATTCTTCTTTGAACCAGCCCTCTGTTGGACAGAGAGTTTGTCTCTCTCAAAATCATTAAAATTCAGTGTATTAGTTGCTTCATTCTCCTGTCGACTTCTCAAGCCAACATACTGCTCTTTATCCATATCAACATCCTGTTCAGTGTTTAACATTTCTTTCTCTCCTCCTATCTTTTCTTTCTCCAACGTAACTGCACCCTCCTCTGCAACTTCTCTATGATTAACTGAAATGGTATTGGGCTGGCACATAAATCTACCAGTACCATTCTTCTCCCCAACCCACTTAAGAATAAATGCAGGCCCAGTAGGGATAATTTTCCTTACTGGTGAAAAATCAACCCCAATTTCATCTGATTGGGCTTTATCCTCTGATTCAAAAGTTTCCCTTAATCCCAGCCCCACGTGATTCCTGTTCTGGTTACTCATATTTTCCATAAAAACTGACAGCCCACAATTAGCAATTTCTTCAGTTGACTTACTCGATGAGACTTGTCCCCTACTGACTCCATTCACTCCACTATTCTGTTTATTGTTCAGCCAAGATAACACTTTATGCCTGGCTTCCTCTGATAACTCCTGATTAGTAGCCGCTGCCAAAGTAGGTCGCTGTCTATCTCCCTGCACAGACATGACATAATCACTGTGCAAAATTTTTGAAAATTTCTCCTTCGTCTTCCCCACCAATTCTTCTGGTTTTTTCAAAACAGAACCCAGGGATAACTTCACTTTGAACGATCTTCCATAAGAACCAATAGTGACCGTATCAGGGACATCGAATGGACTTTCCACTCTTAGCAGTACTTTTGCCACTGATAAATCCAATATGCTCTTTGAATCTTCATTAAAACAAATGAATCTTCCCCATTTCCCGGTAAGTTTTTCCATGAATGCCTCATTCCAGCACAATAGAGGCACTCCGAACATCTCTACTTGGCAAAGGGCCAATGGAACTCCATCATCATTCAGAACTGGAGCCAACCAATCGAAACATAAGCATAATTCTTCTTTCTTATTCTTCCATACGTATGTAAGCTCCTCTATCGTATTGAATGTAATGATGCAAGCATTCCATGCATAACCCCATTTCGATATCTCAACTCCCATTCCCTCGATCTTCAAAGCTTCCTTTATCGAATCTTGTTCATAGGAATGTTTCATTATCCCTATTAATGATCGCTTAACCCACTCCGAATGGTTCCCCGGAATGTGCATCTCCCATACGTTCCTAACACCATTTGCATTCTGTTTTGCACCCTTCAGTTTTTCCCCTGAAACTTGTTCTCTTCTCGCATTAAGGCCATTATTCACAACATCCTTATAAGATCTTTCATCCCTCAAACTTCTTACCGATACAAATTTCTTCTCGGTTTGTGTTTTTTCCTGTTTACCTGACTTGTTTCCCATCAACCTCTTCCCTTCAGCAGCTTCCTTCCTCATAGTCTTTTGATATTTAGCAATCCCTACTGAAATCCTTCTCCCATCAATCCACTTACCATGAGTATACTGAATTGCCTTCTTTCTACTTTCTTCATCAGTAAATTGGACAAATGCAAAGGTTGAAGACTTATAATTTGGTTTCTCTAGGCACTCTTTTCCTCCTTCCACTACTTGTCTCCTTAATAGAGACAACTATGAGGGAGGTTTTTAATGAGGCCTTCTATTCCTATCAAAAAAAAATTTGGTTTCTCTAAAAAACGTGGGATAAAAATTCTCATAATCTGACCATAAGGACTAAAAAGATCCCTTAATCCACCTCTCGTAACTCTCTTACTAAGATTATCAATGAACATAGTCCATTCCTCATCAGAGACATTGGACTTTTTCGAAAACTCTCTAAAACTCTCTCTACCTCTCGCATTCATTCTCTCTCGTGAATGATGTTTAATTCCGGTTGAAATTCTAAGTTGGCTATTATTTCTAATTGTAACAGTTCTTCAATCATTGGATCAAGATGCCAGAAAGGATCTAACACCACTGAAGTTGAGAGCGAAGGCTGCCAAATTTGCCAAAGCAACTGTCAAAGCTCAAATGTCATCGTTTCAGGTGTTAATGAGTTTAGCTTTTTTATTTGTTTCATGCTATTGCTATGCATGATTTGCTGTTTTTTTCTTGAAAATCTAACTTTTTTTCATGGGTAATATCGACACTGATGATATATTTATTTGTTTTTCCTTTTGTCACGGTTAATAATAGATGACTAAAATTTGCAATTGAGTACTTCGAATTTTAAATTCTTGCAGCGCTTTGGAGTTTGGGCAGACTGGGATAATCCTTATCTAACACTAGATCCAAAATATGAAGCTGCCCAGGTATCTAGACAGTCTTTATTCGATTTACTTTATCTTTGCTTAATTAGAGTACAAATCGTGAACATTCAGATTTTCCTTATGCTGTCTTAAAATTTAGTCAAAACTTGGGAGGAGGATATGAAGTTCTTTGCATATTTTGCTAAGAGTAGAGGAAGAAAGAAAGAGAAATGGGTCTAGGGACAAAGGGGTTTCTTTTGAATTTTAAAGGAATATAATTCTAAAATCTTACCTTCCTAAGTTCCTATGATTGCTTTCCAACATTAGTGTTAATTGTTGTCTTCTTGGAGACGTTTATATTATGTCCCACTCCCTCTTATACTGGTCTAGCCTGAGAAAACCTATAATTCAAATCCTGATTCTAGCACATGTGCTGAGAAAATGCTCTTTGGTACCCTTTTTTTATAAAATTTCTAATGCAAGTGGTGTATTATTTCTAAGTAGCTATCTGTTTTTTCTTGTATCTATATAATGCTAGATTGAAGTGTTTGGCGAGATGGCACTTAGAGGATATATATATAGGGGTAGGAAACCTGTTCATTGGAGTCCATCATCACGTACAGCACTCGCAGAGGCCGAATTGGAGGTAAAAATCCATTTTCGAAGCGTCTCTTGTTGTCGTATACCTTTTTGCACTTAGCATTCTTCTAGGATTGCTATGTTACTAATTTAATGTTTTTCCCCCTAATGGAGTATCCTGAGGGCCACGTTTCAAGAAGCATATATGTTCTCTTTAGAATGGTGAGTGCACCGGCAAGTAAAGATAGCTTACTGAAAGAATTCTTTCCAGATTTATGCTTTGCAATATGGACTACAACTCCTTGGACTGTTCCAGCCAATGCTGGTAAGTCTTCTTTTCTTTTGCCCTGCATTTAACCTAACTTCCCATATTTATACTGACGTGAAACTGATGTTCTTTTCAATTTGTATATCTAAATTGCAAATTATGAGTCACAAATATGATGAGATTAATATATTGGCCATCTTAATGAAGGTATGCTTTTCATTTATTTCTCAATTTTATGGTTGGAACCAATGAATGTTATTCTAATCTGATTTGGGTTCTCTTTCCTTTGATTTATCTTGCATGCAGTGTATATGGTTATTGCTTTAACTCTTGACAGGGCATTTTGTGACTATTTTTATTTAAATCCAACTATTGTCAAACAATCATGTCATTTAGTTTTAGTTCGATGTCTATGTTTAAGTCGATGGTACTATAGGAAAACTATCATTGAATTTGAAGATGCATTAGCAGCTTCCTATAACCCTTGCTACTTTGATTGTTTGAATGTTGAGGCACTCAGCTTAGTCTGTTCAATTTATGCTATCTAAGTTGATCACAAGTAGTTTGTTTATTAATCTGGAAAAATATTGTCTTGTTTCTTCTACTTCCTGTCAGCTGTTGCGGTGAATGCTAAGCTTCAATATGCTGTTGTTGGAGCAAAACCATTCTTTGAAGATGCCCACCTATCTGCTGGAAATAAGAAGAAAAGAGTTGGAAATGTTCTGAAGGAACCAAATATGCCTTTCTTTATAGTGGCATATGATCTTGTGCCAACACTAGAAGCAAAATGGGGAATTAAGCTTATCATCAAGAAAACGCTATTGGGTTCAGATCTTGAAAATTTCAGGTTGAGTTAAAACTAAAGCATGTATTTACTTCTAATGAACTAACTCAAGGCATCATTTAACAATGCATGTTTGGGGTTATTAGTCAAATTTTCTGAACATAGATCTTGTGGTTTCAGGTATGTTCATCCAGTTACCAATATCGAATGCCCTGTTGTCATTGGAGGAGATTACATTACTACAGAATCAGGAACTGGATTGGTGCATACAGCACCTGGTCATGGTCAGGAGGATTATGTGACTGGTATGAAATATGGACTGCCTATAAATTCTCCTGTAGATGATGATGGAAAGTTCACCGATGAAGCCGGGCAGTTTAATGGGCTTGATGTTCTTGGAGATGGTAATGTTGCAGTTGTCAAATACTTGGATGAAAAAATGTCCCTTATAATGGAAGAATCATATGGTATGTTCTTCATTTAAAGGCGATCTTTTTACTACTTCCGTTACTGTTATTTTTTCTTCGATAATTTTATGGTCTGTTACTGTTGCCTGCTATTCTTTTGCTGACATATCGTTAAACCTAAAGGGTAGCCATGCCAATAATCAACATCCATATTCTATTATGCAGAACATAAGTATCCATATGATTGGCGTACAAAGAAGCCTACGATATTTAGGGCAACTGAACAATGGTTTGCATCTGTGGAAGGCTTTCATCAGGCTGTTATGGATGCAATTGGTCATGTAAAATGGATTCCTGCTCAGGTATTTGTTTTAATTGGCATTGCAAGTAATTATTGAGTAGATAGGAGATTCCCGCCAGTAATGCACCTTTCAATGAGTATGAGTTTGTAGTAGATTGGATAAATTTGTCTACTCCTGTCCCTACCTGTTTCATCAATCTAGTCAAGGAAATAGTCCTAAAGATTAGGGAGATAATCCTTAGGCTGATTCCTATATGTATTAACTGGGAGGCTGACAAATTAGCTAAAGAAGGGACTGGGTGAATTATAGGGCACTTCTGGGTGTTCAAATTGTATTAGAGGGCTGTAGTTTTGGTATTGTACAAGGAACGATGTATTTCTTTGGGGTGAGTTGAGGGCGAAATCTACGATTTGGAAGTTTGTTCCGGGAGCCATCTTTTGGTCTGTATGGAAATTTAGGAACGCAAGGGTTTTCGAAGGAACTCCTATTGACAAAGTGTCACTATTCTTCATTATTAGATTCAGGATTGCTAAATGGTTCCTAGCCAAATTTCCGGGTATTACTATACAAGAGGATGTGCTGATTGGTAATCCATCTCTAGCAGATGGTGTTTCTTCTAGTAATGTTATTGATCGTGTTGTTTTGCGCTGGTTACCCCCACCAGTAGACTTCCTAAAGATGAATGTAGATGGAGCCGTTAGGCAGATTGATTCGGGTGGAGGTATTGGAGGTTTATTAAGAGATTGGAATGGTTGCACTCTTTTGACTTTCTCAGAGAGTATTGGTCAAGCAATCCCCCCTCTGGCTGAATTAAAAGCTATAAAAAGAGGCTTGGATATTTTTCTGTCTTCTAGGTGGGCTTCGGTTGCTAGGTTGATCGTCGAAAGTGATTGCTCGTCTGCAGTGGAATGGATTCATTCTCCGGTTCTGGCACCTATTTTTTTCTTGCCTATTGTTTTTCAGATTTCAAGGCTTATTAGTGATAAGGTTCATTCATTTAGGTTGATTCCTAGGGAGTGTAATGGAGAGGCAGATATCTTAGCAAAGGAAGGGATTGGGTGATTGTAAGGGTCTTTTTATGATTTTCTTCACTTTGTGTGTAGGTTTTTATGATGGGAGGAGTGTTTCAGTCTTATGTCAAGCAATTTAGTGTTATTTTTAACTATTATGTAACTTTCAATATTTATAAAAGTTCCAAGGCACTCTTTCCCTCCTTCCTATGATTAATGACCTTTCTATAAGGTCCTTAGTTAAGAAGGGGGATTTTAACGAGGCCTTTCTTTCCTATCAAAAAAAATAAATTAGAGGTACTATTTTCCTCCTTCCGCTATTTGTTCCTTTCCCTTGTGGTATGGGACAAATATGAAGGGGGGTTTTAATGAGACCTCCTACTTCTAGCAAAAAAAAAAAGAAAAAGAAAAGGTATATATAAAACGAGTCCTCACACCCGTGTCCTGCTGTCAGATCTTTTTGTGATGTATCCCTTGTCTCGAGCTTAACTCAATTGACAAGTTGGACATCTAGGATTCTAGACATGTACCTGAGTCCGACACCCGTGCTCGAGTATGAGCAACATACGTTTCAGGTTGGATGATGCTTAACACTATGTAAAGTGATAAAATATATTTAAGTTCATTGCTAATTTGCTTTCCACATCTTAGATATTGATTTTCTTTCCTCTCATTTTTTCTACTCTATCAAGCAATGAATGAAAGAGAATTACTTTTCTTTTCCATCTTTCCTACCACGCATACTGATAGAAAGAAAAAAAAAATATTTTTTACCTTTCTCCTTTTGTCTCTTTCAATTTTTTCATCTTTCGAATTTTCTTTCCACCTTACCAAGGGAAGCCTTGATTTTATCTTTTGACAAATGGTACCATTTATGTTAACAGTTGCATTTTATGTAATCATATGTTTTGATAATGACATTTTAGGCTCAAAATAGAATTTCTGCCATGATTTCCGGCCGTTCTGATTGGTGCATATCAAGGCAAAGAACATGGGGTCTTCCCATTCCTGTCTTCTATCACGTGACTTCAAAGGAACCTCTTATGAACAAAGAGACTATTGATCATATCAAATGTAAGGTGTCCTCTAAGTCTTCTGCCTTCATTTAGGTTTTTCTCATTTTATATCTTTGAAGGAGGATTCATTACTTCTTTTTTTGAGTTTCTATTAAAGTTTGGGTTATTTTCCACTTGAGGGCCTTCAGTTAGATTTTCTCACTTGATAATCTTTCAAGGATTCATTAGTGATATTTTTGGATTTATATTCAAATTTGGGTTATTTTCCACTTTTATGGGGGTCCCTAATTATTGCCCTTGTATGATACTTTTAAACTTCTGTGTAGCTATTAAGGTTTCAAGCCATGATATTCTGGTCATTTTTTGTGGCAGCCATTATAGCTGAAAAAGGCAGTGATGCATGGTGGTACATGACAGTGGAGGACCTGCTACCTGTGAAATATCGTGATACAGCATCAGAGTATGAGAAGGGGACGGACACTATGGATGTTTGGTTTGACTCAGGTTTGTTTTAGGGGTTGAGCTTTAGTGCTTTGCAGCCTAGGAGAAATAAGTTAGAATGTAGAAGTTTCTTGTTCTTGCTTGAGCATTATCACAAGATTGACATCATCATTTCCACGGTCATAAAATTGTTAAGGTTGTCTTGAGAATTGTCCAGATAACTGTGCATCAAGTTGATTGTTTCTGAAACTAGAAGTGTCTCCCCACTTTTTCCTCCCTTCCTTTAATTTTATCTGTTCTTTTGGGTTGTGCATGCTGTTTTAACTAAGGCTATTCCTGAAGGTCAGCTCAATGAGGAAAAACGTTTTGGCTGTGCTGAATACTAGATTTATGATATGAAGTAGATTGTATTTCATTGACTTCATAGAATCTATTGTTTGGTGTGGCTGTAGATAACAGACAGACACCATTAAATCTTATGCAATTGTTTTTCCTTCTTTCTTTTGCCGTTCTTAACTTTGAATTCCGTTACTATGGTTTAGAAATGGTTAATGTGATATATTGCTTATTTAGTTTTATGATGCTTGTTAACTGCACTTATATGACAGGCTCCTCCTGGGCTGCTGTCTTGGGAGAAAGAGATGGCCTTAATTTTCCTGCGGATTTGTATCTTGAGGGTACAGATCAGCACCGTGGGTGGTTCCAAAGTTCCTTGTTAACAAGTATTGCCACAAAAGGTATCAATGTTGAAAACTAAATGTTGACCCCGTAATCAAAAGGTTTTAAAAATGCATAATTCTTTTGTTTTACATGATGTAATTTTTTACTTTCTTTGTGCGTCTTTTTTTCAACTTTGATCCTTTCATAGAAAAGAATTATTCTTAGCCATAAGGTCAAATGAGAAGTGCACACATAAGTGAACACTTGTGACTTTTGCTAGGAGAGATGTAGATTGTAGAACTGCAGATGGCTTATTTCCCTAAGACTATATTTACCTATATTAGCATTGGTCTCCTCATGGATACTTCTCGCCTAGTCTTTTTCCGTTTTGAATAGTAAATGGCAATTTTATTTCTTTCTTTCATATTGGCTATAAACATATTCTTGTAATTTTTCTTTCTTTCTTTATTGACATTTTTTAGCTAAGAACCAAAACAGAACCATCAAATAGAATAAAATTTAATTAGTAAGCATGAGTTTTGTTATTATCTCCTTATTAGTAAGCATGAATTTTGTCACAATTAGCGATTACCATGGGTCAGAGTGTCTGATAGAGAACAAGAAGATACAAATTGGGGGGAAAACTGAGGGAAAAAGTAAAGTATAGCAAAGAGTGAAAGATTCATTCTGATGCTTCAAATCTGAAAATCTCAATGATGCAAATAGACCAATTATTAATTAACTCATTATTACTGTAGAATTATTTGGAGTTTAGTTTGAATGCATATCTGTCTGCATGTTAGAGGGCCGAAATTAAGGAAATCTAGAGTCAAACAAATCAATATTCAGTTCCATATATTAAGGGATTCTGGTAGCTTGTTACCATATCCTTATATATTTATTTCCTGTTTATTTCTTTCTGTTTTAGATAAGATTTGATCCTATTCTAGGTAAGTTGTATATATCCCTAGAAATTAGGTGTTTCAGCATGTATATATTTAGGGGATGTGTAACCTGTTTGATTATTGAAAAAGAAATAAAAAAAGGTATTCCTCTAATTTCTACATGGTGTCAGAGCATTCTCTGAACCCTAAATCCCTTATATAACCAAATACGGGTAGCCATGGCCTCCAGTAACAGTAGTGGAGATAGCAATCCCATGCCCATTACAGGACACAAACTGAATGGGAACAACTATCTCCAATGGTCCCACTCTGTTATGATGTTCATATGCGGAAGAGGAAAGGATGATTATCTCAAAGGAGCGGCTGCCAAGCCAAGCCAGGATGATGAGAAGTTCAAAATCTGGAATTCCGAGAATAATATGGTCATGTCATGGCTCATCAATTCCATGACAAATGAAATCGGAGAGAACTTTCTACTCTACAGAACAACAAGGGAAATCTGGGAGGCTGCAAAGGAAACGTATTCCAACAATGAGAATACATCTGAGTTGTTTGAAGTGGAGAGTGTTCTCCATGACTTCCGTCAAGGAGATTTAACAGTAACCCAGTACTTTAATACACTCAACCGCTATTGGCAACAGCTGGACTTGTTCGAGGAGCACAATTGGAGCTGCCTAGATGATGGAATCAGGTATAGACAGATCATTGAACGGAAGAGAATATATAAGTTTCTGATTGGATTAAATAAAAATCTAGATGAAGTAAGGGGAAGAATCTTGGGATCCAAACCTCTACTTAATATCCGGGAGGCTTTTTCTGAAGTCCGGAGAGAGGAGAGTCGAAAGAAAATCATGATGGGCTCTCAAGAACCAATGACAAGTCTTGAGAGCTCAGCCCTTGCTGTTAGAGGGAACTCCTACAACAACAATGACACCAAACCAAAGAAAGGACGCCCTTGGTGTGATCACTGCCGCCGACCTGGTCACACCAGGGACACTTGCTGGAAAAATTCATGGTAAGCCAGCAGATTGGAAGTCTTCTCGGTCTGCCAACGACAAAGAAGGGCGAGGCAATTTTGCCTCAATGGATGACAAACCTTCACCTGAACCCACTCCATTCAGCAAGGAACAATTAGAGGTTCTACAGAATCTGTTCAACCAGTCTTTGCATGCCCAAACCTCCACTGTGGTTGGTACTGGGTCCTTAGCCCAAAAAGGTATTTTTTTAAGCGCTCTCAGTGTTAAAAAAGAGACGTCAAATCCATGGATTATAGATTCTGGAGCTTCAGACCATATGACTGGAAATGAGGACCTATTTTCTACTTACAGTCCATGTGATAAACACTTAACGGTCAGAATAGCCGATGGTTCACTCTCAAAAGTGGTTGGTACAGGTTCTATTAAAGTATCAGGGAATATTACACTTGAATCAGTCCTTCTTGTGCCAAATTTGAATTGCAATTTACTGTCCATTAGTAAACTTACTCGAGACCTGAATTGTGTGACTAAATTTGGTTCAACCATGTGTGAATTTTAGGTCTTGGACTCGGGGAAGACGATTGGCAGTGCTAAAATGTGCTCGGGACTCCATCTTCTCGAGGTTACAAATCCTCCTCAAGGCACAACTTATCAGTCCGATTGTCTAGTGTCTGGTAATCCTACTTCTTTTTCTGTCAGTTGTTCTAATAATGATAGTGCAATCATGTTATGGCACTATAGATTAGGCCATCCGAATTTCTTGTATCTTGAGAAGCTGTTTCCTTCTCTATTTCATAATAAAAATCCAAATGAGTTCAAGTGTGAAATTTGTCAATTCTCTAAACATGTCCGTAATTCTTATCCCAACCAATCTTACAAAGAATCCCATCCTTTTTCAATGATTCACAGTGATGTTTGGGGGCCATCTAAACTAAAAAATGTGACTGGTTCCCGTTGGTTCATTACATTTATTGATGATCACACTCGGCTTACATGGGTCTTTCTCATGAAAGAAAAATCAGAGGCAGGTCAGATTTTCAAAAACTTCAACACCATGATACAAACTCAATTCCAAGCCAAAATCCAAATTCTGAAAACTGACAATGCCAAAGAATACTTCAAATTCATACTCAATGATTATCTCTTGAGTCATGGCATCATTCATCAAAGCTCATGTGTCAACACCCCTCAGCAAAATGGAATTGCTGAAAGGAAAAATCGGCACCTTCTAGATGTTGCAAGATCTCTTATGTTTTCTACTCATGTACCGAAACATTTCTGGGGTGAAGCTATTCTCACTGCAGCATACCTCATAAACCGGATGCCATCTAGGATTCTCAACTTTCAAAGTCCTTGTCAAACCTTACTTCAGTTTTTCTCAAATACACGTCTCATCAACACTATTCCCTTCAAGGTTTTCGGGTGTTCAGCCTTTGTTCATGTCCATCAACATAAAAGGGATAAATTTGATCCTAGAGCACTTAAGTGTATCTTCCTTGGGTACTCTCCAACTCAAAAGGGGTATAAGTGCTACTCATCGGTCACTAAACAGTACTACCACTCCATGGATGTTACATTTTTTGAGCACCAGCCCTACTACCCCAAATCTGATATTCAGGGGGAGACCAATTTTACCCAGGAATATCAAATTTGGGATATTGATGAATCAGTTCAGCTCTCTCCAAATTCTAACTCTATTTCTCCTCAACAACATCTCTCCCTAGAATCTTCATACCAAAATCTGGACATTAGTAAATCAACAACTAATAAAGAGTTGATTACCTATTCACGGAGGAGAAAGAACCAAAAGGAGATGGAACCTTCAGCACCTCTGCAGCAAAACCAAGAATCTGATCCTAGTCCAAGATCTTGTGAAGATCCAGCACCTCTGCAGCAAAACCAAGAATCTGATCCTGGTCCAAGATCTTGTGAAGATCCTTTAGGTAATCCTAATCCTGAGCCCTCACAGAGTAAACTAACTGGTGATGACAGTGACTATCCTATTGCCGTGAGGAAAGGGGTTAGAACTTGCACAAAACATCCTATATACACCTTTATATCATATGAAGGCCTGTCACCAAAATTCAAGTCATTTGTTGCCAACCTCGACAGCACTCAGGTCCCAAATAACATACAAGAAGCTCTTGGATCTCCTGAGTGGAAAGCTGCTGTGCTTGAAGAAATAAATGCACTGGAAAAGAATGGCACTTGGGAAATATCAAAATTACCATCGGGAAAAAGGCCAGTAGGATGCAAATGGATATTCTCAATCAAGTACAATGAAGATGGAAGTGTTAATCGTTTCAAGGAACGGCTAGTGGCAAAGGGATTCACTCAATCATATGGAATCGACTATGAAGAAACATTTGCCCCAGTAGCCAAGTTAAACACAGTTCGGGTTCTCCTATCACTAGCTGCAAATCTTGATTGGCCCCTTCACCAACTAGATGTCAAGAATGCTTTTCTAAATGGGGACTTAGCTGAGGAAGTTTACATGGAAATCCCTCCAGGATTTGAGACACCGAAAACTGACAACAAAGTTTGCAAACTTAAAAGATCATTATACGGGCTCAAGCAATCACCAAGAGCTTGGTTTGAGAAATTTACCAAGGTAATAAAGAATCATGGCTATTCTCAATGTCAATCAGATCACACCTTGTTTGTCAAACACTCATTTGCAGGAAAACTGGCTATCCTCATTGTATATGTGGATGACATTATCCTAACAGGAGATTATGAGGAAGAAATCAACACTACCAAAGGTCTTCTAGCTAAGGAATTTGAAATCAAGGACCTTGGACAGCTCAAATACTTCCTAGGCATGGAAATTGCAAGGTCAAGAAAAGGAATCTGTGTTTCCCAAAGAAAATACGTACTGGATCTTTTAAAAGAAACTGGGATGCTTGGATGTAAGCCAGCGGACACACCTATGGATTCAACAACAAAATTAGGCACTAAAGAAAATTGTGCACCGGTGGATAAAGGCAGATACCAAAGGCTAGTAGGTAAACTTATCTACCTTTCTCACACACGACCAGACATTGGTTTTTCAGTCAGCATGGTAAGTCAGTTTATGAACAATCCAAATGAAGAACATATGGAGGCGGTGTATAGAATTCTAAGGTATCTGAAGCTAACACCAGGGAAAGGATTATTTTTTGAGAAGAATCAAAGAAGAGACATAGAGGTGTTCAGTGATGCAGATTGGGCAGGATCAATACAAGACCGAAGATCAACTTCAGGGTATTGTACTTATGTGTGGGGAAATCTAGTCACATGGAGAAGTAAGAAGCAATCAGTGGTGTCAAGGAGCAGTGCAGAAGCTGAATTTCGGGCAATGGCCCATGGTATTTGTGAGGGAATATGGCTAAGAAGGGTACTAGAGGAATTAAGAATTTCTAGTGGAGAACCTATGAAGATGTTCTGTGATAACCAATCAGCAATCAACATTGCCAAGAATCCAGTCCATCATGACAGAACTAAGCATGTGGAGATTGATCGGCACTTCATAAAGGAGAAGATAGAGGAAGGGATGATCAAAATGCTATATGTACCCACGTCTTCAAACAGCCGACATTCTTACTAAGGCTCTACCAAGAAAGACTTTTGATGATCTAAGTTCCAAGCTGGGGTTAATTAACATTTACCATCCAGCTTGAGGGGGAGTGTAGAATTATTTGGAGTTTAGTTTGAATGCATATCTGTCTGCATGTTAGAGGGCCGAAATTAAGGAAATCTAGAGTCAAACAGATCAATATTCAGTTCCATATATTAAGGGATTCTGGTAGCTTGTTACCATATCCTTATATATTTATTTCCTGTTTATTTCTTTATGTTTTAGATAAGATTTGATCCTATTCTAGGTAAGTTGTATATATCCCTAGAAATTAGGTGTTTCAGCATGTATATATTTAGGGGATGTGTAACCTGTTTGATTATTGAAAAAGAAATAAAAAAAAGGTATTCCTCTAATTTCTACAATTACCAAGTGTTGTTAGATGGTAAGGAAGAATTTATAGGTTATAGAGTACACCAGAAACCAAAATATAAACTCAAATTGCAAAATAAACCTTGATGGCTTATCATCTCTAAATAAGCAAAACACTAACATTTAATTACCTAAATAGTATGTGTTATTCTCAATATATAAAAATAGTTAGTAAGCCCAGTCATATAACAATGTAGTTAACGAAATTTAAACAGTTCATAAAGTTGCTTCGTATTCTGCATCAAGGACCGGAAGTGCATCTGGTCTCTATAATAAATAATCCATATGAAATTTGCACTGCGCTAGTGGTTGCAATCACAGCTCTGACTTTGTATTATACTAACTTGTTGAATAAAATTTATTACAGCAATCTAGTAGTTTCTCGCTTGTCTCTTGTTGCAATGTTTTTCATTCAGTTTGTCTATCAAATCTAAGCTAATTCTAAGTATGTTTTGTTCCTTCTAATGTATCACAATTTCATGAAGATGTTCATTACATTTCGATCTGTAAAACCCTAAATGTTTATTCTTTCTAATCTACCATCCAGGAAAGGCTCCATATTCCAGTGTTATCACACATGGATTTGTATTGGATGAGAAAGGCTTAAAGATGAGCAAATCTTTGGGGAATGTTGTAGATCCTCGTACTATTATTGAGGGAGGAAAGAACCAGAAGGTTAGTTTTTGGCAATATACACCACACCCTTGAATTCTTTCTTCTTTCCTGTTTCTTTCAGCTTCGGATGATAATTATCTCATGGTGGTAGGAAGTACCTGGGTACGGAGCTGATATCATGAGACTCTGGGTTTCTAGTGTAGATTATAGCGGTGATGTGCTAATTGGCCCCCAGATCCTCCGCCAAATGTCTGATGTTTATCGGAAGCTGAGAGGAACATTGAGATATCTCTTGGGGAATCTGCATGACTGGAAAGTATGTTCTAGTTCCTTTTAAAATCCATCCTTTCAAAATCTTCCTGGCATAATTTATTATCCTGTTTTCCTTCCCTTACAGTATGCTTGGATGAGCATTTTTGAAAATGTGAAGAACTTTGAACTGAAGACATTTCAAAATTCATTATGACATCTAAAATTGCATTGTATTGTTTAGATAAATATTCTCCTTACATTACAGAAATTTCAAGTATTGGAATATGATGAGATAAAAAAATATATATAATAGAAAAGTAATGATGGTATAGTTATAGAAGGAACAATATGCAATATGGGTATAGAATTTGTAAAGTAACAATACTAATAATATGTAAACACTAAAAAATGATATTTTAAAACGGGTTTTTGTTGCTAAGAGTTAAATAAAATAAAAGCTGTATAAAATTGAAACCTAACAGTTATTCATTTTTTTTAAGAAAACAAGGAATTAACAAATTTAAACTCAGGATGTGGAATTTGAAACGAGTATTTCAGTCTGCCAATTTCCTTATTCGAATTCTAAGTTAAAAATATATAATTTTTTGAAATTTGAATCTCTCAACGAATGAAATCCCTCATCAAAAGTCAGCATTATATTAAATTGCTCTATAAGCCTTTTGATTCTTCACTACCAGACCTCGACCCCATACACAAAAATAATAACTAAAATTATAAAACATACGCAGAAGGAAGAGATTGAGAAGCTTATATTGCATTTGTCGGTTTAGTTCACACAATTTGTTATTTACAGTTTGGCCTACTTGCATGGCAGGTTGAAAATGCTGTCTCTTACCCTGACCTGCCCATGATTGATCAGCATGCACTACTTCAGCTTGAAAATGTTGTAAAGAATATAAGGGAGGGTTACGAAAATTATCAGTTTTTCAAAATATTCCAGGTAAATAAAATAATATACCTTTTTAAATTGTTTATTTTTTTTATAAGAAGAGGAGGCCTCGTTAAAACCCCCCTTCATGATTAATGGAGCACCAAAAGGTGCTCCTTTTTAAATTTTTTATTGAATTCATGATGTCCTGTATGCTTAGCTTCAAGCTCATTAGCATTTTGATTGTTTTTTTATTCTCAAAAAACACAACAATCAGTGTAAAGTTGTTGCCTGTTGGTCACAGAAAATGCTTTCTATGCACTTTCCTCTCTTCCCACTTGATTAGTTTTTCTTCTTAATAATAATGGCCACCATAGCACAGAGATCCTAGTATTTGACAATGTATCGATACTGTGAGTAAAAATTCAAATTCAGATTACAGTTCCAACCGTCAGTTTTTTGCGGTGTAACAGTTGACTCATTTGCTATGCTGTAGAACTTGTATTTTGCTAAATGCACACCATTGCTTTATTTCTAATGCTATATAATTCTTCTTTTTTCCTTTTGCAGATCATACAACGGTTTGTCATAGTTGACTTATCAAATTTCTACTTTGATATTGCCAAAGATCGACTTTATGTTGGGTAATTCTTTCCCTAATGTGTCATATCCAGATAGCAATTCCACTTTACTTTTTCTTCATTATACTTTTTTGGCAGACCCCCTTTTTTTTTATTGAATTGATGATTTTAGTGTGCTTATCTTAAAGATATCCACTTGTTCAATTTGATGCACCTGCTACGATTTTCATTTGTCTAGATTGTCACACATTCTCATGGTATAATATTGACTTACATTATTTGCCTCTTTCCTCATGTAGGGACAAGTTTTTTCTTCCCTTGCAGTTCACTTCGATTTTCTTTTTTTTTATAAGAATAGGAGGTCTCATTAAAAACCTCATTCTTAGTTGGCTCTTGTGGAAGAGGCAACATCGGAAGGAGGAAAAGAGTACCTCATCTTATTAATAAACCAAAATTACATAATCTTACATCTTACATCATAACTTCCAAAATAAAATACAAACCAAACCAATCATAAAGCTATAATCATCAACCAATTCCCTCCTTAGCAAACTTATCTGCCTCCGAATTGCAACTCCTAGGAATCCATCTAACAATAATACCCCTAGCAGAAACTAAGGTCCCAATTTCCCCAACCAAAGTACTGAGAAACGTAGGGGCAGAAACTGGTGACAGAATCCAATCAACTGCTGATTTACAATCAGACTCTATGATTAATCTTCCTTTCGAAGCCCATTCAGACGAAAGGAATAGATCAATTCCTTGTTTAATAGCCTTCAGCTCAGCTAACATAGGAGGACCAGGACCCACCGCTATAGAAAACGAGTTTAAAATATTGCAATTCGAATCTTTTAAGACCACCAATTCCACCCTGCAACCCATCACCTCTCACTGCTCCATCAACATTGAATTTAAAGAAATCTGTAGGAGGTGGAGACCAGTAGATAGCCTTCTTCGATTTATAGGAAATAGAGTGAAATGTATCTGCCAACGTTGGATCTCCTACTAGTATGTCAACCTGAATATTAGCATTAGGGAATTTCGCTAAAAACCATTTAGCTAATCTAACCCTGGAAATGAAGAACAAAGAAGAAGTATCTAGTTTCCAGTTCTCAAACACCATTGAGCTCCTAGCTTTCCATAAAGACCATAAAACGACTCCTGGAATAAACTTCCAAATAGTAGACTGCTCCCTTAGATAAGACCAGGAACAAAGAAGGGAAGAAGGTTCTTGAGGCATAACTGAAGAGATATCCCATAGTCTTAGAAATCTATACCATAATTCCTCTGCAACCGAGCACGAAATAAACAGATGATGGATTGTTTCCTCATATTTATGACATAAAGGACACAGAACATCTTCTATCGAAATCCCTCTTTTCTTCAATTCCACTCTAACTGCCAATTTTTGATGAGTAATCTGCCAAAGAAATGTTTCTACTCTAGGAGGAGCCATTCCAGACCACACCCATTTCTTCCACTGAAAAGGAGTTCCCATTCTACTTGAAATAGTGAGTCTACCCGATTTTGCCGAATACACGCCTTCGCCTTTCCCCGACCAAGCTAGAAAATCCTCCATAGATTCATTCAAGACAATATTATGAATCAAACTCATTAACGCACACCACTGCTCAAACTCCCAATCACAAAGATTTATCCTTAGTGTAATATTCCAAACCCATCCATTATTTTCAAAGGCACCAAATTCAGCCACTTTACCATTTTTATTAGTAGAAAGGGCAAAAATCCTAGGAAATTGTATCTTTAGAGAAGATCCATTGACCCAAATATCATTCCAAAACTCAATTGACCTACCATTCCCCACTTGTAACTTCAAGTTGGACCTCAAACACTCTCCAATCAAGTCCTTTTTCTCATAGTTACTCAGAATCCCTCTCCATAGCCAAGAATCTTGAGGATAAACAGCTTTGCCTATTGACAAAGATAACGTACTGATATTATGCAAACAACAAATTAATTTTTTCCATTGAGAGTCTTTTTCATTTGCATACTTCCAAACCCATTTCCCAAGCAAAACTCTATTAGCCAAACTCAAATCCAAAACTCCTAAGCCACCTTCTTCAAATGGTTGACATATCGTATTCCAATTCACCCAATGAACCTTTTCTTGTCTGAAACTTCACCCCAAAGAAATTTGGCCATTGTTGAATTTAGTTTCTGATTTACCTTCCCCGGAATCTTAAAAATAGAGAGGTAAAAAATAGGTAAGGATGACAACACCGATTTTACCAACACCAATCTTCCAGCCATCGAAAGTGAAGCTGCTTTCCAGCCTGCTAATCTCGAGTAAACTTTCTGTAAAATGGGCTCCCATAACAACTCAGAATTTTTATTCGCCCCAATAGGTAAACCTAGATAAATCATAGGAAAAGATCCAATCCCGCAACCAGCTTCCAGTGCAAAATCTTGTAGACTGTCTTCTGTCATATTAATCCCAAACAATTTACTCTTGGACAAGTTAAGATGAAGCCCTGTAATTAAACTGAACACCCTCAAAACTCTCTTAATATTAAGAATTTGGGTGGAGGAGTCTCTGCAGAATAAGATTAGATCGTCTGCAAACTGTAGATGCGTCAAATTAAAAAGATTACCGACCTTACCAATACTGAAACCTTCGAAAAGGCCAAGAACAGCAACCTTACTCAACATTAGATTTAAGAGCTCACCAACAATGTTGAACAAATGAGGGGACAAACTACACCCTTGTCTCAACCCCTTACCCATATGAAATTCTGGTGTTGGAGATCCATTAACTAGAACCGAAATTGAAGCAGAAGAAATACAATAATCCATCCAAGATATCCATTTATCCCCAAAGCCCAATACCTTCAATAATCTCAAAATAATTGGCCATTCCACTAAATCATAGGCTCTCTGAAAAGCGACTTTAAAAACCACTCCTTTCCTGCCTTTTTTTCCGCCAATAATCAATAAATTCATTGGTCATAAAAGCACAATCCAACAACTGTCGACCTGGAATAAAAAGCGAACTGCGATGAACTGATCAAATCTTTAATCACTGAAACCAATCTTCTCGATAAGATTTTGGAGATGATTTTGTACAAGCTACCAACTAAACTTATAGGTCTGTAATCCTCAATGCCTTCAGGATTTAGTTTCTTAGGGATCAATGTAATAAAAGCATGATTGGCCCCATGCTCCCAACTCCTTCCTCTGTGAAAGTCATCCACAAACTTCAAAAGATGATCCTTCAAAATAGGCCAGAATTTCTTAAAAAACCCATCGTGAATCCGTCAGGACCCGGGGCTTTAGAACTGTCCGAATGAAACACTGCTTCCCAAACTTCCTGTTCTGAAAACTTCACCTCCAGACCACTCTTCTACTCCTCTGATAATTTTGCAAAATTAAGATTAATGTCCTCTACCTCTAACATAGATTGTGAACTGTAATTTTGCTTAAAATACTCAAATACATAGTTTTTCAGCCTATCCGGATCTGAAATCTCTTCATTAGCCACTTTCAAAGCCGAAATTGCCTTCATTCTGTTTCTCTTAGTAGCTGTTAAATGGAAATACCTCGTATTCCTATCCCCTTCCAAGTTCCACTTCAATCTTGATTTTTATAACCAAATGCTCTCTTCCTTCCTATGCAACTTCCACAGCTCGATTCTAGACAAAAACAGCAAATCACGTTCTTGGATGGAAATCCCTCCTCCTTGTAACTTCAGTTCCAGACCATTTATCTTGCTTTCTAACTGAGAAATATCTTCAGAAATCCCCTTGAGAGTCGCATATGGCCTATTTCTGATGTTTTGTTTCGTTCCTCGAAGTAAAGAAAATAAACCCCCTTGACCATTAGTAATCTTCACATTAGACATTGACTTTTCAACCAACTCCACAAACCCTTCTTCCTCTAGCAAGTAATTGAATAATCGAAAAGGTTTAGGTCCCCAATTGTTACATTCTTCTACTAACATTATGGGATTATGGTCTGAAAGGGATTTGGGAAGCATTTTCTGAACCACGTTAGGAAACTGATTTAGGAATGCACCTCCAAAGATAAACTTATCCAGCCTTACCCAAGTTGGAGACTCTATTATTGCACCAAGTATATCTTCCCCCAACTAACGGTAAATCCATAAGATTCAATTGTTGAACAAAGGATCTAAACAAATCCAAGGAATGCCAATTTTGTGCCATTCCACACTTCTCCTCTGTATCCAAATAAGCATTAAAATCCCCCCCTATGCAAACTAGCATACTCAAGTTCTGTACAAAACACAATAACTCCCTAAAGAATTCCTCTTTATCCTCCTCTACTGCTGGACCATAAACATTAATTAGAACACAATCAAAGTTGTATAACTTTAACTTCCCTATTATTGCTATGAATCTGCTCTGATTGAATACTGCAGTAACCTCAAAAAAATCCTCATTCCACAAACTTATCAACCCACCTGCCGAACCCTCAGCTGGAGTAATGACATGACCTTTCAATAAATTACCCCCTAACCTCCTTCAAAGCCCACTATTACAGACGCTCAGTTTTGATTCCTGTAGAAATAAGATGAACGACTTCTCTCTATTAACAAGTCTGTCCACTGCTCTGATTTTTTCTCTTCTCCCAAGACCTCTAATATTCCATGTTATCACTTTTAACTTTGACATTTAACTAAACAATCTAAACCCATAGCAGCCCGAAAAACCTTCATGATCTCCTTGAAGACCCCTTTATCTCCATCTTAAAAATCTCCTCCTCTAATAATCGTTGCCCCCCTTTAAATGTGATCCCCAGTAGTTCACAAACCTCCCTAGTAGCCGCTGCTTCATACCTTGCTTTAACTGAAGAATTGGACGACTGGGATACCTCCCTAACATGTTCCAATGAATCTCTGACCAAACTTCTCCAAACCCTTCTATACACTCTATCATAAAAGCTGATAGACACTTCAGTATCCGAACAAGCACTTCCTGAATTACGTGGAGCAATTCTCAACTTTCTTCGATTAACCATACTTTTAGGCCGAGGAATAGACAGTTCCTAATGTTCAGTATGAGGAAGATGAATCTCATTTGCTAAAATCTGATCAACCCTCACAGGATCTGCAATACAACCCTCTTGGTATTCCTTCTTTTTTTTTATAGGAATAGGAGGCCCCATTAAAAACCTCCCTCTTAGTTGGCTCTTGTGAAAGAGGCAACTAGCGGAAGGAGGAAAAGAGTACCTCATTTTATTAATAACCCATAATTACATAAGATACAACTTACATAATAAACTTCCCTAGATAAAATACATAACACTACAACAACAGAACACAACACCTCAACCAATCCCCTCTTTTGCTAACTTGTCTGCTTCCCAATTACAACTCATTTGATAGGTATTCCTTACTTCTAATCATTCCTCTCGAACTTGAGAAGCTTTCCTCAATGAGGTTGCACCGATTGTCCTCCCTGACCTTCTTCTTCTTCTTTGAACCTTCCGCTTGACTTACTGAAAATATGCTCCTTTCTCCATCATTATGAATCTGTAAATTATTAGTGGTATCCCCTTCCAGACTTTTCATGCCTCCTGACTTTTCTTTACTCATTGCAGCTCCCAGTGTGCTTGGACGAACTTCCTTCTCCCCTGTAAATTATCTTCTAGCACCCTAACCTCCCCCTCCTCATCAGCAAACTGATTTTCAAAAGTAGCATTGGGCTGTAAGATAAACTTATCCCCAACCCATTTTAAATTAAAAGCAGGCCCATTAGGAACCAATTTTGTAGACAACGCTACAGCAGCCTCATTGTCCTCAGAATGAACAGATTCAATTTTATCTCTCAGACCCAGGCCCAAGTGATTGTCATTCTGACTTGTCCTCATTCCCAAGAAACCTGACAGCCCACAATCAGAATTATCATTAGTTGACTTACTCGATTGGACTTGTCCCCCACTGACTTCATCCACTCCACTGTTCTGCCCATAGTTAAGCCAAGAAATAACTTTACGCCTAGCATCCTCTGTGAACTCTTCCCTATTTGCATCCAGAGTAGGACGACTACCATCTCCCTCGTCAGACAATACATAACCATTGTTTCTAATTTTTTAAAATTTCTCCATCTTCTTCCTTCCCGCTTCTACTTCTGGTTTATTCACAATAGACCCCAATAAGGTCTTGACCTTGAACGATCTCCCATATGAGCCTATCGAGACCATTTCGGGAACATCATAAGGACTTTCCACCCTGAGCAAAACTTTTGCCGACGATAGGTCCGAACTGCTCTCATGATCTTCGTTAAAATATAAAAACTGACCCCACTTCTCTGTAAGTTTACTTAAGAATGCTACATTCCAGCACTGTAGAGGCAAACCAAATAGCTCTACCTGGCAAAGGGCCGTCGGAACACCCTCCTTGTTCAAAACTGGAGCCAACCAGTCTAAGTACATGAACAGCTCTTCCTTTTTATTCGTCCATGCCTTAGAGAACTCTTCTACCGAATTGAAAGTAATGATGCAAGCATTCCAAACATAGCCCCATCTAACCACCTGAACTTTCATGCCCGCTAACTCCAAAGCTTCCTTCAACAAGTCATGGTCAAAGGAAGATTTCATAATCCCTGTTAGTGAACGTTTAACCCATTCTATTTTGGCTAATGGGATATGCATCTCCCAAACGTTCCTCACACTAGATGCGTTCTTCTTATTGACCTCCAGTATTGCCCCTGAAACAGGTTCACCTCTCTCCTTAAATTCAGAATTCACCACCTCCTTATAAGATCTGCCATCTCTGATGCTTCTCACCGACTCATCTATCCTCCCAGATCTTGAATTAGCCCTATCCCCCAACTTAGTCTCCAACTTCCTTTTCCCGTCCGCAGCTTCCCTCCTCTTCACCTTTTGATACTTAGCAATTCCTACTGAGACTCTTCTCCCATCGATCCACTTCCCATTCACGAACTGAATTGCCTTGTTTCTGCTTTCCTCACCAGCAAATTGGACAAAAGCAAAAGTAGAGGACTTATAATTTGGTTTTTCTAAAACACGGGGGATAAAAATCCTCAGAATCTGACCAAAAGGACTAAAATACTTCCTTAACACCCCTCTTGTCACACTCTTACAAAGATTATCAATGAACACGGTCCATTCCCCATCAAGATCTCTGAAATTTTTTGAGAAAACTCTCACACTCTCTCTACCTATCGCTCCCATCTTTTACGTCTGTACCTTGTCTTTTCAATGTTTTAACGTTGGAATGGTTTAATAGTACATCTTAAATCATTCAGGATTGTTGCACAGTTCACTTCGATTTTCTAACAAGAATAACCTTTATTCCTAGTATAAACAAAACCTGACAGAGTATTGGCTTTGTATATACAAACGTAGCATCCTTATAATTCGGTCTCTTGTTAACAATCGGAATGAATACCCTGGTGACCTTCCCGTGGTGTTTAAATTGTTCCCATAAAGCTCTCCTATGAACTCTCCTACTGAGATTATCAACGAATACAATCTCTAGTTACAAAGGAAGGGATTATAAACCGTTCCCATATATCAACTGCAACAAACCATTATGTTTTTTTTTGTCCAATCTCTAGTTACAAAGGAAGGGATTGTGAAAAAGCATCTCTCTCTCTATTTATAGTTTTTCTTAATAAGTTGAGAATTTTCAGGGGTACGACAAGTTTTACGAGGAGGAGTTGTCAAACTGTTCTTGCTGCACATCTCCTTTCCCTATCCAGGGTAATTGCTCCTATCCTGCCACATTTGGCAGAGGATGCATGGCAGAATCTTCCTTTTCAGTACACAATCAAAGATGGTTCTGTTGCTGGATTTGTTTTCGAATCAAAGTGGCCATCCGTTAATGAGATATGGCTCGCATTTCCAGCCGAAGAAATTGATTTCTGGGGAAAGGTCCTTGAGGTAACCAATCTTTCATCTTTATAACAGAGTGATGTGTGAGTTTTGTTCAAAGCAACGTCTGAATCATGAAATGAATTTCATTAATAAAGTTAATTCGAATAAAAAAGCTTATTATACCCCATTAATTTATTAATTCCATCGATAATTGTGATAAATTTTACTTTCACCGTGGTTTTCCAGGATTTTGCATTTTCTTTGCTGATTATTGCCCCTTTTGTTCCCGTGTCTCAAAAATGAGAATATCCTTAACAATGTAATTGATGGAGATTAATTATTATCGTTAGAGAAGATATATGTATGTGTTTGTATATATTTAGTTATTTTTTTAGATATACTAGTTGAAACTAAACTAAAGACTGGCAAAGGACTAATGTTTGTTTTGATGATACCAGCTGAGAACTGAGGTAAACAAGGTGCTGGAGGTTGCTCGTATGGGAAAGCTGATAGGATCCAGTCTGGAAGCAAAGGTTTATTTACATGCGTCTGATGCTGGCCTGGCGTCTAGATTACTCAAAATGTGTTCAGCTAACAATGATGCAGACGCCTTGCATCGCATATTCTTAACATCTCAGGTATTTTTAATTTCTTTTACATATACTCTTGAAACTGGCTGATCTGTTAAATTATTGACGTGTTGCCTATGTTCATAAGTAGGAAGTTACAGAGAACTAACGAGACGGAATAATTTTGTGAATAGAAATGTTTTTCTATTCTGATACAGTGTGTTAGGTCTCTAGAAATAGGCAGATTACAGCAGCAGTAGAGTCTTACTGTAAATAAAATCTTTAGAGTTTTTTGGTGTTAACTCTTGCAAGAGTTTTGGTGAAAATATCAGCTAGTTTTGGTGTTAACTCTCTCTCCCATACTTTTTAATAAATTCTCTGTTTCTCTCTCCCATACTCTTGCTCCTTGTGAAAATTAAATCATTACTAGATGCCATTTCAAGATATCTCAAGATTATGTTTATTGCTTCAAGATGCTCTTCTCTTGGGTCATTCATGTGTTGGCTGACAATGCCCTTTGAAAAAGCAATATCTTCTCCAGTGAGAGATAAATAGATTAGCTTTCCCACCAGCCTTTGGTAGTGTCCTTTGTCCACTGGTGCTCCCATTTTATTCTTAGCTTCAAGTTAGGATCCATGGGTGTCTTGAATGGTTTGCACCGAAGCATGCCAGTTTCAGCGAGCAATTCCAAGACATATTTCCTTCGAGAGATCACAATTCTAGCCTCTGTTCTTGCAACCTTCATGCCTAGAAAATATTTGAGATAGCCAATGTCCTTCCTTTCAAAATCAGTAGCAAGCAGATCTTTCAATTTACTGATTTCTCTAGGGTCATCACCTGTTATGATGATATCATCCACATAGACTATGGTCTTCATTTCTGGACACTTTCAAAATTATGGCGTTATCAGATTGGCACTGACTGTATCCATAATCATTGCTTTAGTAAATCTGTCAAACAATGCTTGAGGTGACTGTTTTAAACCATACAGTGACTTCTTCAACTTACATACCTTGTAGCCATTAGAGAAACTTTCCAAGCTTGGGGAATCTTCATGCAAACATCTTCTTTAAGGTTTCCATTTAAGAAAGCATTTTTTATTTTTAATTGATAAAGAGACCATTCTTCATTCACTGCCAGTGATAGTGGTAGTCAACTCCATATGATTGAGTGAATCCCTTCGCCACCAGCCTTGTTCTGAACCTTTCAACACCCCCATCAGCCTTGTATTCCACTGTGAAGATCCATTTGCAGCCTATTGTTTTCTTTCCTGGAGATAATTCTGTGAGGACCCATGTTTCATTGTTTTCTAGGGCCCTCAGTTCTTCAACAATTTTCTTCTATTTTGGGCTTTTCATTGCTTGTATTGTCTTGGGAATCTCAATACTGTCAAGTGACAGTAAATGCTTTAAAAGACGGCAGTAATTTCCAACCTCTCAATACTATGACTGATGCACTTTCTAACTCCTTTTTTTGAGCAATAGGTAGTTCTGAGTTATCATTAAAAGGCACAAGAGTTTCATTGTTTGAAGGTTTCATACCTGTGTCAATTTCTGAGGTAGAAGGAACCAATTCAGGTTCTGACATGTTCTGAGTTGTGTTTTGGAAGGAGTTCTAACTTGAGAAGGCAATTTTGCTGTTTTTCGTGGAGAGGATGGATCACTTTGGGTAATTTCAGGTTCTTTGAGATGGGAAAGTATGTCTATGGACTGGATGTGTTAGAGACTATCCCAAAGATGGAATTAATCTGAATTCTTCCCCTGAAATTCAGATTTGAGAAATAAGGCTGATTTTCAAAGAAAGTGACATCCATCAAATTGTACATTTTCTGAGTAAGAGGAGAGTAACATTTGTAGCCCTTTTTATTAGAGGAATATCCTAGGAGAACACTTCTATTGAATCTCGGATGAAGTTTGCTTCTAAATTGGTTGTGAAAATTGGATGCTAAACCATGTAATACTCCAATGATTCTCAATTTACAATTAACCAAAGAAGGTGAATTATTTGCAGATTCTTAGAGGTACAAAAGACTTATTGAAAAGTTAAATTACCTTATTTAACACGTTGCGATATTGTTTATTCGGCAAGTGTGTTGAGTCAGTAAATGTCATCACCAAAGGTTGATCATTGAAAGGCAGTAGAACAAGTTCTGCATTAGTTGAAAAGTGATTCTGGATGTCGAATTTTATATGATAATCATGGTTATACTTGGGTCGAATGTTTTTCAGATCCGGATTGGATAAGATGTGAGGAAGACGGGAGATCTACATCAGGATATTGTGTTTTTGTTAGAAAAAAACTTGAATTTATGTAAACGTGAGAATAGAATGCGATCTTACAATCAAGTGCGGAAGCTGAATACAGAGTTATGACAAGTTTGTGTGTGAAGTCTAATTTTTTTTATATTCTACACTAAGAAAATTCCTTAAAAAAAAAAGAAACTAAGAAAATCGAGAAAAGAATACTAAATTATTTCGTCTGTGATTCAGCAAGCCCAAAGTTTCTAAAAACTTAGGAAAACAATTGTTATTATTTTCCGTGTTTTACACGACTTGTTGGCTATATAGCGAAGAAACATATAGTTTTAAACAAAGTTAAACTCATAAGGGTAAAGACAAATTAATTGAATTACGATAGGCTTTACAAATAAAGATGGGATACTTCATTTTAAACTAAGAGACTCCCAAGTTCTAACTCCTAACCATATTAGTTAGAGGTGTTAACGGCTTGAGTTAGCTCGGACTGTAAGTTGGAATTTTTTTTTTTGAAAATCTTTTATCCAAGCCCATTTAGGTCGAGCCGGGTCAAATTAAAATCTCCTTTGTCAATGTTTGGCTTGAGCCGAACTAGTAGGCTGACCCGTGGATAAGTCTCGTTGAAAGCAAATATATCTCTTCCTGCATGCCGAGAACAATTATATAATTCACACGTCCTTTTATTTGAATGGAAATATTGCAGGTAGAGGTAGTTTCATCTTTAGACCATGAATTTGTTCAAAATATTTCACATACCGGAGAGTATGTTGTTGAGAACAACAAGGTTTGGATTGGAGTATCAAGGGCGGATGGTTCCAAGTGTGAACGATGTTGGAATTACTCTCCTCAAGTTGGATCTTTTCCAGAACACCCTACCCTTTGTGCCCGCTGTTTTAAAGTTGTGGGTATTCAATCAACTCCGGCAATGGCGGAAGCTGTCGCTGAGACCTAAACTCATCAAATCCAGCTGAAAATCGAGTTAATCGGGAAGTTGGCCAATCTTCAGTTCGAGCTTCATAATGTAGCCAATGTCGGCTAAACTTACCTATTCTTTGCAGAAGAATGCAAGTCTCAGATTGTCTGCTTACATGTGACATTCTTCTCGGAGCAAACTTTGCATACTGAATACAAAACAGGTTACTGTATTGAACTTAAATAAATAAATCTGGGTGGAGTCGGATTTTGAGTAGTTTTCTTGAATAGGGTCCAATTTGAGTGATTATCACAACATAGGTCCTCGTTTTATACATTTATGTTGTGTTCAATAACTCAACAATATACGAACGCAAAATTTTATGACGAACATATAAAAGTTTAAGGGGGTGAAAACAGATTTTTAATGAAAAATACATAAAAAAAATTTAAACTATATGATAATTTTAGATTTTTGAAGGACGATTTCACTCGTTCTCCCTCGGTACATCCTGTCCATGCCCATCACCACAGGATGGTGATGCAAAGACGATTCGAATATTCCTCTTGTTATAGCAGATGCTGCAAAATAGCATGCTCCAACAAGGTCGGTGTTGCACATAGTTGCTATATACATGATATGGTGTTGAACAAACTTACTTGCTATATACTCGACTTGAAAAACTTGAATGGTTTGACTTGTCTCAAAAAATCAAATTTTTACTTGATATTAAAGGACTTGACTTGAATTGACTCAACTCGCAATTTTACAAATTCGAGTTGAGTTAAAAAATAAAACTCGAATAACTCGAAATTTTAATAATTAGTGGTTTTATTTTCAGGTTCGAGTTGATTCTCTCAACTTTTTATTATATTTGTATATCGCATATAGAAAAACATGAAGAAATATATATGTATATCATATATAGTTATATAAAATTATTTAAATTAGAATTAGATATTACCATAACATTATATTTATTTATAATTAAATTTAAATAGAAATTTGAACAACTTGACTCAAATTTTATAAACTTGACTCGAAAAAATTTCAAATAAAATTTGAGTTACAAGATAAGACTCGTCAACTCGAATGACTTGAAATCTTTTGACTCGATTCGACTCGATCGAATACTCACCTTAAGTCTTTACTAAGAAAATGTAAAGAATTTTATTAGAATACCAGGTAATATTTTTGTTTGTGTACCTTATTATATACAGGATACGTGATAAGGTGTTGTACATACTTGTCCAGTATTAAGTTAAAATGATTATGGGATTATCGGATAATTTCTAACATTCGAAATTAATACACAACTTCAATAGTTAATTAGTTAGGAATTAACTAATCAAAGATACAAGTGAACAATTGGTTTTGAACGGTTTGTTGATGAAAGGCTAAAGAGTTAATTTCAGCACACGTTCTCAAGTATGACTCTCATTTTAAATTAGTTCTTAAACTTTTAATTTAATTTTATCCCTAAACTATGATTATCATTCTAAATTAGTCTCTAAAATTTTGAACATTTCAATTTCATCCCTAAACTATGACTGCATTCTAAATTGGTCCCCAAAATTTTTGAACATTCTAATTTCATCCCAAACTCTATGTATATACTAATCGCATCCCTTGTTAATAGAACAGTTAGGTCAAGTTATATTTTTATATGTTTCAAATAAACAAAAATTAGGTTAAACAATGGTTGAAACTAATGACATATTTGGATGAATTTGGGAATGGAATTGGAATATTTAAAAGTTTGGGGACCAATTTAGAAAGAGGGTCATAGTTTAGGGATGAAATTAAAATTTTCAAAAGTTTAAAGACCAATTGAAAATGAGAAATATAGTTTGGGGACATATGATGCTATTAACTCTAAATTTTAATATATTTGACATACGGATTATGTAAAATTTAATTTATACAAACTAGAAATCTCATTAGTTCTCAATTGATCCACTCGGTCCAGTTCGACTGCAAAAATGGCTCTGAAATATTTCACCAAGGACCAATACTTATTAGATATGAAAACTAATCGTGCTGTTTCCTTTCTTCTTGTATACACCGGAAAATGCGAGCTGCGGATTCAGTTGCCGATGCGTGGCTATGGGGTATAACCTTAATCACCTGTGTTCGTTGTTCATGAGTTTGAGCATCATGATTAGATGAAGGCATTACAGGTTCGGTAGGGAAAAGAGGAAGTGCATCCACTTTTACCCTCTCACAGCGACTACTTGTCTCGTTCGATGCAGGCGGTTTTTTAGCACGATATGAGATCACTTCACTCAGTTGGCTCAACATGTTGCATGAACTATGTTGAGCTATGGTGAAGTTGGCCTTAGACTGGACTTTAGTGACCTGACTCATATGCTCAAGTTGGCCATGATGTGGGAGGTCGCTCCGACATATCGGAGGGTCGGTTCGAAGTATTCCGATTTCGTGTTGTTGAGAAGCTGCAACGCTGTTAGCCATGTTAGGGAAGTCCAAGCTGCCCACGGCTAAATTAAGTGGACCAGAGCTTCCATAAACTGGTGTAAATAAACCTGCAGCTGGGGGACTAGGGCCTGTGAAGGGCTTGTAAACAAGTCCTTCCAAAGGAGACATTATGGGAACTAACCACTGACTCCCGAGTGGCGAGACACACCAAGGAGGTGGCCCAGAATTGGAAGCCATTGGTGTTGACGAAGCATTTCCCGAATAAGGACCATATTTAGGTCGTTTTATATTAAGTCCTTTGCCGGTATCATCATTAGCAGAAGAACAAGGCAGCTCTGCAAATGCATTCTCACCTGCATATTTCATGCTAATATCGGGTTTTCGGGAATTACTTTTTACTTTAACAATCAATGGCGGTTGAGGAACATCTAAAGATGGTTTGTCCATATAAAAGGTATCTCCGAACAACATATGTGGTGAACTAGCAATCAACCTCTGAACCTGTTCCAAAATCAATGCAATTTAAATTTCCTTTCTTTTGGTTCGATCCAAGAAACAAGAAAATTGATTAAGGTAATTTAGTTTTCGTATAGCACCGACCAGTAAGAAACCTAGAAATGAGATCACATACATAGTTTGCTGTAATGCCTAGCAAGTCAATAGCACAGTTACATGTTTACCATTATTAGTCTATGCAACTCGAAGACTTGCCCGGAAAATACTCTTTGTTGGCTGAAAATTACGAAATAACGTTAGTATCTCGTAAGAAGGAAGTTAATGACTAATGTTAATGCATTTGGGAAGAGTTTGAATGTCGTTCATATGATGAGATATTTGTATAAAAAACAGGACTGCAAAACAGATTTCATTACACCTTTCAATGTACATTAGTTGTAAGATATGTACATGGAAACAACAGAAAAGGATACTTACTTGGCAATAGCTCTTCTTACCCTACAGAAATGATTCTCGCCGATTATCCCAACAACATCATCGGGACATATATCGAAAGCAGATGTGTAATCCGCCACGGATGCACCTGGCACATTTTATGTCTGTTAATACCCTCAAGCTGTATACCACTTGTCTTTTTCTCATGCATCGTACTTCCATTATCGAGTCCATGTGATTGTCTTGAGCATATCACAATTTTCACCATGGAAGCGTTTTCTAGACATCTGTCAGATTCCATTAAGATATTATCCTTCAGATGCAACCTTGCATTTGGAACATCACCATTCAACATATCAACTGTGATACTTTCATTTTCTTGATTCAACAATGAATACGGTGCTTTTAAAGTTCCTGAGTTCTTGATGTTGATTGACGGGTCCGTTGACATGCCAGCCAAGTTTTCATCTATGGTTGACACAATTGAATTAGGCCTTTCCGTAAGATCTTCACTGCTTTCACATAATCTTCCATTTTCCTTCATCTGCTTTTCATTAGAAGTTTGAAGCTGCTTTGAAGAGTACAAGTTCAATTTCGAAAAACTTTCCCCACCTTCACTTTGTTTACTGCAACCACGATTTCGATCTATTCCGGACAGAAAAGAGGTCGGAACCATAAGGTCATCATGTCCTAGTGACCGTAAAGAAAATTTCTTGAAGTTAGAGAAATGGAGTGGCTCCAATGGCTCCAAACTACAGTACTCGGTAGTTTTCGCAGATATTTTATCTGGACTTCCTTTCATGTTGTTTAGTTCAGTCCCAGGAGTAGAACAAGAACAAAACTTCTCATCAGGCAAAACTGAAGATTCATGGGAGTTTGCTAGTGGCAACAACATGTTCAGTTCCTTACCACCATTCTACAAATATGAGCAATTTTATACATGAATGCAATGCAAAAGAATAAGGCTTAATGAAACATTTGATCAAATCTAGCTCTGTTACTCGCACCCTTTGTAAGTGTGGGATACGAATATGTGTCCGGCATGTGTATGTTCCATTTGATCATAAAGGACTTCGAAGTTCAAAGGGCTAAAACGGTTAACTATGTTGCTCCGACTCTACATTTTTCTTTAAGTACTCGTATCCGTGGCTGACACATACTAAGATATGTGTATGAAGACATGACTATCCAAAGACCTTAACTACATTGAAAAACTTAAAATAAAGTTAACCATATCCGTATCAAACTGTAACACCTAAGTCTGAATAACATAGATGGTTAAACAGATATATTGAAGGAGACAACTGCATCATATGAGTTTAGGAAATCATTAAAAACAGTTAACAAACTTACATAGCTTGAAGGCATTGAAGGAACCAAGATGTTGCTGTTATTTGGTGGAAGAGGCAACATGGATTGTGATCCTGAATTGAACCTTTCGGAAGGGATAATGAGGTGTTCATAGAGGGCCATTTTATTCCTTGGAGGTGCCTTTGGCCCTCCTTTCTCAGTATCATTCACATGAAGCCTAGGAAACATAGTGTTCATCACATTTGATTCATATTTTCCTCTTTTCATCATCATTTGAAGTCATTTTTCACAACAAAATCCAACTCAAAAACTGCTTCTTCCACCACCAAAACATTCCCTTTTGCAACATTTTGATTTGTAGATAAAAAACTTTGATCCCAAGCTGGCTATTGAAGAACTTCTCACCCACAATTAACCTATTTGCAAACAAATACATTAAAAAAACCGGAAATATCAACAGATCTTTTGACTGAAAAATCATAAACAACAAACAAGAACTCATGAAAATCTGCTTTAACATATACAAGGTTTTTGCTAATATTCAGAACCAGAACACCTCCTTGCACTCAAAAATAAAACTTTTGCTCCAAAAAAACAATTATCTAGCAGTTATGACAAATTAAACTACTAATGCACTAACTAAGCGACCTCAATGGTTAAAGAGATGATTTTTACCCCTAAAGGTCTAGGTTCAAGCATGACACCTATATGAGTGTTTGAGCGTTCATTCGTCAAATGATTGAAAGTATTTCGAACAAAGTAACCTTGTAATCACCCCCACATTAATAAATAAAATAAACTGTTAATGATAAATACACAAATTAGACCACTATCTCAGCTTTTTAACAACCCTGAATTTAAAAACAAAAAAATGAGCTCATATTTAAACAAATTAGACCCCATTTTCTCCTGACTCATTTTGTCCATGACCAACAACAGCAAAGATCATGTCATATCATATACGACTCACTTTCTTATCTATGTCGTTACTGACATTCACTGCTTTATTAGGTATAAAAAAAAAAAAAAAATCTAAGGAATTTGCAGGGAAGAATAATAGGAAAGAAAATTACTTTAATTTGAAGAACCAAAGTAACTGAGTGTAAGCAAGATCATGCCTTTTTTTCAAGAACCCACTTTTTAATCCATCATGTGGCTGCCATTAACGGCTTCACTGGGTATAGAACAAGAAACATGTAAGGAACTTGCAGGGGATACAGATGATTTACATAAATTGAAGAACCAAAGTGAGATGGTGTGGCATTGATGGCCAAATGTGATTTCTTTATTCAAAATTTTGAGCCAATCTTTAACTAAAAATCCGCGGAAAAAAAATAAAAATTCAATCTTTTTGTTTCGAGCAAAATGTTTTAGTTTGTTTTCCATAATTTTTGCAAGAAAAAATGGTGGTCATGTGGTTGATACTGTTTAGAGCATTGGGTGATCATTGCATAGATATTAAACTCAAATCTCGGCTGGGGAAATAAAGATTTTCTCTTTAGCTTGGTTGTGCGCGTAAGTAGATATTTTAATCACACGTGATTAATTCACGGTTCTTTCAGTGTAGAAGAATAAATAATTTTATTTTGAAAAATAATACTTAAGTTTTCTAAAAGGTAAAGTATATAGAATCATTCCCGACCTGGAAATGTTAAAGTATTCTGATAATTAAAAGTTATAAAATGATAATTTGATTATTATATATCTTAAATTTATTTATTTCTGTTAAAAATTTGACAATCGACTGAGTTATATGTTAACATGTTGATTAAAATATGATAAAATTATATTTTAATGATATCTACTCACATTGCAGTTGCTTTTAAGCATCAACTCAACGACATAATATTTCAAGTATTGACTTGATGGCATAATGTAAACGGAGAGTCAACCCACAAAGTATAACTCAAACAATTATGAGGTCATATTTTATTATATTTTAGTTAACATGTTAACGTCCATCTCAAACGACCTTTAATTTTTTAACAAAAATTTAGAATATATGAATAGTCGGTGATCATTTTGTAACTTTTAATAGTCGAGGAAGTCAACAAAATAACGTCCTATAGTCGGGGACCATTTTGTAAGGGTGTAAATGAATCGAATTTGAATGAACAAGGTTATGTTTGCGTCCATTTGTTTATTTTCATGTTCGATTTATGTTCGTTTAAATTGTTAGTATCTTGTTCGTTTATTTATTTTTAAAGGAGTTCGTCTTCGTTTATTTATTATTTGTATACATGTTCATTTACTATTCACGAACGTGATTGTTTACTGTTCACAAATGTGTTACCAAACCCAGGATTCGATTCGAGGCTTGAATGCTTTATTTAATCGTGGGCTCACGCTCTGATGCAGCTCGTGTTCAGTCCGAGTAGAGGGAGCTCTGTTTCCACTCGAAAGCCTACAAGGAATGCTCAAGCGAATGCGTTAGCTCAAGTTCTAAGCATGCATTGGATTTCATGGCTAAGAGTTGGTGGGTGTTCTTTGTACTGTTCAAGAAAGAGTGTCTATAGAATAAACATCCATTCTAGGGTTTTTCTTCGTTCAGAGATCAACATTCTTCTACAGTTGGAAATACATTCTTGCCGGTGCTTCTTTCTGTTTTCCAGTAGCAAAGCTAGATTTTTTTTAATTAAGCGAGTTTCATGAAAGATCAATCTTAAGAGAAAAAAAGAGAGTGAAATACAAATGTTTTGGTACTGATTTAACCGTGAAATCGGTACACCCCCTAAGGTTCATTTCAAAGTCTAAAGCGGTGTCGTGTTAGGCATCAAAACAGCCGCACCATAACTGCGGGTCATCATTAGCAATATCATAATCCCGGCGGAATGGTATAATCGAATGTAAAACTAAAATTCAGGGCTATAATTGATAAAATTGAAAACTTAGTATTATAAACGAGTCAACGGGTAAAACTCAGTGGTATCTAAAGTAGTTTTGCCAATCTTATATCATGGTTCATAAGGATAACATTGTTTTAGCAATTGAATTACACTCTAGGCTGGTCCTAATTATCATTGTCGAACGGTACAGCGTATTTTCTTCTATAGATGTTTATATTTGTAACATCATTTGACAAAATAACTAGTGTGGTTCTGCAGGGTTCGAAGCTTGCCAGATTGCCAGAACCGGATAGTGTGATAGAAGTCCTGTTAATCAATTGTTTGTATCCTCTCTTTTGCTGAACCTCTCAATTTATTGCCTTTAAGGATGTCAATATTTGGCTCATTTGATCATCTTATTTGCAGCTCCTCAAGGTGCAATATATGGTTGTGGCGACTTGATCTTTTCATCACACATGATCTTCACCCTGGTCTTCGTCATCACCTACCAAAAATACGGCACACGACGGTAAAACATGTTTGTTTCGTTTCTTTAATGTACTTGCTTTACTTTTAGCTCAAGGAAGTATAAATATTGATTGGTTTGTGATGATATCATTTGCACAACTGCAGTTTGGTTGGTTGGTAGCTATAATTCAGAGTTTCTTCATTGTAGCGTCCCGGAAACATTACACGGTTGACGTAGTCGTCGCATGGTATGGAGTATTCTTCTGAAGTTTCCATTTATTACCAAAACGTTACTGTATTTTCTTTTATGTTGACAGATCTTTTCTGCAGGTATACTGTTAATTTAGTGGTGTTCTTCATAGACAAGAAATTGCCAGGTTAGAATGTTTTGGTCGCATCGTAGATTAGTCTAACGATCGTCGTTGGTTCTAACACCGAGATTTTCAACAGAACTGCCCGAAAGAAGTAACGGAAGTTCGCCTCTTTCGCTACCATTGAGCACCAGAGATAAGGATAACCGGAGCAGAAGATGCCAATGCAAACCAGGTAGACACTGCAATGAATAGTTCGTAGATCGATTGAAAGCCGATGCTATCGCCATAGTGGGGCCGATTGTAACCTTATGATGTTGGATTAAGGAGGCTTTAGGTTCTTCCAGGAATGGTAAAAATTTCATTTGTAAATCTTAAGAAAACAGAGCTTGACATTGTCTTGGTTTACCATCATCAGCCATCATCAGCATCCACATGTATATGCTGTTGTTCCCCTTCTCATGTTTATAGTTTGATTCATTTATTGTAGCTGTTGACATACCAGTTCTTTATTCTTTCTGGTTTTATGATGAAATTTGGGATTTATCACTCCTTAATTTGACACATTCTGAATGTATTAGTAGGTCCAAATTAAAAAGCTGTAGATTGAAAAAAATAAGGTAAAGTATACTAATGGTCCCTCGATTATTGGTGTTGCTTTGTTGAGTCCATTGATTATTAAAAGTTACAAAATGACCCCAATTATAGGGTGCTGTTTTGTTAAGTCTTTCAACTATTAAAAGTTATAAAATAGTCACTCGATTAATAATATGTTCCAAACTCATTCTTTTTCGTTAAGAAATTGACGGTTGTATTGATTGAAATATGATAAAATGTGATCACATAATCATTTTAGCTGTATTTTGTAAACCGAATCTTTGTTTACATTAAGTCGTCGAGCCAGTGTTTGAAACATTATGTTTGTGAGTTAGTGCTTGAAAGCAACATCAGTGCCAATTCAGACATCATTAAAATATGATTTTATCAATTTTCAATTGGCAGATTAATGTCCAATTCAGACATGCATCAAATTTTTAATGAAAAATGATGAATTTGGAATATATGAATAATTGGTTGACCATTTTGTGAGTTTTAATAGTATGAGACTCAACAAAATTGTATCTTATAATCGAGGATTATTTTGTAACTTTTAATAATCACATGACTCAACAAAGCAACTCATTATAATCGGAAACCATTTATATATTTTACCTAGAAAAATAATATAAAGAGAAATAAAATAAAATAGGTGATTCTAGTCATTAATAGCATGCATGAACGACATGATAAGAAATGTTCATATAATAACTTTTTAGAAATAATGAGTGCAAATTTAAAAGGGAAAAAGAAACATGTAAGTCAATCATTGTTTGGGTAGAATAAAGTAGATGAAAAACCTACAACATCCTAATAAATTACATCATATATCATTAAATTTTTTTATCATTATTACAATCAATCGTTATTGTTATCTGTCATTATTTATAACAATTGTTAATGTTTAACATTAAACGTTTATACTTCCAGCATTCATGATATTCAAACTTAAATTTCAAAATTAAAAAATAATTCTTTATCAATGTCACTTAATTCGTGCAATACCATTTAAATAAAGTTAAATTAACTTTTTCAATTTCGAATCACCTAAGAAGAATATAAAACTTAAACCAGTCACTGTTTTTCCATAAAATGGGTTGAGTCGAATTCATGGGTTCAGATCTGGTGCAGCTCATTAGAATGGATACTCGAAAGGCCCAAATCTCGATTGTCCAACAAAAACCATACTATAAATTCCTCTTTTCCTATGTAGTTTGGCTAGGGTTTTCTTCTTTTACAGACAAAGCGGCAGCAGAGGATTCTTCTTTGATTCACAATGGTGAAAGGTCGCCAGGGAGAGCGCATCAGGTCATAATCACTTGATTCCCATGCTTAATTTTCAATGATTTGGATAGACCACTTTGCTCATTTCCCCGTTTGATTATCTGTTTTTAGGCTCTACGTTCGCGGGACCATTTTGGGCTACAAGAGGTGACTAAAATTTACCCCTTTGATCTTTCGAGCTGGTTATTTAGTCTATGAATTGGTTCTCAAAAATGTGTTTTTGATTTTGTTACAGATCGAAGTCGAACCAGTATCCAAATACGTCACTGATTCAGATCGAAGGAGTGAACACTAAGGAGGAAGTGGATGGTACCGTGGGAAGCGAATGGCTTACATTTACAAAGCCAAAGTGAAGAAAAATGGGTCTCATTATCGTTGCATTTGGGGTAAAGTATCTAGGCCTCATGGTAATAGTGGCGTTGTTCGTGCTAAGTTCAAGTCTAATCTCCCTCCCAGATCCATGGTAATCAAACGAGCTGTGATCAGCTAAGTACTTATTAGATTTTCTTTGTGTTGGTTTTGTTTGCATTGATTTTGTTGTTGATTTTGTTTCCCTTTTGGTTGATCAGGGTGACAAAGTTAGAGTTTTTATGTATCCCAGCAACATTTGAGGTAATTTAAAGCTAGTGTTTTACTTTCCTGAGCATTTATAAGATTTAATTGCATTTTCCATATGCTGTGTAGCTGAAAATTCATTCTACTATGTTGGTATTGTGGTCAAGTATTGGCCATTGCTTCCTGTATGCAGATGATTGAATAAATTTTGAAATTTATCTTGGTTTTATTTATGAGTAATGCAGTGATGGTGTGACTTTTGGACTGGTTAGGGAAATTTGTTTGTTTAAATACAGTACTTTGTAGTTTGTAATATATGCATTATCTCCCTATTGGCATACCTTGTTTCTTAAGTTAGCTCATTGTGTGGCATGTGAATTATCGATAATTATTAACCATCTCATTAGCCGAATTCTAATCATTTCCCTGTTGGCATCCCTTGTTTCTCTAGCTTTTTGTGATTTCTTATTAGCTCCCATATTGATTTTTGGGGTTACGAGTATCATATTAAGATCCCCAACTCTGGAAAGATTTGAAAGAAGAAACTCAAAAGTGGTGAAAATTAGCAATGAATCCTAATGAAATGGATAGTTTACACTCTGAACTCTCTTGACAGATTAGTTTAATAACCTTTATACTTTCATGGATTTGTAACTTTGAATATCTTGTCTACGGGGGGATAAATATGTTTGGCATTTTATGGTATATGAACTTCCATTTATCCATCTATTTAATCACATATGTTGTCTTGCAGTGGGACGTTGTACGTGCTAGATAGGCATTGCAAGTGGATAGGATGAGTTGGGACTGAATTGCTGTTTAGAGTTAAATTTTATATCTGTGGTGTTCTTATGATTATCAATATTATTAAGTTCTAAATGTGGATTTTGGATCTTAAAAACATGAATGGCAATCCATTTTGAACTATTGCTACGGAGAATAGTGTTTAAATCATTATACCCTTCACTTGCTTCAACACTTTCGCAGCCTATATACATTTGTTTTCCTGTCATTTTCAGTTGTCTCCTTAATACATGGAGCTATGAGAATGAATTGTTCATCGAGCATTGAAATGCATCCGACAAAGTAGTCCTTGAAATAGTTTGCAGGCTCTTTAACACCCATGTTGAGCTTCAAATTCTTGGACGTGAATAACCTTTATTCACAAATTGTATAACACACTGTTACGTTATCAAAGTCTAGGTTAACATGATTCATGGATGAGATTGTTCAGTATATCTGCCGGTTATGATTCTAATTTTTTGAGCTCAGAAGATTACGTTGACACACTATTACAGGTTTAAGCCGCAGACATATCATTATAAAGTGATAAGTATCATAAAAGGTTTAACCCGTATTAAAATAATTTAATATAGTTAAAATTAATTAAAAGTTAATAATTAAATAAAACTTTTTCTCTCATAAATTAAATTTTTGTAACATTTTAATATGATCATAAGTTAATATTGTATTTAATTTTAAATTTGGATAAACTTATGTAAATTTATAGATAAAAGTTACTCGAATTATATCACTTTTGAATATAACATTATTTTTCTCATTTACACAGCTAGTTGAATTTTAATTTCAAGTCCTTTTACTTAGTGAATCACCATTATTACTACATTACTTCTTTATAATTGCCCAAACTACCAGCATTTTATAACATGACAGAAATAATCAACATGTAAGATTCTCACACATTTCACTATGTAGAAGAATGGTTTTTCATTCATATTATACTTCTAAAGATGTTTTTTACCCCTCTGGATGAGAGTATTCAAGCGTTGTATATAGAATACGTAGCCCTGCCCAGTTTTACATTCATTCTATAAAGAGTGAAAAGAATATGCATATGCGTCCTGCATTTACATGTAGATTTTCAAGTTTTACACAAAATGCACCACATAAATTGTAGTCTAGTGTTGATCTTCTTATACGTGCAGTTCACTAATATAGCGATATGATATTCACCGAAAGGCGAAAACCAACTGGATTAAACATATCAATGCAATCAACTTCAGCCACAAGAAGTCAGACTCAGAGTGAAACACATAGTAGTGTAGTACCATATAAATTGCAATATGATTCCCATTGTGGTCTTTCTTTAACTAACAGGACTCGGGTATAAAATTAAGACAAAATTAGCTACATTAACACACAGAAAGATGCAGGCAGTTCGGGTTTAAACCTCTTTGCGAAACATCATACTTACGAAGACAATAATAGTAATTCTCAAAATCACAAGCAAACTGAAAAAATATTCAAATTATTCATGTCTTAATCTAACAATTCAGTAGCCAAACTGATAATCCTAATTACTCAAACCCCAAAAGAACTTTCAACTCAAATTGATATTATTTAACAAAAGGCTCTCTTATTTTTTTTCAATATTAGATAAAGTTGAGAAGGGTAAAGCCCTTTCAAATTCCATTATTTTTCGATCTTTTCACATTATGAGCAACGACAACTCTACAAGCTTTAGCGTTTTCAACAGAGAAACCAATCTTATACACTTAAATCTAGAGTTTATCCTTCACCGCCGTGTAATCTCGAAAACAAGGGAAAGGAAAAAAGAGAAAAAGGAACCAGGATGCTAAAATCGCCACCGAGGGACATTGTGTGATTCCTGGGAGAGGAAATCACCGGCGGAGGTGGCACCTTGGAGCATCATCTGACGCTCTTTGGAGTCGAGATCGGAAGCTAATGCCGCTAAATCGAATTCGGAGAAGAAAGGTCCTTGTAACACCGTGTAGACGCAATGGACGGCGCACAGCTTCGACTCTTGTACCTCGTGATACAGTTGCTCGCTCCCTCCATCGGCCGAAACCGCTGAAGTTAAATTGAATAAATAATATTCCTAAATAAAACCCTTATTCGTTGAATTTTTCTTTTGGAATTTAAAGCTGAAGCAATGGATGCAGGAGAAGATGGCGAAAGAAAAGGAAAGAAAATAATATAATATAATTTATTACTGTTCTTTCAGTTAAGGGATTTGGCTTGCCTTATACTTTAGGGGAAACTCAGCACGTGTAAACGCTCGTTTATTTTCCCTTATGCGGCTTCCTTTTTGTCGTTTGAATTGAGTTTTGTGATTCGGTTTTTTTATTATAATATGATCTAATATATCTTTATATTTAACTGTTGAATATTAATAAGCGTGAAAATAAATAGAGAAATTTGATAATAATTTAGTACAGATCACTATATTGCACTCATATGAGATTCAAATGAATTTAGTGAACCAAATCTATCAACGGATAAGAGAAAGTCTTTTACCAGTAGAAGAAACTTAGAATTTTTTAAAACAAGGGTTAGCTTCACGACCACATCACAACCGGATTGCACTTCAAGTTACTCAAATTCATAAATTATGTCATTCGAAGTCTAATGTAAAGACTCTAAAGTTCAACTTCTGAGAATGTAATGATATTGAGAGATTTTCGGACCCAAAGATCCAATCACCATCTCTAGAATGAATCACATCTCCAATTGAGCTAAAACCAGAAGAAGAAGAAATTGAGGCATCATAGTTCAATAAATTCATCATAAGATAATATCATGTCATCATTGAGATAAAAATAAAAAGTCATTACATCAAGATAATATCATGTCATAATTCAGAGAAAAATACAAAGTTATTACGTCAATAATTCTGTTTATTTTTAATGATGGATAGTCAAAAGTTAAGTATAATTTAAAAAAATAATTGAGTGATTAAACAAAACCACATGAATGTAGGTTACTAATATACATTTACCCAAAAAAATAATAGTCAAGGAAGTCAACGTTCATTGATCTTCCGATTTATTCTTTAGTAACTCAGGTGTTAATTTTCAACGGCTGGAGTGGCTCTGGGTGTTCCCGCCGCAGTAGCCGCCATAGCTTCAAAGCTTGCATGGTTCTTCTGAAATCTTAAAATTCTAAAGATAATTCCCACCCAAAAGGCTCTCTCTCACATTATTAATATTTATTTGGGTAAACTATACGTTTAGTACCTAATTGTCAATTTTGTTTTGTTTAGTCACTTAGTTATTTATTGTTTCGAAATCATATCTAATATTATATTTTAGTTTCATTTTGGTCACCCACCGTTAAAAAATAACAATGTTGTGATGTGTCACTAAGATTTTGTCACATTATAGTTGAATTTTTTTAAATTCGCATCAATGATTTTATTACTTTTTTAACGAGGGTGACCAAAATGAAACAAAAACGTAATATTAGATATCCTTTTGAAACAAAAAATAATTGGATGATCAAAACGGAACAAAAGTCATAGTTGGATACAAAACATGTAATTTACCCTATTTGTTTCTTACGGTCTAGTGATTGCTTTGAACCATCCGTGAAAACCGCATCAACCTACAAATACTGTCACTAAAATAACTCCCAATTTGGTTCCACAATAAACTTGGCATAAGTATGAATTTACATTTCTGCATGCATATCATATCATGATCTTCCGGTGTTACAAGACAATAAGTACACAAGGCAATGACAATGTCAACTTTGCTTTATGGAATCAAAAAGATCCTTGTAAGAACGTTTCGGAGCATCAGTACGAGAAACAATCTCCACACTTTGAAAGACGATTCCGGATTCTCTAACGATTCAACAGCAACCTCTGCAACTTGATCTCTGGATATGCTCCCTTCATATAGCGTATCCTAAACAAACAAAGAATGAAAAGATGAAAAAGAAGTCGAAGACGACATCGAAATCTCGTGGAATATGCACCGTTTACCTCTGGTTCCATGACAACATTTCCGGTCGGCGGATCATTTCTCAACCCGCCAGGCCTTATGATTGTGTAGTTAATCCCTGATTTCCTGATGTACCGCTCAGCCTGAAGTTTAGCTACCAAGGTCAGTCCCAAAACATTGAGAAAGATATAAGCAGGATTGAAAAGCTGTCCCATTGCAGCCCCGTTGACCAATATTGAGCTGATATGAATGAATCGCTTCACGCCGAGTTTTCGACATGCTTCAACGAGGTTTATTGTGCCAAAGTTATCAACCTGCACAACATAATGAAACTTGCAAAATCAAGATTATTGAAGAATGGCAACACAGAATTTGCTGTTATGCGAGTTTTAACACTATCAAGCAATAAGAAGGAACATGGATTGAGGTACTAATTGGGACAATCAAATGGAAATACATAATGGAATCATAGCTGATCATTGACTTCATATCCATGTTCACAAAATCTGTTGAGGTAGGATGAAAGTGGTCAGTTTTTAGGTGCTTTGAGTGGCTGAAAAAGGGACGAAACCATTCAAAGGTTGCCAGAGTTAGACGTTGGAGTGCATCTAAAGACCTAACTACAGTGCTCCTTAAATGCATTCAACAGACTCAAGCTTAGAGAATCATCAGAAACCAAGCTTGATTACCTACAGAAGATAGTTATGTACTGGTTCCGGTTAGCTCAGTTAATCTAAACGGAAAATATTATTACAAATCGTAAGTAAAATCAGCTACTTACTCGGCTAATTCACCCCAGCAACTAGAGGCGTATACTTCAAATACATGAAGGAAATCATATGCAAAATGTATGCACAAATTTTATGAACAATCAACAAACAATATAATCGTTATGCAACTCCACTTTAAAGCTCAAATTCGGAACAGAAAAGTGAAAGAAAGCAGCAGAGACATGGATATGGATATATGTTAACTAGTTATTCTATCTCAGTGTAAGTATTGTATATGTGTGTGTGTTTGTATATATATATATCTAAGTTTTTTCTACATATTTGGAGTCTCATGTCCCGTATCATCCGTGATGAAAAATTGGCATATGTTCAATGGAACCTGACCTTCCATGGTGCAGTTAAGTCCCATCCTGGTCGAAATCCAGTGGCACATATTACAGCATCTGAATCATCACCAATTGCTTCTGCTAGCTTTGCTGAACCCTCAGTGACATCTGCTTGCACCTGCAAAGCCAGCCACTCTCAGTTATTTGTACCAAATAAACTCCAATAATCTACTTCAATTAAGGTATATATATACATATATATAATCTACTGTGATTAGAAGATAATATCTGTTTATAATCTTCTTAATAATTGATACCACACACAAGTCATGCAGATCAAACTCAGGACTTCAAAGGAGAACAACACTCTTTTAACTCCAAAGGACCCTCTCGACTAAGGTACATATAAGTGTTGGATCGGTGTCCAGCATTTCCATGTATTTCGAAAATCTCAATGAATCATATCATCGAGTACGTGTTAGGCACGAGTTTTTTGTTTCTCTCAAGTGACAAAGATCATGCAAGAATAACACTCTTTGATTCTCAGTAAATTTTCTTTTCTTTATTGGATAAACAAAAACCTGCCATTTATCACACACAAAAAGGAAAAACTTTGATGACCAAGACAATGAACTAACAATTTCAAGAGATGGGTTATGGTTTGGAAGCAAAGTTGTAGCCTTTTCCAAATGGCGAACCCCTGCTTTGACTGAAAACCCCTTTGAAAGTAGCTGTTCACACCCCTTTTACCAGTATTTCCAGTTGCTCCAGCCACAATATTTTCTTCTCTGCATTCAAGTTCGGTTCTTGCTTTCAGAAACTTCCTCTGTTATTTCACTTCCCCATCTAACAAGCCATAAAAGAAAATTCAAGAACAAATTTTTTAAATAAGGAAAGGAAGCTTGTTAAGAGTGATGGTTTACCTTAAGAGAAGTTAGAGGTCTGGTTCCAGTGGTGATGAAGGGAAAGAAATGGAAAAAGACTAAAGAGATAAGGTAATGGCGGAGATGAGGAAATGGAGCGTTGCTGATTTGGTTGAAGTGAAAATGAAAGAGAAATGGCGACTGGTGATGGGGCCACCTTTGCCACACAAGTTTCTTTTCTCCTCACTGTTTGCTCAGATGAAGGAATGTTACAGTTCCGCCATCTGGCAAGTTCTCGTTTGATTCTTAATTTTATGGGTAAACTACACATTTAATACTCTAACTATCACTTTATTCTATCATAAATGTATTAAATCAAGCTTAGAAGTGAAAGAGTCTAACAATAATAGAAACAATAATGAAGTTAGTAGGTTTGACAACAACATCCTAGGATGTCGATGTTGGTTGAGAGAAAATAAAGCAAACGAACAATCGTGTTATAAAGATAAATAAAAAAGAAGCGTTTTAAGAATATGTGAAAAAAATAAATTAAAACTATAACTTCAAATAAAAAATATTAAAAATATTAAAAATCCTATAAAATTTCAATGTCTAAATCAAAGACAATTACGTATAAATACATTTATAACCATTATTTTCAGATGTATCAACGATAATAATACTAATAGAATTAATGTTTAATTAACAAATTCATTGATATATATGACAAAGTATACGTTTAATATTTAAATTATCAGCTTTGTTTCGTTTTAGTATTTAAATTTTTATTTATTTCAAAATCGTACATGAAGTTTACTTTTTGTTTCATTTTAATATTCCGTTAAAAACTTAGCAGCATTGTTATAGCATGACACTTCTTTATGGGTAAATTACATCATTCACCACTCAACTATCTTCTCACTCCTATTTTGGTCATTGAAGTTTTTTAAATTACTTAACTTCAATTGCTCCTAATTTAATCACTCTAGCTTTTAAATTTAAATTTAATTATAAATTAATAAAAAATAAAATATCATGTCTCAAAAATTATTAATAAATTAGAGTGATTAAACTTAAACAATTTGAAAGTTGAGCAGTTAAATTAAATTTTTTAAATTTTAGCGACTAAAATAGGAGTGAGAAGATAATAATGTTATGAATAATATAACTTATCCATAAAAAAAGTGTCACGTGCAACAATTTCATTAAGTTTTTAATAGGTACTAAAATGAAACAAAAAAGTAAACGTTAGATATTGTTTGAAACAAATGAAAGTTTAGGTACTAAAATAAAATAAAATTAATAATTTGGATACTAAATGTGTAGTTTACCCATTTTAAGGATAAATTACACATTTAACAATCTAACTATCACTTTTGTTCTATTTTGATCACTAAATTATTTTTTTTGAAATTATACCTAATATTATATTTTAGTTTCATTTGGCCACTCACGGTTAAAATATTAAAGGATATATTGATTGATGTGTCATTAATGTCATGACATCATTAAAAAAAGTTAAAAAATGTCACATCAATAATTTTATTTATTTTATATTTTACTCTGCTAATGTACCGAAATACCCTCGCTTTGTTTTGCTTTTTATAATCGACCATAAATATCTTGATTTTATTGGGAGATAATAGGTATGGGAGGTGCGACTATGGAAAGCAGGGGACTCGAATCGAAGCTCGGAGAGCAATAACGGATCCTTGGTGTCATCGTCGAGGGTTACGCTTATGTGCAACTTACCGGTGCCCGAGCATGCTAATGATGCCGGAGAAAACCTCAAGAAGTATGCCAAACTGTGAGTATTGTACATTTCCATTGCTTAAATAAAATTACAAATCTTACTTGCACATGTAAAAAAGAATATGATATAGTATATGTTTAGAAAGGATCATTTAAATCAAAAACCAATCAGTATTATATGATATTATAAATAATTATATTAAATTTATACAAAAATTAGAACAAATATTTGATTCGATTCATATTTTATAAGTTCAACTTGAAAAAATTAAATAATAAAATTTGAAGGATAAAATGATATTCATAAATTCAACGATCAATTCATGTTACAACAAAGCACTTAACTAGTTGGCAATTAACAAAACAAAGCAAGATGATACAAGAATCAATTCAATTATTTTTGATTAGGTACTAACATGCAATTGCTTTAGTTTATTGTTTGTTTTCTTTAGTTTTTTTAGGATAAATTACATTGTTCCTTACTGTACTTTACTATTATTATTTTGCTCACTGCACTTTTAATTTTTCTAATTTGCTCAGTAAACTTTACATATTGAATTATTTTGCTAACTCTGTCGTTAATTGTTTAATGGTGTTATGACATGGCACAAGAAATGATGCCGGCCACCACACCATTTTCATTCCGGCCACCGTCCATAGTCGTTGATGGTGGTTGTTCAATCTCAAATTTCATGGGTCGGTTCATCTCGACCCCTTGAGTTCGAATCTGGTGGTTATTTCATCGGAAAATATCCCAAATTCCCTGAATATGGATTGAAACTTTTCGGCTTACTCACTTTCAATCTCAAAATTGTGGACTTTGGAGCAAGTTTCGACAAAATAGAGGTCAGATTCGGACTCACGGTGTTGAGGTTAAGCGACCAATAAAATTTGAGACCGAACGACTACCATCTGCGGTGGAAGACGATGGCCGACAGTGGCATCCTCAAGTCTTTTTGTTAACGATGTTAGAGAGATAATGTTGAAAACATTTTTGATGTCTCAATATAACAAATTAAGTTAAACGAATTTTAAGATTTTACAAATGATTTTCTAAGTATATTCGATTTAATTACTCGAATATCAAAATATTACTCCAAGTCTTTCAAGATCAATTTCAAACCTTACTAAATGTGTAAAATTGTGTTTTATACTTAATATATTTTTGAAACAATTTTCACAAAGTATTTTGAACCAAAATCAAGCCTAAAATCAATTTTCAAAGTGATGCACCGATTCATGCATCGATGCACCATGGAATTAATTGAACATCGAATGCATTTTATGCATCGAGGCACATACCATGCATCGATGCACTCAGTGTTTTATGAAAACATCGAATGCATTTGATGCATCGATGCACAAGCCATGCATCGATGCACTATGGCTATTTTGAAACATCGAATGCACTTCATGCATCGTTGCACTCTTAGTGCACCGATGCACTAAGGGCCCAACGGTCAAAATATTTAAATTTTACACTTGATGCACCGATGCACCATGGGTATGCATCGATGCACAGACGCTCCCAACTGATTTTATTAATTGTTTTCACACTTAAACGGCTCTATTGACTCCACTAACAATCCCCAACGTTCAGAATCATTTGAATGAGTATTTAAACAAGTTTAGAAGCCATTGATCAATAACAAGAAAGTAGAAATCATTGAGAAACAAGAGAGAAAGCATCAAACATCAAGTTTGTGCAATTCAAGCCAAATTTTCCTTTCAATATTCATTTTGCTTTTAAGAACACATTTTGTGCTCATTTGTAATCATCTTTTGAGTGTTCTTATCTTGTTCTAGAATTGTGCAAACATATAGCCTTGTGAGGCTTTCCTTGTAAGTTTGCAAATTTGTGAATTTCTCTTTGAAAAAGAGTGTGCTCAAGAATTGGGGTATAATTTTTGAAGGAGTTGTAAGGTTACTATTTGTCATCAAAAGAAAGAACAAATTAGTGAATTTGTTGGAAAATCCTTAGTGTGGATAGCTAAGGTAGTGGACGTAGACTTTGATTGAGAAAGTCGAACCACTTTAAATCGCTACGCAATTACTTTCAATTTTCTGTAAAAGTTTCCACTAAAATTTTAATTGCCAATTCACCCCCTCTTGGCTGATTCTGTCGATCGATTAACTCAACAGATAACAAGGGAGTGAGCAAAATGATTCAATGTGTAAAGTTTAGTGAATAAATTAAAAAAATTAAAAATAATGAGTAAAATAGTAAAGAGAATAAAGTACAATGAAAAACGATGTAATTTAATCTTTTTTAACGCATTCATGTTAGTGGTGGCCATCCTGAAGTGTTCTTTTTTGGGTGCTTGGATTGGAGATTACTGTAATATATTTAAAAAAAAGTAAATATATAAATGGTATCCCGATTATAGAATAATATTTTATTAAGTCGTTAGAATATTAAAAGTTATAAAATATCTTTTAATTATAAGACATTATTTTTATTAAATATCTTGATAAGTAAAAGTTATAAAATAATTATACGACTATTTTTATGTTCTAAATTCATCATTTTTCATTAAAAAATTAAAGACGGTTAGAGTTAATCATTAATCTACTCATTGGGTATGATAAAAATCTTATTTCAAATATTTTCTAGTTGTATTTTGTTGATTAAATCTCTGTTTACATTATATTATCGAGTCAATTCTTGAAATATTATATCGTCGAGTTAGTGTTTGAAAGCAACGACGATGCCAATATCATTAAAATATAATTTTATATTATATTTCAGTAAGTAGGTTGAGGTAACAAATTAGACAACCGTCAATTTTTTAAAGAAAAAAAACGAGTTAGAAACATATGAATAGTCAAGTGACCATTTGTAACTTTTAATAGTCAGAGACTCAATAAAATAACACCCTCTAGTTGAAAGATCATTTTGTAACTTTTAATAATCGAATGATAATAAAACAACATTCTATAATCGGGATCATTTGTATACTTTATCTCATTTTTAAAATATTTTAGTTAAATGTCTTATCATAAAAAATAATATAAACATAGCGGATATAAAATATTTTTTGATGGATTTATAAAAAGCCTTTTGTTTAGCTTTTTTTTCTTTTCTTATTGAAAGTTAAATCATCATAAATATAAGTTTCTTTTGAATTTATAGAGAAAATTTTAAATGATTGATTGTCGTACGATTGCATTAATCAGACGACTTTATAGCATTTTATCACATTACAATATTTAATAATTATTTTAACATTAATTTATTAGTCTATTTATTCTTTTAAGATGCGTTTAATTCACGGAATGTAAGATTACCAGTGGGAATAAAAGATTATCAGGGAATAGGATTACTGAGAATGTTGTATTTTGTGTTTAGTTGGTTTATTAGGAATGTAAGATTACCACGTTTGGTTAAATTAATAAAAGATTATTAGAATGTATATTTAACCAAATTATCATTATTATATATTTGTTTTTTTAAAGTTAGAAAGTATTTACATATTTTCTTTAAAAAATTTAAATTCATAAAATTTATATAATTTTTTTTACAAAATTAAAAATATAAAAAAAATTTAATGAAAGGGTAAAAATTTATTTTAATACCTGAACTTCATACAAAATTTTAATTATAGATTTTTTTGTAAATCTAAAATAGTTTAAGGATAAATTTGTAATTTAACTTTCGTAGAATTTTTATTATTCAATGATAGAAGAATGATATTTTTGAAAGAAAAAAAATTAAGGGCATTTTAGTCCACAATGTCGATAATCCAACAATACTTAGGGAAAAGGGTAATAAAATGCCTGGTAATATACCCCAAAAATCACTATTGATAATAAAATATTACTGGTAATGAGATTCCTGGCCAACCAAACGGGGGAATGTGGATTCCTTTCCCATGAGAATCCCACATTCCCCAAACCAAACAACCCCTTAGTGTTAATATCTCGTTTTACAAAACTTAATATACTTACTTGGAATTCTTAAATCTATAAACTTTGCTAAATTCGATTTATTTTTAATTTCATAAATTCGAATTAACTCAAAAAAATTAAAATTCGAATCAAATTATTTTTAAAAATAAATAACTTAAAACTTTTAATAATTAATATATTAATTTTTAAGTTTAAGTCTAGTCTTTCAACCCTACATAATTAATTTCATAACATCATAAATCAGGGGCGTGGCTGAGGGTGTGCAGGGTGGATGACCGCTCAGAGCCCCAAAAAATAGGGGTCTCGAAATCGAATATATCTATCAGTTGTTGCCATTAATAAGCATAAAAATAGGGGTCTCGAAATCGAGTATATCTATCAATTGTTGTCATTAAGAAGCATAAAAATAGAGACCCCAAAATCGAGTATATGTATTTGTTGTTGCCATTAAGAAGCATAAAAATAGGGCCCCCGAAATCGAATATATCTAAAAAATAAGGGCTCCTTTATAAGAATTTGCACAAGACCCCCCCGACAACCTAGCCACGACCCTGTCATAAATATTTATAATTAATTTCAAACTGAAACTCAAATAATTCAACTCGACTAGAAAATTTTAAATAAATTTTGGATTATAAAACAAAACTCGTCAATTAAGCTAACTCAAAATTTTTAATTCAACTCGACCAAATACTCACCTTTAAGTCGAATAACTTAGAGTGTTGGTTACTGGTTCTGCTAACGTTATAAAGGGATGGGATTTTACTGAATATGGGTTTCTTCGGGGACTTAAATTGCGTTTTCAGTTGCGTTGTATTTATCATGATCGGACATAACAAGTGCTATTACGATGATTGCGATCATACAATAATTGTATCGAATAACACCGCTACCACTATTTAAATGCCTGGGTTTCTTTATGTTTTCTTTTAATTTTTCTTGTAGCAGACGGTGATATAAGTAGTTCAAGCGTTGTATAAAGAAAAATGAGAATGATATTGGATTCAAAAGCATTAAAGGAGAAATAAACATTAACAATGTCAACATTCTTACAATAACGTCTAGACTTCACTGGTAACTGTTACAGTAAAAACCATAAAAGCTTAAGCGCAGATACTTCCCTGGAGCACAATTAGAAGTAGATGCATCATGCATGTGCGTATATATGTATACATGAGATATCATGAATACGATTGCATCAAAAGTGATACGATTGCATCAAAAGTGATAACATATGCTACATATTCCAAATTCCGAATTCGCTGCAATGTGCTACAATTCTCCGGATTCACATCACCTCTACCCTGCGTTATTCTACTGGACACAGTCTCCCTCCACCTGTATATAAATACATACATATGCATATATACATATGTATGATGTATGCATGCATATATATGTATGTTTCGACAACTAGTATTTCGTTCTGCAGAGGACAAAATGATAAAAACAAGTACCAATAAATGAAATCTATGTACTAGCCACGCGACTCATGCCGACGATATTCCTGCCAAGAATTCTTTCGATCCGACCAGGTGTCCCGGAATGCACTGCCTAATCTCTTCAAAAGCAAACAATGTTTCCGAATCGAGATCTCCGGCAAACTGTTCACAAATTGCAGGAGCTATATGAGGAACATTTTCGTGAGCTTAAGCAAGTTACAAGTTTTAGTAAACATAAGGATAAGCGGGAACTAAAATAATACATGAGTTTATAAGGAAGAGAGCCAACTCAAGGGTTACCTGGTGAGTCCTATTTGCGAAATGCATGCCTTGAAGTAGCAGTGCCTCTTGTGCAGATTCCTTGTCCAAACTGCGTACCGTTTGAAGCTCAGTTCCTACTCTCTTTATGTACATTGTGACCAGCTTCATCGAAGCCTGCTTTATCTGCAAAATTACAAGGCTTATTTGTGACATGGTGAAAGAGGAAGAGCAGTTCGATGTGAAGCCTGCTATGTATTGTAAGCTTACTTTATACACCATTCCTGAATCAAGCATCCAATTGACCGGAATCTTACACTCCTGGTAAGAATGCATCGCTGAATTTCTCAGCTTGATAAGCCTCTGTATGCTCTTTTCCGACCTAGCATGATTACATGGGTGACTAAACCATTCAGTTTCCTGACTAAATCCCGAATAGGTGAGAATTCAGACTATAAACTAGAGTGCAGTTCATGCAAGCCTTACTTGTCCAGTAGCCCAGCCATCCTCTTCAAGGCAATTCCACACGGAGTGTTAGCGTCATCCTCATAGGAAGAAATGTCTGTTTCCAATAATTTTAGATCACGATATTCAATAGCAGCTTCTCGCATGGCATCAGCTTTTCTCTCTGGCCACTTGAAATGCTTTAACACGGCACGCTCATCAGCCTGTAGAAACAGGATACAGGCAAGGCAAATAATTCAAATGTCCATCACCAATATCCTACAGCTGCCTCATTAGCTGATACCTTTTCTTAAACTTCTTAAAATCATGGAGAAAATTTCCATCATCAAAAAAAGAAATATCTTCTAATTCAATAAACTAGTTTCTGTTTGCAGATTCTTTGATGATTATGAATATATAGTAGGCACGTGACTCGAGAATTGTTGAGACCAGTTATGATTAAGATCAATATCAAAGCAAATAACATAGAGAGCTTGGATACTTTACCAAGGATGAAAGTTCTTTGTCAAGCCAATCTACAAATTTCACAACATCTTCTATATCTGTATAGGCTGCAGCCAACACTCGGTTGATGAGGCTGTTGATGAATTCTCCTTTTGTTTCGACATCAGCTTTTATCTAGAAAAAGAGTCATCAATTTTTAACAGCCAAATCTTCAAAGACGACCAACGGAAACAAACAAACCAGTTCTATATCTCTAACTCAAAATAGCATACGCTTACAGCTAGCAGGTGAGCTGATCGATTCTGAATTTCACCAACTATGCACACTAACAACGGTTGGTTTTTTCTGATTCCATGCTGCTACTGCTACTGCTGGGGGATCCTTCTTTTCTTTCCTTGTCAACAAGTCCACTATAAGGGAAGGAGCCTTTGGAGTGGTGACTCCTATAGCAGGGAAACGAGGTGGTGCAGGAGGCGGTGGCAATGGTGGAGGCGGAGGCGGTGGCGGAGAGTGAATTATTGGTGAACTTGCCTGTGCTCCGGCATCTTTTGGAGTCAAACAAGCACTTGCCCTTAATGGCGATTTGACTGTTCTTGTCTCCCTTACAACTTTCGAGTGTTCCAATTTGTTGGCAATGAGTTTATGTATGTCCTTGAATTTTGGGCTCTGGAACTCTCCATTTGACTCCCTCTTCTTTCAATAAATGATTAAATGAAGTTGTCAGAAATCTTATATTTTCAATAACAAAAACTCAAAAAGACTGGAATTTTCTGATTAATAACTCGAAACAAGTTTGAAACTTAAAAGAAATTTGTTTCAAAATGTTGAGTCTTCATCATAATCATACTATTTATCAAAAGCAAAAAAGCCAATCTTGAGTTCATATGAAAATTACAGTACATATTAAGGATCTAACCTGCAGCTGCACCTGGTCAGGGTGAGGGCTTGAAAGAGCTGCTATCTTGGCCTCAGCAGCAGCAAGATCCTCTTTGAGTTTTCTATTAAGAAACTCCAGCTCCATATTCAAGCTCCTTGCCCCATCCAACTCAGCTCTCAAACCCATCATCTGAGCGTGCAAATCTTTGACCAAACCCTCACTGCAACTCAGTTTCTCTTAGTTCATGAACACCATTATTCTCTGGTGACCTTGTGTTTTCTTTAACAACATTGGAACGCCTAGGCCTTCCAAATTGTTCCACAACTCTACCCTTTTTATAACATCCCCCCACTTCCCCAGATTTAGGCTTGTTGTTCATCATCAAGCTCTTCTTGGTGTTCTCGGTGCTGTCAGGGGGCACACTTTTGGGCCTTGCCGACTGGTCTTTAACTCTAAAGCTCGACATGGGAAATGGGTGTAATAAGCTTGCAATGTTCTGGTTTTAGACTTGCTTTGGGGCATCAAAATTTCAACTTCAATGGTCTTTCCTGCATTTTGCTTGATTTTGAAGAAAACCAAGTGCCTGTGTAACTGGAAATGCAAGAAAGAGTTGTAGACTGCTCGTACAAGTTTTGTAAAAGGCTAACAGATAACGTGATCATTATCTCGTTTGTGTTTTATGGGAGACCCGTGGGGAGGAGGAGTGTCAACATCTCATCATCTAACTGTCCCACCGGGCAGATTTTAATGGCTGCGGACAAAAGAACAAACATTTCATTTGGTTTTCTTTTCATTATATCCTGCCTGTACATCATATTTTGACAGGTGTGGGATAAGAAACCGTCGTGGCTGGCCAGGTGGAGGAGCTTTCCAACCAACCAACCCACCCAAAAACTATCATTTACTTTTCTTTTATAGCTATCCATATTTAATTTATAAATCTAAATCGGATAATATAAAACCCTAGTATTAACTCGTGTCCCACTGTAAAAATTCAATATGGGGCGCCTCTCCTCTTTAACCATTATAATTATACTCCATGCAATTACAATCACAGAAGTATAATGATTAGTTTCGATGGGAAAAACTCGTTTGCTTAATTACGCCTCAGCCAAAGGCTTTTGACATCATCATGCACCCAACAGAAATTAATCTATATGCAACAGTAATAATCTATCATCTCATTTATATCCATTAATGTGTTTTCCTTTTCCAACTGTATGCAGCCATTTCGTTCATTTATTACTGATGATAACAAAATTCCATGCTCCTGGTATTGATTCATTGATACATACCTTTCCTAGCAAGTAATGAGAGAGAGAGAGAGAGAGAGAGAGAATGAAAATTGGAAAGGCTGGACAGTGACTAAATTACAATCTGATGGTGATATATACGCTTGAAATATGGCATTTTGTGGTACACTGAATTGATGTATGTATGTTTGCTTAGACCCTAATCATACTCAAATCTAGATTTCGGTTCAAGTTGTCTCATCACAATCAATCAACCAATGCAAACGATTGGTTCAAAGTTACGTTAGTGCAAAAACCTCTTCATTAGCCCTCTTCTAGGGGTTGGTTGGTGCAACTATGCCCGTAAATAAGACGAGACAGATCGCGAGCTACTCGAGATCGACTCGGTTAAAGTTCGATCAACACTCAAATCGAATGAACTCGACTCAAATTCTTAACGAACTACTTAATATTCGACTCGAAAAGCTCGCGAGCTACTTGAAAAAATGTTATATTATAATTTTAGACTTTTTAAAATTACATTATTAAAAATATATTAAAAATACATTATTGATAATTATAAAATTTTAAAAAAATATTTTTAAATGTAATATAAGAATTTTGTAGGTTCAAATTCGAGTTTGAGTTCGAGCTTGAATCGAGCTCAAGTCTTGAGCTTCAATCGAGCTCCTGATTTTTTTTTTTAGTTCGAGCTGAGCTAGATAATTTTTAGCTCGCGAGTCTTCGAGTCGAATTGAGCCTAATTTTAAACTTTTCGAATTCAAGCCGTAGGTGCAACTTCCCTTCAAATTATAATGTCTTTTTGTTTAGTCTTACATACATTTGCATCCCTTGTCAACACCTAATAGGCCTGGTAAAGATAACAAACCAACCCAAAACACAAAGCCCTTTCAGCGTGAACCAATTTGCCATGATTTGAGATAATGTATTTCTACAAATTACAAATATACGTGACTATGAACCCATCAAACGAATAAATGGTAAAAGGGAATATTGTTCTCCCTTGAGGTCTTAGGTTCAACAGCTGCATTTACAGGGTGTATATGCGTTGTCAATGACTAAAAAGATTCTGAACAGATACTACCATATAGTCACCTCTCAAACTATTCAATATATATATATATATATATTGACACATGACTACATGTTTATTCATGAAATTAGTAGGAGATTACCAGTTCAGACAACATGGTAACCATGATCATATGGGTTTCAAGTATGATTGAAACAGTCTAAGCTTCTTGCTCAGCTAATCCATTTGTTGTTCTAAAGTACATGATTATCATTTATTTAGTTATTCTAAAGTACACTTATCTACGAAAACATCATTATCATCACCCCGGAGAAGACGACTCCGAATTTCACTCCTCGTTTGTCAAAATCCCATTCTGTTCTGGACAGTAATGTAAGTATGAATCGTGAGCAAGTGTCTGCAATAACAATCGCAAATAACATCACCTCAATGTCAGTTCCAACGAAATTCATTCCCCATATTATATTTACCTATCATTTAACACTTTGCATTACCTGCTCTTGTGACCGGAAATACATGAAAGGTGTATAGATCAGAAAATTCGATACCCTAGATGTATATATATCAGCATACCTGCAAATTATGAATTCATTAACATATAACACTGTCCAACCAATCACTTCTCAACTTTCTATTTCAGATAAATCTATGTCAAGACAAGGCCATGACCACTTACTTCTCTATTTGCCGCATCAAATGGCTTTTGTCCCACAGACCCGCACGTGAAAGAAAGCCCCACCTAAACCAAAACATTTCACACTATCTCAATTGCATGTTTCTATGGTTTCCATGCAGACCCCCCACAATGAAAGATTATATCTGATCACAATCTTTTAACCAGTCGGCTTCACAGTATGAGTATTTGTACATTCAACATTACCTCATTTAGTAATATTCTAATAAGCTCAATATAATAATCTCAAAAGATGTAAGTTTTCTGCCCTCGTTTTACCTTTTATTAAACAGCTCTCCATCGGCTTCTAGCAATGGAGCAATCTTCTCATCAAGTCTTTGCATGACAATAAGAAGCTTCTGCATGCTCTCTGTCAGTTCCCGGTCATCCATGTTAGTTGCAGCAAGTGTCTAAAACCATGACGAGAATTTTGTTATTTCACCAACAGAATAAACACCTTTTCTGTGAATATATGCTTTTTTACGATCCAAGAGTTTGGTTGCAAGATAAGCATAAGCCAAATATGAGATTTCAGAATAAATAAAAGGAATTTATACTGCAAGAAACCAGAGACAGTGTGAATGCTGTTGTCCCTTAGGGAGATTATCAGAAAACAGGTATAAATCCATATGATTTGCAAAATTTTAAAACGTCACTTTATAGTGATGAGGCTGCAGTATGAAGAAAAAAAAGGCATTATAATAAAATGTTTCACTAAGCAAATTATACTAAGCAGTGACCACATTGTAGCATGAAGAAGAAGCAGGAATCTAAAATCCAAGGAATTTCAAGGGGCATCATGTAATAGGATAAAGTCACCTGAGCCGGACGTCCTTTGGATCGACGTTGCAGAGCCAGTCGTAGTTGGTTAAAGAGATCTCCTAAAACCTCCTTTTGATTTATAAGCTCTATCACAGCTCCACGATGACTCCGGCTTTGTATTAAAGCATTATACTGTGAAACAAGGAATTTCAAGGGCATCATGTAATAGGATAAAGTCACCTGAGCCGGACGTCCTTTGGATCGACGTTGCAGAGCCAGTCGTAGTTGGTTAAAGAGATCTCCTAAAACCTCCTTTTGATTTATAAGCTCTATCACAGCTCCACGATGACTCCGGCTTTGTATTAAAGCATTATACTGTGAAACACACGAAATAAAGACCTATCGGCACTCAGCAGTTGAGGATTTAAAAGAATGCATTACCACTTAGTTTATTCGTCAAAATTTACTGATCTCAAAATGAATCTTATTTTCAACAATGGTTCAGTAATTACTACTACTCAAGTTCAACGGTAAACCCTTACTTCACTGTATAGTTCTGATTAAATTCATCCTCAATGATTACTAGCAATCATTAAAAAAATATTGGCACAAGATAGATATCACCGTAAAGGAACCTTTTCATACTCGTCCTCCAATTCTCGACAGACCAATGCTGTTCGCCATCGCAAATGGACTTTGATTGACTTACATCAGTGTAAATATGATCGCCGACATAAAGAATCTCATCTCATGGATATTTAGGGAATTCTCAACCATCTGAGCACTTCCTCCAGAGTACAAGCCTCCTGCAGACAAAAAAAAAAGATGAATAAATAAGAATGCAAAATCATGAGCAAACTATGATTTTTTTTGGTAGACACTGCAAAACAGACAAAAAAAATTCTATGATTAAATCATTGGTTCAGGGTGCCAAAAAGTGCACTCTAATCAAAAGCTAAAAAACTAAATGTCATATGGAGTAATTTTCAGCATCCTCAAGTCCTGATTGGGAAGATATTTAGCACAATATGATGAATTATTTGGTTAAATTTTTACCTATGGAAAATGGTGTAGTTACAGAGGTAACACATCTTTCAAATACCCAATCATATAGCCACTCATAGTTTTTTCCCTCTCACCTCAAAATTCCACCCGTATGCTGGCATCAATGACAACCAAGAAACAGGATCAAAACAGCTAAGTAAATGGTTTATCTTTCTCTCTCAGTTTTAATGTTCCATCGCAAGGTATAAATAAGATCAAAACACAAGGTACAGATTTATCTTTCTCTCTCAGTTTTAATGTTCCATTGCAAGGTATAAATAAGATCAAAACATAAGGTACAGATATAGATCACCTGTGCAAGCCTTGAAGCATGGACGCATAAACCCTCACCAGTCACTACCTCATATAATGGGTGACATTTGAAAGAATTCTGGCTTCCTTGCTGAGACTATCACCTATACACATTCAGAACAGCAAGAAAACACGTGCATCAACATGTCTGAATGCCATCAAATCAACATTAACATTTCCTCTTTAGAGCAATTTCATACCTACAAGAAAACTAATTGCAAATGTTGTGCAAGGAGAAGATTATACCAAAGCTATTGTATTCTCGTTGTGAGATCACATATTATCCATTTTCTTAATATGATTTGAAGAAACAAATTTAAAAACAGTGTTTTGCTAAAAATGACAAACAAAGGAAGCCAACCGGACCTGACTCACTGGTAAGACGGAGGCCCAACCATTAGGTCCAAGTTAAAGTCATCCTAGAATGTATTTGCTGAAATATTGTTTTGGATTTCTCAATATATGTTGGTTTGTTTCATTAATTGGTTTTCTCCTAATGAAGAACTTGTTTGTTTGATAATATTCTCAATGAGAAATACAGAGAATGTAGCAACACCTACCATTTCAAAAAGATCTCGCCAACCCATGTCATTGGGCAAGAATCTGTTAAAAGAATGCTGCATCATTTTGTCTGTGTACTGGTAATCTGAATTGTAATAAGCAGCAACTTCTTACCAGCCTGATGCGTTAAATGTACACATAAATAATAAATATAATAAATTAAAATGTTGAACCAGATGAGAAGGTCAAACTGTAAAAGAAATACCTCCTTTGATCCAAAAGTGCTAAAGGTAGCTCTGGATCTGGCTCCACAAATAATCAGGTTTGGACATTATCTCACTCTGCATAATGTGACCCATCAGCACGAACTCGAAAATCACAACACTTAACAGTCAAACTTTCCTGGTTATATTTACCTTAAGTTGACCTTCCACATGTGCCCTGAATAAAGCCTTTCCAACAGCCTTAAAACCAAGCAAAGAGTCGCAAAATAAGCACCTATTCATCTGAGAGCCATATTAAATACACATATGCAGCAATAATATACCTTGTAAAGTCCTTTATAGTCCAGTGGACCAAGATCTGCAGGATCGTTCCATCATCCAATCTGTCCACCATCTAAAACCATATAACAAAGAAATTATCTCCACAATGTATCACAAGACTATGAAATAAGGCTCAAAATATTTACACTATAACTGTCTAGTTGTGTAAATTCTTAGCAACAATGCAAGTCGGACCAAAGGGATACTAATGTGGCAATTGAAGATTTGTATATCTGCAGATTACAAGATCATACAAGCACCACGCAAGTGCCAATGTAGACACATAGACACAAACTTATTAAGTACACCAGGAACATGAAGTCATAATATTGCAGCAGGTATGTCATAATTGCCAATTACATCAAGAAGGAAAGGAACTCAGATGTTAAAATTTCACAATGAAGTGCAGGCTACCTAAAATCATTTTCTAAGGAAAACTAGAGAGTTGTTTGTAGCTTAAACGGGAAGAAAGTACCTGCATGAATGCAACAGCTTCTGAAACAGAAAATAACGTATTAAGAAACTCCCATTGACTCTCCTTCCGCAGGTCTACCAGTTCTCTCCCATAAATCTCGCTTCCAAGCATAGAAAGTTAAGCGCCACTATAGAAAATATGCCGCAAATAATGCAAGGGAACATGAAATACTGAGAAGACACAACTAAGAAATCGAATAGATTTGACAATAGAGCCATCATTAGAATAAAAAAATGTAATGCACACACAAGTCAGTATGTGAAAGCACAGCAGTGATATCAAGGCAAATTGACCTAGTACCATTCATCTAGATCATATGTTCCCTAAAAGATGGTTTGTACACTCCAAATTGTAGCCAAGCATTACGGAGCCCACATAATAGTTACCAATAACTAAAGTTACTGCCCAAATTCATACCTAACAGCTTGAGTAGATAGCATTTTAGTGCCATGCATGGCCTTTTCACATAGCCAAACCGGTCGGCGCTTAACCAAATTGCCTTTTTTTGTCAATAACAAGACCCTAATTACCTACAGAAATCAGGGGAAAAGCATGTGGCCATGAAATTATAAGAAAACAATACAATATGAAGCCATAAGTATGCTGACTCAGAAAATAAGACATTACCAAATCAGGGTCAAAGGCAAGTCCCTCAACCGGGTAACCCATATTCTTTAAATTCTCCATGCAGTAATCATAAGCCCGTCCTTCCCAAGCCTGCAAAGGAATCAATGCACATCATAAAATCTAAAGTAACCACATAGAGAGATGAATCCATTTATGTTGATGAAAGCTGCGACTGAATTGAGAGTGATTTCCGATCATACAGAATGTCAACCGATATTCACCTTCACATTATAGTGTATTAAAGTGTAGTCCATGTCATCCTATTGCGCTTATTGACCTAAGATTCAGAGTCCGGCTACAAAATATACCACGAGGAGAAAGCCTTGCCGCAGAAGGACTCTGCAGATCAAAAATTACACTGGTGATATCGAGAAAAAAGAAACAGCATACCGGCTTATGCAACAAATTCAACCAATTTCTAGCAGCTAAGAAAGAAATGGTGCCACATGCAATGCAATGATTGAAAGTAACAATACTAGATACTCTATGTCAAAGTATAATTAAGATGATATGAGGCATAAGAAACCAAAAGTTCAATAAGATGTTAAGCGAAATGAGAAGGAAGGGTTTACAGCACCGAGATACCCAAGTCTCTGAGTAAACCCCCAGCCTCCTCTGTCTCCAATCTAGCTATATGTTCAATTGGACCTTCTAAAGTGTCCTGGCCATCAAGCCCTACATTGGTAAAAAAGCAAAACCCATAAAGATACAGTATAAATTATGATCATCATTGTTTAAAGTAGAGAAAGAAAACATTTGAAAGATACCATTCAATATATAAACACGATACATTTAAAGAAACCAAAAGGGAGGTAAAAGAAGGCCAAAAAGAATACCGAAAGTCTCGAGATGTTGCAGATTGAGATTTAAATCGCCTTTGGTGCTTTGTCCCAGATAATCAACGTCACATGTGCTGGAAGAAGTGAGGGAGAAAACATCCTCCCCTACACTGGTGTTACTGCTACTGCTACAACCACACTTGAAAACCATTCTCGGAGCTCTCATCACTTGACGTTTAGGAGAAAAAATGGGTCTGGGAAATGCGTTTTGGAGAAAGTGAAGATTGGTTGCAGCCATTGCTGGAAACTGCAAATTCGGACGTTAAATTAGGTAATCTCTCGGACTCAAAACTCAGAACCGAAGAGACCCAATGCTTACAGTGTGCAATCGACAATAAATATAAAAAAAGATTTCTTTGTTAGCTATTCTCCTGTCCCCGACAGGCACAATGGATAATCTTTGGTCAAGCTCAAGCCATCCTTTTCGTTCTGTATATAAATTAATTAGGGTCAAGTCACAACAACAGGAGCGTTTTAGGGTTTCTTGCTTGCTTTCCTTTTATGTACCTAATCCTTCGTTAACCATTAACGTCCGACAGATACGAGACTTCTAAAATAGACAATTAGAATTTAATTTTTATTGTTAATGATATTTTAGTTATTCCTAATTATAATGCAGTGATTTGCATTATTATCTTTGGTGTCTCTCTTAGTCTTAATGAGTTCTTTTTGGTGGTACGTCTTTATATTTATCTAAGTTTTTAGTGGCTTGTTTAATATCTCGGTGAATTTAAATTAGAGAAAATAACCTCAGTTACCAAAAATCTCATATAATATACGATTTTAATCAACTTTTTTCGGATTTGCCAAAATGACCAACAAAATCGCAATGCGATCGCTAATTCGCAACGCGATCTCCATTATCGCAAATTCGCGTTGTATTTTCGCAATGCGATAGTTGAAAATCGCGTTGCGATGGTCTACAGTGTCGTTGCGATTTTCCCAATTCGCAATGCGAATAAGTAAATCGCAACGCGAATTGGGAAAATCGTAATGCGAATAAGTAAATCGCAACGCAAATTGGGAAAATCGCAATGCGATACTGACTATCGCAATGCGATAATACAAAATCGCAACGAGATACTTACTTTCGCAACGCGATACTGACTTTCGCAACGCGATTCTGACTTTCGCAACGCGATAATACATAATCGCAATGCGATTTTCAAAGCACCATTAGTATCCTGGCCAAGTATTTTATTTTTAAATTCCAAACACGAATATTAATATATTGGAACACTGAACCGTCCACAGTATATCCCGTAATCGCAACTCATAACCTAAAACCTAAAATCACAACTCAGTCCCATCTCCATCTCTCACTCTCTCACCCATCTCCGACGAAATCCGTCCCCATCTCCGGCGAAATCCGTCTATCTCCATCTCTCAGAGCCACCCTCACAATCAGAAATGAAAAATCAACCAAATCAACCAACGAGTGTTAGTTTTTTTAATTATTTTCTTTTTGAAATTTTTGCATTATTATTAGGTTTTTAATATTGAAATTGATGATAAGTTTACTGGTAATTTCAATAATAGATTAACCATTTCACTTAGATTGCTTATTAAATCAACCGAGAATCGCAACGCGAAATGCAAATCGCAATGCGATTTTAGTTTCGCATTGCGATTCTCTCGTTGCGATAGTCAAATTCGCGTTGCGATAGTCATTTTCGTGTTGCAATTTTCATTTTCAGAAACTATTCTTCTTCTGCAAATTGAAACTTGAATGAATTGCATTACTTCAACCAAAAAACAAAGACAAATACGAAATTCACAGTGTTGCAAATTTAAGTTTGAAGAATAAACTACTACTCTTTATGTTTATTATTGTTTTTGGTATATCTTCACAGTGTAGTTTTTGGTATATCTAATTTAGTATGTTTATTGTCTTTGTAGAACTTTTATTCGGCTCAATTGACCTTAGAAATAAAGTCAGCCTGGCCAAACAATTGCGTCGAAGCTTTCACCTGCACAAAGAAAAATGTTTTAGGATACATGCTTCGGGCCATGGCTGAAAGTACAACATCCCTGTGGAGATGCAATGTTGACACACTTGTTTCTTCAAACCATGACTAGCGATCTACCAGAGACTATACAACGTCGTGATGAAGAGATATGGTTTGATTTTCCACCGGCGTATACGTGTTTTGGGCGGGAGGAGTTTTGCTTAATCACCGGTCTACGCTTCGGACACGATGATGTAGGTTGGTACACTAGACACATTACCCGCCCATCATGGCTATCCCGGGTTTTTCCTGAGCTGGAGAGGCCGAGTCTACACGTAGAAGACCTGACAAGATTGTTGAATAATAAAGATGGTTTTACTCGGATGGATGACGTCGACGTTGTCCGAGTATGCCTTCTAATTCTTTTGCATGCTGGCTTTTTAGGCAAGAGCCAGACAACCTATTCCAAATGATCTAATCAAATTGGTAGAAGACCTAAATGCGTGGAACCTGTTTTCCGTGGGGCTCGTATTTATGGAAAGCTACATGGAATAAGTTATCGTCTGCCTTGGATGATCGAAAGTTTGCATGGCGATGGTTCCAAATACACTTTGACAGGCTTTTTTGGGCCTTTAAGGTAAGAATTTTTATATGATGTTTCCAAAATTATAAGTAATTATTTAACAATTCTAATTTGTTATTATATTGTTTGTAGATTTGGATATTTGAGGCCTTTCCCGCCATGAAGACATATGCAATAAAAACTTCAAATGATATTCCCAGGGCTATTTCCTGGAAGAGGAAACAGACCTTGCAATGGGAAGATTTACTACGGTATACGACAATAAATAATGTAAGTTAAAATAAATACTACCGTATGTTTATAAACAAGTTATTACTAGTACACGTTTAACTTTGTTTGAGCTTTTATATTGTTAGGAGGCCAACACTCCTCTACAGAGGCTGACACCCACGGAAGCTGAGCTTGCCACTGATTGGTGGCAAGCTAGTAAGCGTTTTTTTGATGGAACGGTTGATGAGCAGCCTCCACTTCGGGAGCCATCACCTCGCCCAGAGCTATCACCTCACCCAGAGCCATCATCTGATCGACCCGGCTATACACCTCCACAACGACAGCCATCACCTATTCTGTCACATCATCGAGCCTCTTCTCCACCATCACCGTAAGATAAGCGACCGGCAAAGATGCCTCTTCTCCACTATTGAATCAACTTTTGCAACCATACATCATTTTCACGCAGCTCACTTCTGAGATTAACCTGCATAAACCAAACATTTGCTCAAACAACACTTTCTACACATCTAAAACTACAAACAGCAAATTATTGAATTCTAGGTACTTAACCAAACATTTTCAAACCATAAGCCTATAAACATACCAATTGTTTATGGACATTTTTATAACGCGGATGCAGGTAGGTAGCGTCTCGTATATATCGATCTAGCCATATAATGTCGAAACCACAAGCCTACTGCAGCTCTATCTATATCGGTGGGAGGTAGATACTTTATACTTCCTGTGATCAAACGGTCCAACGCCAAGCATACGAGAGGACCACAATCCCCTCTGGGTCCTTTCGTTTGTTGTGGTGCGATCTCGTCTCTGCTAACTGTAATATTAAGCTTCTTTGGCTTCTTGTTTCCAGAACGAGTCCAATAATTTATCGTATCCAAGAATTTAGCCAAATAAGAGCTCCATCCCTTAATAATATCTCTTAAATCAGCCAATGATATGTAATTTATCATGCTGTCATATACTATTGCCTTAAGGGATGGGATCTGAAGCTCGACGAAGCCAATGGTTACGTTCCAAAACAGGGATAAACACCTGCAATCATAAGTAATATTATTCATTGCGCACTTATTTATGAATACCTTAAACTCAATCTAAATAAACACTAACCTATCGACCTCCCACCATACAGGATAAGTTTAGCTTGTTCATTGCCCAAAGTAAATGATTCATCTCATTGATTCTTCAAGTGAACGGCGTTAAAAGACGTTGGCATAATTGTATATCGTGTATTTCTTTTATTTTCCTTAAGTTTCCTAATTATTAGAAGACGTGACACCCAGCATCGATATGTTGTTTTACAAAAAAAGACATATATTAGTAACTTACATAAATTTACAAAAATAATCAAATTAAAATATAAGAAAAATATAAGATTACCCCTCCATCGAAATAGCCATTGTCTTCGACCCCTAATAATACGCCCCACCAAGACCGATCAAGCAACAAATAGATATCATCATTGAGCTTGCATATGTCAGTGAAACACCCCTGGCTTCGCTCATGTAGATAAAAATCAACTGCGGTCTTAGCCCAAAGGGTGTTATCCAGAATTGTGTCCAGTAGTTGTTTCCTCTCCTCTTCAGATACCGGTATGGTACTGGCCGGTAACTCATACGAGAGCCAACTTGAATCCATCATGTTCGGCACGTCAGAGGGTTTCTCAAGAATCCTACATATGACGCCATGTGAATCGGGCTCTTGAATGGTGGAAGGGACATCTTCAACGATGACAGTGGCCTCTTGAACGGTGGGAGGGGACTCTCGAGGAATGATAGGGGCCTCTTCAACGATAGGAGTGGACTCTTGAGGGATGACAGGCGAGTCGGGCTTCTTCTTGCGGTGTCTTCGCACTATTGGGGTATACAGAGACTTAATAGCACGTGCACGCCGTCTGATACGTGAACTCTGTCGTGCAAGAAAAACCCGACGTAAAGCATCCACCTTATCGGTCCGCTAAATAATTAAATACAAATATCAGTAAATAAACAGACATGATATTTAAACAGTGAAAACAAAGATAAATATATTTCAAACTTTCAACCAAAAGACAAAACAAAGACAAATACTAACTTCACAGTGTTAAAGTAAAAAGTTTAGCAGTTTTGGCAGCAACCGAATAAATTTACTAAGCAATCTAAGTGAAATGGTTAATTTAAGTGAAATTACGAGTAAATTTATCATCAAGTTAAATATGGAAAATCTTAAACTTGCCTCGTTGCGTAGAGTATGAACCTCATTCTGCAACGATACTACCATCTCACGTAGAGCGGCAACCTCACCACGTAAAGTAGACACCCCACACCCATGCACCATCGTTATCGAGTAGAGTACCGATCTCCTCACGCAAGGCATTGACCTCATCACGTAACTCCCTTGACTCATCCCGTGGAGGTGGAGAATAGGGAGATAGAAGTCGTGGCATCTTTTCCAGTCGCCTATCATGAGGTGATGGTGGAGAAGAGGCTCGATGATGTGACGGGATAGGTGAGGCTCTCGTTGTAGGTGTATAGTCGGGTCGATCAGGTGATGGCTCTGGGTGAGGTGATGGCTCTCGAAGTGGAGGAAGTGGAGGCTGCTCATCATTCGTGCCATCAAGAAAACGCTGACTAGCTTGCCACCAATCAGTGGCAAGCTCAGCCTTCGTGGGGTCAGTCTCATTATGGAATGTTGGCCTCCTTAAAAATATAAAAACTCAAACAAAGTTAAACGTCTACTATTATAAACTTGTTTATATATGATAGTATTTGTGTTAACTTACATTATTTATTGTCGCATATGGTATTAAGTCTTCCCAATCCAACAGACGTTTCCTCTTCCAGGAAATAGCCCTGGGAATATCATTTGAAGTTTTTATGCATATGTCTTCATGGCGAGAAGGCCTCGAATATCCAAATCTACAAACAATATAACAAACATTAGTAATGTTAAATAATTAATTATAATTTTGAAAAAATTATTAAAAAACCTTAAAGGCCCAAACAAAGTGTATTTCGACCCATCGCCCCGCAAACTTTTGCGGTCATCAAAGGCAGACGACAACTTAGTCCAGGTAGCTTTCCATATATATGAACCCCACGGAAACAGATTCCATGCATTTAGGTTCGCTACCAATAATATTAGCTCTTGAGGAATAGGTTGTCTGGCCTCTCTGCCTAAAAAGTCGGCATACAAAAGTAGTAGAAGGCATACTCGGACAACATCGACGTCATTTATCCGAGTAAACCATCTTTCTATTAAACAATTTCTTCATGTCGTCGACGTGTAAGTTCGGCTTCTCTATTGACTCATCAGGAAAAACCCTGGATAACCATGATGGGCGGGTGATATGACGAGTGTATCGGCCTACATCATCGTGTCCGAATCGTAGACCAGTGATTAAGCATAACTCCTTCCGCCCAAAACAAGTATACGCCGGTGGAAAATGAAACCATATCTCTTCCTCACCACGTTGTATATTGTCGGGTAGATCGCTAGTCATGGTCTGAAGTCACAAATGGGTCAAACTAGCATCTCCACCCGGATGCTGTACTCTCAGCCATGGCCCGAAGCAGGTTTCTTCAAACAATTTTCTTTGTGCAGGTGAAAGCTTCGAAGCAATTGTAGTGGCTAGGCTAACTTTATTCCTTAATGTCAATGAAGCCGAAAAAAATTTCTACAAAAAAACAATAAACATACCAAGTTAGATATACCAAAAACTACACTGTCAAGATATACCAAAAACAATAAACATAAATAGTAGTTTATTCTTGAAACTAAAATTTGCAACACTGTTTTGTCTTTTGGTTGAAATGAAAATCGCAACGAGATAATGAGAATCGCAACGCGGAAATGACTATCGCAACGAGAGAATCGCAACGCGAAATGACTATCGCGACGAGAGAATCGCAACGCGAAATGAAAATCGCAACGCGAAATAAAAATCGCAACGCGAAATGAAAATCGCAACGCGAAATGAAAATCGCAATGCGATTTTTGTTTCGCGTTGCGTTTTTTATTTCGAGTTGCGATTCTCTCGTTGCGATAGTTATTTCCGCGTTGCGATTTTCATTCTCGAAACTATTCTTCTTCTGCATTACTTCAACCAAAAGACAAAACAAAGACAAATACTAACTTCACAGGCTAAACAGTTTAACAGTATTGGCAGCAATCGAATGAATTTAATAAGAAATCTAAGTGAAATGGTTAATCTATTATTGAAATTACCAGTAAACTTATCATCAATCTCAATATGAAAAACCTAAAATAATGCAAAAATTTCAAAATAAAAATAAAAAAACTAACCCTCGGAGGTTTATTTTCCATTTCTGAATGATTGTGAGGGATTTTTGACTGTGAATGGTTGTGAGGGATTTCGCCGGCGATGGGGACTGAAATCTTCGGAGATGGGGACGGATTTCGCCGTAGAGAGTGAGAGATGGAGATGGGACTGAGTGTTGTGATTTTGGGTTTAAGGTTATGAGTTGCGATTACTGTGGACGGTTCAGTTTCCGATTTATTAAGAAAAAATTCGTGTTTGGAATTTGAAAAAAAAATACGCGTTAATACGAATGGCGCTATGTAAATCGCGTTGCGAAAGTCAGTATCTCGTTGCGATTTTGTATTATCGCATTGCGATAGTAAGTATCGCATTGCGATAGTCAGTATCGCATTGCGATTTTTCCAATTCGCGTTGCGATTTACTTATTCGCATTGCGAATTGGGAAAATCGCAACGACACTGTAGACCATCGCAACGCGATTTCCAACTATCGCAACGCGAAATGCAACGCGAATTTGCGATAATGGAGATCGCGTTGCGAATTAGCGATCGCATTGCGATTTTGTTGGTCATTTTGGCAAATCCGGAAAAAGTTGGTTAAAATCGTATATTATAAGGCATTTTTGGTCACTGAGGCGATTTTCTCTTTAAATTATTACATGTTTTATAAATTGATTTAGGTGTTTGACTTGAGTTTCATTGTTTAATGGCACATAGATAGATATATAGATATTTAATATCGTGACAGTTGATATTAATGTTACGTTTTAAAGAGGTTAATTCTATATAAAATATAGAGAAATCTTGAAATTTAAAAATTAGAACAGTTTCATCTTATTAGACATATTTTATTATATATTTTTCGAAGAAGAGTAATGGTATTGTGACAAGATAAGTTGATCCTCTCAATTTAATTTATTCCATATACAGTATTAATTTTTTTTATTAAAGTATTTATATTTTAGCTTATATCTATTCAGGCATAGTTATACTACTTATATAATGGTTAAAAAAAGAATGATTAAGTTCAAAGATTTAGGTTTTAGCTTAGGGAATAGACTCAAATTAAAAAGAGCTATTCCATATACAGTGTTAAAGAAATAATTAACGTGGTTAACAATTTGAAATAATTAATAATATAATTATAAAAATAACACGATAGAGTTATATAAATTAAAATATAAAGATTAAATTTAAAATGTATCATAATAGAGGGACCTAAGCTAATTTAGTAAAAAATAAATAAAGTGATCAATAGAAGGGTAAAGTACATATTTAATCACCCACTTATTTCTGAGATTTCTTTTTAGTCACTTAACTATTTTTTTCTTTCAAAATAATACCTAACGTTACGTTTTTAATTCCATTTTGGTAACTCGTTGTTTAAAATTAAGGATGATATTGATGTGTCATCATAAGATATTATCACATCATCATTATAAAATTTTAAAAATTATCACGTCATCAATTCTGTTTATTTTTTAATGATGAATGACCAAAACGAAACCGAAATAAGATGTTAGGTGTGATTTAAAAAAAATACTTGAATGACTAAAACGGAACTGTGGAAATAGGTGGATGACTAGATACGAAGTTTACCCTAAAAATGTAAAAAGAAAACCTTACAATGGGTCAAAGGCTCGAAACGAAGCGTTTAGTCTTCGGATTTCGGTTCATCTAAATTCTCAAATTCACAGTGTTGATGTTATACTTATACTGTAGAATGCACGTTTGTTTAATTTTGGATGGAATTATGGTAGTCCGTTGCCCAAAAGATAACATAATTAGAATTTAGTTACAAGAAAAAGAAACAGAAAAAATGGCGACGGTGCTCTCCGTTCACGATCGGCGAATATTGACGGCTGTGAACAGTGGAGCATCGAGTCTTTCGTTCGTCGGATCCGGCTTCATCGTGCTCTGCTACTCCCTCTTCAAGGAACTTCGCAAATTCTCCTTCAAGCTCGTTTTCTACCTTTCGCTCTCTGTAATTTCTCTCTTTTATGCCTCCCTCCTCGAATTTAAGAATTTTTTTTATTATTATTACTGAAATAGTTATGACTTGCAACTAGTTGTTTTGTTCATTGTTCAAGAACCATAACGTGTAGAATTAGGAATTTTCGTTAAACTTGTGGATGATGATTGAAGATTCAATTTATGTGTATAATGCACGAATTTAGGGAAAGGAAAATTGAGTTGTTCTGTTATTTCAGTTTTACTTTAATTTGCTCTGCATTTCTCTAAAACCTCTAAATCTGATTTGATGTTTTTTTCCCATTTTTCCCTTCATTTCCTTTTACGTGTCGGTGCAGGACATGCTTTGCAGTTTCTTTAACATGGTCGGGTATGCTATATCTCCACCACGCGATCAATTTTCAATTGTATCTGTTCCGTTCTAATGTTTTCTGGGAATTTGGGGCTTGCCCATGTACTAAAACGAAATTATGTATGTATAATATGAATCTGTTTTCGTTATGCAGAGATCCGTCGAAAGGTTTCTTTTGTTATGCTCAGGGCTACACCACGCATTTCTTCTGTGTTGCTTCCTTCCTCTGGACAACAACTATTGCATTTACTCTTCATCGTACTGTTGTTAGACACAAAACCGATGTTGAAGATTTGGAGGCAATCTTTCACTTGTATGTTTGGGGTACGATAATATATATTTGTTTCCATCACAACTTTTCATTTCTTCTTCAACATCTTACCACATTTGTTTAGCCATCTTGTATTGTTCATGTTTTCCTGTTTCTATTTCTACTTCAGTGTTACTGTTTCACACTTGCCACTTCATTTTCTTCGTCCACTCCCTCCCTTAATGCTGTTAACCAGCTCTTTTTATGTGGAATTTCAATTACTTCCTGCAGGAACTTCGCTCGTTATGACTGTCATACGTTCTATTGGCAATGATCACACACATTTTGGTGCATGGTGTTGGGGACAAACAAGTCGCACTGGAAAGGCAAGTGACAATTAGCAATCTCTGGCAGATTGCCCACTTAGATTTATCTTTATGTTAAAAGATTCAACTTTTCCTTCAAGCTCTTGGTTTTCATAAGGGTTTAATGTTTCCTTATCCTGTTTCCTTATCTTTCTGAATGCAGTTTTTGAGTTGCTTTATCTAGACAATCATGTATTCTATTATCTTCTATGCATATTAATTGAGCATGGAAACAATGAGATAACAGACAAAAAACTGACCAATAATTATTTATCCTATGATAAATGTAGTCTTCCTTCTTAGCATTCTAGAATTATCTAACGTATTTGGCATATCTATGCAGGTAGTTCACTTTATAACATTTTACGTTCCACTATGGGGTGCAATTCTTTACAATGGTTTTACATACTTTCAAGTGATACGCATGCTGAACAATGCCACTCGTGTATGTTTGCTATTATTTTGATCTATTTTTCATAAATTTGATATGATATGCACTTGTGCAATTTCGAGGTCATGTGTATCTTTGGAAATTTTAGATGGCAGTTGGCATGTCAGATCGAGCATACCCGTTTGATTCAAGGACAGACACAAAGGTAATTCTACTTTCATCAAAGCACATGATAGATTTTTTTTTATCACAAGAGCATATGGTAAGTTAAAGATATGAAACATACAAATAAAATAGATTTTCCTTTTTTGTTGCTTTGACTGCTTGAATGCAAATGCCTCATCATTCATGTATTTATGTTGTTCACTACCCTGATTATTATCCAGTGTAATCATCATTTGTTTCTATGGATCTGATGATTACCTGTCTTCATTTCAGACTGCTATGTAAGTACAGCTCTACCTGTTCAGGTTTCTGCCCTAGTTTGAAATAGGGTCGGAGTTAGTTGTTTCATGCTTTCATGGTTCTTTATTGCCTTCTCTACTTTCTTTAGATTTCCTGGTCAAATTAAGTCTATTTTCCATTGATTTTCTTTTCCCATAGGCTCTGAACCGGTGGGGCTACTATCCACTAATCCTAATTGGATCATGGGCATTTGGCACAATCAATCGCATCCACAATTTTATTGAGCCAGGCCACAATCTCTTTTGGCTCTCATTTCTTGATGTTGGGACTGCTGGACTTATGGTAATAGCTTCTGAAACTATTAATATGTATATTTGTGTGTATCTGTTATTATGTTTGTTAGTATGGGAATTATATCTCACTTGCAAAACCAGTTTTATTTCTACTACCTATTATGAGCAAACTTGAGTATGGTCAATTTAGAAAGAATTGTTTGGATTCCACCGTGGAGGTAAGTTTCCAAGTAATATCTTGGGTGAAAATTTTTCCTTGGTTTGTTGTCTAAATTATTATTGATGGATATGATGCCATATCTCAATCTTTCTTTTTGTTTAAGTAATTCATGTAACATTGATAGAGCCATAATGAAAATCTTTGAAGGGTGAGGCTGAAACGGGTATCCCCCGTAACTCCCATATCTAGCCAGGCCCCAATGGGTTATTGTGGGTTGTTTGGAAGTGGAAACCAAAATTTGTCATCTCTAACTTGTTGATCTTCTGAAGCGCAATTATTATTTTTACTTTTTGGCCATTAAGTGCTATTAATTTAGTGGTGCATAAAGAATAAGTGTTTGTGTTTCATTTTTAAGCTTCTCTGAGAATCTGGTTTTGCTATTGTTGTCTATTCATTTTAGGGCCTTTTCAACTCAATAGCTTATGGCTTGAATGCTTCAGTCAGGCGAGCAATTTATGAAAGACTGGAACTGTAAGTAGCAAATTCTGAATTTCTTACATTTTCTTCAGAAATTATAACTTCCTCAATCGGATCTAGCAGACTTTTTCCACATATAACATTAGACCACTCAACATATCAAACTAATCACATTTGAAATTTTGTGCAATTCTCTGCAACATTTCTACTTTCGAAGTAATAACTAGACATGTCTAAAGACCAAGTTACTTGTTGGGTTGGGTCTTGGTCACTGTTTTTCAAGAGTGGGCAGCACGAATATCATTTGATTACAAATATTTTTAATTAATTTTAATTTTATTTTAGAAAATAAAATTCGGTCTTGTTAAAAGGTTAGCCGAGACTATAACCTGGTCCATAGACAAGTGTAGCAGTGTTGTAGTGCTGGGAATCATGGTGACAATATTTTCTTGGTTTTTGAATAAACTATGATGAAACCTGAGATCATATTTGCAGGAAAATTGTAAATATTTAAATGATGGTGGCATCTTCTCTGGGTCCTAAAACATTGGATATCTATAAGGAAATATAATAGAAAAATACCAACCATTTTTTTATGGTAGTTTCTCTTTATTTTTTTGTGTTGCTGTTTTTGCAATTGTTATTTTCAATGGAAGATATGAGTGCTTGCATCCTGTACCAGGTTTTGGCCAGAGAGGCTTCAAAGATGGTTCCCTAACAGTTCAAGACAGAGAAACCAATTGCAACAGGGTGAATTGGTTGCCCTCAAAATTCAGGACCAACAATAGCCGGTGGCATTTGGACATTTTCCCATACTGAAACTGAAACTCTGTTGCTAGCTTTTTCGATTTTTGTTGATATTCTTTGTTGTTGGGAGACAAACTTTGAAATGAAGAGACAATTGAAGCTAGCATCCAAGAGAAATTTATCATCGGATCGGATCATTTTCTTACCTTGACCTTTCACAAGACTGATGCGTTGTGGATAGGCTTATTTCATGCAGCATCTGTAACTTTGATGCAGACTACGGTCACAAATGGGTGTCTATCATTTTTGGAGCATTACATTCTTTTTAGCTGGAATAGTGTCCTGTCCTTGGTTGTTATTGTTAGTTGATTGGTTAGCAAATGTGTGAAGTTGGTTCGACCTATCATTCTTGTATGATCCCGGAACTCTGTTGTCATCAGATTCTAGTATAAGATTGTTTGTAACTCTTGCTGTTTATCCTGAACCCCGTCTTAACATCAAAATCTGCTGATATTTTGAGCTATTGGCAAGTTATACTAGGATTCAGTGGAAGGAACTTTTAAGTTTTCACCACATAGACCATAAACAAACTAAGAAAATCTCAATCAATTTCTTTGCTGAATAATTCAGATATGTTCAAAATTTAGGGTTTGTGAGTTAAAATTAGTAATAGGGGATCTTACATTTGCTGATAGTATGATACCTACCAAAGCTAGTTGCAGGACACTCCGAAGGAAGCCGCAGGTGCTCTTCGTTATATTTGACAGACACCAGACAAAGCCCGTGCGGTGGGGCAGACAAGGCATATTTAGCCAGCTCTCTGCGATCTCGAGTTGCCAAAATCTTTGGAACAATATCTGCAGGAATTGCTTCCTTTCCAATTTGAACCAACAAAGCAACCTACAATATTTACAGGTCATAGACAGATACAGAGCATTTTCTTCTCCGTGAGCTTAAAAAGTTGCAATGCAAGTTAGTCCTAGTTAACACCAATATGAAAACAACTCGAAAAAATAAGTGGCATTTTTTATTTTGTAGCAACTCACCATGTTTCGAACTTGTCGATACAAAAATCCAGAACCTTCAACCTCAAGCTGTATGAGAGGTCCCTGTATAACAAACCAGTAGAATGGTCAGTTTCAAAGCCTCATAGTTAATATCGAAACAAACTGGTTTGAATGAAGTAGTGAATCCATGGTAGCTAGAAGCTAAAGTTCAAGAAAGAACAAGTTTTCAAGAAACATAAAGTATGCTCAGAACCAACAATCACCATTTCAATAACTTCGAAACGGAATATTCTCTTCAGAGGATCTGGCACTCGATCGTTACGTGAAACATTAACAAAAGCAGAGAAATCATGTTTTCCAATAAACAATTTTGCTGCTTCTCTCATGGCTGCGGTATTGAGTTTATAAGCACTATGATAAACATGATAGCGCTGAAATGGATCCATGATGCTGTCATTATAAATCTTGTAGTGGTAAATCTTGCTTTTTGCTGAAAACCGAGCATGAAATTCAGGAGTTGCGGCAGCGATCTCTCTAACTCTGATGTCAGAAGGAAGAAGCCCGTTTAGAGCAGCATGAATAGTCTCCAAGCTGTCATAATTGAAAGGTGTAATGAAGTGTGCCACCTGAAAACCTTATTGACTGTAAGTTTGGAAGTTATAGATACATGCTTGTCAAATCCTCATACAAGTATGAAAGTCAGACCTGGCCCCAAGCATGAACTCCGGTATCTGTCCGACTTGCACCGACAAAATGAAGATGATCCCGTTCGAGTTTTGTTATTTGAACTAAAGCCTTTTCTACAATGCACTGTATAGTTGGTGGTGAAACTTGAAACTGCCAACCTGAAATAGATAGTGGTGTTCAATATTCCAGATCCAAGAAACTGAAATCTTGCCATCAATCAAGGTGTTAAGCATGGTTTAAGGCCATTGGATTTAATAAAGAAGGATCCCATTCATTAACATCCTTGAAAACATAACATTTTAAAACTGAATTTTCCAACGGCTGTAGAAACCAAGAGTCATGCATAGCATCAGATGGAAATGTTTAGGACTTTAGGATTTCTTTTCTTAATTTTTGAACAAGTAGAATTTATTTATCCAAAGAAAGCAGTAAAGAAAACTGCTACAACTTTACAGTTGTGTTTGTGTGGACTTACTCAAGGTTTAATGCATAGCTACTGCATACATTTGTTCATCAAACTATCATCTATATATATATATATATGTGTGTGTGTGTGCGCACGCACACGCCAATTCATAGAATTCCAATCCATCTCCTATAATATTTACAATTAGGCTAGTCAATGTCTGATCCTGTCTACTTTGTCTTCCATACTTCTATTTAGTTCCTACCAAATAAAATAAAAGTGTGTTCCAGGCCAGTCGTAAAATCACAGAAACCAGCCGATCCTCCCTAAGCTGAACAGCCCAAGCTAGCTCCGTTTGCCATGAACTCACTGCTCTATTGAAATTACAAGCTGAAATAAATTTCCCCCAAATTTAGTGTTGACAACCGAAAAGAAAACAAATGGTCCCTAGTCTCATCTTCTTCACTACACAGCAAGTAATTCTTATAAATGTCATAGCCACATTAAATCATTTTTTTTAGTTGGTAATACATCCAGTAAAGTCATCCAAGAGATAACCAAGTGCCTGGGAATGGAAAGTTTGTACCAAACCAACCAATGCGGATCCACCCTAGGTTGTTAATGGCTAACCCAATTCCAAATAAAGGAGGTATAACCCTGCCTAGGAAGTCCCCTACTGCTGTAATAGCTCAAAAGCCAAACTTTTCAGTTTCATCATCTTCTTCAAATTCCAGCTAGAATTTTGACTATTTTGCATTTGCAACAAGCTCCTGCCTAATCCAAAATTTATATAGCCAGACTAATACTAATCATCCAGATTTGAAACAAATTGGCTCTTGCTCTTCAAATTAAAACAAGTTGGTTCATGGAACATGATAATAGGCAGAAAATGCCAAGAATGAGGATTGAGAAATATCCTGCATTTATGGAGTAAACCCACCCACATTACAATAATAACCGTAATGAGCACAAGGATGATGCTAATACTAATACTTCCATATGAACTTCCAACAAAGCTTATCTCAACTTAAAAAGGAAAACATTCTGGAGTAAGGATTAGGACTATTACTTTGCCATTAATCATTATTGTTATAAACATAAAAAGCAATTAGTATTATACATGTATCTGAGCAGAATCTGGTGAGACAAATGAGAAGCTAAAATGGGTGGTGCTAGCCTAATAGGACGGATGCAGAATTTTATGGCAGGAAGTACTAACATAGAAAACTATATTAGAAATTTAGAGGTGCGAAATTAAAAATTTTCAAAGTATACAAAAATTAAATAATTGATAGCAGATACAAAGAAAATACTTAAATTATGAGATAATTCTGACACTCCTCGGTCCATCCTTGGGTGGTTAAATACATGCATACATACATATAGGGATGGACCGAGGAGCCGTCGGTCAGTCGCCTTGAAAATTTCAAATTATAATATATTTTAGATATTTTCTTTGTTTTTTCTACTGATAATCTATTTTCGACCTTAAGGTTTTATACGCTCATCCCACGCTCATCCCCCCAGCATAAAATCTTGCTCCGTCCGACAAACATATATAGATAGATACGTGCATACATTCATAGATGGACCGAGAGGGAACCGGAGAGGAGGGTCTATCCCCATTTTTAAATTCTTATTAGATTTTTTATTTGCATTTCTATTGATAATTTGTTTTTGCACACTAAAGTTTTATAGGTATGTACTCCTAAAATTTTATAAATTCATCCTTAACATAAAATCTATCGCACCTCTCTGCATAGATGGATAGATAAGAAAAAGAAGGAATAAAAAAGAGGGGAAAGCAAACCAGCATAGCGGGTGCCGTCATAAGCTATAAGCAACCTCCATTTGTAGTTGGGGAGACTAACAGCGCTGCTACTGGGTTTCACCATTGCCAACTGGTTAGCACCATCTTCCACCTACAAATTACAAAAAAGAAATGGGTTTATATCATTTATGTAAAAGTTAAAAGAAAAAAAACATGAGAGAATAGAGTTACATACAGATAGAGAAGTAGAATTGTTTGAAGAAGAAAAGTGCCCATTTGTATATACAGAAGAAGAAGGGGCTAACGCTGCTGAAACACTCCCCATGTCTCCCCTCTGTCCAACTCTTCTTTCATCTTGATAAATAGAATTCGGATCACATCAGCCTACGCCGCCGTTTTAGTCAATTCGTTTGTCTTTTGAGATTTATGGTGGGAAAAGTATTATACAGGTCCCTTTACCATAGCACCAAGTTTATTTTGATTCTTATAATCTTAAAACAAGGGTAAACTATGTCATTATCTGTGTGACCATTGATTTTTCAATTTTAATAGTCAGACCACTTAATCATTTACATGATATCAATAAAATTATATATCATTAGTATTTTACATAAGAGCTAATGTAGTAATTAATAAAATTAATATAATTACATATTTACTCTTCATTATTTATATATTATATCATTTGACATAGGATTTTAATACGTAAGTAATGAAAATTAAATATGTAATTATATTAATTTTATTAATTATTCAATAAAATAATAACAATAAATGACTTGATTTATATATTTAAATAATTAAGTAGTTTGGTCGATAAATTTAAAAAATTAATGGTCAAATTATAATTATTCATAATTAAGTGATCATGGTGTAATTAACCCTTAAAATAAATAAAATAATAATAATTTGATATCAATGTGATAAAATTTTAACCTTTTAATGGAAAATTTATGAAAGAGAACTTTTAATTTTTCCCTTCAATAATGTCAATTTAATTAAAACTAAAATTATATTTTAAATTGATACAATTAAATATATCTCATAAAATTAATAATTAGTTTGTTTGTATTTCTAAATAACAAATGGTTTTTTAAAATAAATGTATAGGACTAAATTTCACTCTTTGTTATGATATGAGGACTGATAAAGTGATTTTACCATTTATGAACGAATGTTACATAAAAAAAAATTATAAAACCCCTAATTCATGAACCAATCCTTCCTGTAACCTGTTCCTGATGTAATTCTCTTCCAATTTGATGCAGTCCAAATTTTGCCCTAATTAATCAGCAGGTTCTACATCTCCCTTCTTCCTCATCCTTTCAATTTCAATTCCCCTTCTTGCGTTATTGTCGTTTAGAGGATACATTGATTGATTAGAGACTGGTTTTTATGTGTGAGTTTTATTATTATTGCAATGGGAATCGGAAAGCTGATCGTTGTATGTCAATCCGGCGGAAAGTTCACCATCAACGCTGACGGAACACTATCCTACTCTGGCGGCGATGCCCACGCCACCAGTCTCACCGTCGATACTAAATTTGGTGATTTCAAGTCTGAGATTGCTGATATGTGGAAGTATGACCATGACTCTCTCACCATTAAGTACTTACTCCCCAACATAAGCGCACCCTTATAACCATTTCCACTAACAGAGACATTCAGCGCTTCCTTGAGTTCCATGAAGATTCTGCTTCTGCTGATGTTTATGTCCTCACTCCCTCGCCTCCTGCTCCTAGCGATGCCACCTCCATGCCTTGTAGCAGGTCAAGAACCTCTCCTTTTCATACCCTTTCCCCCCTTTTCTTTTGGCATGTGCTTGCGATTTCTTTGTTGTCATGAATTGTTAAGAAAATAAAGATTTATGATCAGATCAGATCATTTTAGCTTCAGTTGTTTTGTTATCAAGTTTATTACAAAATATACGGGGAATATGAATGGAAGATTTAGTGGAGGAGAAGGGTGTGAATTTAAGTATACTTAGGATTGTACTGTAGAACATAAGAGCATGATTAGTTAGCGGTTTGGGGTATAGCTGTAAATGAGAAGTTCAAGTTACTCAGTTTGATTCAGTGACTCAGTCAAAATTCGATTTAAATGGACTCGAACTCGACTCGAGTTCTTAACGAGCCGTAGTAGTGAGCTACTTGATATTTGACTTGAAAAGCTCGAGTTCGAGCTTCAATCGAGCTAAGTCTAAGAATGTTTCGAGTCGAGTTGAACTCAGCTTTGAACTTTTCGAATCAAGTCGAGCTCGACTCACTCGTTTACATACCTATTTGGGGTTTATTTGGGGATTAAGATGATGGTTGCAGTTTTGGGGATTGATTTTTTTTACGTTTTGTTTGCTTAAATAGTCTGATACTTACCTATGCAGGTTCAGTCATACAACGCCCAATGTATCTGTTTCTCCTGTTGATGCTCCAACTGATTTTGCCACCGATGAACCTATATATCCTCCCGATGCTCCTATGGATTTGCTTCCTGACGCAGAAGACACCAAGAAGCAGAAACACCTCGGATTTCATCGTGGAAGAGTTGCATTACAGGAGTAGGTCAGAGTTTTAATACTCGGCGTGAACTTCACGATGCTTTGGACAAGTTTTCTTTAGCACACGGTTTCCATTACAGTCTTAAAAACAGCGGTGGAAGGCGTTTTCGGGCGAGGTGTAAAGCTGAAGGGTGTCCTTGGTTCATTGTTGCGCCAAAATTGACTAACACCAATTTGTTCAGGATTAAAAAGATGAATGACACCCATACCTGTGGTGTGGGATCGATACGAACAAGTGCCTCGAAGAAATTGGTTGCGAGTATTGTAAAGGAAAAGTTACGAGATACCCTGACTTATAAGCCACAAGAAATCATCGACGATATTCGACTGGATTTGGGGATCGAGCTAAATTATGCACAGGCCTACAGGGGGATAGCTGCTGCACTAGAGGAAGTTCAAGGTTCACATAGAAAGGCTTATAATCAGTTGCCTTTGCTGTGTGGGAAAATATTGGAAACAAATCCTGGCAGTGCTGCCATTCTCAACACCAAAGAAGACTCGAGTTTTCAACGAATATTCGTCGCTTTCCATGCATCACTCTATGGATTCTGGAATGGTTGCCGCCCTCTACTTTTTCTTGGCTACACATCTTTGAAGTCGAAATATGGGGGAGAACTGTTTACTGCCACTGCTTTGGATGGAAATGATGGTATTTTTCTAGTAGCTTTTGCCATAGTAGATGTATTGAGTGATGATAATTGGCATTGGTTTCTGCAGCAGCTGAAGACTGTGCTCTCTATTTCTCATGAGATAACATTCGTCACAGATATGAAAAAGGCGATGAGTGAATCCCTCGGGTCTGTGTTTCCGAATTGTTTCTATGGTTATTGCCTGCATCGGCTAACAGAAAGCCTGAAAAAGAAATTTAAGGGATCATTAACTCTAGAGGTTGTTCGTGTGCTAATTTCTGAATTCCATAAAGCCGCCCACGCACCAACTGCCGAAGAGTTCAAGAAGTGCATTGAGACGATAAAAAATATATCACCCGAGGCTTACGAGTGGGTCCTGCAAACTGAACCTGAGCACTGGGCAAATGCATTTTTTAAGGGGGCTAGGTACAATCATCTTAAATCTAGTGTTACAGAATCATTTTGTGATTGGGTTTCTGATTTACCTGCAATGCCAATCACACAAGTGATCGAAACGATACGCCGTAAAATGATGGAGTTCATCTATACACGGAAGATGGATTCAGATCAGTGGTCAACAAAGCTTGCCCCCTCTTCAGAGGAAAACCTCCGACGAAGCCTTGTCGATTCACGTTCTCTTGAAGTAGTACTTTCACCCGGCAGTTGTTTCAAGGTTCGTGATACTTTGGACATAATGAACGTCGTCAGCCTCGAAAATTGGGAGTGTAGTTGCAGGGAATGGCAGATAAACGGCCTACCGTGTTTACATGCCGCGGCAGCGATCGAGCATGTAGGCAAGGATGTGTATGATTATTGCTACAGATACTTTACGACCGAGGCTTTTAAAATTACATATTCCGAATCCATAAACCCGGTTCCATCCTTAGACGGGTGTACACAACGGGAATCGTCGGAAGTGCTTGTACATCCCCCTTGCATAGCCCGTCCGGTGGGGCGGCCAAAGGAAAGAAAATACGCACTTATATCCGAGCAAGCTGTTAAGAGATCACTTCAGTGCAGCAAGTGCAAAAAGCTTGGGCACAACAAAAGGAAATGCAAGCAATCTTCTTAGGTGTAAAAGTAGTAATTTATTGTGTGTAGTTTTTGTACAAGTTAATCCATGGAATCCAAATATAACCAGGCATTTGTGAGCACCTGCCAAATACTTTTCAACACATAAATCTTATTATAAGATCGTATTTATTCGAAATATTCTTAATTATTTAATAATAAACGTTTCATATTTGAATCCAATACCTTTGAAAATAATAATCATCATTTTAATCACTAAAATCGTTAGAATCGTACCTATCACTTCAATAGTTAATAACTGCAACTTCACTAAAATAGTCAATAGGTAAAATATATATATATATATATATTTAAAAAAACTTAATATTTTGATTCTTGATCAAACATCTATTATATTTGTTAACTCAAATTCAGATTTTAATTCCTATATTGTGCTTTTAAATTTAATAATTTTCTTTTAAAGTTAAGATATATTATATTTTTAAAATAAATGTCAGAATCTACATAAGGTAAAATATCATGAATATTCTTAACCACTTGATCAATTAATAATTTTTTTAATTTAATAATTTTAAATTCCTATAATTAATTATATTATCTAACAAATTATAATTTAAAAATAAAAAATACTAAATTAGAATTTACCCAGGTCAATGGGGTTCCAAATTAGAACTGGAACCTTCCACCATGTTACCGGAGCCGGATCCTTCTTCACAAAGATAATGCCTTCTGGAGTTTTGCGACCATGGGGTTATAAAACCTTACTGTAAACACCTTGGAGACAGACACGTATCGCTTTTCACTCTAAACAGCTTGGGAACTGACACGTGGAATGCCGAATGTCGACACCTGCAGCCTCACACGTCTCCCAGTTCGGCACTTTGCATGACAACCACCCTGTCACCCCCTTTAAATTCAACACCCCCATGCTCTAATTCCTTCATCATCTTCTTCATCCATCTCTGAAACAAGTTTTCCTATAGAAAAAAATACAATCTATTGCTTTACTTTCACATCATGTTTTCCAAGGGAGTTCCGGTTTGGTTTTTCATTCTGTCCACAGTCCTAATCGCCACCAGTGTCGTGAGGTGCACGAGCGTCGGGCACACGCCGTCGACGGACGACGATGCTAAAGACTACTCGAGGCTGAAGGCCAATACAGAAGAAGCCACAGATGAGATCAACAGGCAAACACAACAAGCCAAAGATGAGCTGAAGAGCAGGACACAAAAGGCCACCGATACGGCGTCGGATGTTCGAAAAGAAGCCAAGGAGTCGACCGAGTCGTGGACAGGATGGGCTAAAGACAAGATATCCGAAGGTCTCGGGTTCAAACAAGACGATGCTATGGATTCTATTAAGAGAACCTCTGATTCAGCTGCAGACACTGCTACAAAGGCCAAGGACAAGTTCAATGACATAACCTCAGGTTGATTAAAACACTTCAGTGACTCAGTCATAGTACTATAAATTGCTCTCCCGGTTGGTGTCGGTGTCCGTATTATAGATGTTGCAGACGTTACTATATAGATGTTGTTCTAACTTTAACATGTATTACGATATGATTGTTATATAGCGTTGCGGTCATATGACTTTAGTTTAACTTGCATTACATTATATTTCACTTGTTTACTTAGTGTTAAGTTGCCGTTGCGGTGTCACGGTTGTGTGTGGTGTTGCGGTAGTATCATGTTGACCTTAAGAAAATGGTATGATCCGTTATGGCCGTACTTTAATACTATGTTTGTTTGCGTCTACTGATTTGTTCGTCATTGGGCAGGAGCCGGTGAATACAGTGCAGGGAAGGCCAAGGACATGAAAGATTCAGCCTACAAGACGACGGAGGACACCGTGAGTGCCTCAAAGGAAAAGGCCAGTGACTTACCAAATGCAGCAAAGAAAATGCGAACGCAGCTACTAGCAAAGCTAAAGAGGGAATAAACACTGCAAAGGAGAAAGCGAAGGACATAGCCGACACAACCAGCGAGATGACGAACGAAGCCAAAGAAAGGGCAGCTCGACGGGGGGAAGAAGCGAAGGAGAAGGCGGCGGATGAGGCAGAGAAGAGGAAGGCTCAGACGGAGAGTCTGTCCTGGGCAAAGGAGAAAGCTAAAGAAGGTTATGATGCGGCCAAAAACAAAGCCGGAGAGACCATGGAGGCGGCAAAGGAGTCGATAGCTTCGAGTTACAAATCGGAAAAGCAAAAATCGCAAGAAATGAAAGATAATTATGTTAACGGTGGTGGGCGTGAGCGTGATGAGGAGCTGTGAGGTGGCTGCAGCTATGGCAATGCAATGAAGTTGAAGGAGCTGATGTATAAACTAAACCTGTTAGCTTGCGTTTTAATTTCGCACCTTTCTCTTAATAATATTTCACTTTAAAAAAATTAGTATTACTCAAAATCAAGACCGAGATAATAGCATAGAGGAGAAACATTAAGAAAATATTCTAAATTTATTATTTTGATACTAAGAACTCAGCACCAAACTTCTAAATTGTTCTAAATCGATCAAATTAACCTCACCTACTTTAATAAGTTCGATTATTTATAACTTGAAGCTTTTAATAAATTTGATTTTTAAATTTGAACTGCCTCGATATTTATAATAATATTTAGAAAATTGGATAAAAACATGAGCCTCATTAAGAAAATATCCCTAATCCCTAAACCTATAACCTATATGGAAGAAAAAGAATAAACCATCTTAATGTCGTACAAATAGATGTTTAACTTGGTTAGTGGTTAAGTGTTCTTTCTGCACTTGGATCGTTGGTTTGAATTTATATTTTTCAATCATAAACCAAATATTGAATTTAATTTAACGATTAAGTATGCATATTACCCTAAAATTCTATCTGTCGCATCAATAATTTCGTAAAATTTAATAATCTAATTGATTTTTTCATTGATCAAAAATAAAATTAACCCCATAATTAAGTGATCTTAGTTTACCACATATTTTTACCATGCAAATTTTGGTATTTACTGTATGCAATCCTATTTAAGCCTTCATTCCCGGTAACGATTCTATTATCCTTTAGTCTGCTGACTTCCTTTCTTCATCGTCTTCTTCCTGTATATTCTCCATATTTGTATTTATGAATATTTTTTTATAGACCAGACAAGGGACAAGGACAAGAACAAGAAGAGGTTGGAAATCGCTAAACCAACTGATTTGGTGATCCTGTCTTTCCTACAACACTGTATATTATCTTTTGTATATATTACTATTGTATTTGGTAGTTTTCGAATCGATTACTATTGTTTTCTTCGTTTACAAGAGTCGATACGGCAAATGGGAATTCTGAAAATGGGGAATTACGAGCTGGGGAAGATGCTCGGAGAGGGAAGTTTCGGCGAAGTTAAACTGGGAAGCAACCTTCATTCCAGCCACCCTTTCGCCGTTAAGATTCTCGATAAGTCCAAACTCATCCGGCTCAACATCGCCAATCAAGCATACATTTAAGCATACATTTATACATGTATACATGTATACATTGACGAGTCTAAAAATATTTTTTGAAATGGACATGTATATATTAATCATATAATATTTTTGTATGAAGTTGACACAAATAATATTTAAAGATCACAATTAATAAAATAAGTAATTAATTAAATAAAATTCGAATTTTAATTAAATAAGACATATACATACCCACAAGCATAAACGTACATCCGCGACTGCATGCATATATACGTACGTATGTATGTAGAGAGATGGATATAGATATATGTTGCTTCTGCACCTGACATATAACCATCTAATTATTCGCAGATAAAGAGAGAAATAGCCATCTGAAGCTACTCAAACATCCCAACGTTGTTCGCTTACATGAGGTATCACTATTATTCATGGTGCCGCCTCGGAGATATGGTCATGTGGCGTCATCTTGTTCTCCATCCTCGCTGGGTATTTTCGTTTCGATGATACAAACCTTGCTGTCCTCTTTCACAAGGTATGTATGTCACTATGTATGTCTGTATGTATGTATATATGTATGTATGTACGTAATTTTGTTGTGGGATTTCTCAGGTTTCGAAAACGGTTATGAAGATGCCAAAAGGGTTATCACCTGGTGCATGGGACCTGATAAGAAGGATGCTTGATCCGAACCCTAAAACCAGAATAAAAATGGCGGATATTAAAGATGATGAATGGTTCAAGCAAGATTATATACCTGCAGTACAGTACGATGAGGAAGAAGATATATACATCGATGAAGAAGCCTTCTCGATGTCTGAAATGGTATGAAACATGAACTCCACAAAATTTTTCATCTTTTGATTCCATAATTTGCAGAACTTTTAACGTAAAACTGATGCAAAAAACATATCATTTGATGAAGGGATCTGATGGAAGTAGGAGTCCCGAAGCACCCTCTCGTATTAATGCTTTTCAGTTGACAGGAATGTCTTCATCCCTAGACCTATCTGGTTTCTTTGAGCAGGAGGTGAGACCATCCATCCATACATGCATACATACATAAGCTGATTGACAAGTTATTTGGTTTCTTTTAGAAGGAGCTTAGACCATCCATCCATACATGCCTACATACATATATACATGTATTAGGGGCAGATCCACAGATGCACTAAGCCTCCTAGGGCTAAGTGCATCCCATTATTTTGAAAAAAACTATAAAAAGCAGTCTAATGTGTTAAGGGGAGGAGAAAAAATAATGAAATTTGCATATCCAATGTTTTCAAAAAAATATATATTAAAATTTTTGACTTCATTTTTAAATTTCTAGATCCATCACTACAAACGAATATGAGCTGATTTACAAGTTATATGTGCATGCAGGATGCATCTGAAAGGAAGATCAGATTTACACATCCAATCATTCGGCTAAGAATTTGCTTGCAAGGATCAAAGATACTGTAACAGAGAAGGGATTTCGAGTTCAAACGAAAAATGGAAGGGTTAGTATACTTTGTGGAATATATATGTATTTATGTATGTATGGTGCTCAGCTTGTAATGCTCCTTTTATATTCAGCTGAAAGCAACACAAGAACAGAATGGCCAGACATTTCTAGGCAGTCGTCTTTCTATTACAGCCGAGGTAATTCTCGAGTCGAAATCGAATCGGCTTTTTTAGCAGATTTATCACTAATTTGATGATTCTGTAACTTTTTCAGGTGTTTGAGATAAGCTCGTCCTTGCATGTGGTTGAATTAAGAAAATCATATGGTGATTCTACATTTTACAGGCAATTGTGTAGGAAGCTGTCAAATGAATTAGGCATTCCTCAAAGCCAAGTGCTGGCGTCCACAGAGATTTTATACGTTCATCCCGTAAAATTTTATAAATTTATCCTCCTAATATAAGATTATGTGTCTGTCTTTGTATATAGAGGATTATCGGATACAAGATTTTGTGCCACGGGGGCTTTCCTCAGCCGTCAAGTCCCTCCCTGCTGGATTTCTTTGGTAGCCGACTCTCGGCCGGAACAATCACTGCTCTGGACTGCTGGTTTTCGGGGCATACCAGAGTTGATTGGCCTTCATGGGCTTGAGTTGTTCTTCTGCAAAAGAGTCGACTCATTACTATTAGCCGTAGAAGTAGTTGTGTAGAGTTTAGATGGTTGAGGTTCGAAGAATCCATCAAAGATTCAAACTTGTACAGGAAGACCAAATGTAGAGTTGAATTCATATCATTGCCTCATTGGACAGCGAAGCAGTGTTATTTGAATTATTTCAATGTAATTCTATTTGAATTATTTTAATCAATTAAAAATTTCCGAATTCAAACTTATAATATTTGAATAATAAAAAAATCAAAAATTAAAATATACTGTTTTGATCTTTAGCCAACTCTTATAATATTATGAGTTAATTTCACAACACATTTTCAAACTATAATCTTTTTTTTTTCTAAATTGATCCTAAACTTTTAGACATTTTAATTTTATTCTCAAACTATGACTTTTATTCAAAACTAATCCTTAAACTTTTGGACAATTTAAATTCATCTTCGACCCGCATTCTAATTTGGTTCCTAATTAATTTATAGACGTTCTAATAATGTTCTCAAAACTATTCAAAAGTTTGAGGATGAAATTGAAATACTCAAAAGTTTGATGACCAATATAAAATGAGGGTCATAGTTCGAGCATGAATTTAAAACATTTAAAAGTTTGAAGATTAATATATAATTAAAAATATAATTTATAAATGAAATTAGAATATTAAAAAAATTTAAAAATTTAAAAACTAAATAAAAATTATAATCGGAGGATGTGTAATACAATTAACTCTAATATTATATATATTTACAATACACCAACTTGTTTCCAAATAGTGAAAACATAGACATCGTACATACTAATTTCAAATATGAATAAACCCGTACATGCTTACAGAATGAACTATTCAAACCCAAATCATTTAAGAAAAATATGTTACCCTTTATCACTTTGATCACTCCTTAGATTTAAAAGAACATTTTTAAATGTGTGAAAGTAAAAGTAGTTTACATAAAGAACATATTTTATACCTTAAAAGTTTACACAATCTTACCTATTTAAACTTCAAAATTTAAAATTATAATTTTTTATAAATTCTAAATCTAATCTTATTCTTACATGAAAATACGAAAAACAAAGATAAAAAAATTTGACAAACCTTCGAAATATGCTTACTTAAAAAATTCAAATCATAAATTCAAAATCTTGAATCCTAATATTTATATAAACTTCACTTGTATATTGGGTAATTTTTCTAAAATAAAACCTAAATGAAATTTTGTAAATTGAATAATGGACGTTTGGGGAAAAGGGCCGGACTTGAATTTAGCCCAAATTGTACCACCACTAAAACCCTAGAACCAGGAAATACAAACAAATTCATTTCCTTTGCTCCACTATGTTCAAATCAAAAACCCTGCCTTTTCCTTTTTCCAAATAGAAAAACCCTAAATTTCTGTTGTGTGATCTGTTTTCTTTCTCTTCGGCATTTGCTCAATGCTTCAATTATCAATGGTGGACTCCATCTCCCTCTGCTTCACTGAAACCCTAATCTATAACTAGTAATAAACTGGATCATTAGTTGGTATTATCTCAGTGTGTTGTTAACTCCCAAGCATGGCGGCCTTATCAACCAGAAGCCTCATTTCTCGTCTCCACCACCACTTCATCTCCCCTAATCCCATCCCTTTTAATGTTTTAACCGGAAGATTCTTCAGTTCCGATGCCTTAATGGATGCCTCCCAAATCGTCCATCAACAACCCACACGCATAATCACATCCACCCCATCTATCATGACCCCAAACTCCAAGCGAACTGGGATCATTGCCGTCAAGTGCGGCATGACTGCTCTTTGGGACAAATGGGGCGCTAGGTTACCCATTACCATTCTCTGGGCTGATGAAAATATCGTCACTCAGGTCAAGACTGTTGAGAAAGAAGGAATCTTTGCCCTTCAGGTAATTTCATTCCATATCTTTAGCTAGGGGTGAATGTTTGATCGAGCTAGTTAAAAAATTGAATTATTCTGGTTGACAATACCATTTTATAAATCAAATTTGATTTGAAATTTTTTTGAGTTGAGTTTATAAATTTCGAATCTAGTTGTTCGAAATTCTTAATAAAATATTTATAATATTAGTATACTATTTGATTTCAATTTGAACGTTTTCTATAACTATATTCAATATATATATATATCATATTGTGTAGATGGAATTGACTCAAATTTGAAAATCAATCAATTAATTACTTAACATTTTGAATTATTTGAATTTTATTTTATAATCAAATTTGACATTTTTTTAATCTAGTTTATGAAATTATAACTCGAACTCAATTCGAGTTGAGATTTTCCTATTCGAGTTGAAAAGATATTTTTCGAGTGAGTGGAGTTTTGCTCTCCCCTAACTTAGCTTTACTGGTCAGTCATGTTATGGAATCGTGGGTAAAGAATCACTTCAAGTGCTTTGATGTATGGTGTTGCTTTAGATTGGTTGCGGCCACAAAAAGCCTAAACATTTGACGAAGCCTGAAGTGGGTCATTTCAGAGCTCAAGGTGTTGATTTGAAGAGGAAATTGAAGGAGTTCCCCGTCACTGAAGATGCTCTTCTTCCTGTTGGTACTTCCCTTGGTGTTCGCCATTTTGTTGCAGGCCAATATGTAGATGTCGCTGGAACTTCTAGAGGGAAAGGTTTTCAGGTGATTTGATTAATTGTTTTGATCGATTTTCCTTTTATGCTTTCATTGATGAATTCATTTCATTTGTTGTTAGGACTTAAATGATGAATATATTCTATATTCCAGTTGTTTTTAACTCTAGCAGGTGTTTCATGCTTGGAACTATATGTGTAGGGAGAGATTAATACAGCTAGCAATGGCAGTTCAGATGCTTTGATAACTATTTATAGTATTGCAAATTTTCTTAGTGATACTTGATTGGGTTGTTGACAGTCACTTATCCAGTCATGTTAATGCATCGAGCATGTGTGTGCAAAATCTTTCTCATGTTCTTAACACAATCAAATGTCTTGTGTTTCTTTTACTTGCCTAGGGTGGAATGAAAAGGTGGGGATTTAAAGGAATGCCGGCATCTCATGGTGCATCATTATCACATCGGAGTATTGGTTCTACTGGCCAGAGGGATGCTCCTGGAAAGGTTTGTATTGCTAGTTTTTAATTTGCAATACCTTAAAATGTATTTTGAATACTGATTATTCTCGGGAATGTGTAACACTCGTATTTGAGCATTATTTTAGTGTAACCTCCCCCTCCCCCTCGCCCTCCCCCCCCCCCTTTGGGTACATATACCACTGTACCTTGGGCTACACAATAGGCAATAGCATTGTACTTGAGCCTCCTGGGCAAAAGGCTCAAAGACTAACTGTTAAGATGCCTTCTTGGAGAATCTGAACACTTTCTATTTTAGAGGTTCGTTGTTTTGCCTTGTCTATAATTTATTGCATTGATGTCGTTGGATGATGATGTTAACTTCTTAAGCATGATAAGAATACATGCAAAGATAATTGGATCAGTAATTACTTATTTCGTATGCATGTATGGATTCCTTCATATTGTTTAAGCTTTCGTATTTGTGAATGACAATAATATATACTTGTGGAAACTTCATTCAATCATGTTCATTTGATTGATTTGTATTTTTCCCACCCCTCGAATTCTACTGAGGATCACTTCACTGGCTCTTCATTGATACTGAAGCAGTTATGTTTATCTGAACTAATAACTTCATTGAAAAAACAATCGTTGGGCCTATTGCAACTTTCCTTGCAGGGTTCGTTCTACTTTTATCCATGTTGATACGACTGATTCAAACTTGTAAACCATAATGTGATTTTGTTCTACATACTTCTTCTCTCCATGGACCAACATTTTTATTCCAAGTATCACTTGATAATATGACCAGCTTAGGTTTTGGTTTGTCATGCGGAGTGCCCTCGAGCTATAATTGACAAGCAATTATCGTTATGTAGGTATTTAAGGGAAAAAAGATGCCTGGACGAATGGGTGGCAAGACGAGAACGGTTAAAAATGTGTGGGTATACAAGATAGATCCTGCGAGGAATTTGATGTGGGTGAGAGGTCAGGTATGGTTTTCTTATTTTAAAGTGCTTAAACGTTTATCATTGGTGTTTGCAAAACGGTTGCAAGCTTCCAACATTTAAGAATATGGGACTTGTGTATGCTTTGATGCTGTTTTCATGTTATTTGTTTATCTCGATGGATACAAACAAATTACATTGCATCAGTAATCTTGATATCCAGTTTGTTGCATTCCCTTTTATCGGCAGTATCATCTTGTGAGCTGGTTATCGTTTACAGGTCCCAGGTGCTGAAGGGAACTTTGTTTTCATAAAGGATTCTGTTTACAAGAAACCCGATGTTTCGATGCTTCCGTTCCCAACACACTTTGCCTCTGAAGATGAGGGCGAAACTAATATAGAACCTCTGGTTGCTGATCTTGGTGAGGTAGATCCATTTATGGTAGCAGATTGAGGAAGATACATTTTCCCGGAATTGTAGGAAGTTGTCGGTTTTTGTCTCCCGTTTATTTGGTACGAGGAAGGATTGTAATACAAGAATATGGTTATAAAGATGAGTATCGACGTCTGAATTTTTGAAGCAATTGACCATTGATTTTTCTGTAACAGGAAAGGAGTTGTTTTAAATAAATGGAAGGGACGATTACAAACTCAACAGCTCTTGATACCTTCTTTCTTTCTGCATACTAAATCTGCAAGAAAATCATTGGCTTGACTTGGTAGTAACACAGATGATTATGTAGAGAAAGAACAATTTGTCTGTGGTGAACTCATTAATGGGAAGAACTGATATTATGTGCATAGTTCGCTACAATTCTAAACCTACAAAATAATTGTTCCGCCTTGTTAAATTTGTCCTTTTTAAATTTTAAAATTATCTTAGTTAGTATGTTAATGTTTAACATAGATGATCGTCTAGTTCGAAACATAATAAATAGTTAAATGTTTATTTTGTAACTTTTAATGGTTGATGATTTAACAAAACAATTCTTTATAGTTTAGATTATTTTATAATTTTTAATAATCGAGAATTTAACAAAATAATATTCTATAATCAATGGATTATTTGTGTATTGTATCTAATTAATTTTTTATATAAATTTAAAATTATTAGATGAATAAAAATAAATAATTAAAATTAACTCGGTATTTTTAAAAAAATTTATAAAACAATTATTATAAAAATTAAAATATTTTTAAAAAATCAAAAAAAAAAATTCCTCAATTCAACCCAATAATTTTCGGTCTTCACCCTCTCCTTTGAATTATGTTCCATAATTGTTGTGTACGGTGACAACACAATTAAGTCGGGTCTTCTCCGACAAGAACACACCATAGCCTAGTCAAGGAGCCACCACCACACATACTCTTCCCTCTTCACTCAAATCTCCCTCCATAGCCGGCCATGAAGCGGGATCAGCTCTCCGAATGCGGCGGTTGCGGAACCCCGGAGCGGTTCTTCCTCCACAACCTCCGCCACAGGGCCAGCTACCGACGCCTCTGCACCAACTGCATCCTCAAGAACCACCAGGGCCTTTTCTGTCCCATTTGCCTCGAAGTCTTCAACGAGCCCCCTCCGCCTCACCAACGCCTCATCTGCGTCAAATGCCCTTCCGTTTCCCACTTCTCCTGCTCCTGCTCCTCCTCCTCTTCCCTCTCCCAATCCTTCACTTGTCCCCCTTGCTCCAACCCTAATTTCTCCTTCTTCAATCTCACCAACAAGAAACCCAAGTCAACGCCGGATCATCCCGGAGGATCCACCCCCGAAGACGACGATAACGACAACAACCCGTCGGCGAAAACGAGGGTTATGGACAAGGAAACTGCTAAAGCTCTTCTAGCTGCTGCTAAGATTGCTGCCGTCTCCATGACCAAAGCTGCCACCGTTGCTAAAACGGAGGCTGAACGGAGAGTCAAAGAGGCTACTTTGGCGAAGAAGAGAGCCAAAGAGGGTCTCGAGAGACTCGCCTTGTTGGCCCGTAAGGACATTGATAGACATAAATCGTCACTTTTAAGCACTCCCAAATCTAGAGTTGATGCTGCCGCTAAAACAAGCTCTTTATCTCTTCCTTCTCATATTCCTGAAAAGGGAAATAATGGTGGGTCGTATTCTGTTTCTGCTGCTAATGTACCCAAGTTGCAGCTTCAGCATAGCACTCATGGTATTCCTAATTAATCCATTGGTGAGATTCCAACAATCTTTGTAAAACTGTTTGTTTTTTGTTGGTATGTTTAGCCTGATGTTTATGGAACCATTATGTCGAATCTTTGTAGAGATGATTTAGGAAGCGAGTAACCTGTTTATTTGTACTCAGCATTTTGTTTGTACTCCATTGTAGCTTTCTCTACTTCCCTGTAAGTATTTTCATGAAGCTCGTTGTTTATGTTTATTTGCTTCCTTGTTTCCCTCCTTATTCCCCAAAACCAAACTTTCTGGATCCCTGCTCTAATTAAGCTTATATGCCCATTTAAGTTATTTGGCAAGAGGTTCAGCCTAGGAAACGCCTGCTTACAAGGGAAAAAAAGGTCAAAAATTGTCTTCGGATGCTTTGCATCCTCGGATATGTCCATTATTAATGCATGGCGATAGCAAATCTGGGTTTATATCACATTAGATGCTGCTATTGTTGTATTCTGTGAGTGCAGCAGGTTATTATTATATTGCTTCCTATCATCTAAGTGACGTCAGTCCTGGAATAAGTTGATCAGCATTTGAGACTCGATCGATAACTTATTCAATATCGTAAATACGTTGTTGTTTCAGAAGCATTGTTAGAAATCCATTTACTTCTAATCAAATTGTCTGGCATTATCCTTTTCCTAGTTTTGTTTATGTTGCTTGTTTCGTATATGATTGATTACCTTCGTTTACATTAGAGAATAGTGGTAGAGTGCTAAGAAGAATGAGATTAAAAAAATAGAGAATCAAATTTCTGGCCTTTGTTCAGATGTAGGTTGTGCAATGTTAAATTTTTGCGTAGTGATAATCATTTTTAGCAGTAATTGCTGATGAAGAATCAGTCTCTTTCTAAAGTGACTGCTGAATCCATAGGATTATATATTGTCTAATGGATTCAAGGGTCTTTGGGGATTTGGTTTTTTTGCTCTTGTAAAATATCTGATTACGGGCCATTCCCACGGTAGTAATACGGGACGTGGACGTGCTGAGTTTATTAATTGTTGAGGACTTATGGCATTAAGATGAGGATGAGGGTCACCATACCGGATGTTCACATACCGGGGCCTAGGTGGAGCTCTATTTGCTTTTCAAAGTTGATGAGGATGATGGTCACCATGCTGGATGTTCACGTACAAGGGCCTAGGTGGAGCTTTATTTGCTTTTCAAAGTTGCGTGCACAGATTGGTGCTTGGCAAAATTCAAGGCCAAAGATAGGCCTCAAGCTGATAAATGGTTTGGTTGTGCAATATGAGGGACTTCCTGGTTGTGTTCTGAAATGTTGCTGGAATTTGGATTTTGATAAGAATGCGTGCAATACGCATTTGACGACTAGTTTGTATCTCTTATTACGCTTCTTCGATGAATTTATGCCTTTGAAAGTGAAATTTGCTTCGTGATGCAATTGTAAAAATGTTCAGAAGGCTGACAGATGACAGATCAACGGCCTCCCACTTGTAGAGTCACCCCTATTTATTGATTTTATAATGTATGTTGTTGGATTGAGGTTAACATTCAATCATCAATATCATTGCACTGAGTCAAAAGAGCCTAGCTCTTTCAGTTTAATGCCAGAAGTCAAGGAGGAAAGGTGCAGCAGAGCCTGGAAGCCCTGTCTGTCATACAGCGAGCTAGAGTTGTGACTAAAAATTATTGAAGAAACGATTATGGTTATTTTGTACAACTAGTATGATTAATTTGTTTGTGAAATTCTTGAATGTAATTGATTATTCTTTTATTTATTCATTTTCTTACCAACTACTGTTGCCATGTTTTTATATGTATAACATCTGTCTACATTCTTCTCGAGATTCCTGAAGAGAAGAAAAGGAACCTGTTCTGGATTCCCCATGGTGCCACCAGTTGTGTGGATGTTGGCTGTTGAAGTTTGTGAATAAAGAGTTTATCCATTTGCATGATGGGAGATCCATGGTGGCCTTTTTATGCACTCATTTGATATATATCTCTTTTAAGATTTGGGTTTCCCTTATGTATGAGATCAAGTGAGTTGTGGAAAATGAAGGCAGTGGTCAACGAATTGAATTCTCTTTCGGATTCAAGTCAACCAGAGGTTGGATTCAGACTCAGTGAATCAGAACAGACGACTTAAAATTTTTGGGGTCTAACGACATCAGTGATGTCAGTTGACGTGGTGGTTTGTTACGGTGAATGGTGACTGAAATTTGTACTTGTGTTTATACATCTAAAAATTAATAAAAAAAATGTCTTATCAAATCAAAAAAGTAATAAAAATATCAAATCAGCATAAAATTAGAGAAATAACAATTGAGTGATTAAAACATTCAGTGTCAGAATTTAATGATTAAATTGAAAAATTTTAAACTTAAATGAACAAAATAGGAGTGAGAGTAAGGTTTAATGCAAAAATTTGTAATTTACCCGGAATTAAATAAGGTAAACCCTAAACTTATTTTGAAGATTGATTTATACATAAAGAGAGTGTCATGCGAGAGATTTTGAGGTATCTGCTTTCTGCATATGCTTCATTCTGTAATATTTGATTTCTCTACTGCCCGAGTTTTCGTTAAAAGCTATTGGTCTACCTGAAATAGGGGACCGTTATCGCCGCTATTTTTCTTTGCACTGTTATTTTACGGCCGGGATCCGCTGCTATTAGCGGTGGCGGACGGCGGTATTTGCAACCCTGCAAACATTGTTTCGTTTCGTCAATTCTAATTGCTTCGACTTTGAGCGAAAGAGATACATATGCCAGAAAGCAAGGCGGTGATTGGTCTGAAATGGGAACCAAAGCTTCCTGGTTTGCCTTTGCCATCTACAACCACCTCTGTTTCTGGTTCTGGATCCTTTTCTAAATCCCAGAATGAGCCCCAAAGCACTTCCCTTTGGAAACCCAACCAACAACTTGTCAACGGTCTCTTTGTACCACCTAATGATCCTTCAAAGGTTAATAAATTGCTTAGAAAGCAAGTCAAGGACACCGCCGGCTCTGCCTGGTATTCTTCATGTTTCTTTTTTTTTCGATCTCTTTTTCCTCGCCGCGTAAATTTCACAATTCGTTCTTCAACAGGTTTGATATGCCTGCCCCAACTCTCACCCCGGAGTTGAAGAAAGATCTTCAATTACTCAAGGTGCTCTGCCCTTTGCATTCCCTTTTGTGTAATGTATTTTTGTATATTGCTGTCTTCGTGACAACATGCCTTTTAGATGTATCATATCCGATTGTTGATCATCATATATTCAATTCATGTTTGAAACTAATGAAGATTAGGGTTTAAGGTTTAATAGAAAGATGATTGAGTTAATTTTTAGTTTGAACTGAGGGGTATATTGTTTTAGGCTTTTTAGATGCATCTATTCCAATTGTCGATTGTCGAATCTTCAATTCATGTTTGAAACTAATGAGGATTAGGGTTTATAGTTTAGGGTTTAAGGTTTAATATAAAGATGATTTTATTTTATTTTTAGTTTGAATTTGACTTCATTGGGACCGGGTGTATATTGTTTTAGGAATTTTGTCAACAATATCTTTCTAAGAACATGCTTTTTAGATGCATGTATTCCAATTGTGATTGTCGAATGTCGGATGTTGAATCTTCAATTCATGTTTGAAACTAATGAGCCTATCAGGATAACTAATATGATTTTTGTTTTAATTTAGCTTCACTATAATTTTTTTCTAGGGAATTATTGTTTTAGGAAATTTTCTGAATTATATCTTCTTGTCATAACTACAATTCATGTTGAAACCAACGAGCTTATCAAGATGATTGATTTAAATTTTTAGTTGGACTTTGACTTCACTATAATTATTTTCTAGGGCTTTATTGTTTTAGGATTTTAAATGTTCATGTCTTCGCATGAACCCAATTCTTGATATTGGCTGCTCGTGTTTGCTTGTGATACAGTTGAGGGGAGCCATTGATCCAAAAAGACACTATAAGAGGGATTCAAAATCCAAAGCACTGCCCAAGTACTTCCAGGCAAGTTCACTTGTAACACCCCAACCCGTACCCGACCCGAATACGAGTCTGAGGTGTCACGTTGACTTTTCAAACCTTGACACTTAAAGAAAAATCCCGGGAAATTTAAAACTTTGTTTAAAACAAAATACTTTAATTTACATAAAAGAGATCACAAAATACCAACTCGATCAGAGTGCTCATAATTAACAACTTATTACATGCCAACACTCTATACACGCCAAAATATATACTTTGTTGATTACTTCTGATCTGATCTTCAAGTAATAATACTGTCCTTGCTACTTCTATTCTTGCTCTTCACGTTTCTTGGTACCTACGTGTAAATCACTTACACGCTAAGTCATAGACTTAGTGAGGCAATAAATAAACATTTAACAACAAATTCATGAATGTGCATTCTTATCATTTGATCATGACATTTCAACATGCATGTATCTATCACATGATAACATATATAAGCATGTCAAGCACATGTAACACTTACCTTCTTGTGCCACTTTCACTTTAATTTATCTTTCAATTGTATTGCCCATGTATATTATTGAGAATAGAGGTAAGTGAGTACATTGAGGTTGTGCACTAATGCTGTCACCACAGCTCGTATAAATTCCCTCATGGGGCACCGAACATTTGTTCAGTATTCGTCCCGAATGACTGCTATATATGTCCCGTAGGACCATTACGTCCCGAAGGACTACGTCCCGAAGGACTACAGAACCCTCGACTCTTGGCATGCCAACTATACCTATAGCTCTCGTATCATATACTATGGGCATTTATGATGAATACATTTCTCATCACTTGTTCTTTCTCTTCTGTCACATACCACATGTATGTGTAACCACGTATTTCATATCATATCACATGTATCACATATTGCATATTCATATGTCATTTCATATATTCACATAGCTTTTCTCATTTCACATGATCATGTCTCATAGCATAATCATGTATGCATGTATATCATGTAACATTTATAATAATCTATACTCATTTCATGTATTCATGCACATATAAAAATCATGAAATCAAATAACAATTTAGGAGTTACTTCTTACCGTAGTAATTCCATCACTGGCTCATCGCAAGCCAATGTTCGTTCAATAATATAAGTACAATAAAAATTGCACTCACCTTAACCTTGTTTGATTTGAATCAATTCTAATCCTTTGATTATTCCAGAACTTGTTTAGGCTCAATATCTACATAAATATAACATTTCAAAACAACTATCAGAAGCCTAAACCTTAAACTTGATGTTAATAACTTAAGCCAGATTATTGAACCTAATTTCATTTTTCCTTTAAGGGGGAATCGATTCCCCCCCAGGGGAATCGATACCCCCTGGACATTCTGGAAAATTTCGTCCAAGAGGGGGAATCGATTCCCTTCATAGGGTATCGGTTCCCTCTAACCAAAATTTGTATTTTAACCCCGAAAATCATCAATTCTTCACTTAATTCTTCTATTTTAAACCCCTATCATGCCATTAAATTCAACTACCATTACTCAAACCAACTTATATCCATGAAAATCATCTATAACTTCAAAATCCTATCCTTCATATGAAATTCAAGAATCATACTCAAATTTCAATATGTTCTAAATACAATTCTAACACTTCATATTCTTTAATTAGGATGATGACAAGTCAAATTTAAATTTAAATTCAAATTATCAACTCTTTTCCATGATTTCATATAAAAACTCGTTTTCTTAAATCTCTTATAACTTCTTCATCTTTTGATTATAAGACAACTTAAGCTTTCCTTAAGCTTAGTTATCATCTAATGATCAAAACCCAACCTTAAAATCAATAAATAACCAACAAATATAAAACTCACCTTATGATGTGGTTTCTCTCGTATGAAGGAAGAAGAAGAAAAATTCTCTGGATAATCTTCTTTCTTCTTATCCTTTTCCCCCATGTATATCTCTAACATAACATAATTTAATCATTTAATGGTTAAATGATCATTTTGCCCTTTAATTCCTTTGATAATTACTAATAACTTTCAGGAAATATTTCTGAATAAATCATTAAACTATTTAAATATCCTACTTCAATCACCAAACTCTGAAGTATTATAATTTAGTCACTAACTCGTATTTTGGGATGTTACATCACTACTATGGCATAGTGCATATTTATTTTCATCCTAATTGGTTTATCTGAAATCTCTCTCTTTTGACATGCAAGCAGGTGGGAACCGTGGTAGAATCCGTGACAGACTACTACTCAGGTAGAATGACAAAGAATGAGAGGAAGGCAACCCTAGCAGATGAGCTGCTTTCTGATCCAGCTGTTAGGCAATACAGGTGAGATATCGTATCGATAAGTTCCTTCCGAAGTCTTTTATATGTATATCATTATATAATACCTAGTTCCATGATCGAGTTTGGCCCGGAAAATGCTATTTTATTCCCCTGTTGCAGAAAGAAGGAAGTTCTAAGAATATGTCAACTCATAATAGATGAATTGGTTGGTATGCGGGATGCCTTAAATAAGTGGCCTGGATAATCTGCAATCAGGAGGAGAATACCATTGACTTCATAACCAAACATTGTTGCTATCATTTTAGTATCATCATTTTTATTTAGACAAGAATGCTTTTGCACAATAGCGATGCACGCTTTTCATTGTCTGTCAACTTTTTACAGGAAGCGCAAGGTTCGGGAGATAGAAGAACGTAATCGACCAGCTGGAAATGACAAATGGAAGATAAAAGGTAGTCGAACATTCAAGCGTGCAAAGAAGAGAAGGCATTGATGGTTCCTTACTATATGTCGTCTTGAAAATTTTGACCCTTGTGGATTATACTAGTGCAAGTTTATGTGTCAAATCCCATGAAACAAGTGGAGTCTATCTGGTTGTTTTAAGTGTTGTAGGTGCGTATCTATGGCTTCTTTTTTTCAGATTGAAACTATGGGATATACCCTAATATTGATTCTCGATTCTACACATTTTAGCATTTTGATTGGTATTGGAGAGCTATTTAGATAAAAAAGCAAAGGGGTTTTGAGGAACTGCTCTAGTTTACTTGTTACCAACATAGTGTTTAGGGATTGGGTTTTTGGTTGATTCCAACTTGACTTGAGTGTTATATCTGTATTCGTCATCCAACTTGACCCGAGTTTAGAGAGGATCCACCCGATTCAAAATTTAGTCTGATTTTGAGATATAACACCACATTCGCATGACTTGGTCCAAAGGAATTACGAGGTTATTGATCTAGACCGACTCTGCTCAAGCGATCAAACTTATTAATGGGAAAGACGCAGCAAGCAGCGCCATTTCTCTCGTTCGTACAATTGTTTCTTGGCGTAGTCTTGCTTGGGAGACCCTCAGTTGGATTACACGCACAGAGAATGCGCTGCTTATGTTTTGGCAAAAATGAGTCCCCAAAACCTTGCAGAAGTTTGTTATTTTGACACCCCACCGTCTACTGTCTCACCTGGTGGAACATGAGGCTAATCAACAGCATACAAGTTAACCTCCTTGGTGTACTTTCAATTCAAAAAAAAATATTAATTGCTTTTCTTGTGTGTATATATATATTACAGGTGTATTTTACTTATAATATATGATTTTTCAATATTTATTTTTAATAATTAATAATTTATTATTTTATAATTTTTAATGTATACTTTTATTTTTAGTAGTTTTTTTAATAATTTAATTGTTATTTTTCAATTTATAATATTTTTTATTTTAAAAAATTAAATAAATCCTCAAACTTTCTAAAAATCAATTAGGCCTTTAAATTCGATCAAAACATCAGATTAGTCCCTCTATCACATCATCATCCATTGTAGATTACCACGTAGTATCGTAAATTTTTACATCAACGTCATGATAATCAATATTTGATTTCTCTAATTAAAAAATTAAATTACTTTTTTCATTTAGAAATTAAATTGAAGGAAAAAGAATTCAAGGGTTATATTTATTTTTTCACAAAAGTTTAAGGCTCTAACATACCAATAAAACTAATATATATAATAAATAATAGGATAATTCACATATTCAATATTTCAATTATCGCTTTAATTATCCAACTATTTTTTGTTTCAAAATTATATTTAACATTACGTTTTTATTTTGGTCACCTGTTATTAAAAAACTAACGATGATGTTGATATGTCACCACAAGGTAATATCATGTAATCGTTAACTTATTATTAAAAAATGTAAGGTCAGCAACTCTATGATTTTTTTAATGACGGATGATCAAAATTAAACAACAATGATAGTTAATATACTAAACTTGCATTTTTTGGTTCACGAAATGTAATATTACCAGGGAATAGGATTACTGGGAATGTTGTATTTTGTGTTTGGTTGGTTTAGTAAGAATGTAAGATTACAGTGTTTGGTTAAAGGAATAAAAGATTATTGAAATGTATATTTGACCAAACTGTCCTTATTATATATTTGTATAATATTACAAGTTGTAAAAAATTTATATATTTTCTTTAAAAAATTAAATTCGTAATATTTATATAATTTTTTACAAAATTAAAAATATAAAAAAGGTTTAATGAAATGATAAAATTTTATTCAACCCCTGAACTTCATATAAAATTTTAATTATAGATTTTTTTTTGTAAATCTAAAATAATTTAAGGATAAATTTGTAATTTAACCTTCGTAGAATCTTTATTATTAAATGACAGAAGAATGATATTTTTGAAAAAAAATAAAAATTTAAGAATATTTTAGTTCAAAACGCCGGTAATGTTACAATACTTGTTGAAACATTTTAATATTTCGATATAACAAATTAAGTTAAATGGATTTTAAGATTTTCCAAATGATTTTCTAAGTATATTCGATATAACTATTCGAATATCAAAACATTACTCCAAATATTTCAAAAATCATTTTTGATCCTTACTTAAGTGTAAAATTAAGTTTTAATCATAAAACAATTTCAAAATAATTTTACAAAGTATTTCGAACCAATTCAAAGCCAAAAATTCCAGATTACTCAGAGGGAATCGATTCCCCCCCCATAGGAGGAACCGATTCCCCCCCTGAATGGTTTGGCTCCGAGATTTCCAGAATGCTCGGAGGGAACCGATTCCCCCCAAGGGGGTACCGATTCCCCCCTGTTCAACGGTCGAAATATTTGAATTTTACACTTAGGGAACCGATTCCCTATGAGAGGGAACCGATTCCCCCCACTGTCCAAGCTGTTTTATTAAATGTTTTCACACTAAAACGGCTATAATATTTTCTCTAATTATCCCCAACGTTCAAAAGTGATCCAAGGTGTATTTAAGCAAGCTTAGAAGCCATTGATCAATAAGAAGAAATATCAAGCAACTAGAATCAAGAGAGAATCAAAGAGAAAGCATCAAACCTCAAGTTTGAGCATTTCAAGCCTATTTTCATTCAATATTCTTTTTGCTTTCAAGAACACTTTCTGTGCTCAATTGTATTCATCTTTGAGTGTTCTTTTCTTTGTTCTAGAATTGTGCAAACATCTTACCTTGTGAGGTTTTCTTATAAGTTTGCAAATTTGTAATCTTCTCTTTGAGAAAAGAGTGTTCTCAAGAGTTGGGGTATACTCTTGAGGGAATTGTAAGGTTATCTCTTTGGCCTCAAAAGAAAGAACAAATTAGTGAATTTGTTGGAAAATCCTTAGTGTGGATAGCTAAGGTAGTGGACGTAGACTTTGTTTGAGAAAGTCGAACCACTGTAAATCGCTGTGCAAATACTTTCAATTCTCTGCAAAAGCTTCCACAAAATTTTATTGCCAATTCACCCCCCTCTTGGCTAATTTCGTCATTCGATTAACTCAACAATTGGCATCAGAGCCTAACAAATTTGAAGGTTTTATCGCCTCTTGAGTCGATTCGGGAAGAGTTATATCGATTATTAAAGTCATCAATGGCCTCTGCTTCAAACTTCGACTCCGGTCTCGATTCGATGCCCGTCAACAAGCCTCCTTTCTTCAATGGAGCTAACTACGCCTATTGGAAGAATAGAATGATGTACTTCATTCAAGCAAGTGACATGGGAACATGGAATGCCGTAGAAGAAGGATACATTAAGCCTATCACTCATCCAAGGTTGTGGAGTGAAGGAGATACAAAAATGTTCCAGCTCAACTCCAAAGCCATCCATATTATCTTTTGTGCTCTTGGACCAGGTGAATACGGAAGAGTTTCATCGTGTACAACCGCCAAAGAAATATGGGACAAGCTTCAAGTCACACATGAAGGTACCGATGAGGTAAAGAAATCAAAAATTAGTATTCTAACGCATAGCTATGAAAATTTCAGGATGAAACCAAATGAAGACATCAAAGCTATGACGGATAGATTTTCAACGATTGTCAATGGTCTCAAATCATATGGAGAGATCATCTCAAATGAAAAGCTTGTGAGGAAGTTAGTCTACTCCCTCCCAAAATCATGGCAATCAAAGAAGACGGCAATCATCGAGTCTAAGGACCTATCGTCCTTAACTCTTGAAGAACTTATCGGTTCACTCCTCACTCATGAGATGATGCTTGAAGATGAGGTGGACCTTGATAAAGTTGAAGAGACACCAAAGGAGAATGAGAAGAAGAAAAACATTGGAGTTGCTCTCAAATCCACAAAAGATGAGAGTGATTCTAATGATGATGATGATGACGAGGAAATGGCATTGTTTGCCAAACGGTTCAGAAAAATGATGAGACCTTACCAAGGAAGAAAATTCAAACGAAACGAAGGCCTCAAAAATGAACCAAAAGAGAATGACCCAATCATTTGCTATGAATGCAAAAAGCCGGGGCATGTCAAATATGATTGCCCACAATTGAAGAAAAATGGTCAATCAAAGAATAAGCACAATGCTCATGTGGCTACATGGAGCGATGAAGAAGGTTCCGATGAAGAGGAACAAGAAGTAGTAAACTTGTGCTTAATGGCATTCGGGGAAGATTCTAAGGTAACCTCTAACTCATCCGATTTTGATGATTTATCTTATGATGAGTTATTTGAGGAGTACAATGGGTTGGCTTCGGATTATGAGAAATTGTTTTTAAAATATAAAAATGATGTTTCAAAATTGAAAAATGAAAACAAACTCATATCCAAAACCAACAACGATCTTGAAAGTAAAATCAAAAATTTGCAAATCAAACTAGAAGAGTTTGAAAAGAAAAATTTAGATTTGCAAAATTTACTTTCAAAGATCAATGATGATCATCAAAAGAAAATTGATGATCTTAAAACTTCTTTTGATAAAGTTGGAACAAAACATTTTGAAAAAGGTGAAAATTCAAAATCCAACTTTGTTAGAAAAAGTTTTAGAAACTACAATCATAGAGGTCCCCAAAGAACCTCTAATGGAAAAATCATTAGAAGTGTGTGGGTTCCTAAAGAACTCATTACTACCAAAGATAAAAATATCCTACACAAATGGATACCTAAAGGGACTAGAATTTTGGAAACTAATGAATATGGACCCAAAAGAATTTGGGTACCAAAAATCAAAAATTAATATATGTTTGTAGGGAAAGGAGCATTGCTACAAGGCACGGGAAACAAATTCAAACTCATGGTACCTTGATAGTGGATGCTCAAGACATATGACCGGAGACAAAAGCCGGTTCATTGAGCTTAACGCCAAAAATGGAGGAGAAGTGACTTTTGGAGACAATTCAAAAGGTCACATTGAAGGTATTGGTACAATAGGTAATAACTCTTCCATACAAATTAAGAATGTTTTATATGTGAATGGATTAAAGCATAATCTATTGAGTATTAGTCAATTATGCGATAAAGGATTCAATGTCTTATTTGAAATTAATGGTTGTAAAGTCATTGACATTGCATCTAATCGGATTATGCTTGTTGGTCATAGAATAGGAAACATTTACATGGTGCATTTAGATTCTATTGATATGACTAATTTATGCCTAGTTGCTAAGGATGAGCATGATAGTTGGTTATGGCATAGGAGACTAGGTCATGCTAGTATGAGTGTTTTGCAACGGCTAATTCAAGGTGATTTAGTTCGAGGGTTGCCTAAGCTTAAATTTGATAATGATAAAATCTGTGATGCTTGTGCTAAAGGAAAACAAAAACGAGTTTCTTTTAAATCTATTAATGATGTATCAACTAGTAGAGTATTACAATTGATCCATTTAGATCTTTTTGGGCCAACTAGAACTACTAGCTTGGGAGGAAAACAATATGCATTTGTCTTGGTAGATGACTATTCTAGATACACTTGGGTTCTATTCTTAAGTACTAAAGATGAAGCATTAGAAAATTTCATCACATTTTCAAAAATAATCCAAAATGAAAAAGGATACTCTATCACTAGTGTTAGAAGTGATCATGGAACTGAATTTGAAAATCTTGGATTTATTGAGTTTTGTAATTCTAATGGTATTAGCCACAATTTTTCAGCACCTAGAACCCCTCAACAAAATGGAGTTGTTGAAAGGAAAAATCTAACTTTAGAAGAAATGGCTAGAACCATGCTTTGTGAAAATAATTTGCCAAAATATTTTTGGGCAAAAGCCACAAATACCGCTTGTTATGTTGTAAATCGAGTAATGATTAGGCCAATTTTAAAGAAAACTCCATATGAAATTCTCAAAAATAAAAAGCCTAACATTAGCTATTTTCATCCTTTTGGATGTAAATGTTTTGTTTTAAACAACGGTAAAGAAAATCTTGGTAAATTTGATGCTAAAAGTGATGAAGGAATTTTTCTGGGTTATTCCTTAAATTCTAAAGCTTATCGTGTATTTAACAAAAGAACTTTAGTTGTAGAAGAGTCTATACATGTTGTTTTCGATGATAATCCCCTTCCGAGGAAGGATTCTTCTGTTAATGATGATGTAGGTATTGTACAAGCAAATGACGTTAGACATGACGTTGGAGAATCATCATCAAAGGAAGAAACAAAAGATGAGGAAACTCATGACCCCCTCGAGAATCCAACCATTGAAGAAAGGGAAGTATCTTTTCCAAGAGAGTACAACTATGTCAAGGATGGTGAAATTATAGGTGATCCATCAAAAGGGGTAACTACTCGATCTTCTCTTAGAAATATCTGTAATTATGTTGCATTTATTTCATGCATAGAGCCTAAGAACATCAAAGAAGCATTAAAAGATAAACATTGGATTATGGCTATGCAAGAAGAATTAAATCAATTTGAGAGAAGTAAAGTATGGACATTAGTTGAAAGGCCTAGTAATAAATCTACTGTAGGTACTAGATGGGTTTTTATAAATAAACTTGATGAAAGTGGTAATATAGTGAGGAACAAGGCTAGACTTGTTGCTCAAGGCTATACTCAAGAAGAAGGCATAGACTATGATGAAACATACGCTCCCGTAGCTAGGATGGAAGCAATTAGAATGTTATTAGCATTTGCATGTTTCAATGAATTTAAATTATATCAAATGGATGTTAAAAGTGCATTTTTAAATGGTTTTATAAAAGAAGAAGTGTACGTGGAACAACCTCCAGGTTTTGAAGATTCAAATTTTCCGGATCATGTTTTAAAATTGACAAAAGCTCTTTATGGTTTAAAACAAGCTCCTAGAGCTTGGTATGAAAGATTGTCAAATTTTTTAATTGAAAAAGGTTTTTTAAAAGGAAAGGTTGACACTACATTGTTTTTAAAGAGAAAAGGTAAAGATTTATTAGTAGTTCAAATTTATGTTGATGATATAATATTTGGTTCTACTAATGATGTTCTTTGTCAAGAATTTTCTAAGCTAATGCAAAGTGAGTTTGAGATGAGCATGATGGGGGAGCTCTCATTTTTCTTGGGACTCCAAATCAAGCAAAGAAAAGATGGCATCTTCATTAATCAAGCTAAGTATGTCAAAGATATGCTCAAGAAGTTTGGACTGGAAAATGGGAAACCTCATAACACTCCAATGAGCTCTTCAACAAAGCTTGACTTAGATGAAGGAGGTAAATGTGTAGATGTTAAATTATATAGGTCAATGATTGGCTCTTTGCTTTATCTAACTGCAAGTAGAGCGGACATTATGTTTAGTGTTTGCTTATGTGCTAGATTTCAATCATGTCCTAAGGAATCACATTTACTAGCTGTTAAGAGAATCTTTAGATACCTTAAGGACACTCCTAGTTTAGGACTTTGGTATCCTAGAGACTCTAGCTTTAGCCTGCATGCTTTTTCTGATGCGGATTATGGAGGATGCAAATTAGATAGGAAAAGCACCTCCGGTACTTGCCAATTCCTTGGAAATATGCTGATTTCTTAGTTTTCAAAGAAACAAAATTGTGTTGCATTATCTACCACTGAAGCCGAATACATTTCAGCTGGTAGTTGTTGTGCACAAGTTTTATGGATGAAACAACAACTTTTTGATTATGGAATTGAAGTAGGTACTATTCCTATCAAGTGTGACAATACTAGTGCTATTTGTCTCACTAAAAATCCCATCCAACACTCTAGAACTAAGCACATTGAAATAAGACATCACTTCATTAGAGACCATGTCACTAAGGAAGATGTAGTTCTAGAATTTGTTGATACTTTGCACCAATTAGCGGATATCTTTACAAAACCCTTAGACAAGGAAAGATTTTGGACACTTAGGAGAGAATTAGGTTTGACCAACCTATCTTCACTTAGTGTTTAAAATAATTTTAGCACTTTTAATAAATCTTGAAAAATGCTTATAATAATAATTTTTGATTGCATTCTTGCTATTAGTTAGGGGGAGTTTGTGATTCTTAAAGAAAATTAATTTTATGTTCAAAAATCAATTAAAGATTAATTTAATTATTTGAACATAATTAATGTTTGATATATGAGTTACCAATACCACTAGAAAAGATTAATTTAGCATTTTGTGCTTAAAAAATCAGATTTTAGCATTTTGGTGCAGAGGGAATCGATCCCCCCCCTGAGGGAACCGATTCCCCCTTTGAAGGGGAACCGATTCCCCCCACAGGGGAATCGATACCCCCTGGGGTTCTGCTAAAATCGGGCAGAACAACCCCCAAATCTCAAAAACCCTATTCTTCTCTCTTCGCCGTTTCTTCCCTCTAAATCCCTCAAATCTCCATTTTTACCTCAAATCAACGATATTAATCTGAATTTGCTTCATAAATCATCTTCCAAACCTGTTGGAATCATTAAAATCGTGCAAACAACATCTAAATCCCCTCAATCTTCATATTTCAAGGTAAATTTTTCTAAACTCTTTATTTCATTATTTTTTGAACATAGGATTAGTTTCAATTAGTTCTAGGTTGAAATAGTGATCGGGCATTGAGTATTTAGTGATTAGAAACTAGATGTTACAACTAATTTCATCAAAAACACAAGAATTTTTCAAATTTTTTTTTAAATTTTCGAAATAATAAAAAAATGTTATTTTTCAAATTATTGTGTTTTGATTAAATTATATTGTTGTTATGAAAAACTATACATATATTGTTTCTCAAAACCATATTTTTCAAAAGTTTTTCAAAAACTTTGCCCATTAGGATTGATTTAGAGAATCTTGAAATATTGAGGACTCATTTGAGTTTTGGGATTAATTGAATTGCATACATTTGTTTTTAAAATTGCAGGTTATTCTATCTATTCCGATTTCCTTCACCATGTCAAATCCTAAACGACCTAGGTCTTCATCTAGTCGTTCTAGTCGTCAACCAAATCCACCTCCAAATCCTCATTCTATTCCAATTTCTAATCCCAATCCCACTGATCCTAACTTGACTATCCAAAATTCGTGTTTCAATCATCCTGGGTCTAGAAATCACCGATATTGGTATTATCAATATTTCGATTCTTACAAAATCCGGGAAGAACGTATTCCTTCTCGTCAAGCTATGTTAGCTATCGATTTTAAATATCTTCCCATTTTACAAGAATGGAAATTTGATAAACTATTTGATCTTGAACCCATCGTTTACCATCAACTTGTTCGTATATTCTACTCTAATGCCGTATGTGTTAAGAACCAAGCTGAAACCGAAACCATAGGAATTCGTTCCTACCTCCTAGGACAATTTTTATATATTGACCCGGCATATATAGCCAATACATTTGGATTAGATAATGATGGTATCTCGAATGAAAAACAAATTTTAGGTTCTCGTTATAAAAGAAGAGATAGTGCGAATGTTTTAGACCTACATGAGCGTTTTCTTCATCTAATGATTTCTTGGTGGTTTCGACCATCCGGAGGTCGTTATTCTACTCTTAGAGCTTTGGATCTTTGGTGGTTACATTGTTTCGAAAACCGTATTAAAATTAACCTACCTCAGATTATTTTTGCTGAAATTGTTGAAACCGTAAATCTTGTTCCTAACAAGAAACACTGTTCATCTCTAGTTTACGGTTGCTTTTTGAGTAATCTGTTTTCCAAAGCTGGGCTTAGAGTCGGTCTAGATGCCGTTTTTCCTCTTAAGAAACAAATAAATCTTCTTTCCTTAACGAGAGCGGGATGGGTAAAGGACAAAGAAACCGGTGAATGTGTTCGTTCTTCTACTCCGAGAGCTAGTTCTTCACAAGCTCCACCCGAGGCTGACGAAGATCCCGAGTTTGAACAATTAATGAGGGATATTGATGAAGCTGAAGAATAATCTGAACAACCCGAAGAGCAGCCCGAGGAGCAAGCACAACAAACGCATCAAATGCCTCCATATTTTCAATCCTTTATGGAGACATTTGATTTCCGATACGCTACCATGGACTTGCGCTTTTCCTCTATAGAGTCTCATTTATCCACAATGGGAGCTCAACAATTAGAGATTCTTCGGGAGATGCGTGCAAACAATGAATCAACCAACGCTCGTATCAATGAACTCACACACGAGATGGCCACTATGCGAGCCCGTTTTCCTCCTACCGATCCGGATGCTTGATTTTATGTTTAGCTTTAAAACTTTGAACAAAATGAATATTGTTTCAACATTTTGATTTGTTTGATTTTGTGGATTGTTGGATTTTGGATATATGAATGGTGTGAACTTATATGTTTGGTGTGTTTTATTCATTTTTGCATCATTTACATTATCATTAGCAATATGACCAATTTTGCCATATCACATTATTTATGAATATTGATTTATGAAACTAATGGCTAACCTCTCTTTTGATTGTGATCTTAGCAGCTTAAGCTTATAATTAATAAATCAATTGGCTAAATGATTTTCAAAACCTTGTTTTACAATGTCTTTTTGATTTAACAAAAAGGGGAGAAGAATAAGTGTTAAATGTTTTACATGATAAATTGAAGAAGTGTTAAAAGTAAGGGGGAGTAATAAATTGAAGAAGTGTTAAAGTAAGGGGGAGTAATTTCAAAACTTGATTTCAAAAATCTTAAAATTACTAAAATGTTTTGTTATATCAAAAAGGGGGAGATTGTTGAAACATTTTAATATTTCGATATAACAAATTAAGTTAAATGGATTTTAAGATTTTCCAAATGATTTTCTAAGTATATTCGATATAACTATTCGAATATCAAAACATTACTCCAAATATTTCAAAAATCATTTTTGATCCTTACTTAAGTGTAAAATTAAGTTTTAATCATAAAACAATTTCAAAATAATTTTACAAAGTATTTCGAACCAATTCAAAGCCAAAAATTCCAGATTACTCAGAGGGAACCGATTCCCCCCCCCATAGGAGGAACCGATTCCCCCTGAATGGTTTGGCTCCGAGATTTCCAGAATGCTCGGAGGGAACCGATTCCCCCCAAGGGGGTACCGATTCCCCCCTGTTCAACGGTCGAAATATTTAAATTTTACACTTAGGGAACCGATTCCCTATGAGAGGGAACCGATTCCCCCCACTGTCCAAGCTGTTTTATTAAATGTTTTCACACTAAAACGGCTATAAATATTTTCTCTAATTATCCCCAACGTTCAGAAGTGATTCAAGGTGTATTTAAGCAAGCTTAGAAGCCATTGATCAACAAGAAGAAATATCAAGCAACTAGAATCAAGAGAGAATCAAAGAGAAAGCATCAAACCTCAAGTTTGAGCATTTCAAGCCTATTTTCATTCAATATTCTTTTTGCTTTCAAGAACACTTTCTGTGCTAAATTGTATTCATCTTTGAGTGTTCTTTTCTTTGTTCTAGAATTGTGCAAACATCTTACCTTGTGAGGTTTTCTTATAAGTTTGCAAATTTGTAATCTTCTCTTTGAGAAAAGAGTGTTCTCAAGAGTTGGGGTATACTCTTGAGGGAATTGTAAGGTTATCTCTTTGGCCTCAAAAGAAAGAACAAATTAGTGAATTTGTTGGAAAATCCTTAGTGTGGATAGCTAAGGTAGTGGACGTAGACTTTGTTTGAGAAAGTCGAACCACTGTAAATCGTTGTGCAAATACTTTCAATTCTCTGCAAAAGCTTCCACAAAATTTTTATTGCCAATTCACCCCCTCTTGGCCAATTTCGTCATTCGATTAACTCAACAATACTTAAAAAAAGAAAAATAATGACATTCCCGATAATATACCCTAAAAAATTCACTATCAATAATAAAATATTACTACAAATAACATTCCCGATCAAACCAAACGTGAATTTCATTCCCGAAAATCTCACCTTCCCCGTCGACACGCCCTCTAAATAATAAAGACACACCGGGAGACGGCGATTCTCTTTTTTATCTCTCCTGATGCAGTTTCATTTCATACAACGCTTTGTTGCTTTGCTCTTAACCTTTTTTTCTCCGTAATCCTTCAAAAACCCCTTTTCGATCGAAAACCCATAAATTTTAAATTTCATTCTCTTTCGAAATTATCTGTCCTTTCTATTTGTAGTTTTTTTAATATTTTTTTGAACAAATAAGGAAAAATCCATGTCTGAGGGTAGTGTTTAGGGTTTCTTTGTTGTTGGAAGTTTGTTCCGTGGAGATTTGAATGAGGAGAACATAAATACTTTTGCGAAATCGAAATTGAAGAGCCGACTGACTTCATGGCCACCACGGAGTTGCAGATGAGTCCTCAATTGGAGCAGATCCATGGCGAAATCCGCGATCTTTTCCGTTCTCTGTCGTATGTCCTCTTCTACTTTCCTTTGACTTGTTTATTACTCAAATGAATTAGCAGATTACAAATGAATTAGCCATGTATCGTAATCTGCAATCACAGCTCTTGTTTCAACATACCTAGTGTTTTTGACTTTATTCTTCTTTGGACTAGATTTCGACCTTCTTGTTTCATCTGATAACTGTTTTAAAAACTATGGTGCACTGCTTTTCAGAAATGGGTTTCAAAGGCTGGATAAGATGAAAGATTCAAATAGGCAAAGCAAACAGCTGGAAGAGCTTACTGGAAAGATGAGGGAATGTAAAAGGTATGCCCTATTTTTAGTATATGAGATGTTTGATTTTTTTCTCATTTTACCTTCTTTTAATTCCTAACTTGGATGAGTTTTTTGCAGATTAATCAAGGAGTTTGATCGTGAAATTAAAGATGAGGAAAGCAAAAATCCTCCTGAAGTGAACAAGCAACTCAATGATGAGAAACAGTCTATGGTAAGTTTGTTTCCGAACCTCAAATTTCTTTACTATTGGCGTCAAAAGACATAAGCATATGGTAAGAGTGTTTTAGTAGCCTGGAAGTTTACAAATGTTTATCACATCATAAAATGGGTTAATTGAGGAAATAAGATCTCCCTTGGCTGGGGGAGATAAAATGTGTAATCAAACTGTTTAATTGTGGAACCTCAAATAAGATCTTTTTATATTATTTATAGCTTCTAATATATTGTTGTTGTTTTTGTTGCAGATCAAAGAACTGAATTCGTATGTAGCATTGAGAAAAACGTAAGTTTGACTATCCTAAAGAGAATAATGGTGACTTTAGTTTTTCCATCTGAAGTTCAAATTTTTATTTACAGTATGCCAGTTGAGTTGTGATTTGTTAAGTCTGGGGATTAGCCAAGTCTGAAACTTGGCCTTTTTCCTAATGTAGGAAGAAACCAATTTTTGAGTAGTAGAATTCAGCACATAAAAGCCAATGAGACTGTCCCTTTTTCTTCCTGTAGTTAGATTTTTTTATGTGTGTAACTGCAGGTACATGAATACCCTTGGTAACAAGAAAATTGAACTCTTTGATATGGGAGCTGGAGTCAGTGAACCTACAGCAGATGAAAATGTTAAAGTGGCATCATGTAAGATCTTACTAACCCTTCATTGAGTTGTGATTTATATAGAATTCTTACTTGGTATCAAAGACTCCTAGTTATGAAAATGATGGGTTTGCTCTTATTACATGTTATTTTTTTTCAATAAAATTATATAATCAAATACATTCTAATACAACTTTATTTCATATCAATTTTGATTTTGCTGATCTAGTTGATTTCGGATTTTGTCATTCTATATGCATTTTTATTCAACTATTGCTTAGAAACCGGGATGCAGAGTCTTCTTAGAATGTTGGACAGTTTGGAAACAAAGCCACTATTCATGACTTTGGATGCTTCGGGAAATTTAGTGTAGTCCATGGTCTTTACTGAAAAACTATGAACTTGTAACAACAGAATCTCAGCGTAGAGATTGCCTTTTTTTATCAGGCTATCTTACTACTGCACGACTTTCTCTGCAGCAATGTCTAATCAAGAACTTGTTGATCATGGTATGAAGACAATGGATGAGACTGATCAGGCCATTGAACGCACAAAAAAGGTAAACAGAAACAGCTTTTTGTTCCCTTGTGCAGGCCTCCGCTTCATTGTTGCCATTTTCTTTTCTTTTCTTACCTTTTAGATTCACAGGTTGTCGAACAAACAATTGAAGTGGGAACCCAAACTGCTTCTACTCTAAAAGGCCAAGTAAGTCAGATTATAAGTGGTCTTTTATGATTATTTTATTGAGGTTGTTGTGTTGCGTGCATATGCTGATAGAAAGTTATACAGACTGAACAAATGGGCCGTATTGTAAATGAGCTGGATACAATCCAGTTTTCTATTAAGAAGGCATCCCAGCTGGTGAAGGAGATTGGTAGGCAGGTTAGTTGATTGTTAGCACTTTAGATGCAACATTCGTTCAATTTGACAATTCTTTATGCCATATTAAGTATCTTTCTTCTTCCTCCAGGTGGCCACTGATAAATGCATCATGCTATTTCTTTTTCTTATAGTATGCGGTGTTATAGCCATCATAGTTGTAAAGGTATTCTTTTCCCTTATTGATATCAATTTTGTAGCCTGTTAAACTTACCGACTTATTATGGTGGAAACATGAGGTATTTTTGCCCTAAACATGTTGAACTGCTCTATCATCTATTGTGATGTGATAAGATGGAAGTTTACATTTGTCACATCTAATTACAATTAAATACTTGCAGCAAACTAAGCCACTTAGTAACCGTGTTCGCTTAAAAAAATTTAAGGGCTAGTTTAGTATTACTGTTGATGTTGAAAAGTGCTTTTAATAAGTATCTAGCAGCTGTTTCGACTCCAAATCACTTTGTGAGGAAGTGATTTGGATGGCAAAATCAGTTTGTTTAGCATTGCTTTTGCTGTTGAGAAGTGCTTTTAGTAACCTGAAAGCAATGCTAAACTCATCATGGAGATAGATTCAGACGCATTCTTCACAATGATCGACTTCTACTGCACAAAATTTTGATTTTCTAATTGCAACGTGGAAATTTCAGATTGTGAATCCGAACAACAAAGATATCAGAGATATTCCAGGGTTGGCACCTCCAGCACCTTCAAGGAGATTGTTATATCTAAGGGATCCGCAATAAAAGGTGATCATTTCAAATAAGTGAGTGATTTGTTCTGCTTATATGCTTGGGAGTATTGGGAAGTTGGTGGAGGGATCTAATACTTTTTTCTTTTGCTTTTCTATTTTATATGATTGATTCTTGCCTGAGATGTGCATATCCGGTTGGTGATGTTTGTTGTCGTGTAAATTTTAGTTGTTGAATTATTTGAAAGATTTAACTTTAAAGATTGTTGTAGGGTTAGAAATTAAGAAATCTTTGAAGAGAATTCCACATATTTTTCATGTCCTTGGACTGGGTGACCTCACGTATGAATGTCAAATATTAGTTCATACATGGTGTAACAAATGGACAGGGTCCAAAGAAACATAAAAAGAATTCCAGATCAATTCGAGACCCAACGAAATCTGAATAAACTCTGGAAGGGAAAACCCAGACCAAGAGAACAAACACCGAAACCTAAAAAGAAAAGAACTTGTAGTATATCGATCTATTTGAAATTTTTCATTTTGGTTGAACCAGTCACTAGTTTCAACATTTCTTTGAGGAGGAAGTTGATTGTAATTTTCTAGTATCGGATCAATGAGAATGAATTTAGAGAACTTTTCCGGAGGACAAGTATTCAACATGAGTGATGTCACTTGGCTTAAATCATTTATATTTAACTTCAACCCTTGGGGCTGGCTGTACAGGGTATCTTGGCTTTTGAAAACTAGTTCGATGTTCATCAGAAGAAGTCAACCGAAACAGAGCATCTTGGGGTTTGAAAACTAGTTCGATGTTCATCAGAAGGTGGCGGCCGGAAGGGAGGCATCTTGGTGTTTGAAAACTAGTTCGATATTCATCAGAAGAAGTCGATCGAAAGAGAGGCGAGAAGGAACCTGAAAAAACAACAAAAAAATCATAAACAAAAAAGAACAACCTGAGGGAAGGACAAAGAAAAAGGGGGGAAACGGGGATAGATGTCGGGAAAAAACAACGATAGACGTTGGGAGAAACATATGACCGACGACAGTGTAGATGAACCAAAGCCATAGCTCAATAGAGCTCAGGTTATAACCTAAAGAGAACAAGAGGCCCAAAGCCATAGTTGTTGTTTCTCACTCCGACATATTTCAAATTGATATCACATTTTTTTTTCAATTGTTATAGAATTGATAATTTTACACATTTCTCTAATGTTTATGTTATTTTTCACTAAACAAAATTATATAGAGACCTACCAACTCGACCTAATTGATCCAAAATCAAATCCGATTTTAATTAATTAGGTTTAAATATGTATTTGGTACTTTAATTATACACATTCTTTCAAGTTGGTATAAAAAATTTATTCTTTAATATATAAATTAGATATATATTTTAAATTGGTACCTAAAAATTGTTTATTCTCAAATTGTATTGAACTTTAATTTCATCTACTGTTTTTGTACTCCAATAATTTTCTTTTCACATATTTTAAAGTTTCATCATTGACATATATAATTTTATTTTATCACGTCATTAAAAGTTATTAACATTAATAAATTATTAAAAGTGGATGAAATTAAAATCCAACTGTCAATAGTGTGTTTGATATTCAATTTTAATTCAATTAATAGATTGAATTGAAATTTAGTTCGGTTAATTGATCGGGTAATAAGATATTGGCTCGATTAATGGTTATTTTTTAAAAGTTCAATTGTTGATTAGTTCATTTTAAAATCGGTTAATTAATTAAATTAATTGAAGTGAATATCTATTGAAAGAATATGCTTATTTTATAAATCAATTTAAATCAGCTAGACTTTTATCCACGTAAATGAAAAATATTTAACAATTATAATAATTCAAAAAAATGAAAATTTAAATTTAAATAACTTAAATTAAAAACATATTAAACTTATATAATGTGTTTGTAGTATCTAATTTGAATTAGTAGATTTAATATGAATTATTATAAATATTTTTTTTCTAAACCCAAAATTTGCCTTGAAAATTCTCCAGACCCACCCATCTGAGTCTTAACACGATCCCTGCCGCCAAACAAGCCGCTCACCATCACTCTGTACCTGCCTCGTAAGTCATCTGTTGCCTTCAAGCTTCCGTCAGACCACGAAAGTAAGCTAATTTCCTGAAACCCTAAACTTAAATTGAATGTTAATCCCTATTGCTTGCTACTCGGTCTCATCTCACACACTCTCTCTCTCTCTCTAAGTGGTGTCGGTTTAGGGAAATAGTAGACCTTTATTGCTCCATTGCACTGCTATTTGCTGCCGGGATCCGCCGCTATTGAGGTCTTTAGCGGTGACGGGCAGCGACTTTGCTGTAAAATAAGTTTCGATTGCTTATGAAACTGGTAATTCAATATTCAATTAATTTCTTATTTTTTCCTCCTTTATATGTTAGAATGAGTGCGAAAAGGAAACGTCCGGGTTCGGCGTCCGATTCCGGCGTAACAGAACATGAAAAGACTGTTCATGAAGTAATCCGAAGCAAAAAAGACATGGGTGTGTCGCAATGGGAAATTAAACGATAAATTAACCTTGCCGAAAACATAATCACCAAATGTATTAAGTCACTTGTATCTAAGAGTCTCGTAAAAGAAGTGAAAAGCATCCAAAATCGGGGTAGGAAGCATTACATGTCTGCCGAGTTCGAGCCGTCCAGTGAAATAACCGGTGGGGCATGGTATGTTGAAGGCAGCCTCGATACGGAGTTCATAAATGTCTTGAAAGAGCAGTGTTGGAGGAAGATTTATGGTGTGAAAGTTGCTACTTTGGAAGGGATTGCAGATGCTATTAAGAGGAGCAATGTTTGTCAAATTGAGTTGACTAAACAACAGGTCGAAGAAATTGTGAAGGCTTTGGTTCTGGATAACGAAGTTATGGAAGTGAAAAGTACTGGAACCGGGGAGTTTGCTTCGATTCCAGTCGGGAAAGTTTGCTATAAATGCATTGGTAAGAGAGGTTATGGAGGAGAACCCAAGCTTGGCGCGCTGCCTTCCATTCCTTGTGGAGTTTGTCCGCAGATAAGTCGTTGTACCCCTGATGGAATAATCTCTCCTAACACTTGTGCTTATTACCAGAAATGGCTTGATTTTTAGTTTGATTGCATGCTTTATAGTTTTAGATATTTGATGGACTCGAATGAATGGCCTAAATTCTGCATTCATGAATGTCTCCTATATTCTAAGTTCATATTCTAAACTTATATGCATTGCTCATTTGATTTATTGGTTATCGCTTGTTGTCCACTTGCATGTCCGATTCTTTCTGCGATTGTGAACTGATCCTTGACGAGGAATGGAGCCTGAGGCCGCCTCTTCAATCTCTTTATGTTTTGAAAACCTTAAACAAGTATCGTCTGGTAATACATCATTGATAGTCTTATGAATGGATAAGAACATGCTTAGTACTGCATTGTTTTGGGGTTGCCTAGACTGGTTCTCTTGCAGGTCGAACATCGAAAGTTCCATGGGTGTTTTACATTTGATTCATGGCTTCTGATGGATATATAAGACCACATTAGGGCATGTTAGGTATAGAAAGAATATTTCTGGTGATATTTTATCGTCTCTCCCTCGTCCCTCGGTTAGCCATTTGCTAGTTGCACATAATCATGTTACATGTTCAATGGTACTTCGAATTCTGATGATCCGAATTTGGGAGTTTCTGAGGTAGAATTACAAACCGACCTAGAACCTTTGTTGAGTTGAGTACTTTTTTCTTTTGTTCACTGAGATTAACAGCCCTTTAAGTACAACCGAACCTATAATAGCTTCTTCTACATTGCCGGTTAGAGACGAGCATAATTCGGTTAAAATCTAGTTAACCGAATGAATCGTAGTAATTTGATTTATTCTATTCATTTTCGATTTAGGTCAATCAGTTAGAATATTATTATTAAGTTGGCCAAATCAATCAAATTACTTAAATTGACCTTCATGAATGTTTCAGACCCGCAATTTTATCGATCCTTCTGATCATTTTTGCATCTTTAAATATATCAAATGTTTCAGTCTAAAAGCAAGCAGAAAAGGTAGGTCAAATGTCTAAGGTTTTTCTTCTTGTTCTTTTTAATTCGTATTTAGGCTTAAAGGCTCATTCGTCTCTTAAAGTATTATTTTTACCGTTTTGCCTTTTGAATTATTTGTTGGGACGTTTTGCTCTTATCAAAAGTTACCTCTGTTTTATTGTTCTTTTAAACACTATTGAAAAATTGATCAGAGTTCAACATGTGAAATAAAATGGGTAAATGACATGTTAAGTATTTCAGATTTTGTTTTTGTTTAATTTTGTCTTTTTTTTATAATGTTATTTTTATTTATTATATTAATTCAGTGCAATAAGAATACGATATGTGTCAGCATCTATTAAAGAAAAAATAGGAAAACAAAGATGTCAATCAAAAGAATTGAATACGAGACTCTAACACTCAATTACTAAGTTAAACAAGACAAAATAAATATATAAATTAAATTAGTGTATTATATGTTTATTTGAACACATGTTTAATGACACTAATTAAAAATAAAATAAATACTTTGAAAATTTGAAGTTTGAACGTACCTTTTAGATTAAGGACCACAAAACACATTAATTGTGTAGAAAAGAAGGAAACAAAAGAATGATCAACGACGTACAACAACTCTTTAAGAAGCAAGCAATAGGATTCTAAATCTGTTTGAAAAACCAAGATGCTTCCATTGCCAAACCCAAATAAAATAATTGAGGCAACAAAAGATGATGCCATGTTACTTCATCTTCACGGGCACGGATGCAGCAAGCTGGAAGATCTCAGAACACAGATGGATACCCACTTCCTTTTTTTTTGCTTTTGGATTATTCTATCTTTGTAAGGTGAAAATGGCACACATGTGAATTCAAATTGATATATATATATATTGTTTGTTCATACACAGGCATGAATAAAGTGGCAATAAAATAATCATCAATTCCACCACTGGATGGTCATGATCGATACTTGATAGAAATAACAATAAGAAAAATGAAGCAACATCTCTCTGAGCTGGTAACTGATATCTGAAGCAATCTGGGGGTTTGGCTTAAATGGGATCCAAGTTGAGTTTTTACAATAATCATTCACCTTTACAAGGTAGATCAAAACAATGGATTATCTAGAAAAATTTATATAAATATTAAGAAAGTACATTGGATTATCAAAACAATTTATATTCCTTAGACATCCCCCAGAAACAACCATCATTCCATGTTTCATTATTACAGCAATTATCCCTTTCTATTTCCTATCATCATTGTGGGGTTTAGCCTTGAAATGAATGCTTCTGCAGACTTCGTAATTCCAGCCCCACTTTTTATCTCTGTGGGGACTGTGCTTGATTGCTCAATCATACATACATAAATATGATCATTCATCTTGTATATACCATATTTATGAATATGGCCCCTCTATAAAAAAATGGTGGCTTGGGGGGGGGGGGTCACAAATACGAGGTTAATCAAAGGGCCGGTGGTATTGGCGTCCAGTGTGTTTATTTGACTAATGCATGCAGATATAATATATAAAAACTTAACCTTTATTTCAAAAGAATACTGTAGAAATAACAAAATGAACATCTAAAACAAAAATCAAGGATTTGGAATATATGGTCATAATGAATCAATATAAAAATTTGTGACGGCTGAAGAAAGAGAAGTGAAGAAACGGCTAAGAAAGACAAAGGGTTTCCAGTTGCTTCGTTGTGTTGTGTAAGCTGTTTCTATTTCACTGTTGACGTAGAGGCATGTCTTTCCTCAGTACCTACCTCTGACAACTCGACATCTTCTTCTTGTCAATAATTACCCATATCTCACATGGAAACCCCACAAAAATCCCATATTTTTTGTAGTCCAACACCCCCTTTTCTCGCCTCTCAATATTCTTTCCTCTGGGGTTTACCCATTTCTTCTTCATAAACACCCACACTCCTTAATTCTGCTCATTTATTTTCTTTTTGCCCTTTCCCCCTCATACTACCACTTTTTATTTGTGATGATTTGTCACATGTAGAGTGTTTGTTGGAAATGTGATGCCTGGTATTTGTTTATCATGTGAAAAAAGGTTTTTTTTTTTTGTAGGCAGTGGGCTCTGATTTAAAGAGAAACCCTTTGCTTTCCTTCTAGCTTTCTCTCGGAGGCTGTTTGGGGTTCTTTTATGCAAACTTGATTGTGGTTAGCTCTCTATTTCTTCTTATATTTCTAATTTTGATTTCACTCTGCACATGTTTACTGTGAAATAGATTTGATTGATATTTCTTTTTGGTGATAAACCAATTGATGTATTGAATAAATGCAAAGAATATGTAGCTGTTCTTGATTGTTAGATTGCAGGTTGTGGTTCTAAATTATTTTAGTTAAACATGTTTCAGGCATCTTGGTGTTGGTGAACAATGGCATCTGATCTGAACAAAACCCTGTCCAAAGTATACATTGGTCTGCAATTGTGGCTTCTTATTGTAATTGGCCTAGGGATGGTGTTTGTAGTTATCCTTAGTGTGTCGCTGTGGCTTAGTTTTCGAAATAAATCCCAAAGGGGGAATGCCATGCTTCCTCTAGGCCAAGCGCCTTGCGTGTCGGAGGAAATTAAAGAGATAGGAGTTGATCAAGCTTCCGCGAACAATGGTGGGGTGAACACCCTTAATGAGAAGTTCAGTCACAGAGATTCGGAGAAGGTTTCGTTTAATGTAGATAATGGAAATCATAGCAGCCGGTCGGGTTCTTTTAATAATCATATGGAGAAAGATGTTAAAGGGTCTCAACCTTCTTTGGATCCTTTGACTGCTCCTTCGCCTTTGTCTGGCCTGCCTGAAACTTCACGACTAGGCTGGGGTCATTGGTTCACACTCAGAGACCTACACCTTGCAACGAACCGGTTTTCGAGGGATAATATTATTGGTGATGGTGGATATGGAGTTGTTTATAGAGGCAATCTGATTAACGGGACACCCGTAGCTGTCAAAAAGCTTCTTAACAATACGTATGTTGCAGTGAAGATCAATCCTTTTGTTTATGTTATGCTGTCCGCAGATTGTAGCGTTGGCTGATAATGTTTCTATGTTTTCTTTAGGGGACAAGCTGACAAGGATTTCCGGGTGGAAGTTGAAGCCGTTGGTCACGTGCGGCATAAAAACTTAGTTCGACTTCTTGGATACTGCATCGAGGGCACACAAAGGTACCATGTTGTTCTATGTACTCCCTAGATTTCAGTATTTCCGCAAGCATTGTTATGTCTATTATCAGTGTGAGTATAATACGTGGAATAGAAAGAAAACCGATATTTACTGTTGTTTTCTAAATTTTCTACTATAAAATCCAGGTTATTGGTTTATGAATATGTCAATAACAGCAATTTGGAGCAATGGCTCCGAGGGGATATGTCTCACAAGGGATATCTTACCTGGGAGGCTGCATAAAGATCATTCTCGGCACTGCCAAAGCGTAAGTCGGCCTTAACTAAAATCTCGGTTGTTAATGCTTAACTTGGTTTTAACCTTTAATTGTTACTAAAAACTAAATGTTGCAGGCTGGCATATTTACACGAGGCGATTGAACCAAAAGTCGTGCATAGAGACATAAAATCAAGTAATATACTGATTGATGACAACTTCGATGCGAAGATATCTGATTTCGGTCTGGCCAAACTGCTCGGTGACGGGAAGAGTTATATCACTACGAGAGTTATGGGTACCTTTGGGTGAGAATAATGCCCTTCCTCTATGATCAACTGTTACTAGATAATTTGTTCTCCGGTTTATTTTATCCTTGTTTTTTACTTTTTATTTTTACTTCGTGTAAGGAGTTATATCATTCAAGAAGCTAAAGAAGTCGTTGGTTAATGTCATCTTGGTCTCCTGTTTGCATGGTCTTTCAGTTATGTTGCTCCAGAATATGCTAACTCTGGCCTCTTGAACGAGAAGAGTGATGTTTACAGTTTTGGTGTTGTTCTCCTAGAAGCAATTACCGGAAGATGCCCGATAGATTATGGTCGTCCCCAGCCTGAGGTACTTAACGATACTTCTTTATCAGTATAGGCTTCAAAAAGACTTGGTATAGCATTTTTTACATGACTGATTGTACCGTGAAATCTCAGGTAAATATGGTCGAGTGGTTAAAGATGATGGTTCAACTCAGACATTCGGAGGAAGTAGTTGACCCTAACATTGAGACTAGACCATCAACAAGTGCACTTAAACGGGCTCTTTTGACTGCTTTGAGATGTGTTGATCCTGATGCCGAAAAAAGACCAAAGATGAGTCAGGTTGTTCGCATGCTTGAAGCAGAGGAGTATCCTATTCCTCGAGAGGTTTGGTTGTGATACTTCACACTAATCTGTTCATCAGAATTACTTTGCGATGTCACTTTATCTGTAAACCAAAGAAAAAATTGTGGAAGTTGCATTTTAGTACACCAGACTAGCTCGCTTTTAGATAAATTGTCGTATAGGAGAATGTCTAGTTTACGGTTCAAACTATACCTTGGCTCACTCCTAATATGTATCGTTGACGGAATTTTCAGGATAGAAGACGCAGAAGGAATCAGTCAGTTAATTCAAATGCTGATACACAGAAGAAAAACTCCGATGCTGATCAGAGTGATGATCCAGATTCGAGGTTGGGGAGCAGAATGCAACATCAGCCGTAGACTACGGAACAAAATGGGTTTTAGAGGCCTAGAACAAGGGAAACTGCCACCATTGCATTCGTTTCTTTTCCGACACCTTCAGATGGCCCTTTAGTTGAGATTTCCATCACATGCAGGAAACTGAGGGATTTTTCTTTTCTTTTGTGGAGCTTTGAATTAGATATCTTCAAGGTCATTGCCACTAGATTTTCTGTACATGTCCATATGGATTCTATATAATTTCAGCCCATTATTCGGATTAGGCGTTTCAGTTCGATATTATGAATTCTTGTTGCTGAGATGGAGAAGAATGAAAAGAGTAAGCATAGCTGAAAATTACTACAAAAAATGCTTCTGTTTGTTTGTGTGGCTGTTGCATAAAGTACCATTATTGGTTCTGGTCCAAACCTAAGCTTAGCTGTTGTTTCTGCTAAATCTGTCAACTTCCGATACTTGGGTGAAAAGAAATGTCCGTTTGTTTATTTTTCAGGTTGTTCGTATACTGCCGCAGAAGTTACCTTAACAGGACATTTCATTTACTGCTGCAGGAGTTACCTTAACAGGTATGTAATGTTGATTTTTGGCATCGCATTCCATGTGCCGGAGGAGGGGCAAAAGTAAGTGTTCCCACGCGTCGTCATCGGCATCTTTACACATGGTTTTAAGTCCAACGATAATGACACCACAGTTTCCAAACTTGTCCAATCCGCAACACTTTCCTCAAGTGTAACAATCTTATTCTTTGGAATGAAAGGAAGATCCAATGTAAAAATACAGACAGACAATACGTTAAAAAACACTTTTCTGCACGGCACCTATCTACAAAACCAATCGTGATGCCAGATTTTTTCGACTTCGACTGGTCTCGATATGATATCTTGTCTTTCATCGCAAACGCCGCCTGTCACTTTGGGCGTGGGAAGTTGTGGGGCGACTTGGGTTCAAAAGAGGCTGAAGAGCTTTCACCACGATGCTCATATTAGGTCGAAAATCGGCTTCGAATTGAACACACAACGCAGCTACAGCAGCCAGCTGTTATCGGAACAAAAACAGACGTTTGTTAGGGCCAACGCTTTGAAGCAACGTTATCTCTATCAAAATTCAACAATTACCTTTGCAAGTGATTTGGGAGGGTATTGTCCGTTTAGTCTGCCATCAACACACTGCTTCACCTTGTCTTCACTTAGTTTCGGGGTTGCCTAATGCAGTCAGCAAATGAAAATATACACATGGAGATCCTATATTATTATGAAGATACGGTGAATAGGAATTTATCGAATAGTAATCGTACCCATGTCACGAGACTCTGCTGTCCGCGTGGCAGCGTATGATCAACTGGTTTACGTCCGGTTAAGAGCTCCAGAAGGATGACACCGAAGCTGTAGACGTCGCTCTTCGAACTAAGAGTTCCCGTCATTGCAAATCTACCATTCAGTGTCACAAGTAGGAGTTAATCACTGTTATACTCAACTATCATGTGGTTGGTTTATATATTTGGCAAAGGGCAGCTCAAAGAGATGAGAGCACATGTAGATTACATATGCCAACATACTTTCATTTCTTGTTGGTTACTTTGGTTGAATTGATCGAGTACTCGAATTCACCAAGATGCAAGATCGGTTAAACCGTTAGTAATTTGTCGGAAAAAACTTCAAAACAGAAAGAGGTGAAGGAACAACTAACTCTGGAGCATGATAACCAAATGTTCCAAGAACTCGTGTGGAATGGAGACAAGCGGTCGCATCAGGGCTTGATTTGACAAATCGAAATCAGCAATCTTGGCAACATCGTCATCAAAAAGAAGTAAATTGCAGGACTTAATATCACGGTGGACTACTCGAGGACGTGTCTTTTCGTGCAAGTATTCAAGGCCTTTTGCTGCCTCAACTGCAATTTTAACTCTCTGTGTCCATGATAGAAATGGACCTGGCTGTGCTCCTTTCACACCTTTCTTCCCTGTATATGTTCATAAACTGAATAATTGCATTAGTCCACTATGCAACCGAGGAAAGGTCACGTGATACACACAGACACTCACATATTGCTTACCGTGAAGCACGTCATGCAGAGATCCATTAGGAGCATACTCATACGCCAAGAAACGGTGGGATCCATCGATGCAGTAACCGAGAAGCTCAACAACGTTCTCGTGTTTCAATCTTGATACCATGGAGACTTGTTAGTTAAGTTATTCGGAATAGCAAAGTCATGCACTCTGCAATAAATGTCAGCATCGTTTCATGCCATGAAATTTGTTTAGGGAAGGTCTAACCTGTGCTAGAAAATCTTGTTCCGGTTGCTTACTGGAGTCCAACTTTTTTATGGCAGCAGCCTTCCCACTCTTTAGAATGCTGTAGTATATGCTTCCGTAAGACCCCTCTCCGATCAACGATTTGTTACCAAAATTATCGGTCATTTCCTTCAGCTCGTCCACCGACATTGCAGGGACGGTAATAGGTTGAATGATAACAGGAGGCTGTGGATCCCTTGGAACACCTGCTGCCCTTTCTTGATATCCATATCCTCCAATATTGCCTACACACACATATGTGTTGCTAATTTAAGCGTATTTACGTATGAAACTTTACATAGAGATGAGATACTGTATAATTACTCGCAGGGTTATTCGCCATGAATGGTCCGGTTTTAGAAGCTTTATGTGTGTCATCTTCTTCACAACAGCTAAAGCAACTCATGTTTCTTTGCTTTTCCTGCTAGTTAGCATATAGGCTTTAAGAAATGAAATATAGACACACAGGAAGGATCAAACATATGATCATCTCAAAGATCATTACGTATATATTTAAATACCGACGTCTTCGTCAACTAGCATTGTTATCGATTCTTCAGTTGACACCTAGTCTCGAGTTTAAAATCCGGACAATCCGGAAAAAAATACCAATGTCTTCTAGGACTGCAAAGGTTTATCTCTCAGATTCAGGATTTGGTCTGCTTTGCAACTACATAGCCTATATCCTAACCTATGCATATATAGTCTGTTTTACCATAGCCCGCATAACATTGTTGATGTAAAACATCACACAAGTCAGAAATTATAATTAAGATGATCGAACTCTTCCTGGATATTCGGTTTTTCCGTCGAAAAATCGAGATGCCCTTAAAAGTTTTGTCCCCCGAGGCTTCAAGAGGCACCAAAAGGGCGCCTTGAAGTTCCTCATCGGCACCTAAACATGTTCATACCTCTATATTATCAGCATGATATACCCTTATCAAAACATGATCAACAAAAAGACCAGCAGCACAGTTCCTACTTTCACCATGATAAAGCTTGTACTTAAAAGCTACAGTTTCAATTCAATCATCGAAACATATAAACAAAACCCAGTTCCGAGAAAGAAGAAGTAAACGCCAGAAGAAAACTTTAGAAGTAAACAAACCTTGAAAGTCAGCAACTATGTCAACTGTCTTTTTGCAGAGTTTGGTCTCTGTCTGTGACTTAAAACAAAGTTTTTTCAGAATGGTTTAGTTTATCAAACCATACGGATGCTTGAAATATACGTTTACCAAAGCATTGATTATTACTTACAATGATGTAAGTAAGACCAGAAAGAGAGAGAAAGAGGATGAAGAGGGCGGCCGTGGTACAGAACAAATGCAAAACACTTGTAATAATCTGGGAATGTCAAATTCCATGGGGGTGTTGATATGTCCTTGTCAAGATTTTTCAATTCTTTGACTTTGAATTTTGGTTTTGCAGTGAAAATAGTAATAGGAAATGGGTTGATTCTACCCTTCCCATGAACGGATAAAGCAGTGAACTCAAAGATAAAATTCTACCAATATCATCATCATCGTGTAAATAAAATTAAAAACTTTTGCTTCTTGTTTATTAAGGATGGAATAAATATAGTTAGAATGATGTCAAAAGCAAAGAGAAAAGAAGAAGTTATTGAAATGAACACTTGAAGAAAGAAATACATAGGGACAGGCTGTTCCTGTGCGCGGAATTGACTGGAAAAGGATGAATCCCATGTGCCGTATGCCATATGCATCACTTGGAATCTCATATTCATATGAAAATAGAAAACTGAGATTGATTTTTTTTTATGTAAATATTTCTCATTTTTTACTATTAATCTCATCCATCTATTTTTACTCGTACAACAATATTTATTTTCACTTATCAACAGTTTCTAAATCTATGTAAAAGTTTTACATTGTATAATAGGATATTATCTTCTCTCTCTATATATATATCCAACCCTGAAGTTTGCTTTTCTTGTAGGCAATGGGTGATGGTAGGGGTGCTCACATCTCGAAATTAACTGAATTAATTGATCGAATTAAATTAATTTAGTTAAATCAGTCGGCCATCGAATTAGTTTGATCGGAGAATAATTAATTTTTATAATATTCGGTTAACGGTTAATTAACTAAATTAGTTAGAAATATTAAATATTTAATTTATATATATATATTAAATGCATATATTAAACTACACTAGATTCATTAAATTGTCAAGGCCTAATTAAATTTTAGCTCAAATAAAAAAATCTCTATTAAACTTAAATTAATCTAATTTGAAAAAACTATAAAAAAAATTCGGTTGATTCGGCAACTGACCTAATCAACCGAACTTTATTTGATACAGTTAATGATTTTCAGAAAAAATTCATTCGATTAACAATTAAAAAATTAATTAATTTAGTTAATTAATATTTAGTCGATTAAGTGATCAGATCAATCGTTTGAACACCTCTAGATGATGGAGTGGGCCAAGTTAAATGTCCAAGTCCATGTATCTGTTGCAGCTTTGGATCTTGGACCTTGGTCCATGTCGTGGCATGGTACGAAGGTACTAGAGATTTTCAAGTGAAGGTAGGCTTCGTTCCCCCTTCATTAACTTCAATATTTTACTCTATATTTTTTTTCTGAATTTTTTTAATTTTTAATATTTAATTTTGTGGTAATATGTTCTTGATCGGATGATTATTAATTGACTCATCGATCAAAGCTTAACGTTGATGTTATAAAGTTTTTTGACAAATTTTAAATCTAATCATAATTTTATCTAGAATGAAAATGAGAGACTCTAGAAAAAGAAAATGTTAACAGCAGATGACTTGAATAGAATAATTAAATAATTAAATATTTTGACTGAAAATATTAAGTTATCGATGATTAAAATGAAAACATACAATAATTAAATGGTCATACATGTAGTTTACTCAAAAAATTGATATATAAGTTTGTTCTTTTATATGTTATATTTATTTTGTAATTTATTTTTGAAGTTTATAATAATTTTATAAGGATAAAGTAAATAAATGAATAAATGATCATTAAGTTATGTTAAAATAATAATTTTAGTAATTTAAGTTTTGGAAATTATAAAATAATTTTATGAATTATTATGAAATAGTTATTAGTAGGTCTATAACTCATGACATAATGAATATATTAAAAAACAAAGATGAGTAGTTTGAACAACTGACAAAATGTGCTTACTCCTGACGTTGTAAGTTATATGCGTCTAAAGTGATGACAAGACATTTCTTATATCATCACTTTAGATATGTGATATTATCACTTCATCACTTTAAATACACGAGATGTGTCACATTTTCACTTTAAACACATGACATGTACCACATCATCATTTTAGACATGTAACATGTTTTATGTCATCACTTTAGACACGTGACATGTGTCATGTCAGCACTTTAGACACATAATATTTATTACCTCAGCAATGAATATTAATTGTTTGTTAATTATTAGTTTTCATTCAACCATGAGATATTTTGTCTCAAAATGAAACGTTGAAGTAAAAATATTTTTAAAAATAATCTAAATAAAAATAATTATTTAATCAAATATTAGAATACATTTTTAGTATTATTTAGTATTATGCTTTTAACTTTGTATGTAATATTACAGTACTAACACAAAGAAGACAGCCATGTATGTAATATTACAATACTAACACAAAGCAACCAGGGAAGAACACAAACTGGATTAGAGGGGGCATGCCCCCCCAAAGTTTAGAAAATTCTAATTCTGATCTTTAAATTTAAAAAGAAAAATTATTTTGGCCTCCTAAAATTTATAGAAAATTAAATTAAATTTTAAATTCTTTAATGTTCTTAATTAAATCCCCTCCAATAATTTTTAAAAATTCTCATTAAGTCTCTCAATATTTTAAAATTTGTAGTTAGACCCTAATTTTTTTGAAAAAAAATATAAACTAAACCCTTCAAAATTTTTAAATATCTTAATTTAAACTTCTAATTTTTTAAAATTTTAAGTTGACCCCTCCAAACTCTATCATCGAATTTCGCCAGTGAAAGCAACGCCATCAAGAAGATAAAAGAATTTGTTAACATCACTCAAGAAGGAGAAGAACAACTCAATTCTTGCTATATAACATACAAATCACCCAGTGTTGGAGTGCAATATGAAGACCACATTATTAAAAGAAACAATTACGAATTCCGAACATTAATATTAAAACAGACATGAAAGACTGCAGGGAAATGTATGGAATTATGTCCCATTCTCCTTTGTCCCTGTACCCATCTTATTCTGCAATGTACACAGCACAGGCTGCTGAGAACATGCACGATATCCTCATATTTATGTATTGAACAACAATACTAATGATTTTTCTATAAAAAGTATTCGAGTTATTATCATGGACGGAACGAGGACGACACTTTCCAAGGTAAATTTAAAGAGTAATAAAATAGAGGATTAATATAAAAATAATTATTTAAACTATATTTCTTTTCTTATTTAGGTTTCTAATTTTTTTGGGGGTCAATTTAGGTGTTCAACGTTTTCAATGTTATCATTTAGGTGTCTACGCCATAATGGCCATCAAAATTTTTTGTTAAAAATATGTCAACCAATCAATATTTCAGTATTTGACATGTGGCTTGGATTTTTTATTTTCTTTAATTTAAAAAAAACAAAATTCATAAAAAATTTAAAAACCCAATTTTTCCTATTTTCCATAAAATACCCCATAAGATACCCCAAGACCTTTAATTTTGACGCCGGCTACCACCATCACTGGCGACCACCCACTCACCCGTCGGCCACCAACTCTTCGATCACTTACCCATCGATTGGGATAGATGAGTGTTATAATGTAAGGATTTAGTGTTTAGATTTAGGAATTTTGGGGTTTGAAGCCATGATTGACAGTCAACGATGGGTGAGTAGGCGGCGGCCGATGGCGGTGGAAGCGGCGGTCGTCGACAGTGGGTGGGGTGGATGCTTTGGGGTTAAGGATTTTGAGAAATTTTTAAGAATTTAGAAATATTTTGATTTTTTTAAATAATAATAAGTTTTTCTAAAAAAATTATAAAGGATCCACGTGTCATATTTAGATTATGTATCTAAATGGGAAAAGATGTATAATTTGGATAATTTTTTATATTAAGCCTAAAATAGAAGTCAAAATTTAATTATTAAATCATCAATTTAAAAATCTAAAAATTAGGTGATTAAGGTGTAATTTATTTATTTTTGAAATTGATATGGACCTGAGAAAGAAGTCTTTAAGTGAGAAAATGGTAGGTAGAGACTTAATTATTTAGTTTTAAAACTAAAAGGACCTAAAAATAAATTGGCCCGAAAATCACCTAACAACTTCTTTGATCGAACAACTTCCATTTGCTTTTTTATAGATTAAGCAGGCAACGAGGCATATGCAAATGATTATTTGCTCCAACAACTTCTTTGATCGAATAAAATTTATTTATTCACTTACTACTTTTTTGGTCTAATATGGTTTTAGGGTTTCTACTATATTGAAATTCAAAATTTAATTCTTCTATTTTAATTTAACATAATTTGATCCTCTACTTTTACAACATTATCATAGATCCAAGTTGATAGCATGTATATTTATTTTATTAAATTAATAATATTTTTAATTTTTATTTGGTTTCATTATTAGAGTTTACCAATATCTCACGTCAATCAAATGTTTAAGATTATTTGAAAAATAAAATATGTTGTTCTATCTAGAGGACCCAAGTTTGAGTAGTTGCGTCTATATGATGTGTCACTGTGTTTTAAGAAAAAATCTAAATAGATATTACCTTGTAAATCACCCTAGATTATTACAAAAAATACAAATTATGTTGCGTCACTTTGATGAGAAAAACTAACCAGATGTGATCAATATGGAACATTATAAAAATAGAGATCCAAATTACATTAAATTAAAAGTAGAGAGATTAAATTCAAATATAGAATAGTATAGAGACTAAAATCAAAATTAGACCTTTTACCCTGAAAATTGATGTCGTACTAGTTTGGTTGAACTGAAAGCGGTCTCTTAACCGAATGAGATGTCAAGCTGAAAAGGCAACATTTGCTCTGTCTTTTTGCCTTTCTTCTTACAAAACTCTGGGTTTTGTCAGAGTCATAAACAAAGGATCAGCCAATGGGGAAGCCTCAGCCTTTTCTAAAGGAGAGATCACTTGGTAAATATTTTGATAGACTCGTAATTCTTAATAATCAGATATTGTATTTTGGAGATGACATTATCGTCGAATTTCCAGGATTTTGATTGTTTTTTGTTTATATTTGCAGAGCAACGACAGGAAGAATCAAAAACTATTTTAACCAAATACCCAGATCGAGTTCCTGTAAGTTTGAATTATATATTTGCCTTAATGCATTCTAAAGCTTTGCAGTTTGCACTAGGTGTATTTGAGATATGCATATGAACTGCAATATGGTCATGTCTATTACAATCTCTGATTGAACAAATTTTGGTCCGGAAATGGTTTGTTGATGTGTGAAACATTATACGAGCTAGGAGTTGTTCTCTTTGGATGTTGTTGTGCCGAAAAATGCCTATTAAAGAGCCACGCACTCTCCGGGTTTATTGCCAGTTACGGAGAGAGCTTAAGGGCGAAAGGTACCCCGACGCTCTCGTCAGAGTCGCGCACTCTCCGGCTTTGTTACTGGTTATGAAGAGAGCCTAAGGGCGCAAAGCTCTATAGCAGACATGGTGTAGAGGCACCCCTAGGCTCTCTTCTTGTCCGGGTACAAAACTGTGAAGTCGTGTCGTTGTTTAGAGCGACACCTAAAGTGATTGTTTATCACTTTTTGCCTGCCTATCATATGTTTGTTTATATTCAGGTGATCATTGAAAGATATTCAAGGACAGACCTCCAGATACAGAGAATAATAAGTATTCTATTCTTCTTTTCTTTTCATTTCTTTATCAATAGAGTTTGAACACCAAGCTTGAGGAATGTTATTAATTGGTTTCTTGCAACTATCCTGTTTTCTTGACTCTCAAGGTTTTTGGTTCCTCGAGACATGTCGTTGGGTCAGTTCATACATATTCTAAGTAGAAGGCTGCAGTTGAGTCCTGGAAAAGCTCTCTTTGTCTTCGTGAACATCACATTGCCTCAAACAGGTAAAAGAAAATCTGCATTCATGGATGATTCTTGCTTATCGATCGGTTTAATCAGAATTTGTTGACCCCTTTTTTTCGTTTTATAATTTCAACCACTGAACATCTGCAGCAAATCTCATGGGGTCTGTCTATAATTCTTTCAAAGATGATGTTTCTCTACATGTGTTATAGCACAGAGAAAACTTTTGGCTAAAACTCTCATCTCTATCTTTAAAATTGAATGTATGTGTATGTGTATGTGTATGTGTATGTGTATGTGTATGTGTATGTGTATGTGTATGTGTATGTGTATGTGTATGTGTATGTGTATGTGTATGTGTATGTGTATGTGTGTGTGTATGTGTATGTGTATGTGTATGTGTATGTGTATGTGTATGTGTATGTGTATGTGTATGTGTATGTGTATGTGTATGTGTATGTATGCATTGTTCCAATTGTTGATAGCTCAATTTAACCCATTGATCTGTAAATAATGTAACTTTATTTAAATAGAAATAATGTTTACAATTGTGGATTCAGAAGGGGAAAAAGGAGCTAATGGCAGCCTTAGTTCTGCTAATAGCAATGTTACTCGAACTCATTTTGAGCGTCGGGTATAGGTATGTATTCAACACGGGCATGGTTATATTTTTCCAAGTTTTTCGATATATTCGGAGGATCTTTGAAGGTCATATCACTATAGTAAACATCGGTTACAATGTATTGGCAGCGGCGTGGACAGTTATCTCTGCTTCCACCATGCACATATCATTCACTAGGCACCCACTGGTCGTATTATGGAAATAAGCCAGAGAAACAAAATTTTCCCACCCACTTTCTTGGCTTGATTCACTAAACCAATGACTAACTGCAAGAGAAAATCAAAACTTTAAGCTTCATACACACACACACACATACATACATACATACATATATATATAATTTAGGGTTTTAAACCTTTTCCAGCGATGTTTCTACTCTGTTGTTGGTCTTTAATACGCAAAGTGAACTCTGCAAATATTTTAGAACCATCCTTAAGTGTGTCTGAGTCTACCAAAGCCAAATATATAGAGATATGAGTGCCTGATCCATTCTTTCTTCCTTTGGGAAAAAGCTGTATTGTCCTGCATCATGAAGGTGAAGAAAAAGCCCCTTGAAATATCACTAAAAATCCGTCACGATCCGTCGACTGGCACGGTACTATCGCTTCCCCTAGGTTGCGTCACGCTTGCGCAAGCTGGTATCTTCCTCTTTGAGCACCCCACAATTCCCTTAAGGCTTGAGAGACATGGGATGCCTGAGAAGAATACCAGCTTGTTGTCAGGATGTCGGTGTAATGCAACCTAAGGAAGTGATAGTATCTTACCGGTCGTCGTGAGAATCTCGAGAATATTGGATAGAAGTAGGAAATAAATGGAATACCATTTATGATTGGCAGTAAAAAATTGTTGAGATTCATGGTATTCTGAATCCAAGTTGGAAAAGCTTTCAATCTTCCAAACATGCTTGGAACTTATGGCATCTTTAATCATTGATAAGCATTCACCTTTCCCTGAGCTCATTTCCTTGGTAACAAACACTTCAGCTCCAAACACACAACTGTCATCCAGTAGGTATCCATTGCCAACATCATTAAAAGTTCTAATCGGAATCAACTGATCAAAGCCCCATTGATGCTTCGATCTATGGAATCGCCGGTCTTTTCCCGTTGCATCTAGGCATCGAAAAGCCGGAAGGTTCAAACATCATTTTTAAAGCATCTCATCCCATATATGTATGCAACTAATGCTTTGAAACTGTAATAATACCATGAACAATCAAGTAGTTGTCCTTGGTCTGATCGAGCAAGAAAAACCGGAAAACCGCGTGGACTTCCAAATCTAAATGGATTCGGGAAGCGACATCTGCAGAAACCAAGTAGAGAGAAAGGTGTTCTTTCACATTTCTGCTCTTGTTTCCATGTGGGTACAGCACCAGTTTCCTGTGGCCGTACACAAATCAGAGAGGCTATCGAAGCTCTGATGAACATATGGATTAAATTATATAGAAGAAAATAACCGATACCATTTGTATCCACTGGCATCAAACTCTCCGGATTCGTATTTCTCGATGCCGGTCTTTGCGAGGAAAGAAAACGACATTATCTTTAGTATGTAATGTCTGGGTGCTGCTTCTGATATAGATCTTGCAACTTGATCTGCAATGAGAATAGCTAGTGAATATAATCCGAAATCAATGAAAAACACTAAACCAGGCATTGCATACTTGCAGTTGCATGCTATGTTACTCAAACTCGAGTGCACTTATCAGACACCGATACTTCATGAAAGATGAAGAGTCCGAACAACATCAATTGCACGCATAAAAGGATACGTACCGTCTGAGTTACTGTCGACCGAGTTAGCCGTGGTCATTTTCGGGTACAAAATCTTTGAAAACACAGCTTTCTAGTTGTAGTTGTAGGATCAACTAAGGTTAATTTGCTATATATATATATATATATAATGCATGGGAGAGTTGAAAGTGTTATTCCAAACTTGAAGCATAAACTTATCCTTGGCTTAGAGAGGATTTTGTGACAAATCAACAAGCATCCATTCTCTGCTTGTTGAATGAAAGATGGAGCATCAAGTAATTAAGGTTTTTAAGTTTCCTAGCAATTGGAGTCGAGTTAATTATACTATACGTCCTTAAATTATGACTTTTATTTTAAATTAGTCCTACATTTTTGAATTTTTTAATTTCATCTCTAGACTATAACTTCATTTTAAATTGGTTCCAAAATTTTAAATGTTCCAAATTTAGACTGCTTAAATGTTAAGAATTGTAATTATATTAACTTGGAGTACTAATTTTTGAAACGTACTAGTTTAAAATTGATATATATATTTCAAAACACCTTTTTAATATCAATAGTGGATGCTAGATTTTAATATCTAAATGGTTGATGTCGATATTCATAGAGGATTTTTTGTATTAATAACCCACCATTTTTGAAATATTAATAGTTTAAATCCTCATGTTAATAGATGTTATTTCTTATTATCAATAAATGTAAATTAATTTCTGTTTTTTATAAGGGATGATTTGAGTAAATAAAATTATCAATAATTCACCATCTTTAAAATATTAATAGTTTAAATCCTTTTGTTAATAGATGTTTTTTTATTAATTAATTTCTTTTTTTGTAAGGGATGATTTAAATAAATAGTGACGGATCCAAAAATAATTTTAAGGGTGGACACATATAGATTAATAACATAAAAATTTTATATGGGATAAACATAAATAAAATTTTAGGTGAGAACAATCAATAAAATATATAATTATCTAAGAAAATTTAGATTTTATGGTAGATATCGTTGTGGGTAAATGTTCAATTGTTTCGATTTAGTTTCTCGACTTAGACTAAATTTTTTATCAAACGACTCAATCAAATTAAGATATTACAAATACTTTGTCCTTAAAATATTTTTCAAAAAAATTATAAATATATTAGTATATAATTTTAGAAAATATTGAATTAAATAACATTACAAATTTTTTTTTATATGTGTAGAAAGTTAAAAATAAATAAATATATTGATTCAATTCAACTCAAAAAAATTTAAATAATACAATAATACTCATAATTTTAATAAACTCAAAATTCTTTTGGTTCGATTGAACTTGATCAAAAATACTCGTGACTAATTAAAATTTCAAAATTTTTAAATAAAAATAGTAAGAGAATGTGAGGCTTGTTTGTTACACATCACAATGACATGAGCATGGTGTTGGTTCAAAGACATTAAGACAATTAATGAATTTGAGTTTGTCACAAATGTTACTATACCGAACAAGTTTCGAGGCATGTGGATCAAAACGAGTACACGTGTTGGATAGACAGAGATGGTGATGATGATGGTAAAAACTAAAAACATTAAACATGGCCCAAGGCTCCACGGTGTTCCTGCGACAAACCTCATCAACTCAAACATTTTTGTAATAACTCTCTCTCTCTCTCTCAACCCAAAAGAACAAAACTCAAGATTTCATCTAGTTTGTTGCAGAAAAACACGATGACCATTGGGACACCACCATCATCTCAAGCCTACGGTGAGCCATGGTACTGGGACAACCGCTACGCCAATGAATCTGCTCCCTTTGATTGGTACCAAAAGTACCCTTCCTTAACTCCCCTTATCCGCCATTATGTTCCCCTCCGCCACCACCGTGTTCTCGTCGTCGGCTGCGGTAACTCAGGTGTCGACTACCCACAAACCATGAATCTAGCCATACCCTATTTCAGATCTCTCGTTTTTATGTAACAAATCTCCACTTTTTTCTGCAGTTTTTAGTGAAGAGATGGTCAACGATGGGTATGGGGATGTTGTCAATGTCGATATATCCTCTGTTGTCATCGATGCCATGCAGTTCAAGTACTCCAACTGGCAGCAGCTGAAATGTGTGTTAATATTCTTCAATTATTCAACATTTTTTCTTACAGAAAGATATATGTTTTTTTACATGCTCTTGTTATGTTTTGTTGCAGATATTAAGTTGGATGTACGAGATATGAGTCCTTTTCAATCTGGTTCCTTTGATGCTGTTATTGATAAAGGTATTGATTTTGTTTTAGTTTCTGTTATTTCAATGATCGTTGGCCTCTAAACTGATTCTAATTTCAAATCTGTGATTTCCAGGGACCCTTGATTCTATCCTGGTGAGTTTTATTGTGTTGTTTCGATCCGGTTTTTATTATAATATCCTGATGGGGAAGTTTTATGTTGCAGTGTGGGAATAATTCGAGGCAGAATGCGGCGCAAATGCTCGACGAAATCTGGAGGTATATAATCATCTTTGAAAGAGTTACTAGACTTGTATACATTGTAATTTTTCCTTTTATGGGTTATCTTTATCTATTCACAATATATTGAAGCAGTTGATAACAAAACTATAGGGTCCTCAAGGATAAAGGAGTCTATATTCTGGTAACTTTTCTCGCCTTTTATTCCGGTTTGCGTTAAATTTCTCTTCTGCTTGTGTGGGAATGGATTTCGAGTTGTCTGCTTTCGGATTTCAATCTCCGTGTGTGTGTGTGCGCGCGCAATTAATTTTCTGCTTGCTTGCAAGTGCTGCAGATCACGTATGGCGCTCCGGTGTATCGTCCCGCCTTGCTGAAAGAGTCGTGCGTTTGGAGCATAAAACTACATGTGATAGGTTGATTGAATTCCCCTTTCTGGTTATTACGTTGTCGATGCCTTACATTTCTTGCTTTGTTTTGATTTCGAACTCTTTGCATGTTTGTCATAGTCCTTGTGACAGCTGAAGTAATTACCTTATATATAATAGACAGCCTGCATTTGATTTCTCAATGGTAGGAGATTGTCTCCCATCCCGTAATATTTACCTCTCTTCCCAAGGTTTGAGCTCGAGACCTCAAATCGAAAATCTCGGGTGCAGATTGCCGAGTTATCACGACAACTTAGAGCTTGTTAGGGAAATGAAAAAAATGGCATACGGTTATTTAGTTGATCTGAATGCATATTCTCTCATCATCCCTCCTATGAAATGAATTGTTGTAGAAGAAAGAATGCCACAAGCCGTGGAGGACGAGAGATGGAAGCTAGGTTTAGAAAGTTTATATTTCAACTTCTCTTACTGTACAGCTTGAAAGCCGAAAATTACAAATGTCGATATCTCCCGAGATTAGACCAGAAGCTACGAGACTTGACTAGATCCTTGAGCCTATTAAATGAGTTTCGTCTTCCATATATAGCAGCCTGGCATGTATGATGTGCTTTTAATGTAGGTCTTTATCATGCAGCAAAATTTGGACCGGAAGGAAGTTCTGAGCAGCAAGCGAGGGAATTGAAAAACCCAATTCCGTTGGACGAGAGTGGAAGCTCGGTGGAAGATGTACTCGGAAAGAACCCCGATGTTCATTACATCTATGTTTGTACCAAGGTGAGAAAATCTTCTACTCAAAATCTCCAGTGTGGCTGATAAAGTCATGTTTTCGAAAGGAACCCAAGACCGCGAAAGAATGAAGCGGACCGACGGCGGATGAAGAAATACGAGGGAGAGCGAGGAGATTGAACCGTTTGTGCAATTCCTTTTTTGTTGTAACTGATTGTAGCAGGCCGTAGTTTGTGTGGCGTTTGTGTGATGATACCCTGAGCTATTCAAATTTTTAATCTTTGCCCATAACATGTTCAGAGCATATGTAATAACCGAACCACTTAACAGCTACTTTGGTTTTTTATTTGTCTTATTAATTTTTAATCTTTTTATTCCTTTTTTTAATTTATTTATTGATTTCTGCTTAGGATGGGTATTTGATTGAACTGATGTGTTTTGATGGAATCTGATCTTATAGGATTGGTTTCTTTTAAAAAATAAATTCGAATAAGTTTAAATATTTTTAAAGATAAGATTAGATTTAGTTAGATTCTGATTTAGAACAAAAAAAGTACGTGACTAAAAAATAATAGTATATTATCTTTATAATTTAAGAAATATACTTCTTCATGTGTTTTGTCAATTAAATTTTTATTTATGCACAAGGGCCATGATCACAGTATGATCATTTTTCTAAGTTTGAAGTATGTGAATGAAATAGAAGGACTAAATGTAGAATTTGACCCCTTTCTTTTTTTGTTAAAAAATGCATAAATAATGCAAAAATAATTTTTTAAACTACTAAATTTAGAAAGTTACAAAATATGATTCTTTATATTCCCCGAAAACTATATTTTTTTTCCCGCCTTCTCTCCCTTACCTCTCTGCCAACATTTAGGGTTTTGAACATCAGAAAAAGGAAGGGGGAAGAAAAAACAAAAAAAAATTAAGCAACTATGGACCTCACAAAACAACGATTAATAGATGAAGGATCATTTCATAATTTTTAATAGTTAATTGACTCAAAAAAGAAATATCCTATAACTGGAGTGCCATTTGTTTACTTTACCCCAAATTTAATTAGATAATAAAACAGAATATATTGAAAGTTGGGTGCCTAAGTAGTTTGCCCAAAAGTCGAGTATGAAGTGTTCGACAATTTGTCTCAAAGAAACTCTGTCCATCTTCTCTATTCCACTGCAAAACATGATGAAGGAAGCTCTCCGTTTTGCTGCGTCCGCTATTTTTTGGAGAATGGCGGTGTTTTGGACAATCTCACTCTTGATTCCATACTTCCGGTTACTCACCAAGAGGATATTTTCCCGCCGAGCCCAATCCTACCCTCGATGTCTTCCTCCAATCTCCGAGTCTCTAACCCCTGTTTGCGTCATTACAGGCGTAAGTCTTCTCTGTTTTCACATGTTCTCACTTTCCTGGATAATTATTAGCTTGAAGTGTTTGTCTGTTTCATTCACTCATTGATGCAGGCTACATCAAGACTAGGAGCTGCTGCTGCATACGCTATTTCACGGGAAGGTTTATATGTTGTTCTTGGTACTCTGATCTGCACATCACTTCTTTCATTTACTTTTAATTTGCTTTCAATTGAGTGCATCTCGAATAATTCAAATAAAGTTTGAGTTATAAAATATTACTCGAATAATTCATTTTCAATAATTAGTGTATTACTTTTCAAGATTCAACTCTGTATGAAATATATATATATATATATTTCACATATGGGAAAAATTATAAATAAATATATATATCTTATATGGTTATAAAAAGTTTAAATTATAATCAATTAGTACGATAACATTATTAATATTTATAATTAAATTTAAACTGAAACTCGAACAAATTTCAAATAAAGTTTGAGTTATAAAATTGGATTCATCAACTTGGATAACTCTATATTTTTTTACTCGTCTTGACTCAATCAAATACTTAACCCGACTTATCATTGCTAATTACATTTGTTTATGTTTGTTTCTGCAGTTGGACGATCACCCCGTTTGTTATCAAAGGTGTATGGATTTATACACAGCAAGTTTATTTTGTATGTGGCCTCTCATTTGTAATGCTCTATCATTTTGGTTTTAGCTCTTGTTGGTTAGATTGTAACATAGATAAAAGTCCAGAGCAAAGATGCCCTTGTCAAAGCTTTTGTGGTCGACCTGTTGTCGTTCCAATCGATTTTGGAGTTCAAAAGCTCGCTTCAGCGGTGACTTTCGGAGTGTAATATGCATTCTTCCGTGCAGCTCTTGATTAACAATGCCGGGATACTGGCAACATCGTCGCGAATCACACCTGAAGGCTATGATCAGTAATATTCTAGCTTTGATGCTGCATCTTGGTGCAAGTGTATAATATTCTTTACCTCTCGTTACTTGCTAGTGCAGATTAACATCAAATTGCTGTTTTGTTCTTGTTATTGCAATGTCGCTTTTCAGTCCTCGAATTCCTTCTTACGAGTTCACTTGTGTTTCACAGGATGATGGGTACAAATTACATCGGAGCGTTATGTCTGAGCAAATTTACACTGCCTCTTCTGAAAAGAAGCCCTGTTCCATCACGGATAGTTAATGTTACGTCCTTTACTCATTGATGTGGTGAGTATCGTTCTATATGCTCCATATGAAATATTCTTCTGCCAAGCATAGTGTTTGGAAAATAAGGGAAGGATAACCCTATAATAACTGCATTACTGCACTTTGCTTCAGTTTTCAATCTACAGGTTGACAAGGAATCGGTTTCTGGGACACGTTTCTTGATATCAGAACAATATCCATGTGCTCGTATCTATGAGCATTCGAAATGTAACTTATTTATCATGGAAGATTATTGTGATTATCTTTCATGTCCATTCTATCATTGATGCATGATTTTGTTTCAACAGTATTCCTGATTCTCTTCTCACATGAATTCCACCAGCAACTCGGCTCAACGGATCAACCTTGTCATGTCTCTGTAAAGTAGACTTTTAAACGATTTCTATTAAACGTATTCTCTCGAAGAGAAAAGATAAACATTTGAAAGTTGGAACTATCATTTCTCTTTTGATGGGTTTCGTAACATCTTTAATATGCTTCATCTGGAAAATCATTCCTATTACTGCATCTATGCTTCAGTTTATGCTTTATGGTATGTGATATGGTTTGGTTTTGCTTTTGAAGTGCTGCTGATCCTGGGTGTGTAAGAACCAACATCATGAGGGAAGTCCCTTTGTGTCTTTCGAATTTAGCGTTTCAAGTTCTCAAACCGTTCGGCCTTTTGCAGTCACCCGAGAATGGAATTAGCTCCATTCTTGATGCAGCCCTTGCCCCACCTGTAAGTTTATTGTTAGTCTCCCATGCTATTAGTAATTCATGATGAATTCAATTATATTGTTAGTCTCCCATGCTGAAGTTTGCAACTTCGATCAAGTAACGAACCTTTCTCATTCCGAACACACGAAACTATTGATTTTATGACCTGTTAATCTCAGGAAGTATCCGGGGTATACTTTTTTGGTGGAGAAGGTAGGTGTGTGGATCCTTCAAAGCTTTCGCATGATGCCAAACTTGCAAAAAAAACCTTTGGGACATAACTGAGAATCTGTTAATGGAAGCGACCCTTGCTTCCAAAGAAACGTCGAGGTTCGTGCCGGATAACATGTCGTAAAATAAGGAGGTGAAGATGAGAAAGAGATGTGGAGGTGGTTTCCTGTAAAAAGGTCTCCATTCATCTACTTTGAGTGATGTTTGTATATATGTAAGTTTGTGTGTATGCATGTGTGTTTGTGTGTACATGCATGCATGGGGGAATGAGAAAGGAATTTTATTTTTTGGTTGGAAAAAGGAAGTTGTTGGGGGAAGAAAGAATCTCTCTAGACTCAACCCTTGTGTTACTTTTATGAATTTCTATTGGATTGAATTTTCCCATATTTGATTATTGTTAGCATTAAAAAAGAAAGGCGTTTAATCAAATCTAAAATATATTATTTATTTGCACGGACCATGTTATCACAGTGATTAAAGAATGAATGATTTTTGTCTCTAGAGGTCTTTGATTCGAGCATCAACATTTATAGGAAGTGTTTGAACATTTATTATTAAATGGAAAAAAATACATTATTCATTTATTGTTCTTCCACAAACAAAGATAAAAATAAATACTCATAGAAATTCATTACTAAAGAAATGAATGAAGAAATCTTTTCAATGGAATTTTATCCCAACTCCACATTCTCCCACTTCTTCCTCACCAAACATATTAATTTCAACTCGAGTTTCAATTTAATATTATTTTTAAAAAATAATTTTAAAAAGTATTGTTAAAAAAATATTTTAAAAAATACAATTAAAATTTAACTATTTTTAATTATTGTTAAAAAGTGATTTTACAGGATAAAATGTTCGTTTTAAATGTTACATCTTTCTCTCACCGACCAGTCTCATTCTAATAAATCATCGTCGGGCGTTGGCAAAATATTTTTTTTTATTTCCATTCTGAGACACACACGATTGGGCTGTCATCCCAAAACCGGCACAGCTGGTAGCTCTAGAAGTTAAAGCTAACTGACGACGTTGCAAGTGAGTGCCAATCTCGATATTAATGGAACCATTTGTGTCCGTTATTCTTCTGGTTGCCGCCCTTTTGAAGTCTCTCCTGTTACCCTTTCTTCTCGATATATATACACATATACATTGAAAAATATACTTTTTTTTTAGGTTTAGGGTTTCTATCTGAAGGAAATGTCTCCGAAAACCCATCCCTTTCTCTATAAATTTCAGGAATTTTCTTTGGAGCAACTTTCCAGGTCAACTAAGGCTTAAATCGTTGATTTTTCCGTTAAAATTATCTCTTCGTAAAGCCCCCTTTCGTACTTTTTATCCACTGGATCTTGATTTGCTTTGATTGATGTTTAAGCCAACTTTTCACTATAACTAGAGAGCTTGTTATTGTTCCTTACAAGATTAGATTTGCAGCTCGGTTTTGTAGTGTTTGGGCTGAGCTTCTTTTTTTATTGACTTGCTCTTGATGAAATGCGTGTATTTGGGAAAGGTATTTGATTCAAGTCTTGCAAAGTTGTTTCTTGGTCCCTTTCTAGTCCTAAATCTAATAGCAATGCAGTGACGGGTTACAATATTTCATGCCAGACGACGAATCTATAAGATTTTATGTTTGGCAGGTGAATTTATAAAATTTTAGTGGGATGAATTTATAAAATTTTAGTGGGACATATTTATAAAAGTTTAGGGGATAAAATTAGATTTTTAATGGAAAATATAAAGAAAATACTTAAAATATATAAGAATTTGAAATTTTCAATGCCACGAATGCCCATGCGGTCCTGCTAAATGGAATCTGCTTCAGTCTTGTGGATGCCATTGCTTTCCTTTTTCATTTGTTTTTCTCTACTGTTTTCTTCTAATTTTTTGTTTTCCTAGTCTAGAGATTTCATGGGGGGCTCTTTGGTTTTGGTTTTGACCAACCGAGATAGATAAGCATCTTTCATGACATGTGTGGTTTGCTTATAAGATTCCCTCTTTGGATTATCTTTTCATCATCTCTTTTAATTTGACCATTTATTGTCAAGCAATTATTGTTCTTATATGTGCTACTGGCTTTCCTATGAGTTGTTTTTCTCCTCTCTCATGTAATTATGGGAAGGGTAAAGGGTTTTTGCTCGAGACTTGTAACTTAATAATAGACTTGTCTATTTTCATTTTCTCGTGTAGATGTAATTGTATTTTCGATGACATTTATGGTGTATTGGATTTCAGATTCAGAATTCTCTGCTAAACCCACAAGTCTTTGATTTTGGTGGTCGTGTTATATCATTTCACTAATTATCTTTGTAGGTTAGAGTTGCTTCTGGTTCCATTCAGCCCCTTTGCAACATTCCTGGTGGAAAACTTCCATATCACCATAATCAGTTAAAAACGGATCATCCAGTTAGTGATGCCATTTCTGACTATGGAGCAAGTGCACCTGGATGTGGTGCTCCGGATAAACTTCGAACCAAGATCCATGTTGGCAGGGTTTTCAGTAATCCACATGGCTTCCCGGATACATGGGCTGAACAGAATCAAGGTTCTAGAACCAACAGATCTAAAAACCAACTCGTGGTTAAAACGTACACAAGTAAAGCAGGAAATAGTGATGCTGAAGGAAACATCATTATCTATACTGACCGATATAACAAGGATGATTTTCCAGTTGACTATGTTGACGCAAAGTTTTTTGTAATAAAATCATAGAGTGAGGATGATGTACACAAGAGTATTAAATACAATGTTTGGTCTTCTACACCCCATGGGAAGAAGAAACTGGAGCGTGCTTTTGAAGAGGCACAGAAAATAAATGCAGGGAAACCCAGCAGCCACCCATCTTCCTCTTCTTTTCTGTGAGTTCTGTACCTGTTTGGTGACTTGTACTGATATTCCATTTTTTATGTTTGTTAACCGGAGGTGGTCTATGTACTTTTTTATATTCATTAACTACAATATGCTACTTTTTCCACACAGGTTAATGCCAGTGGACAGTTCTGTGGTGTAGCCGAGATGATTGGTCCAGTTGACTTTCAAAAGGATATGGACTTTTGGCAGCAGAATAAGTGGAGCGGAAGCTTCCCTGTCACATGGCACATCATTAGAGATACTCCAAACAGCCATTTTAGACACATCATATTAGGGAACAATGAAAACAAGCCAGTGACTAACAGCAGGGATACACAAGGTATGTTCAGAGCTTTAGCTTTCTCTAATTAAAGGTAAACAATAAAATATTGAACTCGGTTTATTTTTCTCTTATAAACTTCTTTTCTCCTATGACCTAACATTCCTATCTGGGCTCGTGAATTTTGAATTGTTTACTCCAGGATTATGGTCTTTTATTAGGTCTTCATAATTTGATTTTTGAATATTTTCAGCATCTCCATACCTTGTTTGTACATTATCTGGCATTTGACATTAAAATTTTATAAGAAACAATAAAATATTGAACTTGGTTTACTATTCTCTTATAAACTTCTTTTCTCCTATGGCCCAACATTCCTAGCTGGACTCGTGAATTTTGAATTTTTTACCCCAGGATTATGGTTTTTTATTAGGTCTCCATGTTATTTTGTTTCTTATAAAATGTTATGTCAAATGCCAGATAATGTACAAACAAGGTATGGATATGCTGAAAATATTCAAAAATCACGTTATGAAGACCTCTCTACTCGATGACTTTATGTACTATGATAATCGTCAGAGAATCATGCAGGAAGAGAGAGCCATGGAGCTATTTAAAAGTATGGAGAGTCCCGTCCTAGCACCTATAATTGCATTTGATCCTGCCAATAAGTTAAACCATATTGAGCTACTTTTGAATGAAAATAAGAGTACCAAGGAAAGTGATATGGGACTGTTGAGGACAATTGTTCCTTCAACCAGTCAGCGGGTTTCTTCGGATTTGGATACAACAAATGCAAGATCAATGAATGAAGGTAAAGATGATGCATCAAATTTGAAGATTAGCTGTCTCGGCATAAATCCAAACCAGGATGAGTCTAAATTCTCTGCAGATGCTGCTACAAAAGCTGATGCTGTTGAGGTGGTAAACGCAGGATCAGTGACATTAAAAGTCGATAGATTTACTGAATCACCTGGTGTTCTAACTGTTGGTGCTATTCCTCTTAACCCCATACAGCTTGATGGAGGGGTATTTCTGCCAAAAAGGGTACATAGTCGTGCCGAGGCTCATGATTAACTGGTCTTATTTTTTTTGCTGGAACATACTGAAAGCCAGGTGTAGTTATGGTGGCAGTGTTAACTGTTGTAAATCGGAGTGTATCATCATTGTTCATTGTTACAGCGTGGTTAATCTATAAATACGTGTCCAGGTCAGCCTTTGCTTGCTGTTCTTTTTAGCCCCTTAATTATCTAAGTTTGGCTTCAAATCCATCAATACTCAAAATACAGTTGTTTTAGCTTTTTGTTGGGGGCGGGAGGGGGGGTTGCTTGCACTTTGAATAACTGGGAAAACAATGTAATCTTTTTCCTCTTGCATTTCAATTATTAATACAAAGAGTTCCCTTTTGCTTTTACTGAAGATAAGATAGCATTACAATTGTTACCATTAAGACATGATGCATCACATCATTAGGGAACCCAAAATTCAAGCCTCTTTATTACTTGGTTGAGCAGTCACGAACAAACTGTAACACCAATGTATCAAATAAAAACTCACTATCAAGGGCTGTTGCTGAAGTTTCTTCCGGACAGCTTCTCAGACTCGTAGAGAATGTGGTTAATCAGTCCCCTTGCAGCACTGCAAAAGCAATCAACAGAACTTAAAGCAATGCTAAAGGTTCGTGAAAGAGTCGAAATTCAATACGAAGCAAATACATCTATGCAAGCATATCTTCAAAGTTCTAGCTGAAGAGATAAAAAGATTATTCTGTTGTAATATACCACAAATAAATGGTTCGAAAATGCAAGAAACAAGAAAAATGAAGACTTACTCATCCTTCAGTTTCTGACTATTCTCTGGGTCTGTCTCGTGCATATGCTTTTTGAATTGCTGCCTCACCATATCGACAACCAGTGCAGTATTATGTTGCTACAAAGTAAATTAACTATTGGCTTAAGTTAATTCCCATATGTTCTCGATATATTTAGACACAAACAAAGAAAGTAAAGGGCTTAGTTTCATGATGTTTTCTGTTTAGTAGCCAATTAGTGTATGTGCTAACCATAGAATGAGCAATCAAAAGGCAACATAAGAGCGGTTAACGCACAATATAACTCTTCTGACTAAATCATCATCATCATTTCAAAGCACTTCCCGAGTTTCATCAGTGGCAATCCAAACATATTCATCCTGTCCTTGCTTTTCTTCTCTCGGAAGTATAAACTATCAAGTCGGAGGCAAAGTCCCCTTAGCCAAGCAAATAAAATCTAAAAAAATTACTAATTCAAGATCTATTTATAGCTACATAGAATCTAGAATCTGCCATGGACCCTTACTACAGCCAGCATATTAAGAAAGATGAGAATAGAACTACAAGGGCCTCAATTAGGTTGAACTGTAACATGAAAACTAGCCAGCAATTCACCTCTGTGATAAATCTTACCAATTATCAAGCTAACAGTATATGGAATCAAAACCCAAAAAACAAGGAGATTCGAGCTAACTATACAGTAAACCATGGTATTAAATTGTGGCTGTAATGCAGCGCAACGCCGTATCATATTGTTTTTCAAGGTCACCATGACATGCAACCGCAATTTAAAATCATAGTTTTTTTAGGGAACAAATCATGACGTTGGCAACAACATCCACAACACCGCAGCCGCAATCTCAACCGAGACCGCAATTTAGTACTATGCAGCAAATAAATAAAACAATAACTGATCTCAAAATTGTTAAAATTTAGTACTTTTATAGAGTGAACAATACATCTGAGCACAGAAAACAGAAGAATTATGAAAGACTATTGATGTTACCTTATGGCCTATATATTTAGCTCTCCGCAGACATTCCCGGTAAAGCTGAAAAACCAACCATTAAACCGCAATAAAAGAATAAAAAAGTATGGATTTCATTACAGTTTATTTATTAATTCAAATAAAAAGATTAAAAAAATTCAAGTTAATGGAAGGTTATTCACCCTGATGGCATTGTTAGCAAGCTCAGGAGGCAGCGCTGTTTGTAAAGACGGCATTTCCCTCTTCTTATCTGATCAAATACTTCATATACATGGCAATAAATTAATAGTCCACGGTGATAATCGAAATTCTAAAGAAAAAAAACAATGAAATGGTGAAGATTTAAGAACTAACAAAAATGACTCGAAGGAGACGATGAGTAAGGAGATCAAACCTAGAGCGGCAGCAGGAAACTAGAAGAACCGGCGAAGCCAAGGAATATGAAGCGGAACGAACCGATTGATAGAACTTGGGTCTGCTAATGCTCGGCCCAATACTCTCCTTCGCATAATTTAATAGCTTATTCATCTTATATAAATCCATTTCGACTCGATCTAACTCTATAAGATTATTATTATTATATTATTATTATTATTATTATTATTTTAAGAAAAGGTTTAGATTTTAACTGAGTTTTATGAAGGATAGAATTGGATTAAAGTTTATGATTGAAAAATCTTTAATTTAATCTAACCTAATATAATAGGATAAATTTATACCTATGTATTTAGAAAAAAATTATATAAAACCTTTCTTTTTATATTTTTATTTTCTAATAAAAAAATATATTTTTATTTTTTAAAATAAAAATAACCTTTTATATATTTTAAATTTTAAAAAAAAAATTAGTAGATAAGATATAATGTCACTAATATTAAAAAGTGTCAATTATTTTAAAAGATTGACATTAAATTTAACTTAAAAAAATTAAATGATCAAAATTTGCAAAACTCACAGACATGAAAAGTTAAAATTATCCTTGTGCTAAGAATAGTTTTCCAATGTACAAGTAATGTGAGTTCGACAGTTGAGGGACTTCGTTTCAGATTTAAGCAATGCATCTTTAAATATATATTATCTTATATGCATCTCGGACTTAAAAAAGAAGAAGAAAAGTTTATTATTATTTTATTTAGAAATGACAACGAGATAGGATAAATTATAATTTTAATCATTATCCAAAAATTAAAAGTTCTTATATGATTCTCACTTAATCTTAATTTCGACACAATTCAATTTAATTCGAGGACTCGATATAATAGATATATAACCTAACTCGATTCCATTTCGAACCTTAAAAGTTTTAATAAAATATATGAAATATGTTATATAAAATTAATTATAAGCTGATGTCAATTGTCAAACATGAAATGGTTGTGATTATATCAATTAAAACTTGTAACTTTATAATCTAATCAGGGCTTCCAAACGCAGCGTTCCAATAGTAGAATTTCGGCCGATGGTTTGTCACTTTCAGACAGGGAAACAGAAGTTTAGAACACAAAGAAATCTTTGCAATGAAACGACAACTTCCCTTCCATCCCTTTTAGCTCTTGAAGCTTCTAAGATTCGGATCTCTTAGTGTCGAGTTCTCTTCACGTTTATTAGATCTCATGTTTCAGGCAAGCTTCTTGTTTCTTAGATCTCATATGCAGCAGCATTAAGCATTTGTACCTCTTTGATAATTTTTTCAACATTTTTTTTAATTTTTTTTTAAATGACCAACATTATTAATTGTTGTCTATGATTACTTGTTCGTACAACCTACTTGTAAATTTAACTCCGCGGATCAGTTCATTCCCTTGTAATTTGCAGCTAAAAGATGTTTTTTTTTCTTTTCACAGTGGTGAAGACAAGAATTGAGGGATGAGTTATTAGGGTTTTGCACTTTTTTCACTTTTCAGTGATGAAATCATTAAGTTTAGCTTTTGGGTTATTCAAAATGAAGAAATGGTATGGTGGAGTGTTGATTGTAGTTCTTGCCATAGTCTTGGTTTTCAGTTATAGCCTTAGAGAAACCCAACCTAGCCTTGGAGAAAACCCACCAAGCTCTACGGAAACTCGAACGAAGAAGCAATCGGCCTACGAGTTCTTCAATAACCATCCGGCCGAAGATGCTGGTGGGAAGGGGAATGATTCCCCTGAACCTCCCAAGGTGGAAGCTAGGAACCCAATCTTGATAAAGAAACCCAAACTTGTCAATGTTGAAGGGCTCAATGATTTGTATGTTCTGAGTAATGTTTCTCAACAGGAGTCGAAGGTCTTGCTTTTGTGGCCTCATATGCGGTCTCTGTTGTCGAGGTCTGATGCTTTACCCGAAACTGCTCAGGGGATTAAAGAGGCTGCTATGGCATGGAAAGAATTACTCGCCTTTATTGAGGAAGAGAAAACTACCAAGCTTAGTCATAACATCGGACCGAAAGAGCTAAATTGCCCTTTCTCCGTAAGCAGCCTCAACAATGCATTGTTCAGTGGTGGAAATATACTCGAACTGCCTTGTGGTCTAGTTGAGGATTCATCCATCACATTGATTGGTATCCCTAATGGGAGCTATCGGAGCTTTGAAATCGATCTTGTGGGATTGAACTTGTCAGAGGATCCGAAACCTCCTATTCTATTGCATTACAATGTTAGTGTTGCCAGAGATAATATGACGGAAGAACCATTTATAGCTCAAAATACATGGAATAATGAAATCGGCTGGGGAAAAGTGGAAAGGTGTCCTGCTCATCCATATTCCAATAACATAAAAGGTATATGCATATTCATTAATAGTTATTGACTCATCATATAGACTATCCGGCCTTTTGCTCGTGTTTGCCGCTTCTTGGTTTGTTGGTTCTATATAGTTATTAGGTAGATCTACTTGTGAGATATACAAAAAAAGTTAAAAACATAGGAAAATTTCTGTTGTTCATTAAGTATGGAGATATTTAAAATGGGAACAATCAGTAATTTCGAGCACGAGTTACCATACGATGAGTCGCTAACTCTTTCTTGGCTTGAATGATCTTGTTCTTAAACAAATGTGAGACTATGACATCTTACGTTTTATTCCAAAAATTTGATTGAAGAGAAAGATTGGAGGGCAAAAAGGGTATGGTTTGTGTTCAGCAATCGAGTTACATTCTGCTCTTAACCGTTTCTGCAGGAAAAACGGAAAGTGCCAATGGGCATGTTAAAATAAGTTCATTTCATGAGTTGTTTTCCTTCCTGAAATTGTACGATAATACTCCAGTACTACTTCCTCTCCATACCATCTTGTTTCGTTGTATTAATTATCTTTTGTTCGTATTTATGAAATGGTTCGTCTATTCAGATACCTAAGATATCTAAGCACATGTTGCAGTTGATGGACTTGGCCTTTGCAATGAACAACTCGTTAGAAGCACTATGGAAGAAAATCAGAATGTAAGTCTTTCTAGTGGTGATGCCTTGACAAATGCTTCCCAGGGAAGCAGTCATTCGAGTGCTAATTTCCCATTTGTTGAAGGGAATCCATTCACGGCAACGTTATGGATTGGTTCAGAGGGGTTCCATATGACTGTAAATGGAAGGCACGAAACATCGTTTGCTTACAGGGAGGTAAGATACAAGTTTTATCTATAAAAAATGCAAAGGAGTTGTATTCTTCAAATTGTCCCATTATACACATGCATGCAGAAACTTGAACCATGGTCAGCTAGCGGAGTCAAAGTTGCTGGTGGCTTGAATCTCTTATCTGTATTCGCCAAAGGCTTGCCCGTTCCTGAAGATCATGATCTAATAGTCAATTCCAAGCTACTTAAAGCTCCTGCAATTACTAGGAAAAGACTTCAAATGTTGGTTGGGGTCTTCTCCACTGGAAACAATTTCGAGCGCCGTATGGCATTGAGAAGATCTTGGATGCAATTTGAGGCTGTACGCTCTGGGGATGTAGCAGTCCGGTTCTTTATTGGCCTTGTAAGTAAAAAATTTCCTGGTTTTTGTTCTAGCAAGATGATACTCACATTCTCCTCAAAATCTTGATTTAAGAATGTAAAAGAGGCCTAAATCCATATGAATCAGTTAACTCGGCTTCCTAGGTACATGGCTCATTCTACTAAAGTGCTTCATTAACAATGTTGACTGCAAGCGAATCTGTTTTCCGACTGAGTTGATAATTTTTGTACATTGTACCTGCAGAATAAGAACTTACAAGTCAACTTCGAGCTGTGGAAAGAAGCTCAAGCATATGGAGACATCCAATTTATGCCCTTTGTTGATTACTATAGCCTGATCAGTTTGAAAACTATTGCAATTTGCATTATGGGGGTAAGTTGATATACACTTTATTTAAGTTCTAATTCGTGTGGACCGTAAAGGCTTGTTTCCGTCTTTAATTGTTGTTGGTATTACGTCATAGGGTTCATAGAATGAAGCATAGCACACTTAGGAAGCTACTAAACAGTGGTAAATAAAACTAATATCTTAAAACAATTTCTATGTTCTGTTTCACTAGTGGATGGGGTAGGACCTAGTGATTTTCCGGCAGTGCTTCACCGTATCCTGAAGCAAGGATGGAAAATATCTTCTTTTTATGTCTTATATTAATGACAATGAATTTTACATTGGCTAATCAATATATATGTTCTCCTTTTGACTTTAATCCGTTATGCAGACTAAGATCCTCCCTGCAAAATATATCATGAAAACAGATGATGATGCCTTTGTCAGGATTGATGAAGTTCTCTCCAGCCTCAAGGAAAGGCCATCCAATGGCCTGTTATATGGCCTTATAGAGTTCGAATCATCTCCTCATAGGGAAAAAGACAGCAAATGGTATATCAGTGACGAGGTATTTGTCTCAGTCGAACTTTAATCGTATTTTAGTCACCTCTGAGTACACTTTCAATGAATACTTATTTCATAGGAATGGCCACATTCTTCGTATCCGCCATGGGCCCATGGTCCGGGTTATATCATCTCTCGAGACATTGCAAAGTTCATCGTCCAAAAGCACCAAGAAAGAGAACTCAAGGTAAGAGCATGACCAACTTTGATGACTACCATATGTACAAATTCGGAGATCAGTAGGGGGAACTGGCATTACTTATCGAAATATGTTCCAAATGATTCAATCTCGGAAATTCAATAAACTTAGATAACATTTAGTTTTTGTTAATGCAATTATAGTTGAAACATTAAGCAAGGTAGGGTTAGTTGCATCGGACATTTGTACCGGAAGTCCGAAATACCTTTGAGAAGAAAGACCATGGACACCATATCCATAGAAGTGTCTTTATATTCATAACAGTTTTCCCTTGACAGCTTTTCAAACTAGAAGATGTCGCAATGGGTATATGGATCGAAGAATTCAAAGAAGGGGTCGAGAAGTGCACTACATGACCGATGATAGATTCTACAATGCCGGTTGTGAATCGAATTACATCCTGGCGCACTATCAAGGCCCGAGGATGGTGTTATGCCTTTGGGATAAGTTGCAGAAAGAGCACGAGGCCCACTGCTGCGAGGAACCAAGCATTTAACCGTGCTCTTGAGGGAGTGATGATATATGCAGTTATGTCACCATGTCTTTACAAGATTTCGAGCGACTCGAATCTCGGTTTACTTGTGTAACACGAAACCTATCTTGTGTAATGTTATTTGTTCATTTGTTAATTCTTTGGCATACGTAGAAATAGGATCCGGGAAACTGTTTTTGTGCTTATAGGAACTTGAAATTGAATGATCATTCATGTATATGAACTCTTCAACTATGCTTTTTTTTCTATTCCTTGTGCTAACAGCCAAATTATATGGATAGGGATAGCCTTAAAAGGGGGAAGCTGTCTAATCATGCCCATGCCCATGCATGCATCTGGTGTAGATGGTAGAATTGGATACACCTTCCTAACTTTCCTTGTTCAATTACTCTTTAAGGGACGATTAGTATTGAAATCAATATAACTAAGTCATAGTTTTCAATTTTTTAGCTTAATTACGTTTTAAGTCCCTATTAATTCTAAAATCGAGCAAATTGATCTTGGTCTTCACTTCTTAAATCTCTTTCAATTTTAAAGTTAAATAATTGGATCTTTATAATTTTGTCATAATTCTGTCCCTGAATGCAATCATCTAGTAATGGTGGTAATACTCCCCTCGTCCTAAGTTTTGGGACAACAAGTTTTCCTCGACCCAACATTTTTTTCTCTATTTTTATTAGGCGAGATAGGGAAATCATTGAAAAACATATATAGATAGGGACTATAATAATTATGCTTGAATATATAACGAGAGATTATAATAATTATATAGGTCAATTTGGGTATTTTAATCTTAAATCCGACTTCATCTTGATCTGCTTTGAATTCAATTTTTTTTAAAACAAGTTGACATTATATAATTAAATCAAATTAAAGCATGTTGGATTTGAATATTTTGATCATTTTATTGACAGTGAAACGTGTGAGTGTGATTTGTTATCTTTTTACATCCTACAAAATTGAATAATGAGAAATTATTTCATAAACCCTCCTCACCACGTTATTCATAATCTCGTACACTTCATCATTTTGTTTTACGTTCTCTATCCATTTATAATTAACTTTCAAATATTCGCTCACTGTATTTTTACTTTAAAAAATAAAGATTTATCATTGAAAAAACTATCCCCTTAAAAACAAAATGTTAAAATAAACAAATTTTATTGGTTGCGAACCTATGAATGATGATATAAGCAAGGACGAAATTATAGAAATAAATACCTATTTAGACTTTTAAATTTTGGTTTATTTTGATTTCTCTACCTTTTTTTTATTAACTATATTTTACCCCTCCATTTTCTTTTTTAATAATATATAGTGATTACAACGTAGTACAATATATGTTTAAAACTTTTTTAACCTATTGACAACTAGTGGCGGAACACAAAAAAGACTAGTGAATGCCATGACCTTTCAAAATTTTTAAAAAAATATATATAATTTAGACCCTTTAAATTTTTAAAAAATTTAATTTGTCTCCAAAAAAATTTAGAAATTCATATTAAAATTTTTTAATTTTTTAATGTTATTAATTAAATCCCTCCCATAATTTTTAAAAATTCTCTTTAAGCCTCTTAAAATTTCAAAAATTCTAATTAGGCCCTAATTTCTGAAGAAAAAATTGTGTAAACGAAGCCCTTCAAAAAATTTTAAAAATTTAATTTAAATCTCTAAATCTTTTAAAGTTTTCAGTTGCCTTCAAACTCTATCACCAAATTCAACACATACATCTTACCGACATTGCTATTGGAATTCAGAATTTTTAAAGAGATCATCATTTTCTTCACTATTGAAACCGTTTGGGTTGTCCTCCATTTTTTTTATTGTTAACTATATTTTATCTCTCCTGAGTCAGTATCCTAGCCTCGTTCATGCCTTCATGGAGATAGAAATCAGACATGATATCATCACACTATTCTCAATCAGTTGACATATGACATATGGATGAGTTTAAAATGAAATGGTGTTTTGACTCTATATATTTCCAACACCATTGACGTATGAAAGGATTGGTCGTGGCATGGGTTCAATGGATTAACAATAAAGGGTGGAAGAAGATGATAGGTAGAATGTTGGGTTTGTAAAATAAGGTAAGTGAGCCCCCACTCGAATGGTAGTGATTGCTAAAAAGTAGAAATAAATATATAGCCTATCATGTCATCACCTCTGGTGTGTGCTTCAACCTTCCACCTCCTCTACTGGAATTCCAAGGGGACACGTTTATGCTTTTATTCAATCTCCTTTTTCATAATTTGGTGGTTGGCTTTGAACAAGGTGAAAATTAACAAAAATAAATAAATATCTAGACACCAGAAATACAAAATATCTAAACAACATAGGTTTTGGTATAAAAAGTTTATAGCACGACTTATTTAATAAACATTAAAAATAAAAATAATGAAAAGTTCAAATACATGAAGAAGAAAAAAATTGTATAAAAAATTTGATATATTCCACGATATTATAAACCAATTATCTTTTTAAATTAAAAGTTATTATTTATCTTTTTACAGCAAATATTTAAAAATTAAATAAATAATTGTATCTATTATAAATTTGTAATAATTATTATCCGACAGACTGTGAAAGCAAAAGAGTCAACTCCTCAATGCTCTCCAATCAGGCGCAAAAGTTAACAGTAATAAGGGTAAATCCGTCATTTCATTCATTCACGGCAGGTTTAAAACATCCATTGAGTCCCCACTCCATCTAAAAACCCACCCACACGTGCCGGTCACAATTACCGACTAATCCCGTTTTTCATATGGACTTACCATATAATATCTATAAATAAAAGAAGAATATCGAGCACACGACTTTCCATCTTGGCTAAACCCTTGAAAAGTGTTCTTTTGATATTCTTTAAGAAAAAGGAAATAAAGTCGCAGGGTTTTGTTCATCGAGTGGACGGAATTTGTCCGACTTGTCTTTGTTATTAGAAATGATTGTTAGTTCTAATATGGGAGCCGAAGCCGATATCATTTTTCGTCACCAAGCTGTTGATGTAATGTCCATTTCTACCCAGGTTTCTCGCTTCGATTCGGTGAGTTTTTGTTTAAACCTTTTTCTTCTTTATTTCCTTGAATTACCGTTCGTTTTTATTGTGAAATTATTGGGTGGAATTCTGTTATGGTAAATTCTTTTGATCAGACGTTGCTAGGGTTTGGATCTTTTTTATTGGGTTGATGAAAAAAGATATTTCCAACCCTTAAGTTTTGGGGTTTTTAATGATTTGTTGTGAATTCCATCCATAATTGTACACTTCAATTCTACCTTTTTTGGTGGGCAATTTGAAATTACTGGATTTCAATTAGGGTTAGCAAGAAAAAGAGGGAAAATGTTCCTGCTTTGCTAGCTAGCATAGATCCGAAGTTCAAGCGTAGATTTTTCATGGGTATTGTGGTTTATGAATGAATTATGCTTCTTTTCAATTAGGGGCAAATAAACGTGTTCATGCTTTGCTAACTGGCATAGATCCAAAGTTCAACCACTGGCTTTTCATGGGTTTTCTAGTTTTTGGATGATTTATTCTTGTTTTTTTATGAATCTGACTAGCATATGTGAAAAATCTTAGTTTGGTTTTATGTGTGTAAGAACATGGCTTACCTTTTTTCCTATTCTTTGTGTAGGTTGCAGCTTGTGCTGAGACCATTGGAGATGCTGTTATTGAGACATCTGTTGTCAAATTTGTGCCAAGAATTAGATCTGGCAGTTGTGTGGATATTGGTCCTAGGAGATCTATGGAGGACGAACACATAAGGATTGATGATCTATCTTCTCATCTGGGTTCTATCTTTAATCCTTTGATGCCAAGTGCTTTTTATGCTGTTTTTGATGGTCATGGTGGTGCTGACGCAGCTGCTTATATCAAGAGTAATGCTACGAGGTTATTTTTGGAAGATTTTGATTTTCCACAGGTAGCTGATATCGATGCTGTTTTCTTGAAAGCTTTGGAGGATTCTCATAGGAAGGCATTTTTGCTGGCGGACCTTGCCTTGGCTGCTGAAAGCAGTGTTAGCAGTTCTTGTGGAACAACAGTGCTGACTGCTCTTGTACTTGGAAGGCATTTGCTAGTTGCAAATGCTGGTGATTGCAGAGCTGTCCTTTGCCGTAAAGGTACCGCTGTTGAAATGTCCCAAGACCATAGACCATCTTACTTGCCAGAGCGCAAGCGAGTTGAGGAATTGGGTGGCTACATTGATGATGGGTATCTTAATGGTTATCTTTCGGTCACAAGAGCTCTTGGAGATTGGGACATGAAATTCCCTCTCGGATCGGCATCGCCTCTGATTGCAGAGCCAGATGTTAGACAGATTGTATTATCAGAGGATGATGAATTTTTGATCATTGGTTGTGATGGCATTTGGGATGTCATGTCAAGCCAGTTTGCCGTCAGCCTGGTTCGCCGAGCTCTAAGACGACATGATGACCCTGAAGAATGTGCCAGAGAATTAGTCTGTGAAGCAACACGTTTGAATTCATCAGATAACCTCACTGCAATCGTTATCTGCTTTTCTACCCCTGCTCGTGTTGAGTCATGCCCTCCCCAACGACGAAGGTTTAGGAGCTGCAATATATCTGAGGAGGCTAGGAATAGGCTGAAGAGCTTGCTTGAAGGCAATTGAATTTGAATGTGCATAGAAATTAATTTTCTCGTCTATTTACCGTATGTTATTCCTAGAAACTGTTGCAATCTGTTTTGGGCTGTTTCAGAGAGTTTAGAACGGGGGAAAAAAGGCAGCCTGCGGTTTTGTAGGTGTGGGAGAGTGCTAAATATCGGAGTGTGTTTTTTGTGTTATAATGTCTGGTGGCGTAAAACTACATTGCAGGATTCTTTTCATTTGGTTGTAATGGGGTTTTTCTCACTGCAGAAAGGTGTCATAAATTTGATGACATTCTTTGCCATAAGGTGTTTTAACTTATAACCACAAGCTTGACCTAAACATAGTTATAACATGTTCTATGTATGCCAATTTTCCATATACTTGGAGGATAAATTTAGAAAGTTATATCTTTATATTTTGTCAGTTTTTCATGTACTTGGAGTATATTTAGAAAGTTATATCTTTGATATTTATGTTTGAATGTGTTGGATATAAGTGGTAGTAACATAGTTTGAGATTAATGGTTGAAATTGGGTTAGGATTGAATAATGTTATCGTTGGGTTATTTGTCTGCATCATGATGGATTTGGAAGTTTATGCCAAGATGATTGGTGAATGGTGCAGAATGATTTACATATCCTTAGCAGGAAACCAACTTGTAATCCTACCATGCACACAGTTGGGATAGGACAAAAATAATCCCATGCTGCAACTGATACATCAAAGAAACCCATCCCATCATCCAAGTTCTTCTCATTCCACCCTTTGATGATGTTTCTTCTATGTTATAAGACGAGAGAATTTGGTTTCGCGGCAATTTTAAGATGGTATTATTTAAAAGTTTATCAATCATTTAATAATAAATGTTTATACATCCACGTGTGATGAAATACAAATGACGGTTCAGCTTGGTAGAGAAGTCGTGTAAAAGGGAACTCGCCTAGCTCCCAAAACTGGCGTGAGTCAATCTCCTACGGTCAACTGATCCAACAGTATCCAAGTTCCAGATCCTTCACCATACGCGTGTCGTTTTCCTATTGGGAAGAACACATCAACCTCATGAAGAGCCGTCACAGGGAATCAACAATGAGAAGTATTTAGAGGAGCACAGATGGGCCATTTTCATTAGAATATTGCCCTCTAAGCTGCCTTCTTGAAGTCTAGAAGGCAAGCCGCTTTGATCAAATGCAGACCCTGTTTTTCTTTCGTCTTTGTTTGTCCATAGAATAATACTTACAATTTTCCCAAGAAAAAAAAAGAGTAAAAGAAAATGGCTTTGGCAAGCTTGGCCAGGAGAAAGGCATACCTTTTGTCGAGAAACCTATCGAATTCGCCTGCAGATGCGTTGAAGTACTCGTTTTCACTCAGCAATTTCTCTAGGAGTTTCGCTTCGGGATCTGAAGAGAACGACGTCGTCGTTATTGGCGGTGGACCCGGCGGCTACGTGGCGGCTATCAAGGCTGCACAGCTAGGTCTCAAGACTACCTGTATCGAGAAGCGCGGTACCCTCGGTGGAACTTGCCTTAACGTCGGTTGCATCCCTTCTAAGGTATGCTCTTCGTTTCCATTTGTTGGATTTTTCTTCTTTTTTATTAGAATATATAATTTTTAATCGATTTTGATCATTAATCTCTAGTGAGATTTGGATTTGTTTGTATGGGTTCTTTTGTTTTTGTCTTTTTAAGATTGTGATTGGTCATGAATTGTACGGTGAAATGTATATAAAGCTGATCCTGATATTTAAATGGCAGCCTCACTCTCTGTTGTGAATACCTTAAGAAACTATGATTTGATTTTCTATCTGTAAAAATGAGACTGGGATTTGCTAATTGTATCGTTTGCCTTTGGGGGCATATTTGTTTTATCAAATTGAAGAGAAAAGATCTCATCTTTACTGTTCTCTTTAATACAGTCAGTGCTGAAAACTCCTACTTGATTCATATTAGTACTAAATTGCGGTTGCGGTATGGCGGTAGCTGACTTTACGACATCTGTTTCCATGAACTTTCTTAGGCACTTCTTCATTCATCCCACATGTACCATGAAGCTAAGCATTCATTCGCCAACCACGGTGTGAAACTCTCCTCTGTTGAGGTTGATTTGCCTGCCATGATGGCCCAAAAGGATAAAGCTGTTTCAAATCTTACCCGTGGTATCGAAGGTCTATTCAAGAAGAACAAGGTAAACTATGTCAAAGGCTATGGCAAGTTCATTTCTCCGTCTGAAGTTTCTGTAGACACTCTTGAAGGTGGGAATACTGTTGTTAAAGGCAAGAACATCATAGTTGCCACTGGTTCTGATGTCAAATCTTTACCTGGTATCACCATTGATGAGAAGAGGATTGTGTCATCGACCGGAGCACTAGCTTTGTCTGAGATCCCTAAGAAACTCATTGTCATTGGGGCAGGCTACATCGGGCTTGAGATGGGTTCAGTTTGGGGCCGATTGGGGTCAGAGGTTACTGTTGTTGAGTTTGCCCCAGATATTGTTCCAACAATGGATGCAGAAATCCGCAAGCAATTCCAACGTTCACTCGAGAAGCAGAAGATGAAATTCATGCTCAAAACTAAGGTTGTAAGTGTTGATACTGAAAATGGTGTGAAATTGACGGTTGAACCCTCTGCTGGTGGCGATCAGACCACACTTGAAGCCGATGTTGTTCTTGTCTCTGCTGGTAGAACTCCGTTCACATCTGGTCTTGGCTTGGACAAGATAGGAGTGGAAACCGATAAGGCAGGACGGATCTTAGTCAATGATAGATTTGCTACAAATGTGGCTGGTGTTTATGCCATTGGAGATGTAATTCCAGGGCCTATGTTAGCTCACAAAGCAGAAGAAGATGGTGTTGCTTGTGTGGAGTTTATAGCTGGTAAACATGGTCATGTTGATTATGACAAGGTCCCCGGAGTTGTCTACACTCATCCTGAGGTTGCATCTGTAGGAAAGACCGAGGAGCAGGCTAAGGCACTCGGTCTTGGCTACCGTGTTGGGAAATTCCCTTTCATGGCTAATAGCCGAGCCAAGGCTATCGATAATGCTGAAGGAATAGTCAAGATACTGGCTGATAAGGAGACGGACAAAATTCTTGGAGTCCATATCATGGCACCAAATGCCGGAGAGCTCATCCATGAAGCCGTCCTTGCCATTAATTATGAAGCATCAAGCGAGGATATCGCACGAGTGTGCCATGCACATCCTACAATGAGCGAGGCACTGAAGGAAGCTGCAATGGCCACCTATGACAAGCCAATTCACATCTAGAAATCTGGATTTTACATGCTATTCTTCATTTTGATTCATGTTTGATAATTTTCGAGATTGACTCGGAAGCAGTCAGCACAAACTGATTGCTCATTTTCTTATCACTTGAAGCAGATGCCATGCTTGAATAGACATTTTCCATTCATCGTTTGTATTTTCTCAGTGGCAGAATAACTCAGAATGTTCTGTCATCTGTTTGATCATTGATCTGCAATTAATAACTTAATACGTTGTAGCCGAATTTACTGTTATACATATATTGCAGTTTTCTAATCTTAGTAAATATTTTGTTGGCCAAACGATACATGGTTCACTATGAAGCTTAATGCACACGTTCATTGCGTTATTAGATTTAGAGCTTTACCTTAATCGAATAAAAAGAACCAATGCGCTGGTGTTTTACGTTACCAGCCTTGCATATGAACAGGCAGCACCATCAGTGATATTCTTTCTTAACAGAAACGTAAAGTACAGGAGATGCCTACACTACAAGCAAACATCTGTGCAATAACAAATATGATTCGATGGAGGGAAAGAAGAGAGAACTCGGAACCATTTACTCGAAAATAGTCACTCAGAAATGTATTTGCTAAAGGGTTTCATCCTAGTAACGGGAATAAAAAGTCCCTGCACAATTCTGGGTCCTTCCTACTGTAGCTTTCAGCATGATGATCCGACAAACAGCAACTTAAGGATATGCGCATTCAGGGATCCTCCCGCATTTCTGGTCTCCTCCTACCCTGTAGAGCAAGCCTTGCGTCTCTCTCCCTCTCGAATTCCCGATAATCAGTCCGCTGCAAGAAAGAAACCTTATCCAAATACTGGTTTGAACTCTTCTTATATGGCATCCAATTCATCCTCCATCCCCTTATTTTCTTCCTTGAATTCTCCCAATCTTTTTTGTCTTGTCAAGCACACTGAGCTTTTGTTTCTTCTTGATTTGTTCAAGAATGGCATCAACTGCAGAAGATGTACCTTTCGCCTTTTCAGCTGCCTCTTTCGAATCAGCATGGATTCACTTTTTTATTTCAATATCTTGACCAGCAAAGTCTCGAACCTCAGTTATCTGCAAAAGGGAAGAACGAATTAAGATCATTGCTCAGGTCTGCAGACATTTGGATTGCTCAAATATTTAAACATAGATGAAACATTTTGCTAAAGAAAATTATGAAGCCACTTTACTTTTTTTTCTAACAAGATTATGGATGTGCTTACCTCAATTTTCCCTCTATTTGAGGCAGCGGCAGCAGCAGCAGCGTCTTTCACCGCTGAGAGGGCAGCGGCTGCAATCTTCTTTGCCTCATCACTGACATTGTTCTCGACTACAGTAGTTCCCTTCAGCACTTTATCGTTACTTTCGGAATCAATTTCATTGGTCTCACTCGAAGCCTTCGCCTCTGTCTGTCTTTCTTGAGCCCCTGAGGGCGCTGCCGGTTTCATTTGCAGATAGTTCATCCAATTCAATGAGACAAAATCAAGCCAAACAATTACTACACAACACAATCTAACATGTAGTTGAATTAAAAACAAGTAGTATACGAAACTGCTAACATTCGAAGTTCTTTGAGAAGCTTTATTCTTGGCTGAAGTTTTATTGCTTGAAAATTGTCTCAGACCATTCTTAGGTAATCCCTTATTCATTTGCTCCCATATCGCTTCCACCCGTGATTTCGACTCTATCATATCGAAAAAACAACAATCGATATGATAAACATAATTCCCAAAATCAGGATCATTGAGGGGAATATTAAGCTGAAATATAAGAATAACTCACCAGTATTTTCACATTGGAGCTAAGAATTCAAAGCCATAGCCTCTTCTTTCCCAGACTTGTTCACTGTGACCTCTTTTCCATTTGCATTACCTGAAACATCAAAGACATTAATATATATATATATATATATTCTTTAATATATCAGGAAAACAGAAAATGACGATGACTCATACATTAAAATTCTCTAATATATAGAAACTATTAAAACTGGAAGTAATAACGTAAAAATTTCTTTCCATAGTTATAAGCAAAAAGGTGATCAAAGGGTTAATTTTGTGCTTTTTAAAAATAAGAAACCTGAGTCATCAGGGGCATTCGTAGTCGTAGCCATTGTTGAAACCAGATTTAGGGTTTTATTTGGAAGAAAGAGAATCCAAATTTCTGAAAGGTTCAGCGGAAGACGCTGTTTGGGTGGAATCAAAACGAAAGAAAATTAGAAACCCTTGCGAGAAAGTGAGAGAAATTACAAAAGAGATGGAAACTTGAAATTATTTGGGTAAATTAGAAACATGGTCCCCAGTATATAAGGAATTGATTTCTTAGTCTCTTAACTATTAAAAATTACAAAATGATCTTTTAACTGTATGATGTTGTTTTGTTGAGTTCTCAACTATTACAGTTACAAAATAATCACTTAACTATTCATATATTTCAAACTTATCATTTTCTATTAAAAATTTGACGGTCGTCTGAGCTAGACGTTAACTTGTTGAGTGAGATATAATAAAATTTGATCTTAGAAATGTTTCAACTGTATACTTGATTGAGATTTTGAGATCAGATTTTATCATATCCCGTCAGCAAGTTAATGTCCAGCTTAGACTAGTGTTAATTTTTTAACAAAAATGATAAATTTGGAACATATAAATAGTTGAGTGACTGTTTTGTAACTTTTTATAATTTGATGACTCAGCAAAGCAACATTTTATAGTTAAAGAGATTATTTTATAACTTTTAATAATTAGGGGACTCAAAATGTAATTTCATATAGACTGTGGACTATTCGTGTAGTTTACCCAGGATTTTTGTTAGTTTCGCATGCTTTCTTTCTTAAAAGGATAGAAACGGTGTAGTCTTCTATATAATTTATCTATACTTCTCTATAAAATTTAGATAACTTTATAAATTATAATTGGTTGTAATTTTTTAAAATTTAAAATATTAAAAAATTATATACATATATTTTAATTTGATTCAATTAATCTCTTAATATTAAAAAATAATTAATTTAACATCAACATATTTGTAAAACTAAAAACTCATTCTAAATTTTGTTTAAACTGGGTTTAAGTTATAAAAAACACATGTGATGACCTTGTATGGATTATTATATGTAGGAAAAACTATACATATAGTAGTTAAATTATTACTTTTGTTTCATTTTGGTACTTAAACTTTATTTTTTTTTCAAAATCATATCTAATATTTAGTTTAAGTTTCATTTTAGTACTCATTCTTTTAAAAACTTAACGGTAAGATAATACCACATCATCATTAAAAAATAAAGAATATGTCACATCAACGATTCTGTTAAGGTTTTAACTACGGATATCAAAATGAAACACAAACTAAACGTCAAGTATGATTTTGAATAAAATTTGAGTATCAAAATGAAACAAAAATAATAATTTACGTAGTAAACATGTAGTTTACCCTTATATGTATAAAGTATTTAAAATAACTTTTTTTTAAAACTAATTTGAAATCTTAAGTGATAAAATAACAAAAAAAAACTCTTATATTATGAAAATAATCAAAATACCCCCAAGCTTAATAAGTATATTTAAGGACCTAAAACCTTATAAAAAATTTAAAATACTCATGAGCTAATTAGTAACACTTAATACTCATGAGTTAATTAGTAACACTTAATACTCATAAGCACCAGAGATGATTGAGATTTATATTAGAACAGATACTACCTTATGCTTACCTCAGAATATAAAAAAAATATCCTAAATCTTATGAAATAATAAAAGTAATATTTTATATGAATTTTTTTATGAAAATTACTTGATCTAAGTAATATTTTTTTATGAAAATTTTACGGGTCATTTTAGTGGTTAAAATGTAACGCTCTCGAATCACTTATTATTTCAGATTAAATTTATGGTACTACATTTAATATATGACTATATGATTATATAATATGTACATAAATTTTATATATCATAGAACATCAATCGAAAATGAAGAAACCATTCATTATTATATTAATTTCAAGACAAATTCATTTGATTTTTGTTATTTATTATTTATCATTTTTATTATTTAATTTTGAGTACTTATTTTTCAAATATTTATATATGAACTCAAACTTAAATATGTTATCTCAATCCAAATTTACTTTATAAAATCCAAATCCAAATAGTATAATACTCATGGTTCAAAATTCAAACTCAAAATAAATACAAGAAGTTATTATTTGATACATAAATTAAATAATTTATTTTATATAACATATTTATTTTTAATCTAAATATTAAAAAATTTAAATCTAAATTCTAAACCATAAAGTCTAAAACCCTAAACCATATATTATAAAACTTTACAACTTTAAATCCTAAAATATAAATTTTACATCTTAAACCTTAATAAAAAAAATCTTAAACCTTAAGTCAGATAATTACCATTAAAATAAAAGTTAATTGTATCATATATTCTCAAACTATGATCATCATTTTAAATTGATCCTTGAACTTTTGAAAATTTTAATTTTATCCTCAAACTATGACTTTTATTCTAAATTAATCCTTAAATTTTTAAACATTTCAATTTCATCCCCAAACTACAATCACCATTCTAAATTAGTCCCCAAACTTTTGAATCTTTCAATTCCATCCAAATATGTAATTAGTTTTTTCAACATATAATAATATAATTTGATCCAACGATTTTATGAGCAAAGGATGTGATTAGTATATATGTATAGTTTGGGATGAAATTGAAATGCTCAAAATGTTTGGAGACAAATTTAGATGAAGGCCATAGTTTGAGGATGAAAATGAAATGTTTAAAAGTTTGAGGATTAATTTAAAATGATAGTCATAGTTTAGGGATGAAATTAGAATGTTTAAAAATTTAGGGACTAGCTTAGAATAAGTCATAATTTAAGGATGTGTGGTGCAATTAAATCTTAAAATAAAGAATATATATAAAATGTCTAAATATAAATAATTAAATATCTGAATTAACCCAAACTTTATTAAAATGTACCAATATAAAATATTTATTATTAAATATTTTTATAGTTAATACATTGTTAATATAGTATGTAATGTTTGTAAAAAAATTCTTTTATAAATTTAAGATAAATTTAAAGTAATATTTCTTTTAATTATTTAATTATAAATGATTATATTCTTATATATATATATATATATATATATATGAGGTACTCGAATCTGATACCTAAATATAACATAAATAAAATAATTACCATTTATTTTCATTATTTACATCCAAAATTGCCACGTCTAACTCCCTCTTCTTCACCTTATCTATCAATTTATCATTTCATCAGTGGAGAAATCCTAGAAAAAGGAACGAAGACGACCCTAAAGATGGCGTCTTTGGCTCAACAGTTCACAGGTCTAAGATGTTCGCCACTCTCCTCATCTCGCTTTGCGGTGAAACCAAAGCAAACCCAGAAAGTGGGTGCTTTTGCTTCTCCGATAGTTTCAGCCGTCGCCATCTCAAATGCACAGACCAAAGACAGGCTCGAACTCAAGAAGATGTTCGAGGATGCCTACGAACGCTGTCGGACTGCTCCTATGGAAGGCGTTCCTTTCACTCTTGAAGATTTCCAAAATGCTCTTGAAAAATATGACTTTAATTCTGAGCTTGGAACCAAGGTTTTTCTTAATCATCTTCCTTTTATTTGGTTCTTTCTTTTAATTCAAAATTTAAGAATTTATCCATATTAGCTTGAATTAAGAACTACTAGCGGATTGTGTGATTTGGGTATTTATTTTACTGGCCATTCATTTGAACATCTTCATTCAGTTTTGAGTCTTATCTTTATATTGATAGTAATGATAAGTAAGATTGAGATTGTATGCGACAAACAGGGACTAACGTGTGATTTTATGTCAAGAGATGTGAATTTAGGAACTTAAACTAGAAATTTAGAGGGTGCAAAATTAGATTATCAACCAAAAAAAAATACCTAAACTATTGAGGATTTGAAATATTCATGGACGTGACCACAACCCCCTGCTCCCCCCTCGGTCACGGCTATATAATCCAGAATCATCCTCTTTAGATACGCATGGAACCTTAATGTTTTGCCACCCTCAGAGGCGGTGCTTCCACCTGTACGAGTTCTGGACACAAACTAAGACACTCATTTGTGTGCTATGGTCCAGATTTGAGTTCATAGAGATACACCCGAGGGTAACAAAACCTTGAAGGATCTATGAGTACGAAGAGGACAATTTTGGATTATGCTCTCGTGATATGATCCGATGGGTTTGGCCGTTTTGTGATTGAGATTGTTAACGCATGAACTCAGAATAGGTGTTTTATGTGAATTATGTTTGAGGGTATAGGGTTGGTTGGCTCTTGAGTTAGTTTTGTCATAGTTGTGAAGAAGATTGATTGAATTTCTACAGTTTTACTTGTGTTGTGCTTGAGGTTTTGTATCATGGATAAAGAAAATGTATACATTTTCAGGTTAAAGGAACGGTTTTCGCCACAGAAGCCAATGGAGCATTGGTTGATATTACTGCAAAGTCTTCTGCATATCTGCCAGTCCAAGAGGCCAGCATTCACAGAATCAAACATGTAGAAGAAGCTGGTATAGTTCCTGGTTTGAGGGAGGAATTTATGATTATCGGTGAAAATGAGGCCGACGATAGCTTAATCTTGAGCTTAAGGTCCATTCAATATGAGCTTGCCTGGGAAAGATGCAGGCAACTTCAAGCTGAGGATGTCGTCGTGAAGGGCAAGGTGCGTATTTCTGACAATTGTGTCCGATTTAGTAATAATATTGAAACTCTTATAATTCTACAGCTTCCCTACAATTGTTATACTTATTCAAGCATTTTCACGCACTGCTCTTTGACTAACTTTTACATGCAAGAAGTAGGTTGTTGGTGCAAACAAGGGTGGAGTAGTGGCATTGGTGGAGGGTCTTCGGGGGTTTGTCCCTTTCTCACAGATATCATCGGTTAGTTACGAGATCCAAACTATGTTGTTTCTATATGCTGTATTTCGCTTTACCAAATTCCCTTTGAGATCAAAATTTTGCACTAGTAGGTTAGCTCTGCTATTTCGTATTCAAAATGTGGTTGTATGGTGCCCATAGTTTAGTTTATGAATCTTTCATTGTAAACTGATTCTTTCGTCTCATCAGAAATCCACTGCGGAAGAGCTTTTAGATAAGGAGATCCCTTTGAAGTTTGTTGAGGTTGACGAGGAACAGTCCAGACTTGTCTTCAGTAACCGCAAGGCCATGGCTGACAGCCAAGCACAGCTCGGAATCGGATCGGTTGTGCTTGGAACTGTTCAGAGCCTGAAACCATACGGTGCATTCATCGATATTGGCGGAATTAACGGCCTTCTTCATGTCAGTCAAATCAGTCATGATCGTGTTTCGGATATTGCTACCGTTCTTCAACCTGGTGACACTCTAAAGGTGACTCATGCTACAACATTAAATTCTTGGCAAGAAAATCCTGCTTTCTTAGAATTATATTCTAAAAACCGTGTAAAAAACGGTATAGGTCATGATACTGAGCCATGATCGTGAAAGGGGACGAGTAAGTCTTTCTACGAAGAAACTTGAGCCTACCCCAGGAGACATGATTCGCAATCCAACTCTTGTTTTTGAGAAGGTAGATCTCGAACCTCTTCTTTGTTGGTTGGAGTGATCAGAGCATAACAATTGCAAATTTGGTCATTCTTTTTTTCCAACAGGCTGAAGAGATGGCTCAGACGTTCAGGCAGAGAATCGCTCAAGCAGAAGCTATGGCTCGTGCAGACATGCTGAGATTCCAACCCGAGGTACGATTTTAGTTAGACGTTGATTGTAGAAACAATGGTGTTCGATTAGCATGCGTGTGTTAACTCAGTGATGGTATGTTGCAGAGTGGGTTGGCTCTGAGCTCGGATGGGATATTAGGTCCCCTTACATCAGAGCTTCCAGCAGAAGGTTTAGACCTGAGTGATGTTCCTGCAGCAGATGAAGATTCTTAATTCATTTGGATTTGCTTTGTAAAAGTAAATCAAGTGCTCCCTTACGATCAAACGAGACACTTCAGCTGTAGAATATAAGCTTTGAGCTTTTGACCATTTAGTGTTATTATTATTATGTTTGATTTTGGGAGTTTATTATAATCTAGTTAGCAAAACTGAATCGACTAAATTTTTTTTTAAATTCAAATCATTTTATAAATAAAACTTAAATGATTCAAATAGTAACTCGAATAACTTAAAAAATTGAATTGAGTTTTTTTTTGGTATGATATATGTATATAATATATAAAAAAATATAAATTTATTATATATGATTATGAAAAATTATTTAAATATAAATAAGTAATATGATATTATAAATACTTATAATTAAATTTAAACAAAAATTTTGAATAACTCAATTTGAAACTCGATTAAATTTGAATAACTCTAACAAATTTTATTCAACACAATTGGACGCTCACTCCTAGTACTTAAATAAAAGACAACTGCCCTTTGCCCAGATCATCGTGCTATGTATGAAAAATTATAAATTCAATCCTAATAATTATATTTTCTTAGAAATACATCCTACATAGAAAAACATTTACTTATAAAGTACAATTTCTCTATTTCAACTTATACGTCCAAAGATAAGGATAAAATTTGATGATATCACCACAAATCCAACTGAGGGAAAGAAAAATAGTACAAAACCAAATATTCAGAGAATAAAATGCTTTATTTCATTATTTCTTTCTTCTTCTCTACTACTACAACAATGGCATTGTTTAGCTTTCTCCCTTGTTGCTGCTCTTCTTGCTTTTCTTTTGCTTCTGCTTCAATTGAGTAAGGCCAGCTGCCGTGATCTTCACATTTCCGACGATAGCCGCAACAAGCTCAGGATCCGTGCATGCTTTCATCAATTCTTTCTCTCTGCTACTTGCTTCCGCCATGTGGGTGAACAGATTCATGGCAGTCTTTGCAGCTGTGCACCAGAATACCAACAGTTAAAAACACGATTCTAAAAGACGATGATTTAATTTCGACGTTGTGAAGTAGATAATTTTAAAACCTTTTCCTTTCTTTGCTGTTCCGGGAACTATCTTTACACGGTACTTGTATGATTGAACTGCACTATAGGGACCACAGACAGGCACCGCATACAAGAGAATGTCACTGGGAAGAGGATTCCCTGTCAAGTAATCCACATCATTTAATCTCCCTTTCTCTTCTTCACCTATCTCGTTGACATCGTCTTCCTCCATGGCCACTCGGTCCAACTCACTTGTATCATCCAAACCTGAACGGCGATCATCTTCAACTCCAGTTGCATGATGCGAAGTGGCATCAGGATGTTCAGGACAATCCCGTGAAAGATGGCCTACCTTTTTACATTTATAACATATTTTAGGGGCATCTTGAGAGCCTGAAAATTTTAAAAACAACTGGATTTTATGCTCCATAACAGGGTTATTGCTAGAGATTCGAACATAATCTAATTTGGCATCAATACTTCTGTAAAGAGCATACCGCTAGCGTTGGCTTTCTGGTCATTGCTGGTAGTAGTTTTCCCATCATCTGACCCTTCATTTTTGTTAGCTTTCCCAGAAGACTGCAATTCACAAAATCTTCTGTTTTAAGTCTAGACTATAACCACTACGATGAGGCATGATTCCACACACAGAGAGAGAAGTCTACAACATTTATATATATTTTTCAAGTAATCAAGTTGGGGTACTCACAGCCAGTAGCGCCATCCGAATGCTCTTCTCTTCCTCATCCTGGTCAGCATATTTCTCCTTTATTTTCTTGAGTTTGCCTCTCTGCCCACGGCTTATTTTTCCACCACCTGGTTTCGAGTTATTTCCAGATACATTAAGATTCTCTTTTGTCTTCCCATTGCCCTTCTCAGTGTTAGCAGTGGCAGCAGTACTGCCTGTTCCTTTCTTGAGCTTTCTTCTTTCGGCTTTTGAAATATGAGGCTTCTCCTTAACCGTAGCAGTCTTCTCCTCATGGTTCCCTTCCTCTGCCAAATTATTTTGAGATGTTTCCAGAACAGGAGATTTACCAGAGAGATTAGCAGATCCAAGAACTAGAGCGTGGTCAAGGAGTGCCTCAAGTTGGGGACTTACAGAAGCAACACCACTGTCTACAAGGTCAGACACGATTGCATTACCAACATCATTAGAACCAGTACTGTTCTCAGCTGCTACTTCGGATACATCAGTTGCTTCTCCACCTTTCTCTGATTCTGACTCGGAATTTTCTATGGGAGGACCACTCTCTTCAGCCTCATTTATCCCTTCCTCCTCTCCCTCACCCTTCTTTCATTTAAATGTGATCCCAAGGAGCTCTCATCCAAGCGAAACAATAATCCAAATCCCATTATAAGAGGATGTGGAGGAAGAAAATTCTTCTTCCCACGTATCATGAAACTTCCGACAGTAAGATATTCCCCTGTAGGAGCAGTTTTACTGACCTGTTGGGGATAAACCCACCAAGCACTGGTAACAATCTTTGAATCCCATGCCTGGCTATGACAAACCTATTTCACGAAAAAGAAAATGAAATATGAGCTGCTTGTATTGTATTTTGTTCTTCCTGGAAAATAAAGTGTATTAACAAAAGACACAAGAAGATTATTTACCGTGAAACATCCTGCTTGGTTTAACGTGAGAGGTGGTACTGGCTGCTCGGGCCTGTGGTTCTTGATTATTGTACTAGAAGCCCCATGCAAATCTGCATGAACGTACCTGTTTCATTAAGCAAATGACTATCAAGATATTATAAATCATGTCTTCAAGCTAGTAACTAAAAAATACAGAAACTATCAAGGAATTGTTATTCTCAATATAGAAAAAGCAAAAAGAAACGCAGATTTGAGTGAAAAACTCTTCCTCAACTCATGCCTCCATTTGAGTTACTTTTAATGAAACTCTTCCCCAACCCAAACTAGAGTGTTGATTTTCATGGTGAACTCTTTTGCATAGCACTTCAGACGAAGAGCACCATGAGAAATTAAAATTTCAATAACTTGGAAGTAAAAAAATAACAAAAAAGGTAAAACATTAAAAAAATATACTTACAGATCCCCTTTTGACATATATCTCTTGACAATCATCTCATTCTGTTGAGCATCACGTCCACTAATAACTAAATAATTTTCACTGCTGATGAACCAATTAAATTTCTCAAACCAATGAACTTTGCGCATATGTGTAATTGTTGCAACAGTTTTTTCCTGCAATTCATTAATGACGCACTCAGCAAGCTAAACAAAAGACAATTAAATAATAATCTCAATCACAGAACCACAAAGCCAATTTGAAGTTTGTCAGAGTAGGAGCAGAACCAAAACCCTCTAAAATTGTATCCTTACTTCTACAAAAATATATTTCATTCTATTCTCGACCAATAAAACTTGAGCTGTATTTCGAGTTGGCAATAGGAATAATAACAGTTACAGCTACCTGTGAAAGCTGAAGACGAGTCTTTCTCTCAGCTGCCTTAAAAGCCTTCTCATGAGCTACAATAGTCTTCTCCTGTTTGCTCTCTTGCTTTTTCTTCATCCCGTACCACCGTCGAGCATTGGCATGAGCTGAAAGTGCTAAATCAACTTCAACCTTTTCAAAGTGAGAAACAGCAATAGCAACCAGATAATTAGGGTGCAGTTTGTGGGTGTTAAATAATTTCCTGTTTATACATACATAAGTTTATGTAGATGAAGAGAACCCCCTCAAAGGAGGGAAAATTAATGATGAGGATGAAGGTATTTATGAATAAGATAATAAAAACATCAGAGTTGACAATATCTAAGACTTCAATTTGATCAAACTGAACAAGATATGATTTGGACAATGCAATATTTTTTTATATTCCTCAACTTGTCTAAGTTATTCAAATTAACTTACAAATATATGCTACAATAACTACTGAAAATTGACAATATTCGGCAAAACCAGGTAATAGATGCAGATTTCTTCAGAAGCAGATCAATATGTGCATCAAAATTAATAAAAGAAGCATAAATAAGCATTATAGAAATGCATAAGCATAGAGATGAATCACTGGCAAGGGAAACCTAAATTTAAACTGAAATAGCACCTTATCTGCTGGGAGTGTCTTTTCATCATCATCCATTTCATCAAGATTGTTGCTCAATAGCAATGTCATGCAATTCCTTTCAAGGTGAAGCTGGTTGATTACGCCAGCCACGGGATTTCCAGATTTTTTCTCTTCCTTTACCATACGAGCAAGATCTTCCCAACTCATACCCTTTGCAAGAGCTACACGAACAGCTAATATGGCAGCATCCACATCTTCTAGGTTGTACTCTATCAATTCTGCCATTCTAACACAATTATCAACTTCTTTCTTCAGCATATGAACACGGTTTTCCTGTTGCAAAACATGACTTGCATTAACATGACAATAAAAAATTGACATGCCCTCGATAATCAACATAAGGATAGGCATGCTATCAAGATTATAAAGCAACAACACATAGAAATCATATCACAAACCTGATCCAAGCGAATCTTGTTTAATTTCTGACTGGCTGTGCTTTCCTTGGTCTTTTGCTGTTGCTCAGCCCTTTGGCTCTCAATTTTGCTGTAGAACTCATCCAAAGCTGCATCAAACGTTTCGAAATTCACATACGCTCTTGACTTGAACTGATTCAATAGAATAGGGCAGCATTCATCATACATCTGCAGAAAATAACCAGAGAACAATTAGCAATAACACACATGAATCAGGAAGTTCAATCAATACAATAGCTTCAGTCAAATGTTTGAAGGATGAATTGTCAACTTGGTCCTACAGCTAAATTGATAACAAGTAATACTTAATAATACAAGAGCAACCTGGCCAGTAGTTCCTTCAGAGGGGGGACCATCCTTTCCTGAATTCTTTTTCTGCATTAAAATGTATCCTTCAGGAATCTTCTCACCCGAAATAACATCTTGCAGCCAATCCTCAAATTTTTCAACAGCTTGGGCCAAAGCTTGAATCTTATCATCATCTAACTTGTTATCTTTAGTTACTTTTGTGTTTGAAGCCAAGCCAGCATCTAAAATGATGTGCTCAGCGAGTGCAGGACCATAACCCAATGCCTCACCGAGAACATTCTTCAACGTAGCCTGTTTCGCACGAGCATTATCACTGGCACTTTTGTTCGACTCAGAAGGTTTCCCACCTTTTTGACCACCCTTTTGGCTACCCTTCTTTCCTTTTTCATTTCCTTTAGGTGCATCAAGCGAATTATTCCCGTCTCCAATACCCTTAGTAGCTTCATTCTCATCAGGTTCACCAGAAGAAGCGAGGGCTGTATGCAGCTTCGAGATAGTGGTTCGTTCAAAATGTCGGCATATCTCAGTAGGGTATAGGTGGCGTGACATGATTGCAACCCCCTTATCATCATCCCTGCCATGAATGAATGCATACAGTTCCTTTATCAAACTAATTGCCTTAATTTACAAGCTAGCCAACATCCGAAGACCAAACCACAAATTTTGAAAAGGAATAAAATTCCACACGAAAATAAACATGACCATGTACATCATTCTCACTGCATTCCCAGATTGCTGAATTTAAAGAGGGTGAGAACTGCTACCTATGGGAACGAAGAAGAGTCAAAACCATGAATTCAGAATCAGTTAGGATAATGTTTCCTTGGGCGTACAATTCCAATATCACATAGTGAGCATTAGCGCCTAAACCGAATTGGAAAAGGATTATCTGCAAACAAAGCTCCTAAAATTGAGACAAAAAAAGGAAACAAAAATCATATCAAGCTAAAAAAACATACCCTATCATAACCGAGCTGGCGGACATCTTCAAGCCTTCTAGTTCGAATATGCTTTCTTAATTTGAGAGTAAAGCCAGATGGAGTATTGCTCTTATCCCTATAAACATGTAGTAGCGATTCGTAATGCAAATTTAGAACAATAAAAATGAAATCTACATTATAATAAACAAGCAAAAAAAAACAGACCGAACATAAGCAGTTGTATGTAAACGGACGCCGCTCTCCATTAACAAGAGTACTTTCTCGCTCTCTCCCGATTCTGTAACGCCGCTGCTATTCATTAGCTTGAATATATATGTCTACAAGCGAAAATTCATAAGCATTAATCATCAGATTTTAAACTTAACCAAAAAAATAAGACTATTGATGTATTGAAGAAAGGGGAAATGGATTTAAGAAATGAAAAAAGACCTTAGGAGTGAGATCGTAGACGTTGGAACAACGCATGCCGATCAATCGTCGCAAGCATTTGACTTCAGCGGCGACATCGGCGGTGTTAAGGCGGACCTTCACCATTTTTGCTCCTCTCTTTTCTTTTCGTCGCTCGCTCGCTCGCTTAGTTTTGGGGAACCTTCGAGCGCAGGAGAGGTGGTTATGGTGTTGCGGTGAAGCTTAGCGTGGGCTTGGAGTTGGGTTTTCGGGACGATGCTTGCTAGATATTGAGACTTTTAAACCCAATATGATTGGGCTCTTCAAGTTCTGGTTTAAAATTTTAAGGCATAATATCAAAAGATACCTTACACGTTTGGTTAAATAATCACTTTGACCCTTATTTATTTTTAAAGTACTTCGACTTTCAACGTTTCATTTTGGGGTAAAAAAATAAAGTATTTATCCCTCAATGTTTGATCCTGATTTCATCCCTACACAACATGTTTCAAATATGATATTTTTATTCGAATAACTCATCAAACGATTTTAGTGGTAAAAGAGAGTGTTGTTCTCATTAAAAGTCTCGAGTTTGAACAACTACGTTTATAGGAGGTGTGTTATTCTTAATAACTAAAAAAAATATGAACATATATTACCTTATACTCACCTCATATTATTAAAAATATATTTTATTTTAATCCTCAAAATGAGATACATTTGACATGAAAGGTATATTAGGACAAGTGTTTTAAGAGAAATGGAAAATGCATGTCGTTTTCCATGGAGTTGATGAAAGGGAAGTGCCATTGAACCTGGACTTTGATGCTTTGGGAGTTTAATTTAGGTATAATGTCAAAATTAACTCCCAACGTTTATTAAAATAGTTGTTTTGTCTATTATTTTATATTTTAGAGCATTTTGGCTCTTAACTATTCATTTTAGGAGGAAAAAAACCTTAACATGTGATAAAATAATCACTTTGTCTCTTATTCTTTTTTTTCTAGAGTATTTTAGTCTCAACGTTTCATTTTAGGTTAAGAAATACTTATATTTTGAAGCGTTAATCGTGTGTTAACTTATAATTTTCATTTATTAAAGGAACTTTTTACCCCAAAGCGACACATTGGGGGGCTAAAATGCTCTAATAAAAGAATATGAGCGAAAATAACCATTTTAATAAACGTTTGAGGTTATTTTTGACATTATCCCTTTAATTTATTTCCTTTCTTATACATCTCTCGAAAACCTCAATCCATGCCTTAAACATCACCATCTTCAACCTTTTTTTAATTCATATTTCTTCGTATACATAATGTAGAGTTACATCTCCATTATCGTATGTCAACTTCATCATCTTTTGTCATCGTCATTTTTACATCTACACTTATCGTCATCCTTTTCTCATCCATCATCAAGAGAGTTATATGATAATGGTAAAACATATCTTAATTAAATTAGCATGGAAGTAACTAAATTGTGAGATTGATTATATTTTGATCATTAAGTAAAAAAATTATCAATTTGATCGCAAAACTTTTTATTTGATTGCAAAACTTTTTATTTGATTGCAATCAAGTTACCTACCATTAATTGTTAATAAAATTTCTGATGTGAATGCTAAGCAAATTTGTACAACAACACATTTGATCTTTATTAACTATTAATTGTTATTATATTAATTAGAAACATTGAGGACCAAATATGTTATTATATAAATTTATTTAGTTGTTATATCAATAATTATGTTAATAGTTATTATATTAGTTGTTATTATATAATTATGTTGTCGCATCCGTCTTTCGGTTGGATCCAGTAATTGGGCTTCGACTTAAATGAATTTGGGTTAGAGTCGCCACCGACCACTTTAAAACAAATTTAGGTGGGTCGGACACCATCTTACCTGATCTGCTTTGTACCAGAAACGTGTCGGGTTCGGGAGTCGTGTACGATCAAGGAATGATTAGCACCCTTGAACCGCCTTTTCGGTACCAATTAATTTTCTAGTTGTCTTTATTTACAAAAATTTAAATTTAAATTGAAATTCAAAAATTCAATCCGAATTAATTACCTTTAATCGATTGAAAGTATCCCTAAACAGTCAAAGTGTTGGATTATAAAAATAAAAATAAACATGAGAAAAGAATAATAAAAAATATTAATATAATAATATTAATATATATATATATATAACAATGTAAAAAGAAATAAAAATATTAAAATTAAGAGAAAATGAAAAATATATATAAAGTAAATAAATAAAAATGAAATAAAAAGAACAAGACAAAAGTTGTTACATCTCCAATGTTTTGCGTGTAGAGAAACTGGTTTTGCAATGAAAATGCTCTGCCACTTCTCGTGCTTTTAGATATTGGCTTTGGATCCTCCACGCTTATTTTTGTCATTTTCTTCCCTCGATTTTTCCAAATCGTTGCCCCTTCCTCTACTTTTGATTCCACATTTTTCTATGTGTCTTTTTCTCTTAATGCTTGAGTCTATTTATAGTCTAAAGAAACCTATTTTTAGCTCAGATTTAGAGTCTTACTTGGACTCAAATGTTTTAGTTTTAGTGTTTCAATAAGACTCAAATATGTTGGTTTTAGTGTTTCAATAGGACTCAAATACGTTGATTTATGTTCCGAATCTTACTAAATCAAGATTGTTGAGTGTGGGGCATACAAAAATAAAAAAAATAAAATAATAATAATAATAATAATAAATATAATAAAATGTTTTTGTAGACCGGGATAAAAACGGGTGTCTACAGCTGCCCCTCTTTACACATTTTTGTGTTAACAATAATATGGCAAAAATGAAAAAGACAAACAGTTTTTGTATGGTTCTCTTTGATTTGAGACTTGATAGTGTTTGTTGTGACACTAAGTCGATCCATTGGTCATGATATCCTTCTTCTTGAAGTTGAAATCGTGGGTAAATTGAAAAGTGACTCTTTGTTACCAATCATGGTCGACCTTGGTCTTCTTCTCGATTTAAAGACCTGGGTGTAAAAATTGACCGGAAAGTAGTTCCTTGCTAATGCAACGTGGTTGATACGCCCTTGAGCTGAATGGAATCAAGCTCGAAGGTCTTTGGCAGATAGCCCTTCTTGCCTTGAGCTATGCTGCAAATGATGGTGCATTTGAGCTGAGTGGAGTCGAACTCGGAGGTCATTGTTGACAGATAACCCTTCTAGCCTTGAGTTATGTTGTAAATGATGTGCCTTGGAGCTGAGTATAGTCGAACTCGAAGGTTTTTGTTGGCAGATAACCCTTCTAGCCTTGAGTTATGTTGTAAATGATGTGCCTTGGAGCTGAGCGTAGTCAAACTCGAAGGTCTTTGTTGGCAGATAACCCTTCTAGCCTTGAGTTATGCTGAAAATAATGTGTCTTGAAGCTGAGCGTAGTCGAACTCGAAGGTTTGATGTTTCAAGAGAAACATTTTCAAAAGTTTTTTTTCAAGAGAAACAATTTCGAGGGTTTTTTTGTGTTTTAAGAGAAACTGTCTCAAGAGGGATAAAATTTGTTTCAAAAGAAACTGTCTCAAGAAAAACTTAGTTCTAAAAGAAACTGTCTCAAGGGAGACGAAATTTGTTTCAAGGAAAAGATATTCAAAGATTTTATTTTCAAGGGAAACTATCTCAATAGAGACAAAATTTGTTTCAAGGGAAACTATCTTAAGAGAGACAAGATTTTGTTTCAAGGGAAACTGTCTCAAGAGAGACAAAACTTGGAAATTGTCTCAAGAGAGACAATGGTGAGTACGATTCCCTTCGTCGTGAAGTTGAAACTATGGATGGCCACTTCGTTGTGAAGTTGAGCCTTGGAATTGGATATTCTTCGTTGTGAAATTGAAATCCAGTATGCTGTTTCGAGGCCAATATCCTTCACTGTGAAGTTGAAATTGACTTCGAAACTGGAAAGTTTGTTGACAGACACTCCTTCTCTGAGTTAGATATCCTCCGCCGTGAAGTTAAAATCCAATCTGGAGATGGATGTTACTTGTGTGTACAATTCCCTTCGTCGTGAAGTTGAAACCGTGGGTGGCCCCTTCGCCGTGAAGTTGACAGGAATTGGATATCCTTCGTCGTGAAGTTGAAATCCAAGTAAGTTGTATTGTTCCCAGTCCAATATCCTCCGTCGTGAAGTCGAAATTGGCTCTGGAACTAGGAAATTATTTGTTGACAACCAGCCGCCCTTCGCTGTGAATTTGAACTTGTGTTGTCTCGAGTCCAATATCCTTCGCTGTGAAGTTGAAATTGGCTCTGAAACTTAGAAGCCCTTTCGTCGTGAAGTTGAGCCTCAAAATGGCACGATATCCTCCGTCGTGGAGTTGAAATCGTGGATGGCCCCTTCGTCGTGAAGTTAAGCCTTGACTTGAATATCCTTCGTCATGAAGTTGAAATCCAAGTATTGTATATTGCGGGTGGACACGATTCCCTTCGTCGTGAAGTTGAAACCGTGGATGACCCCTTTATTGTGAAGTTTGACTTCGAGCTAGATATCCTTCGTTGTGAAGTTAAAATCTACTCTCGAGCAAATTGTGTCACTTTGAGTACAATATCCTTCGCTTTGAGTCCAATATCCTTCGTTGTGAAGTTGAAATTAACTCTGAAAGAAATTGAAAAGTTATTTGTCGACAGACAGTTGCCCCTTCGCTGTGAAGTTGAGCAACCACCATCAATTTCTGAATATGCGTTGAATCAAATATCTTTCGTCTTAAAGTTGAAACTTGACTCTAAAGCTGAAAAAATTATGTATGTGAAAAAAATGATGCTCTAAAATGCATGCATAATAAATTAGTTCTTGTTTTATTCATCAGACAGAATCTCATATTTTGTCTGCTGGTTCCTGCACGTGGAGGAAAGGTCTTCGGAAGATCTGATAATTCACATCAGGATATTGAATTCCCAAATATGCCCCAATATTTGATGTTGAATCTCAAAAAATGCCCCTACATTTGATGTTAAATCTCAAAAAATGCCCCAGCATTTGATGTTGAATCTTCAAAGATGCCCTCATTGTTCCTCATTTCTTGCTTCATCATTGATTCTAAGCATGAGCTTGGTGTTTGAGAGCCACATGTCATTTACCAAGATCCACTCTAGAGAGATTGTCTTGTTTTGAAAAAAAATATTTTTCTTTCACTTTTAAAGGAAAACATCAAAAAAGAGTTTCGAAAAATGTTTAATCAAAAGTTTTGAAAATATTGTCCCTTTCACGGTTTTACAATTGAGACAAATCATAAAACTAGAGTTCATTGGATATCAAAAAATTAATTACATTGTTAATCATTCAATAAATTATAGTTATTTGACACGTGCCAAGATCAAATCTATTTTTGGGAAATGGTTAAATAAGAAAAGGATAAAAAAGTCTCAGGTTAATGTGTTTGGTCAAAGGTTTGACATTTTTGTTTACTTGATGCTCAAAGGTTTAATGGGGTAGCTTGCATGCTCCTCTATTGGAAGTGTTCTCCGATTCCCAGCTTTCATGATCAGGCTCGGATTGTGTGATGTCTTATCAAGGAATTTGTACGATCGCCTCAGCTACCCAATTTTTGTATTCGAGCTGCCTTTTCAGGTTTTCAACTCGAATCCTCATTTGGTTTCAAGATGTCATTCGTAATTTACGTCTTGAACCCCCTTTACTATTTTTCTCTATCATACATTAATTACACTATTTTTTGTAAATAAAGATTAATCCTGATGGGCGGGATGAAATTTGAAGATAGTCTCTTATGTTTCGAAATCCATGTATGATTAGAAGGGACTTTTAAGGCATGTAACGTAGGTCATGGTTCATGGTTATGAAAGAAAGGGATACAAGGCCCAAACAAATGATTAAGGGTGATTGAACCAAAGATCAATTCATTCTGATGTCTTCAATCATATCTTGCTCAATTTGAATATGCGAGTATGTCTCTCTCTTGATGCTCTATGATCTTCGAGTGGAGTGATTCAGAAATGATTGTGCTTGATCAATCTCATTTGATGCTCTATGATCTTCGAGTGAAGTGGTTCAGTGATTCTAAAATGATTGTTCTTGATCAATCTCATAGTTTGAATATCGATGCGTCGTTTAAATCGAGAGAATCTTTGCATATGCATATTGTCTTCTTTTTTTCTTCAATTTTCCTTTGTTTTTTCTCTTTTTATTTTCTCTTTGCTTTTTTCTCTTTTTTTCTCTTTTTGTTCTTGATTGAATCTTCGCACTTGGCATTTGGTTCACCTTTCGGTATCTCATCTGAATCAATGTCTTCACTCATGCGAGCAGATTTTCTCCACCTTGCCCCCTAGTGTGGAGGGTGATCCTTGATTAGGGTTGAATCATAAGAAAAATACTATAGACTCAAAAGGGGACACAAGGGATATATATTTTCTCCTGTTGTGAAGGGGTAAAGAAAGAAAACCGTTCATCATTTCATACTTGGAAGCTTTCACAGAAGAGGTATCCCCAGGGGATAGATTTTCAGGATTAATTTTATTCACATAAAAACACTGTAATTAATGCATGATAGAATTATTTCGAGTAAATTCTTCTTTCTGCTTCTTGCCCCCAACATGTCTTAATGTTCAGGCTCCCTGCGAGATGCCCCAAGTTGTGTCTTAGAAGAATGCTCATGTTTAAATGAACAACTCAATGCCTTGAGTTTTAATGGTATAAAAATGCCAATTTTGAGTCTAAAAGACAATGGTGTGACTTTATTAACTCAAAGAAATGTATGGGTGTATCAAAAAGATAAAGATATTGTTAAAAAATTTCAAAGGGATGTAATGTCAAAATTTGATCTTTTTGGTAATTACCATGAGTTATTTTGGGTAAAGAATCAAGGTATTTTATTTTAGGGTTTGAGACAGGATAAGAAAGGTCTAATCTTGCCATATGTCAAAAATCTATAATTCTTGAAGAAGTAAAAGAATCCTTAATTCATTTAATATTCGAAGAACTAAAGATTAAAATTTTTTCAATTGTTCCACCTTAGAAAGTAGCTAAATTCAATCGTTTAAAAGATTAAGCAAACATGAAAGATCAAAGACGTGTTCAAACAAAACAATCCTCTAAGTGCAAATGATATATGCAATGCCCCCTTCTTCGGCTGTCCATGCCCCTGAATCCTTCATGTTTTGGATCTTGCGCTTCAGCGCCTTATAGTTCTCATAGGAATGTTTGGAGCATCCTATGTGGCAACTGCAAACAACTTCAACATCATAGCCCTTAGGATATGTGGACTCTTTTCTCAGATCATCCTGGTAGGCTTAGTCATACAATCAATTGATCGGGCTCCCACTTATTGATTTCAGTTTTTTCTTTTGATGTTACAATCTTGCTTGTGGTGTCATGTGGCTAAAACCACTTCATCGAATCCTCCATGAAGAAATTTCAATGTTTATAAAAATACTTAAAAATGAAATGTAGATGCAAAATGCAAAAATACATGAAATGTTTGAGGCATTGATCCGAAAACATGTCTGTTATTATAAATAATCTTTATTGGGAACAAAAGTGTTTTATCTTTTAAGAGAAAAAAATATCATGACAGCTTCTGACATGTTGATTATTCTTCTGCCTTTGTCTGTCACTGGTTGAATAACTTGTCGAACCGCTCTGGTTTCTCTGGATGAATCGTGCAAATGTTGAGTTACTTTTTGTACTGGCCCAAGAAGTCTCTAATGGCTGCATCTCTGACATTTATATTTTGTTGAACCTGTTCCCAACGAATACGCCATTGGAGCCCTCAATTGATAGGAACTATGTGAAGTTTGTTTTTCTGTTCCTTGAATTCGTTAGCAATGGTCTCCAATTTTAGCTATCGTTTTGACATTGTTGTCTTTGAAGGGACTCCCAAGATCAGTAACCTTCATCTTGCCCCTACAACCTCTGCTAGTCATTTCCTCAAAGATAGATTTTCATTGTGCTTGATGCAGACAGACTCGGTTTATTTTGAGTCCTTTATAATGCAGAAGAGTGATATACTCTTCAATTATGGGCACCACGTCTTCTGGATTGAATGTGACACATAGTCGCCTTGTAGATTGTCCTCTGCATTTTCATCTCTTGTATTACAACCCTTTTGTTCATTAATGCAGATTATTCATGTTTAACAAACACGTTTTTGGTGGATCAACACCTCTTTTAAATGATGAGAACAAAATGAAAGATAACAAAAAATAAAAAGAGTTAGTGAGGTAAATCAAAACAATAATGAAAATGAAATATCCTACCCCACATGACATCTACCCCATATGCTTATTATTCTTACCCGGACATGATCTCTATCCCGCATGCTAATTTCAAACAAATCTTAACCGCATATTTGTCTAGTTCACATGTTTTAGAACAGAAAATAAAGCAGGAAATAATCTCGAAGCAGCCTAGGGTTTGAAATGAGGTTTTGGGTGGGCTCTAATTCTCCATGGTCTCATGGTTTTGGTTCTAAAAAGGGTACCCGAGTTCTCCTTGTTGGTGCACCATTGGGCTTGTCAGACCCTTAGTCCTAAGCCTATTACAAGCTTGTGTGGACTAAGTTAAACTCGAGAGGACACATTCCCTTATGTCTGTGCGGTGAATAAATTCACACGAAGACATAAAGTATATGAATCCCGAAGGCTACTTGCTAGGCCTGTGCGGTGAATAAATTCACACGAAGACATCGCTTTTACCCCCACTTAAATAGGGTTCGGAGCTCGAGTTTAGAGCCTTAAGTGAAAATTTGAAAAATCTGAAATCATTAAAAAACGTCAGTACAACTATTTATTTGAAAAAAATAATCAAAGGTAAATAATTAGAATCAAATAAATAAATTAAAATTTAAACTTGTAATTTTCGCTAAAAAAGACAACCGGAAATTAATTTCGGCCTGACCCACTTACATTTCCCCAGCAGAGTCGCCAAGATGTCGCAGCCGTCTTTCGGTTGGACCACGAAATTGAGCTTCGACTTGAATGAATTTGGGTTAGAGTCGCCACCGACCACTTTAAAACAAATTTAGGTGGGTCAGACACCATCTTACCTGATCTACGTTGTACCAGAAACGTGTCGGGTTCGGGAGTAGTTTACGGTCAAGGAAGGATTAGCACATTTGAACAGCCCTTTCGGTACCAATTAATTTCCCGGTTGTCTTTATTTGCAAAAATTTAAATTGAAATTGAAATTCAAAAATTCAATCCGAATTAATTACATTTGATCGATTGAAAGTATCCCTAAACAGTCAAAATATTAGATTGTAAAAATGAAAATAAACATAAGAAAAGAATAATAAAAAATATTAATATAATAATATTAATAAAAAAATAAATATATATATATATATATATATATATATATATAACAATGTAAAAAGAAATAAAAATATTAAAATTAAGAGAAAATGAAAAATATATATAAAGTAAATAAATAAAAATGAAATAAAAAGAACAAGATAAAGGTTGTTACATCTCCCATGTTTTTCGTGTAGAGAAACTGGATTTGCAATGAAAATGCTCTGCCACTCCTCGTGCTTTTAGATATTGGCTTTGGATCCTCCACGCTTATTTTTATCCTTTTTTTCTCTCGGTTTTTCCAAATCGTTGCCCCTTCCTCTGCTTTTGATTCCATGTTTTTCTCTGTGTCTTTTCCTCTTGATGCTTGAGTCTATTTATAGTCTAAAGAAACATATTTTTAGCTCAGATTTAGAGTCTTACTTGGACTCAAATGCTTCAGTTTTAGTGTTTTAATAGGATTTAAATACGTTAGTTTTAGTGTTTCAATAAGACTCAAATACATTGATTTATTTTCTGAATCTTACTAAATCAGGGTTGTTGAGTGTGGGGCCTACAAAAAAAAATAATAATAATAAATAAATATAATATAATATAATATTTTTGTAAACCCGAACAAAAACGGGTATCTACATATGTCAATAATTATATTAACTTGACTCGGTACATTTACGAACCGAAATCATTGCCCTAAAATTTCTTTCATGAGCGGATAAAATTTCACTTGTCTCATTTTTTCAAACAACATGAGATTGTTTCCATTTATCTACTATCTCAATTTCAACTAAAATACCTAACAACAACAACAAATATAGATGTGTATGAATAGTTAGGATATGATAGTCCAATTAAATATTGTTTATAACGACATATTTCACTACGACCAGCAGCTTCTAAGTTTCCTGCTAATGATTGGATAATTTACACAAATATTATAAAAGATACAAATGGATTCCTACTTTATTTTCAATCCCAACGTGCATTTGCACCTGTTTATAGCACATATGTCTGGCCTATAACTATTTACAGTACAATATCTATAAATTAATATCTCATAAATTGATAATCTCTTTAAACTAATAATTTTTCTTGGTTCTGATTTGGACCCAAGGTCTAAATCAATAAGATAATATTTATTTTGGAAGACTCTTATATAAATTTATGATCCCTTCAATATTATAAATTAATAATTCTAAAAAATTACGAATATAATTATGACAACTTCGTAAAATATGATTCTATCGTTCTTTACTCTCTCTTTTAATTTAAATCTAGTTGTATTTTATCTCTACTTTTTCTTACTATATCCAAAAGTTCCGGTGTTTCCTTCTCATACTGCAACAAAAAGTTGTGAAGAGTTGTTGTCGTTATGAGCCTTCCGTGTAATTGGTTGCAAAGGCATTGTATCATCTTCAAAATGTTGTAAAGCCACTCAATGAATTCATGTCATAAAGAATAATATAGGTTGATTGAATCGGAAAAAATATTTTAAATTAATAATTTATTAATTTATTGATTAATTAATATTACTTTAAATTTATAAAATTATGTGATCCCGAGATTATTGATTTATAGAGGTTTTATTGTAATTATTTTTTCTTTGAGAAATACAGTGGTTAGACCATGATATAATTCTCATACCTAACATCTAATACTTCATTTGTGAAAAACAAAATAATCTAAATTCATGCCTAAACTAGTCAAAGAAATTGTTGTTTATAAAACCCTAAAGTTACGCTTTCAGATTGTGAAGAATATTTACAGAGAAAAAGAAATAAAAAATTATAGCAGTGCATCTTATTTATCATTGGAAATTATTTTTATTTCATGACTACACTGATCATGAAAAATAATTTTAAAAAAAATATTTTTTATGATACGATAACTTTATTTTATTTTCTATCCTCTAAATTACTCTAAATACAATGTTAGGAGATGTTTGGGTAGTTATATATTCTTGAAATTTTAAATTTTATATAATTTTTAATATATTTTGTTAATGATCTATTTTTAAACTTTTAAAATAACTTCTCCGTTCTTAATTTTTGGTAAAATTAAGCTCTCGTGAATTTGGAAATATATTTAAATTTTGTAACTTTTGTACGTGACAAATTCAACTAGTTGATTAAGGTTGTAATCAATTATTATGTATAATGGAAAAATAATATTTAGTAAAAAAGTAATTTCTTTATAAAAATATAAAATCTGTTAAGCTTGCATGATAGGACCGGCTTAAAGTCAAGTTATTCCAAGTGGAAAAGGGAACGATTGCAGCCATCAAATTAATCAATGATTTGCCAATGTACATGCTACTAGTTATGACTAATTACTTTTTACATAATTGATGTAACCCGAGTAATTATCATTATTAATAATAATTTCTTAAATAAAATATGAGTATAAGTTCTTAAATAAATGTGATAAGGAAAGTTGTGGAAATGACAAAAAAGAGAAGAATTAGATAGTATATGTTCATAATCTTTATTAATTATTGACAACACACCTCGTATGTGCAGTTGCTCGAACTCAATAACTACAAGAAGAACAATATTTTTCGAGATCATTTAATGAGATTTATTTGATCATAAATTTTTAAATAATGCGATAAGGAAAGTTGTGGACATGACAAAAGAGAAAATATGGGTATGGGGTTGATGCTATAATTTTGAAAAGGAAATTTCAATAAACAAAGTGGTATTTAAATCCCATAAGAAAGGTTATTAGGTGGAATTTAAAGGGCAATGAATTTGTTCCTTTTTGTCATCTTTTTGTGTTATGCTTTTCCCCATCAGGTTCCCTAATGGGGATTAAGCAACTAAAATTTATTAAATAATATCAAATTATTTTAATATAATTAATTTAATAGTTATTGGAATCTCTCTAGAACCTCTGCTTTCTTTTTTCTAGAATTTGTAAAAATAGCCCTTTTCACACTTTAAGAAATCCTCTAGTCTATATCCATTCTTCTAACTTAATGTTAGTGCATTTTTCTTTTGTTTTTATTCATTTAGTATGATTTTGAACACTTATTATATGATTGGATCGAGTTCTATTTATACAGTTATAATGTGCTCAAACTATCATTATAATTTGTAAGTCTCATTGAATTTAGTGTAATTAATTAAAGAATCGTATAGGAGAAAGACAATCAGATTACCTGACGTCTTTAGGAATATGTTTGGAAGACATGTCATCTTTTGAGTTATACTCTGCTAAGGTTGGTGTTCTGACTGCATACAACATGGGGAAAATGCCGTGTCTTTCTAAAAACACCAGGTGGTCTAGTCATCTTCTCTCATGTAATGTTCATTTCATCCTAGTTGTGAAAATAATTTTTCTATCATCCCAAATAAGACATTCTTTTCCCACCACATTATCTAAAGAATATTGCTACCTTAACTATTTGTTTAGCGTAAAAAATAATCATTAAATATATATAAAAGATAATATTTTATGTTGTTAGTATTATTTTATTTTGATCCTTTTATTAATATTTATTTAATTCTATTATTTATAAAATCTAATATATTTTTAAAGGTATAGTGAATTGAACCGTGACTTTCTAAAAATTCTCATAACCTTCAAAATTAGATTAAATCTTTTTATAAGGTTACGTGTTCAATTTCATGATCTTCGAGAACTAGTAAAACTAACCATGCGCTAATGGTAGGATCAAAATAAAATGATATTTGATGGTTTGAGGACTAATATATAATGTTCTAAAGTTTAATGATAAATTTAAAATGATAACTATATTTTAAAGACTGTGATAAAGTTTAAAACTTAGAGACTAATATAGAATATGAGCCATAATTTGTAGACCTCCTATGCAATTAACTCCTTTTTTAATTGAAAAAAAAAAAGAAAAAAAAGAAATAATTGTGCAGCAAATGCCACTTGGCTTTAGTTTTGGATGAAACCAAATAATTCTAAGATCCATTGGAGCATGAGAATATAGCACCGTCCAAACAAAATCCTTAAACAAAACAAAACACAAAATTCCTCCGACCATACAAAAATAAAAAATTAAAGATTTGGAAACACACAAAAAATATGTCCCCCAACATACAAAAACATAAAAAAAACATGCATTGTTTCAGGCTTGAGTAGGGATGGCAAAAAAATCCGAACCCGACGGAGAAAATCGAAAATCGAATTAAACGGGTCGGGTTCGGGGATGATAAACGGGGACGGGGACGGGAAAAATCCATTTATTTTAAACGGGGACGGGGACGGGTTTGGTAATCCCTCCCCGATTACCCGCTCCGATTACCCACCCCGATACCCGACCCGATAAATATTAAAAATAATTATTTATATATATATATATATAATATTAATAAATTTAATTTAAATAAAAAATATATATTTAATTTAAATATATATATATATACCCAGCCCGATTCCCGGCCCAATACCGACCCAATACCCGACCCAATACCCGGCCCAATACCCGTTTAAATATCTGTTTATGCTAAACGGGGATACCCGTTTCCCCGCGGTTTTCCCCGATTACCCGACGGGGATCCCCGTTTAAATCCTCGCGGTTTTTTAAACGGGGACGAGTACCGGTTTTTTAAACGGGGACGGGGGACCAATACCCGGCCCGAACCCGGCTCGTTGTCATCCCTAGGCTTGAGTTGTAATATTTGATTTTTTATGATTATATATTTATATCGAAACTTTTTTTTATATGTGGAGATAAACAATTAATTAAATCACATTAAATTTTAAGCTCAATAAATATGAAATTAAATCATCAATAAAAATACTTAAATTATAAATAAATTTAATTTTTTTAAAAAATACAACGGTATCTTAACATTTTTATATCCATCCTACCCTCACCATAGTTGTTAAGAAACTCGAACCTCACAAGCAGTTCACCCTAGAAATAACAAATTTGATGGGATAATGTTTTTGTTTTTCTAAAAAAAATAAATGGTTAGACCACTTGATGTATTTAGAAAAACACTTCAAAAAATACGACGTTTTCTGACTTGCTATTCTGTTAAGGTTAACGTTTAAATTGCATGCAGTCTTGAAAAAACATTGTATCTTTCATATGTCTTCTCAAAAACGTCAATTACTCCAACTAAATCTCTCTTATATTATTTATTCTATCCTAATTATAAAAATAATTTTTCTAATACTCATATGAGCCCTTTTCTTCACCATATTATCTAAAGAATTTGGTCGGAAAAATATTTTCTTTTATCTATTTTTGCGTAAAATAGGACAAGAAAAGGAAGGAAAACGTGTGACTTTTGCGGCATATCATATATTCCTCCCATTGGTCCACCACCTCACTGCAAATCAACCACTAAAAAACAATTTATTTGATTTATTTTTATTATTAAATTTAAAGTGCAAATTTTATTACTTTTTTCAAAAAAGAAAAGGACTATCGTGATCTGATCAGAGCCGTTGAATCGTGTGATGTGTATAATTTAAAATTATTCTTTTAGATGCTCATAGATTGTAACCTTTAAATCATCAATTGAAGTGAATCTCATTGATTTTTGAACGGTTCGGTTCATAGATTTTTAAGTATATGGTATTTTTAATAAATAAATCGAATTCTATAAAACATAATCAAATATTACGGTTCGTATGCTAATCCACAAGTACTTAGTTTGCCTGATTAATATATTCCCACTGTTTATGCAGGAAGCCTCAATCGGAATGGAGTGTTTGATATGCAAATTGTGTAGATTGACACAATTTTAGACTTTCCCATATGGAGAACTAATAAATTAAGCTTTAATAGAAGGGGGGACGTCAAAAGTGTCAAACTTTTAATGCCTTTGTTGATATTTTCAAACCATGTACAATACTTATCAAGTAGGAATGGACATGATACTCAGACTTAATGCGATCTTTATCTAGTTCTATAAGTTTTTTCTTTTTCCTCTTTGAAAATTTAGGTTTGAGTTGAGCTTTTTTAAGTGTAAAGTTTGTTCAAGTTCGGTTTAAGGTAAAAAAAATTCATGATTTGACATGAGAAAATAGTTAAATTATCTCTTATATATGTAAATATAATTATAATAATATCATTCTATATTTTCTTTCAATTAGGTTATTATCTTACCTAATATATATATATATATATATATATAATATTTGTGTCGGATCATGTCGGTTTAGATGTTGGTTTTTACCCAAAAATCAAGTCGAATGGAAGTGTGGAACCTCCTTAAACCCGACTTGAGTTGTGCGACAGATGGAGGGATAAAATGCTCGAATCGAGTTCCAGTAGGCCAAAATCCTACCTGAGCCGACTCATGCCCATCTCTACTATTAAGCTTTAAGTGTCTAATTAATTAAAGGACAAAGTAACTTTTGGTTCTCAACTTAACAACTTTTCTCAATTTAGTCCCGAATTTTATTTTTTGATCCACGTTAATCTATAGCTAACGTTTTGAGATTGTCATGTCATCAAAATGACTAAAAATAGTAGAATATCCAAGTTCAAGACTATTGCGGACAAATAATAATTAGGGATCATTTTGAAAATATTGTCAAGTGTAGTGAAAAAGTATCTTAACCCCTTAATTAAATTTAGGGTAGAGCATATTAGAAGTCACTAAATTATGTTCAAACGATCATCTTAGTTATTGAATTTTAAATAGTTACAAAATTGTAATTAAATTTTGTCAAACTGTTATAAAATTGTCATTAGATTTATCAAACTATTACAAAATAATCATTAAAATTTATCAATTTATTACAAAATGGTCATTAAATTTTATCAAATTGTTACAATATGGTCATTAAATATATCAAAACTTTACAATTATTATAATACTATAATGACCATTTTGTAACAATTTGACAAACTTAATAAGTTGAGCATAGTTTAGTGACCTCTACTATATTTAAACCCCCAATTAAGTTGTATTGCGGCTTTGCTCCTTTCTCTCTCTCTCTCTAAAAGGTTTAATTACTATCTTTCCACCATTTTCAACACAAACTCCATGTATAAAAGCACCCCATCTACTTGTCTACCTTCCCTGTATAAATCAAAAACCTCTCTTCTCTCCCAACAAATCATCTCTTATCGTCAAACCCAAAGAAAAAAAAAAGTTCGATTTGTTTTGTGTTGTGTTTTCAAATGGAAGATGTTAAAGCAAGGGCTGCACGAGAAAGATTCAAAGCAGTGAAGAAGATCAAATGGATTTGGTTCGTGGTCCTTGGACTGTTGAAGAAGACTTTAAGCTCATCAATTACATTGCTTTTCATGGCGAAGGTCGGTGGAATTCCCTTGCTCGTTGCGCAGGTAATTTTCCCCTTTCTTTTCTGCATGGAGATTTTTGGTCTAATTTTTATTTTAGTCCCTATTCTAATATAAAATTTTAGAAAAACTTTACCAAAAGACTTGAAATCTATGGAATTTACAGGTCTGAAGAGAACTGGGAAAAGTTGCAGACTGAGATGGTTGAATTATCTACGCCCTGATATTAGACGAGGGAACATCACTCTCGAAGAACAGCTTTTGATTCTTGAGCTTCACTCTCGTTGGGGAAATAAGTAAATAAAATGTTCTGTTATCTTATTTTTCACGAAATCGTCATGTTGATGATGTTTTTTTTTCCAGACAATTTACAGAGGTTTTGTTGTTGTTGCAGATGGTCGAAAATCGCTAAGCATTTGCCGGGAAGAACCGACAACGAGATCAAGAACTATTGGAGAACTCGTGTCCAGAAACATGCTAAGCAACTTAAATGTGATGTCAACAGCAAGCAGTTCAAGGACACCATGCGTTACCTATGGATGCCTCGGTTAGTTGAAAGAATACAAGCCGCCTCCGCGTCTACCACGACCGATAACGCCGCGTCACAGATGTTCTCGCAACGAGGGGTAATCGGTGATGAGTATGCGGTGCAAGTGACCCCGGAGAATTCGAGCACCGTCACTGTGGCATCATCGTCGGACTCGTTCGAGGCACAAGTTTCACCGGTTTCGGATCTAACCAATTGTTACAACAATGGCTTCCACGTTAATAACAACCCTAATCCTGGCTATAGTTTCCAATCCAGCAACCAAGTTGATTACTGCAATCTATCGGACAATTACTACAATAAAAACGAAAACCATGGCGATGTCGGCATGGATTTTCCGACCAACAATTATCAGCCCTTGTTGGATGGTGGTGATCTTTCAGACAATTTGTTGAACGCTGAGGATTTTTTGTTTTTACAGCAACAGTTCAACTTCAACATGTGAAAAAATAACGTTTTTATAGAGTTTGGGGGTGAAATTAAATTGTATAGAAACTTAAAGGGGCAATAGAAAAATATTCTTAGAACTCTAGATGTATATTGTAGAATTTGTCAGTGGTGGATGAGTTTAGTTTGTATTTTGATACTTTTGTCTCTTCTTCTTTTATTGGGAAAATTTGCAATTTGAGACTTTTGTTTATAATTATTCATTTTGATCCCATTAATTGATATTGGTCTTATTTGGTTTTTGTTCCTCTATCATATTGAAATTTTCGACTTAATCCCTCTATTCTCATAATTTTACTAGACAACCTTTTTAGCTAATCTTAATTATTAGTGCTGTTTAAATTAATTAAATTCCTTTCACACGTTTTGATTATGGTTTATGTGCTTCTTGTTTGACGGTGATAACTACAGCGCTACGTGGTTTATGGAGTAATTGAAATTTAGTCCCTCTTGAACATAAAATAATTCAATTTATTCCTCTTCAGTCCTAAGATAAATAGAATAATTATATTAGGTCCCTCTCAAAACAAATAATTTAATTTAAATCAATTTAATACAAAGTTTTTTAGCTCTCCCTCCAAAAAAGTATAAATATAATCAACTATTTCAACCATAATAATTTTATACGTAAATTGAATATTAGTTTATTTTAAAAAAAATGTTATTATTTTAATATAAAAACTTTTAAATATTCTAATTTCATCTATAAATCATCTCTCATTTTAAATTAGTCTTTAAACTTTTGAATGTTCTAATTTCATTCCCAAATTATGAACCTCATTCAAAATTAATCCCCAAACTTTTGAATTTTCAAATTTCAACCCTAGATTCATCCAAATGTGTAATTAATGTCAACCAAATTTTAACCTAAATTATTTTTCAAACACATATTAATACAACTTCATCTAATGTTTTTATTATATGAGTGTGATTAACATATACCGATAGTCTGGGATGAAATTTAAACGTTCAAAAGTTTTTGAATCAATTTAGAACGAGGATAATAGTTAGGAGATAAAATTGGATGTTTAAAAGTTTAAGGACTGGTTTAGAATAAGTTGTAGTTTGGAGATGAAATTGAATATTCAATATTTTATGGACTAATTTAAAATAAGGGTTATAATGTGAGGATGAATGATGCAATAAACTCTTTTTATCGGATGGAAAAAATAATTCAAGCCGGTGACAGCAACCATCTTCGTGTGTGAATACAAACTTGCATGCTATTTTATTTAGATATAAAGGATATGGCACGTGTGAGAATAAAGGGTGGGCGAGGCACGTGATGGAATAGTGTAGAAAGAGGGATGGCGGCAGGGGAATCTTTGTAGCCCACGTGCCTACAGAAGAAGCCACCCATGTGGTCCCATGATTGTGTTATGTTAATATTGTGGCACGTGGCTTATTAATGGAATTTATGTATTTTTCTTGGGGACTCCGACTCAAAGAAAATGATCAGTTCGACGATTTTAATATACAATTAAAAAATTTACTATTGATTTAAATAATAAAATTGATAAAAAATTATTTAAAAAATTATTATTTTTATCAATTTTGTTATTATTGTCGACTGTAAAACTATCCCAGCCGCAACTCTCCAAACAGCCCAATGCGACAATTCCACGTCAGCCTTACCCTTTTTTAAATCTATTTTATATTAAAATGGGTAAACTACTACGAAGATAGTAATTGTTTTCATTATTCTATTTTGAATATCAAAATTTAAAAAGTTATGTCTTCATCATTAATTTATTATAATTTGGTCGTCGAGTCATTTTTTTAAGTCTCTCGTCACATGCCATCGTTTATCATTGATCATCGTCATTTGGTTCATTAATTTTCAAATAATGAATCATTTGATCCATGATAAAAAAATAAAGGCTTGATTATTTTTTTGGCCCCATTTGGCTGTATCGTGGGGATGACCGCAAGGGCATTGGCTCCATTTGGCTCCTCAAAGCTCCTTCGATCCATAAATTTTAACTAACGTAAAAGCTTAGGTTTTATTCTTACTGTTTTTATTTGTTTCTTTAAAATTATGGAATTGGGATCTTTTTTAGTTTGCATGATATTCATGGTTAACTCGTGTATCTGTTTTCCCCCCCAGAAACTTGTAGGGCACATAAAGAATACATTATGGCTGGACATAGTGATTCCAGTTCGTCTGAGAAGAAATCAAATGAAGCCATGAATGATGTTCCAGTTTTTAGCGCAGAGAATTTGCAGAATAACATGAAAGTTATATATTACAGGTTTGTTTTTCGTGTTTACATAAATGCGAAATTATGTATTGAAAGCAAATATCTAAGTTCTGTTCTAACTTTTAGCCGAACATTTATGTCTATCATCGGAGGGGTTATTGCTGGGATTTTAGGATTCACAGGCTTTGTGGGGTTTGTCTTTTATTTTCTTGTCATGGCAATTACTTCAGTTGGACTCATAGCAAAGGCAAAGTTCTTGGTTCATTCATACGTCGATAGCTGGAACCGGATTATACTCGATGGTTTCATGGGTGGACTTATGGTAAGCTTCTTTATGTTTCGAGTTACACTACATATTCCATGTTCTAAATTTCCATCAGCTAATGCCGTTCTTTAAATTTTGCAGTCATTCGTGCTATTCTGGACGTATCCTATCTTTCTAGCAATGATACTCGAACACACACACACGATAGCATTCGCTGTTGAACCCTAGTTGTTAAATCGTATTATTTGGCTTTGCCTCTGCCTGTTTTTGTTATTGAGATGAATGTCACCTTCCGTTTCTTAAAAGTTTACCCGCTTCCGATTTATCTTCTGCTACATCCTTTTTGCCTATCCATACTTTCTTTAACATCTACAGATTTGCCTACGACATTGTGCATATATTCTGAAGAAGAATCTGCAACACCTCACTGGAAAGAGATGCTGTTTGCTCGCAACCGAATTCTTCAGTGTTTTCGTTTTCGATTGGTGAAACCATTAACGGGTTTACCTTTTGATTACTTTGTATTAGACAGTTTTTCTTCTTCCTTTTTTACCATTTTCTTGGACTCCCAGTCCCCAGACTGAGTCAAACTTTGGGGGAGGTATTTACTTGCCTTAAATGTTCGTAGCGTTGTTGCCGATTTCTTTTTTTTTTTTTTATGAAACATGCTTAAGAGCGGAGCTGAGGTCTCTGAGATTCATCGTGTCCACGGATGAACCCAAGGACGGATCCATGATATAGGTGGAAGGGGCAATGGTCGCCGTAAACTTTAATTACCTCTTAAACCCTTGGTACGTTTGAAACTATTGTAACTAAGTCCTTCCCCTCCCAGAATTTTCTAATATAATTATTTTTTATGATATTGTCAATTTTAAAATTAATAGAATTAAGTCTTAGTCTCAAATTTATCTAATTTAAATACATTTTAAGACATTTGAATTTTAAAATTAATGAAATTAAACTCTTACTCTCTTAATTTTTGTGGTTTAATTACTATTTAAGATCCTATTTATTTTGAAGTTTAACAACTTGTTTTTCTCATAGTTTAATTCTAGTTTCATCACTGGATGAATCGAGGGATTAGTCCATGAAAAATTTAAATTTTTGTGCAATTTAAGTATTTTTGAGTTTTTTTTATTAATAATTAATTTTCATTTCATAAAATTTTATAGATTTACTCTTTAACATAAAACCATTTATTTATGCTTATCGTATCTCACTGTCGTGTACATGCAAAGACATTGAATGACAAAGTATATTGGGGGGAAGATGAAACATCTTTTTCAATTATGGATGAATCATGGTGCATGAATTCTGTTGGCACACGTCTCAGTTCAATCATTGAAATAGCAGACTGTCTTGTGTTATTTCATGTTTAAGGTTTGTAATTGTCTTTAAGATGAGATTGATTTGGTTCACACGTATTTATTGTCTTTTAACTGTCTATTTTAATTTGAAACATAATTACTTAACTTGATCAATAGTATCATCATGAAAGTTTATGATTACTTATTTATATAACACGTCATCATTGAGTTCGTTTACGTAGAGATTTGAACTTTCTTGGGGGGATTGAACATCATGATAACGATAAAGATAAGCTAAATACCTTTTTCACTTTATATTTGCATTATTGCATGCAAAAGGTTTTCTTTATCAATACCCCACAAAACTTTCTTCCCATAATTAAATTAAAATATAGCTTTAGGATGTTAGACATTTGAAATCGAACTTTTATCTGATTTAATCTAGTTTACAAAAAAATTAAAATCGACAAATATTGTTATTTAAATAAATATTTTAATAAAATAATAACAATATACTTTAAAATAATATTTTTATTTAAACTCTTTCAAATATTTAGTAAAACTCCGAACTTAATCAGATAATCCAAATGTACATGGACAGGAACACCATGGCTTCGTTTATCTATTTAAGGAGGGTGGATGTGTACAAAAACACTAAATTCTTGTCTTCTCTACCATCACAAAAACACCCAAAAAAATGAACAAAGTCATCTGTTTTTCTCTTCTACACCTCATATTTTCCTTCACTTTCTCACCAGTAAATTCCCGAGAAAACGGCGCAAGCCTGATCGACACAACTTGCAAAACAACACCCTTTTATAACCTCTGCGTCTCGGCTCTCCAATCGGACCCTCACAGCTCGAGCGCTGACATACCGGGACTAGCCCAAATCGGAGCAAACAAAGTGAAAGCCAAAGCCACCGCAACGCTGAGACAGATCACGGCTTTACTTAAAGAAGCCAAAGATCAAAGCCTGAAGAAGGCTTTGCTCGACTGCCTCGATTATTACAACGCCATTGTGGACTACGATGTTCCGACCGCCATCGATGCTGTCGTCAAAGGTGACCCTAAATTTGGTTTACGGGGTTTAAATGATGCGGCCAATGAAGCTCTAGCTTGTGAGAGGAGATTTGAGAAACAGCCCAAGTTTCCGATTGAAGGTGATAATAAGGTGGTGCATGATCTTTCGACCGTGGCTTCTTCGATCGTTGCATTGATGCTCTGAGTCTGAGTGGCTTGATCTTTTTTTTAATGGTATAAGAAATACTTGATGATTTAGCTTTATATTTGTAATTTACAGCTTATGGATGGTGAAATGTACGCTTGCTACAGACATGGTATATGAAAATCTAGAAAATCAATTACGTATTCATGAAAAATTTACACATATTTGAGTTATTATAATTAAAGGATTAATTAAACACAAGTGTCCAAATTATACTTATTATATATTTTAGGTGCTTGAAGTTTTTCTTTTTGATCGATGTAGTTGATTAACGTTTTGAGTAAGCTATACAGATGAACTTTTATATTTTTAGTTTGTCCGACTATTGTCATCGATTCGAAAAATGAATAATTATAATCTCTTATGTTATCGATCTGTTTAATTTTAACACCTCAGCTGTGAATTTATGTTAACCCATCAAAAAGGTAATTAAAAAACTACAACAGCAACCGCTTAAAACTGGTATTGGAAAGGTAGTTAAAAAACTCTAAACCAAGTTTATAAAATTTTCGAAAATTTTATTTTAAAAAAGGGTAAACTATATGAGTAGTCCCTTATGTTTGTCGATCCGTCTGATTTTGGTCGCCGGTTAAAAAAAATGATTTTGATACCTTACGTTATTAGTTCATTCAGTTTTAATTCCTTAATCGTTTACTCACGTCAACCCATTAATAAAAGTTGCAGCCGATAATTAAAAAGTAAAAGATAATTCGCATGTCTTTTTCTTCTTCTTTCTCTTCCTCCTTCTCTCTCCTTTGTGTTGTAAACGTTTCAACTCAACTTGAAGCTCTGCTTCGAGTCTGTCCATCCCCTCTAAACAATTTGTTTGATATAAGGTTAGAGCCATAAAACAAGCACTTGTGAATGGATTCTGCCACCTTTTCTTGGGTTAGTCCAACTTAGTGGACAAGTGACCAAAATCAGACAGACTAAAAATACAAGGAATATCTGTATAGTTTACTTATAAAAAATCCGAAAGTTATGGATTAAAATGCAATAAAAACAAAAATCAAAGGCATCGGAAGTTTGGGATTGGGATGATGGTTACGAAGGCTTTTAACCGTGTTTGCTTCAAATGGGTAATGAGGGTTTACTTTTTATCACGCTTCCTTTTGCTTCATGGATCATGGATTTTATGCTATGTTGTTCATAGAAATAAAAATTACAGTACAAGCATGAATTGCATGTGTTATGATGTTCATACATGATATTCTATGGATTTTGAATGGGAAATGCTATAAATTTGCTCAAGTTAACTAATTAGGGTCCTAGCATATATGTGTCATGCCATAGAATCTTAGTAGTTGCACTTGCATCATGAACATTAATGTATCGTGACACACTTATGCGTCATGTTATTCCGCTTTTACGATGATCGTGACACTTTGGTATATCGTAGGTATTTATATAGTCTAGTTGATCAGTGTATCTTAGATTCTTTATAGTTCACTTTGGGTTTCATGTTTATATAAGTGGTAAACCATAAATGAGTGAACGTAACCGCAAGTGGAAACTTAGTAATGACTTCTCTTTTGTTATATGAAATCGAAAGTGGCATGTATATGGGATAGATGTTAAGTATATGTTTGTACTTGTTTTCTGGTTTACTTTGATCAAACTTAAGCTCTACACATTATATTGTAACCACACAGACACACTTTTGTTTGATGGTTACGAGAATGATGTTAATGACATGATGAATATGATGATGACTAGTTGGTTCGTTGCATGTTATACTTTACTATGTTTAAATTAGTGTTCATCTCATATTTTGTTATGTTCAATCATTCAATAAGCCAATCATGTTTTAAATTATAAGAAATTTTTTTTACGATTTTACATTTTGATGTATACGTATAAAATATCCCTTGCTCACGAATGTCTACCAAATCGACTAGAGGTGTTACAGTCTTCACTTATCTTTATTCGAAACTTGAGGTAAAGTTTGAGTAGTATAGTTCATCGAGGTTTGAACTTGAAGTGTAGCTTGGCTTGGATCTTTCATGCGGTAAAATCCTCCAAATAATGAGGTGATTTTCCCCCTCCCCACAATAAGCACAACCGTAGTTTATTTGCTCAAATAGGGTGTTATGTATAGTAAATCGGAAAAGACATATGGATCACACTGTGTCTTCATGAAGATGCATGAAAGATCCGACGTCTTTACAACCTCCATACATGGGTCTGAATGCGGAAATGGTGATACTGTTTGTTGGCGTCTTTGAGCTGACGAAGGAGCATGTTGGAGATAGCTGAAGAGCAGACACCATTGATGAAGCTTAGGTTGTTGGTGTTCTTGAGTTGACGGAAGAACGGTCGCTATTGATGAAGTTTAGGAAGACAAAGAAGACAAGCACATGATTTAATGCAGAAAGATGCTATATCTTCCGTACATCTTTTAGAAGACTTCATGAATGACTTTAAAATGTGATGTCAAGTAATATGATAATATTAAAAAAAAATATTTGTCCACTACATTATCCCAAAAGTTTTGCCTCTTTCATGATAATATTAACTTGGGAATTCAATTTATATGCAAGTATCGTGAATGACTTTCAAAATGTGATGTCTAGAATATGATAATATTTGTGTCCAAGATATATATGTCACGTTTCGGAACATAACTGAGAATATGACCTTTTAAAAACCATCGAAGTATATGAGCTAGACAGAAATGGATGTTTATTGAAGTTTAGTGTGTGAATGAGCTCTAATTAATCTTAAAGTTTAAAATAGTTGAATATAAAAAAGAAAATCTAATTTAAACTTAGAAATTCATATTTGAAGAAATTTGAACACAATAGAAATTGAACGTGAGGTTGATATGAACTCGAATTCAAATTTAATGCTAAAAATAAAAGAATCACTTATTATTAAATATTTTTTTATAAACTTTGTTAATAGTGAGAGGTCTAGATTCTAACGTGTAATTAGTGGAGATAATTGATGATAATGTGAGGGTGTAGTTAGTAATTAAACAAGGGACGATTGATTAATTAAACCAAGTGATAATTAATTAGAGCTTATCTGTTACCATTACCGTTAGATTTCATCAAATACTTTTTCTTTTGATTAGTAATGGGCTGGTTTGATTAATTTAGTCATAAAACCCGATAGTTTGAAATTTAATTTAATTGATTTTAACTTTATAATATATTATGTTACTGCTTACTACAGCTGCTAAAGATGCACTTGATTGATAACTACGTCAGTAATTCTTAATTTTGTGGGCGAGTTAAGTCGAATCAAGACGGAAGACGAAGAAGTTAATTAATAACACGGCAATTCTTCCGAATCTGGCCATCAGTACCCCTAAGCTTCCCATTTTCAGCATCGAACCCTTGAAGTCCTCGAAGAAGACCAAATGGTCCTCGGCATAGGAGAGTACTAGTTGTCGAGTTTGATAATCGTCCGTGACAAGCGACTGGTCGGACGGCAGCAATCCCTCCCCAGAAAGAAGATTATCATAATAGTGGTTGTCGAAAGTCGCGGGGCTGACCAGATCGAGCTGCGCAAGCCTCGAGTTCCCGTCCGTTTGTGACGTTAGACAGAATAGTGATTATCCTGTAGGCTAGCTCCGACAGACGATTCACAAGAGAAAATTCGCCCAAAAACCAGAGAAAAAAAGTCTCTAGGGTTTAATAAAATATTATAAAATAAAAAACAATCTTAAAAAGCAGTCCACAAGCCGGACTGTTATAGCAAAAAAATCGTCTTTATTCGAATTTTGCCAAAAATAGCAAAATCCCGAAAATCACTATAAATTGAAATTCGAAATAAAATAAGCAACCTCCCAAAAACTAAATCTAGTGATTCGGAGGAGAAAACGGCAGAATTTGAGGTTGAAAAAAAGGCCACATGGAGCGTAGCTATATGTGGAGAGCGTGCGCGTCGAAAAGAGCTTTTCGGATTGGGGTCTTATGCGCGATTCTGACACCTGTAGCCAAAGTTATGGCCAAAAGACTGAAACATACTCAAAACGACCCCAATGAGGAACATGTCACAATCAATTCCCGCCTTTGCGCTGATCTGCCAACTCATGGTATCTCAGCGCCATCAACGTGCAATCTGACAGCTCAACATCATCTGTCTCGGATCCCCCTGCATCAGTCACCCCGGGTTGGAAAGAACTCGTCCTCGAGTTCAGAGTAGTGTCATCAGGATCCACAAAACAATGACTCAGGTGCTTCACATTAAAGACATCAGAAGTCTTCAAGTGACTGGGAAGTCGCAACCTGTAGCATTATCATTGATCTTCTGCACGACCTCACAAGGTCCAATCTTCCGATCCTTAAGCTTATTATACTCACCAACAGGAAAACGATCACGAGTTAATACAGCCCAAACAAAATCACCAACATCAAAAAGTACCTGACGACGATGATTGTCGACCCGAGTCTTGTACTTGGTATTGCTCTCATGAATGGTCTGTTTCACCTGCTCATGGATACCCCGAAGATACTTTGCCATCTCATCTGCTTTAGGACTGAAACGTCCTATACGTGGAATAGGGGCTAAGTCCAACACCCCGGATGGGTTTTGACCATAGACAATCTCAAATGGGCTTAAACCTGTGGTTCTGTTTTTTGATCTGTTGTAGGCAAATTCTGCCTGAGGCAATGCCAAATCCCACTGCTTCGGCTTCGTTCCTGCCAAACACCTTAAAAGGTTTCCCAAACTTCGATTCACCACCTCAGTCTGGCCATCCGTCTGGGGGTGGTAGGCGCTACTGAAATTCAACTGCGTTCCCAGTTTCCCCCACAGGCTCTTCCAGAAATGACTGATGAACTTAGTATCACGATCTGAAGTGATGGATCGAGGAACACCATGTAAACGCACAATCTCCTTGAAATAGAGATGGACAATCCGGTCATCATCCATAATCTTTCTGCAAGCTAAAAAATGAGCCATCTTGGAAAACCTGTCAACCACAACAAAGATAGAATCAGAGGCCCTTTGGGTGCAGGGTAAGCCTAGTACAAAATCCATGCTGACATCGAACCAAGGAGCTTCAGGAATAGGTAAGGGAGTGTACAATCCCGCATTGGTGAGAACTCCCTTAGACCGCTGGCACACATAACAACGGTCCACATAATGGGCCACATCACTAGTCAACTTGGGCCAATAAAATTCAGAAGAGATAAGGGCCAATGTCTTATCGGCCAAAGTGTCCCTATTATGGAGTTCACTTATAATTTGCTGCCTCAATGAACAATCTGGAATGCACAATTGTAATCCACGAAACAGATACCCATTATGCAAAACAAAATCATGACGGTGACCCTCAGTTACCTCCTGAAATATCCTTCCAAATGAAGGACCAGCTGCATACATATCTGTGAACGTCTCAAATCCTGCAACTTTAGTACTCATGGTGGTGAGAAGTAAGGTACGACGGCTCAGGGCATCTGCGACGCGGTTCAAACTCCCTGCTTGGTGCCTCAGCGTAAAAGTGAATTCTTGCAAGTATGCTACCCACTTGGCATGACGTCTACTCAGCTTGTGTTGGCCATTGATGTACTTCAAGGCCTCATGATCGGTAAACAGAATAAACTCCTTCTGTACTAGGTTGTGACGCCAATGCTTCAGGGACTGAACTATGGCATAGAACTCCAGATCATAAGTGAATAATTTTTCTTTGATCCCGATATCTCACTGAAAAAAGCAACCGGACGACCTGCCTGACTCAGAACACCACCAATGCCAACGCCAGATGCATCACAATTTACCTCGAACACTTTGTCAAAATCTGGAAGTGCCAAAACTGGAGCCTCGGTCATCTTCTGCTTGACCAGTTGAAAACTGGCCTCTGCCTCCTCAGACCACTGGAAATCACGCCCCTTGAGGCACTCTGTGATAGGGGCGATCAGAGTACTGAATTTCTAATGAATCGACGGTAAAAAGACGCCAAGCCATGGAAACTTCGGATGTCATGTAGGTTCTTGGTCTGGGCCACTCCAAGACTGCATCTATCTTTGACTGATCTGCATGAACACCATCAGTAGACACAACAAAACCAAGAAAAGTCACAGAAGTAGTGAAGAAAGACACTTCTTTGATTGACAAACAAGCACTCCGTTTTCAGCATCTCAAAAATAGCACGGAGGTGATCGAAGTGTGAAGTCCATGTCGGACTATAAACGAGGATATCATCGAAGTAAACTACAACAAATTTCCCATAAAAGGCCGCAAGACCTGATGCAAATCTCATGAATGTACTGGGCGCATTGGATAACCCAAAAGGCATGACCATCCACTCATACAACCCTTGTGGCATTTTAAACGCCGTCTTCCACTCATCTCCAGGCCTTATTCTGATTTGGTGGTAACCGCTCTTAAGGTCAATTTTTGAGAAGATCTTAGAACCAGATAGCTGATCCAACATCATCTAGACGGGGAATTGGAAACCGGTACTTCACTGTAATTCTGTTGATCGCTCGGTTGTCAACACATACGCCAAGAACCATCTTTCTTTGGCACTAACAGAGCAGGGACTGCACATGGGCTCATACTCTCTGGATATAGCCTCTCTCCAACAACTCTTCCACTGTCGCTGCAACTCTTCGGCCTCCTTGGGACTGAGGCGATATGCTGGTCGATTTGGCAAACTTGACCCAAGAACAAGGTCAATTTGATGCTGAATATCCCTCATAGTGGTAGTCCAGGAGGAAGATCCTCTGGCATCAAGTTAGAGAATTCTGCTAGCAGCCGCTGCATCTCTACTGGTAAATCTGTATCCACATCTACTGCATTGTTCTCGCAAGGTAGCAAGGCATAGACCACGCCGCCATGCTCAATCTCATCTAAAAACCTGGACATAGAAAGCAGATTAGTATTATGGGTTACTGGGGTAGGAGTAAGTCCTTCCCGCCGGGGTGCCAACAAATCTTTTTTCCCTTGATGCTAAGGGAAATATTCTTCCGTCCATGAATGACACTACGATCATACTGCCAAGGTCGACCCAACAATATAACACGCATCCATAGACACAATCACACCAGGCATTATCAAAATATTTTCTACCAATTGAAAAGACACGAGGCATCGCCTATCAACTGTTACCTCACTGTCTTATTTAGCCATGACAACTTGTATGGCTTAGGATGACGGTCCCGTCTTCAACTGCAATTTCTGGACAACCTCCTCGGACACTACATTCTCACAACTGCCGCTGTCAATGATCATTTTGCAGACTTTATCTGCAACTGTGTAAGTCGTGTGGAAAATATTGGTTCTCAACCAATCGTCCCCTGAATCGCCCTTGGGGGTAAGTAGACTCTTGCGAACGACCAGAGTCTCATGACCATCTCCATACAGCACATCATCAGTCTCATCATCGTCATACACGGGTTCGCCTATCTCCTCAGTCTCGTCTTCCACGTTTTCCTCAATCAACAAATTTTTGCCCTTTTGACTAGCAGGCTTCCTGCAATCAATCGCCCTATGCCCTTGTTCACCACAACGAAAACATCTAATAGTAGGGTTAGAATTACCCTGCGGTGGCTGCTGAGCAGGACGGGACTCTTGAGGGTGAACTGGTCGACTGTTGTGATCGCTCCTGATCACTGGTCTCCTGTTTTCCTGTTTTTCAACAGCAAGTGCACGCTGGTATGCTTCCGAAACACTCCACAATGAATGAAGGCTGAGGACATCTTGCAAGGGCTGGCGTAAACCCCCCAAATATCGCGCCACCATCTGCTCCTCCATCTCAGATAAATCGTTCCGGGCGACCAATTGGTAAAACTCCTCCGTGTAATCATCGACTGATCGCGCGCCCTGCCTCAACGCATGAAGTCGCTGAAATAAGGTTTGCGTGTAGCCGAAGGGAAGGAAGTGGCCCTTCATCTTCTTTTTCATCTTCTCCCAATCAGTGATCTTGGCTTTGCCCTGTCTTTCTCGTGAATGTCGTAACTGTTCCCACCACGCAGATGCTCTGCCCTTGAGTTTGATGGCGATCAGTTTCACTTTCACACGATCGGGGACTTCCTTATATTCAAAATACGCTCCACTTCATTAATCCAATCCACGAATCCCTCGGCCTGTAACGTACCAGAAAACTCAGGGAGATCGACCCGAAAACCGAGGTCTCCATGACGCTCCTCCCGACCACGGTGCTCCCGGAATCCTGCGCCCCGGAATCCTGCGCGATTGTGATATGGGTTTTCGAAAGTGGAATTGGTATCGTGATCAGAGGCCTCACGATCCTCGAAATCCTACGCCGCCAGGCGCTGGGTTAATTCTGCGACTTGCCTCTGCAAATCCGCAATCATCACATCCCGAACGCTGCAATCACGACGTTGGGCTTCCTCATTCGGAACCTACTCACGACGACCACGACCACGACCTCCAGCCATTGAAACTGGTGAAATTTCCCAAGAAGATGTTGAAGCTCTGACACCAACTGACGCCAGACAGAATAGTGATTATCTGTAGGCTAGCTCCGACAGACGATTCACAAGAGAAAATTCGCCCAAAAACCAGAGAAAAAAAGTCTCTAGGGTTTAATAAAATATTATAAAATAAAAAACAATCCCAAAAAGCAGTCCACAAGCCGGACTGTTATAGCAAAAAAATCGTCTTTATTCGAATTTTGCCAAAAATAGCAAAATCCCGAAAATCACTAAATTGAATTCGAAATAAAATAAGCAATCTCCCAAAATCCGGCCTAAATCGGATTTAAATTGACTTCCTAATTAACAATCGAAATATTACCATAAATAGTAAAAAATAACTAAATCTAGTGATTCGGAGGGGAAAACGGCAGAATTTGAGATTGAAAAAAAGGCCACATGGAGCGTAGCTATATGTGGAGAGCGTGCGCGTCGAAAAGAGCTTTCCATTGGGGTCTTATGGCGATTCTGACACTTGTAGCCAAAATGGCCAAAACTGAAACATACTCAAAACGACCCCAATGAGGAACATGTCACAATCAATTCCCGCCTTTGCGCTGATCTGCCAACTCATGGTATCTCGCGCAATCTGACAGCTCAGCATCATCTGTCTCGGATCCCCCTGCATCAGTTTGAGAGCACAATTGCTGCAGGTTTTGAAGGAAATCGACGCTGATATCTGGACCATTCGAGCCCTGAAGCCGCGCGCTAAACGTCGAACATCGAGCCATCCCCTACGTGTGTGCACCTGCAACAAATGTCATTGGCAATGGTTTCATGCTCATTTATGCACTTCAAAACATTTGGGACATGTAAGAAAAACACACTAACACATTTCATATATATATATATATATATATATATATAACACAAGTACCAGAAAGCACAATCATGTCACTTAATGAGAGCCCAACTTTTTGGAACTTGGCGATAAGTATTGGCACTGTTGAATTTGGGCCTGGAATGTTGTTTGCTGCTGCTTCTTTACTAGCACCTAAGCTGTCTTTTCTACCCATTTCCATTCCCAACTTGATCCCCCTGACTGAATACTTAATATGTTCGGTACGGATACGAATTAAATACGAATATGTTCGATATAGATGTTTCCGATTTCTAGAAACTTTTCTTATGTGTATGCAATATGCATGAACTCACGATAACAACAGAGTCTCTGGCAGCAGTTGCAAGAATATCCGCACAAGAAACAGTTTGAGGGCAAACGGATTCCAGCTCCGTTTTAATAGCGTCGATAACTCCGAATCCCCTCAGGGAATTCAAATTGGGCGGCGCGGTTTTTTCACCGACGAAATCCTCGGTATCATCCAACAACACCGAACCATCACAACCCTGCAAAGTCACAACACCCAACATCAATCACACGTACAAATACTATTATCAGTAGGACAAGTTAAAGAGTGACTTGCATTAACAAAGCAATCGTGGAAATGGAGACGAAGCAACGAAGCCGCCATTCTAGGGTCTTGGGACACCGCATTTTCGACGAAGGAGAGATGGATGCGGCCTCGGGGCAGCTGTTTCGATACAAGTCGATCTGCAACACTATGGTAATGTCGTCGACGCATGTTTCGTTCATGGCACGAGCCACAACAATGGAAAGCATTACCATACATAGACATAAAATCAAACTCTTGGTCATCTTTCTACTCTTTTACCACTGACAGACTGCAACTTAAGGGTCACACACACACACGTATATATAGGAGTGGTTGAAATTTTGAATGAAGAAGCAGTCAAGCAATGGAAGGGGTCAAGTTTGTGTATTTCGTCATAAGAGTAACGATATGATACCTAACATCATGTTCTGCTGCAGATTGAAGATTTTGAAGTATCCAGAGCAGAGATTTAAATTGTGATTACAAAGGTGTTTCCGGTTTTATTCCGTTTATCACGATTGCATATATAACAAATACTATTGTAGTTACTGCAGATATTATGATAATACAATAACAATTTTAAACGACATGGTTATTGTTATTCCGATAACACACCGCTATTTAAATACCTGATAAAGAACAACGAAGGACAATCTGCCATTTTTGAATTACTAGTGTTGGGCTTTCAACTGAACCCAGAAAAGTTAACAGAGACTCTTGTTTTTCAGCCTCATCATGTCCAGCAGCAGTGTGGCTAAGGTCTAAGGAAAATTCAAAATAGCCCATGTAACACATTTGAATATGTGATGTGTTTGAATTTATTAAGTGATCTTAGTAATTAAAATAATATTTTTTTTTAGATGGTTCAAATTTAAGTAGTTGTGTACATTATAAATATTCTGAACAAATTCTATCTTATAATCACACTAAATCAATAAAAAATACATGATGAATTAATGGTGAATAATTATTAAATAAAATAATATAAAATTTTAAATATATAAAAGATTACATAGATCTAAAAGTGAAAAATAAAAAATAAAAAGTAATTTAAATATATTAAAAAAAGATTAAAAAGATCTAAAAGTGAAACAGAAAAAGGAAAGGAAATAAAATCATAGAAAAACATAATAAAAAAGTTAAACTTATAAAAAGAAAAAATCTCTAAAATCAACAATTTTAAATAAGTATCAAACACCAACATAAATACAACATTTAAAATAACTTAAACGTGATATAAATGTTTTAATATCTCAAAATCTATAAAATTAATATTTTGGTAAATTATGTGTTTAGTATATAAATTATCAGTTTTGATTCGTTTTAATACCTAAACTTTCATTTTTTTTAATCATACTTAACGTTTAGTTTTTTTTTTTTAGTACCTCATAGTTAAAAGCTCAAAGGTACTGTTTTTTATGAGTAAATTACATCATTTATCATTCAACTATTCTCACTTCTATTTTGGTACTAAAGTTTAAAAATTTTCAATTTAACTACTCAACTTTCAAATTGCTCCTATTTAATCACTCTAAATTGTTTTATTAATAATTTTTGTGACATGAATTTTTTTATTAATAAAAATAAAATTTTTTTGAAAGTTATAGTGATTAAATTAGAAGTAATTTGAATGTTAAGTAATTAAATTAAAAAATTTAAACTTTAGTGAGCAAAATAGGAGTGAGAATATAGTTGAGTGATGAATGATGCAATTTCCCATAAAAAAATTGCCTTTGCACCCATTAAGTTTTTAATGGCGAGGTACTAAAACGAAACAAAAATTAAATGTACGTTAGGCACGGTTTTGGGGAAAAAATGAAAGTTTAGGTACTAAAACAGACCAAAATCGATAATTTAGGTATTAAACGCGTAATTTACCTTAAATATTTTAGATATTAGATTTATATAAATATAAAGGAAATTTAATTAGGATTATAACAAGAACAAATTCATGAATGATGGAATTTATAATTGTGAAAATCCATAATTATCATATTTGTTTTAGAAATGTTGATCCCTTACAACTCAAGACAGCATCTAAGTGCTCAAAATTCAAAAAGACAACGCAGATTGATTCTTCTGAAATATATATATTTTTTCTTTTGAAAATTGGATGACAAGAATGGATGCTCAGCCACATCTACATGCCTCTACAGAAATTAATATACCTTCTTCTTTTTCTTTATTTAATTCCAAAAGTGTATATATATATATATATATATATATATAATCGAACTTATTCTTAGTCTCTTAATTGAACAGATATGTTTAAGCATATTCAAATCTATAACTTTAAGATTATTGTAACAATAACAGTATTAACTCAGTTAATATTTTAATTTACATTGAGACATTCGAGTCTGACCTCAAATATAAGAGCTTTGAATCCGAAATTCAATTTGTTGTACCTCTGGAAATTAATTTTCGAAAACAAACCAGCTCTATGTAAGTTAAGACTCTTGGATAAACCCTTCGTTTATTGGAGTCGATAAAAAGACTTTGTCTTTCGGGTATAGGTTTCGGAATCATCTACAATATGTAGACAAGATTTCTAACAGGTCCACGTGACATATCATAATGAAATCTAAGATGGCTATCATATCTATTTAGCTTGTTAATTACGAATAGTCATAATTACCTTACAATTAATGATCACTATTAATACTCCTCAACTAAGACTAATGAAGGGACAAAACCTTCAACAATTTAAAGATAACCTCTTATTCCTTATGACCAAACTTTGACACAAAAATTTCGATTATCAACCACGACTCTTCGTCCAAATCAAAAATGATGAACCGTTAAAGGTTGATGAGATAAATTTGTTTCGATTAACACTATTCAATTAGTTCTATCGATTGAATATCGTAATATTCTATAATTTTAATATTTGAATCACAATATCTTCATTTAAAAAAATCATAGTGGTTACATCAGAAAGTTTCTTTTTTTTCTTTCTTAGGAAACAAACAAGACTTAGCTTTCTATCTTTTAAACTTTTCAACAATGTCTGAGCGAACCCTATTGAGCCCACCAATTAAGGAAGTGTTCATAAGCACGAGGCAGAAGAGAAAAAATATAAAAAGGAATCCTATCCCTTCTTCCTTGTGACGTTGAGTAAACCAGTCACCAACCTATGTTTACACCATATATAAGTGGATCCACAAAACTATAGTATTTTTATGATTTATATTATTAATGTTATCAATTTAATTATTAAATTTATTTTTATATAATCATTCTAATTTATAAATGAATTAATTCGAGTTAGACATTACAGGGAATGATTCATTCTTTCAATTCAATTTACTCCATTAATAATATTAAAATTTGAATGTTTGAATTTTGTTAGAGATCTATTGCTTTCAATTCATTCTTTCAACTCAGTAGTTGGTCCAACAGTTGAATTTATTAGTATTGTATGTAAAATTTTGAATCTATCTATTTTTTAATCATTTTAATTCAAAAAGACATCTTTTTAATATATCTTAAAACTTAGGATAAAAGAATAAACATGAAAAATATGTTTTTTCAATCATAAAAAGAAAAGTCTAAACAGATAGAGGCTTACAATAAGGTGGTCGGAAAATGTCTCTATCCAGAGGAGGCTGTAATGTGACCGGGTTAATTACAGATGCATTTCAAAGATAAGCAAAGAGGGTCAGCAAGTTTGACAAGAGTGTCGACTGAAAATTTTCCTTCACGAGGTGTCTAAGTAAAGTTAGTCGTCCATGCACGCTGCCGGAGTCTTTGAATTGCTCTTCTTAGAATGGAATATGAAAAATATGTTAATATAATGGTTAAGTTGCAAAGTAAAAGAATGATTATGAATTTTGATCATTTCATTCACAAAATTTTCATCTTCCATTCTAAGAAGTGCGTTAATGTTCCGAATAATTGTGCATGTTTAGTTTACTTTTACTAGTATGGGGTAATTATAAGTTAGTAATTGTTCATAACTTTTTTTAATTATTGAAATGCACATATATCTTGTAGACATAGTTGTTCGAATTCATAATCTTTAGAAAGAACCTTACACATTCTAATCACTGAAATCATTTGATTGGTTCGTATTTTTAGTTTACTTAAATCAACATGCGCAATCCATATAAATAGAAAATGGTTTATGACACTCGGATTATAAGATATTAATGGTTTTAAAAATGAGTAGGCGTAGGGATGAATTAAGAGGGTCGGGTGGATTAATCACCCTCTTGAAATTTTCAAATTCTCTTATATTTTAAATTTTTTTGTTTATTTTTTATTGATGATATATTTTTGTTTCCTTCAAATTTTATAAATTCTCCTTTCAAATTTTATAAGTTATCTTTTAAAATTTTATAAGTTTATTTTCTAACATAAAATCGCTAGATGTATATATAAAGTATAGAAAATGAAAACAATAGCGTCACATTATTCAAGCCAGCTGCTGTATCATGTGTGCAAAACTCTGTCAAGGTGGATCCCCACATTAGAAGAACTTAAATAAAAGATACTAAGAATACCCTTTGGAAAAGAGAGAAAAAAGAGAAATTTTATAGCGCTCACGTACCTTATCTTCATTCCTACATGATTTTTCTTTTTAGTTTTATATTCACAAAATTTAAATAAATTAATTAATGAACTTAGTATGGCAAGTAATGATAGGATTATTTTTTTGTCGGTCCAAACTCGTTAAAAGTAGGTTTAATAAAATTGATATGTTATGTCCATTGAGTTTTAATTTAGCTAGCTTCTTTTGGAAATCGCGAGATTGAACGTGCTTAATTAAAATTACCTACGGTGCAAAGATTAGTTAAAGTATTATATAAAAATATCTGGTATATATTACATATGTTTTTACATATCAATCGGATTAAATTAAATAACATAACAACTGCTTTTTTTTATTATTTTTTGATTCGAGACATCTCGTTATTTGCAATAATTAATATTAACAATAACATTCATATCCATTCTTTTTCAATTAGAATACCGTGTTATGTACCAGTAATGTTGGGTGTAGTGGCAAGACGCGCTGCACTCATAAAGGAAGAGTGAATTCTAAATAAAAATCATAAAATTTTCATAAAAAAAACTAATCTATGTTATATATAATGCAATTCCTTGAGTTATATCTATACATAATACAATACATTACACATTCATGTACTACACCTATACATGTAGGTGTATCGAAAATGTTAGTGCAAACATAACTTATTTCCAACAAGAATATATGCCATATGAAATATTCTTTTAAATGATATCCAAAGGAATGCTTGTAAATAGAATTGTTCTTTATATATATATATACACACACACAATATCTTTATACCTATGGCCATACATACAAGTATATTTGTATAAAAGAAGTTTAATATTTTGGGATTTTATCTGATTCGACGAAATTAATTTTATATACGAAAATCTCTAACCATCTATTTTTAATATCCAGAGATTAAACACTTTTTCCATTCCCTTCCAATTCCATCATTTGTTGAGCCTCCATCTCTTCTTTGATAATTAGAATCAAAAGGAAGATCCAGAAAGGCCAATTAATTGGGAGGAATGGTTGCCCCTCCATGCATAGTATGTAATCCGATGTTGGCTATCAATTTTAAAATACTGATAATATAAATTTATATTTCATTGATCGTATAGAATTTATATACTAAGAATGTATCAAATAGAAATACAAATTATTTGTGAATCATCTTCATCAATTTTACAAAGGCCTATCATCTCCTACATTCATTATTGTAGAAATGCACCCTTTCCCCCCCCCCCCCCCCGTAAGTTACACAATTTGATCTGTCCCCATTACAATATGTATCTACTTTTTCTCATAAGAAAAACCCTAACCCTAATCTATATTCCCATCAATATGCATGGCCGCACACATTGAAAAAGAAAAGAAAGTAATAAAAACCCAATATTTCCATGATTGAATACTTCTCTACATACAAAGAATAACCACAAGAAACCCGAAGTACGAAGCTGATTATTTTACAGAGATGATTAATTAACATATGAATAAGCGAGTTAGAAAACTACATTACCAATGCTAAACACATAACTGATTAAAAAACCCATTTTTTCTACTGATCATCTTCCTTTGCCTCTCTCCTCATCGGTGTAGGAAACAATATCTTGAAGAAGGCCATGGTCTCTAAGTGCTAGAGCTGAAGGGTTCGGATTATGAAAATGAGGTTTCTCTTGGAAGAAACCGTTGAACGAGGGATTATGGGTCAACTTTGAGCTCATTGTGGTCATATTCAATGAAGGAGATGATGTTATATATAGGATGTAATTGTTGTTGCTGATGATGATGATGACGGTGTAGATACTGAGGTTGGGGAATAACGAAAGACGGAACACCGAAACTCGAGGAATCGAGGGCGAATCCGATGGTTCCTCGAGGCATCATTGGACACGGATGCATATGCTGGCCTTCGTACGTCGTCACGACTGTGGTGGATCGTCGGACGATCTCTCAACTCTCTTCTTTACCCCACACCCTGCAGTAGTGCAACGATAATAGCTCCTGGTTTTTTTTTCCAATCATATATTAAATTACCACAATTAAACCAGGGAACAGATTCAAAAAACAATATAATAATTAAACCAAAAGCTGATTCATAGATTTTAGTTAGATTTCAATATATATACACCTGGGATAAGGGCTGTTCTTCACAGCTTTTTGACCATACTTTCTCCATCTAAGCCATCATCTAAGTGATCGATTTCACTTTTGGTCATGAAAGCAAATCTCGGTTCCCTCTGCTTCTTTTGATTCTTCTTTTTAGGTTTCAACCTAAACCCATTAAAGTTTACTTAAAAACAATCGATGAAGTGTATATATATAAGTATTTAACCCATAGCTTAAAGGAGAGAAAGAAAAGCATACGGTTTCTTTGTTTTGTCTTCATCATCCCCATTTTTGTTCTGCTCATCATTTGCGGGTTGTTCATTGGAAGAAGAAGAGATGGAGGAAGAGTTTGGTGTTGGGGTTGTTCAAGACCTCGGAAGATTCCGGCACGGCGGAAGCCGCCGGGGACAAGAGGCTTCCATGGTGGAGGTGCTTGGTGTTATTGTCGAGCTCGTTTAATAATAAAATCGTCGCGGTGGTAGTTGTTAAACACTGCAGCTAGCTCAGCCGATGATGGTGGTGGGAGAATCGGAGACTGATTGAAAGAATCGAATAAAGAAGGAGCGACAAAATCTTGATGGATACCGAGCAAATCCATGAAACCTAATGATCCCCACTTATCACCAGCGGCAGCAGCTTCACATGATGTTCCCACCATGTCAAAGATGCTTCCACCACCAGTAGCGCCACCAAAGGCTGGGGGGAATATCGTCGGGAAATATCATACTCGCCATGGGATTCTCTTGCTTCTTCTCCATACAATTATTCATATTCTCTTGCCTTTGATTGAACTGAAAAAAGAAAGAGAAATGGGAGGATTGTTGTATTGGGGTGTTTCTTTTCAAGTGTTAAAGTGAATGGATTTTTTCTTCTTACAATTTGGAGAACAGCTTGGATTTTTTTTATTCTTTTTCGTGAAGAAGCTGATCGACACTTGCCGGTTAATTGTATACGGTATACAGTGGTAATACTCCATCCATCAAGTCAAAATTTTTTTAATTAATGAATCTATAATTTTATTTTATAATTCAAATTTTATTTAATTTTTTCGAAAAAAATTGAATTATAAAGTATGAGTTGAATAAAGTCGAGTTATTTAAATTTATATTTAAATTTTATTGTAAATATTTATAATATCATGATATTAATTTATTCTAATTCAAACAATTTTCTATAATCATATATATATATATATCTTCATTTTTTTTCATGTGATATTAAGGAAAAACACATAATTGTATATTAAGGATTAACTTATAATATTAAGAATGACAAATTTATAATAATTTAAAACTTTTAGGGGTAAATCCCTTATGTAAATATATATATCATGCAGAAATGAAGAATTCAACTCGAACTTAAAAATTAATATATTAATTACTAAAAATTCAAGTTATTTAAATTTTATTTTATAATTCACACTTTATTTAAAAAATAAAATAAAATAAAAATTATAAAATTATAAATCCAATTGAATAAAAAATAATTTTAAACGATATTGAGGGCATTTATTGATTTTGGACCGCCCTCTCGTTGTTTGGGTCCACTTTTGCGTACGCGTATTCTTAACCGGTTGTGTGTGGACGGGGCTATGTCCTTTTTAGTTCTTTTCGCGGTTCGTCTTTTTAACTTTTTAAATTTTCAAGATATTAATTAAAATTAAATTTGATAACATCAAAATTAAATATTTTATGTAAAAATATATATTTATAAAAAAATTACCGTCAAGGTAAAATAAGATTTATAAAATAAGATTTATCGAATCATTTTGATCTTTAAATGAAATTATACAAAAAATATAAAAATATTATACCATTTATAATAATATTAATTATCATTCAAGTTTTTTTAGTCTTTTTCCTAGTGAGTTTCCTTGTATTTGTGGTCTTGTCCTTAAAGATGCTATAATTTCTTTATAGTGCCTGTAAAAAGAGGGTAGAATTGCACGTTGACTCCCCCAAAAGTTAATGATTCATTTTTCACCCTACATACAAACTTTTGGATTTGATCCTGGTTAGGAGTATAAGTGAGATACTGGTATTAGTAAATAATTCGAGTTCGAATAAAAAAAGTGAATTTGATTTCTGTAAAATCGAGCAAAATATGAACTATCGATCAAGTTAAATTTAAACATTATAATATTCGGTTTGAACGACTCACGAGTCTAATCAAAATTTCTGTTGATATATATTTATTTTTTTTATCATTGAATTATAATAAAACTTATTTTACATGTAAAAACATTTAATTTAAATTCGAGCTCAATTAAAAATCAATTCGGTTTAATTATGCTCGAGTAATTGAGTTTAAGAAAAAAATGATAATCGAACTCATAATCAAGAAGCCTGATTATATCTCGACATGAGCTCAAGTTTATTTTTCTTTGTTCGGTTAAGCTCTAATCAAGTATCGAACTTTGAATATTGAATCGAGCTCGAACTTGTCACTATTCAGACTCAGCTCGATTATATGCTGTCCCTAATTAGGTTAATTTGAATAACTTATTCACCGACCTAATCAATAATTTTATAATAAATAGAGAGAGAATTTATTCATTAATTTATCGGAGGTTTTGTGAACAAATTTAATAAAATAGATCCATATGTAGGAAAAATAAAATAAAATAAAATATTAATATTTATTGATTTTTTATTGTTTGGCCAACAATTGATACGACTTCAATCATAAACTCAGAATTCATTGATTTGTGACGGTTGAAGCATATTCTCTTAATTATGAAACCAATATAAACTCTAATTATACTTGTCCATGGTATGAATGATTTATCCATTTAATAGGTTTAGTCCTACCTAAATTCAGTTAAAAATTATAATGAAATATTTATAACTATAAAAATATATAAATATTACTATTAAAATAGCTTTAACATGTCACACTATATATATATATAATATAATAAAATAATTATCGATTCAAATCATATTCGAAATAAATATAAAACATCATATTATTATACTATAGAATCAAAGCTGATATTTTTTATTAAAAATATCATTTTATAGAATCAATTATAGTTTAATCTAACCTAGCTCATAAACAAACCTAAATTAAATTTCATGATTAATTTTTTTTGTATGTGTGTGATAAAGAAGAATTCACCATTTCAATTGACCCATTTTGTACACTTATCATCTTATGGGTCAAAGTCTATTAGAGGTCCATGCTTATGTCTAAAGTTTATTTTAGTCCTTGTACGTATGAAAAGTTGACGTTTTGGACTAAAACGTTAAAGTTATTATTAGTTGACTTAAATTTTTTGGTTTAAGTACTATTATGACTCTCTTAATTTTGAACTCAAGTAAATTAATCTTTCAAAATATTTTGTAGATTCTCACATAAAATCACTTATGAAATCTGTATGTAAAAATTAATTACTATTAACTCCAAACTTTTTTGTCATCACTAATAAGATATTACAATTACAAATCAAAACATAAAAATGTTTAATTAAAAAAGTGTATATTGATTTCTTAGAATTTGTAGATTTAGAATGAGAATTGAAAAAAGTTCATTGAAATTTCCAAATTATTAAATTACAAATTTTAAATTTGTTTAAAAAACTATCCAATCACAATTAGGCGTGTATGTATTGACATAAAATATCAATATCATCATAATCATCCTTATTTACTCATTTTCCAAATCACATTGAATAAACTACTCTCATTTTTCAAGAGTGGTCAATTTGTTCAATTTTAAAATTTAACAGATCGTTAAAGGATGTTTAGACTAAAATGTTTAAGCGATACCTATAACATTAAAATTTTAGACCAAAATATTTACTTTTCAAATGTGCATGGACTAAATGTTCCTTTTTATAGTGGAAGGACTGATAAAAACTTCTAAGTATAGTAAAAATATCAAAATACTCTTTTTTCATAATAGATGGACTAAATGAACTTTTAGATGTAATAAAAGGACTTCTAATATACTTTAACTATTATACATTATGTTGTTATTAGTTAATTAATTAATTATAATCTTTTATGGTAGATTTTGTTCACTCGTTTGAGAATCATTCCTAGGAAACAAGAGAAAAAGATAAATCCATCTCTCCCATGTGCAACATAACATAGACTCCTATACTACTATATATATATATTCAAAAATACTTTTATTACCATTGATTAATAATTTTTAAACTTTATTTCAAAAAAAAAAATTTACATGAACATTTTGACACCTTCTAAATTTGTTTCATACTTTATTTTTTTTAAGTTTGTTCAAGCAACATTTTTTTAAATGTTCGAATATAAATCTCTAAAGATACCTTATCATTAGTATTATTAGAATCAGACCGACTATACCATAAACAATTTTTTTTAAAGGTTCGAATACTTACTCCATATGAACTCTTACCTAAAAATTCATCAAGTCATTTTAACTATTAGAATTAAAAAAATAATATTAATTAGAATTTGAGTCAATATGCAACCATCATTCCTTAACTCAAATTTATAAGAAACCCGACCTTCAAATCTTCAACAATTTCAATGTTTATGTAATATATGTTAAAGTATTATTAGATCAATTGAAAATTATTCTTATTATAACCGAAATTTGTTACAACAACATTCTTCTTACACGTCTCTAATTCAATTAGCAAACTCCCATAATTTTTTCTTCAAAACTCGATGACTCAAATCATAACTTTTATGCCAGGTTAATTTACTACGAATAAAGTAGCTTTTATCAAAAAGAAAATAAATAATAAGGGTGTCGTAAATGATGACGTATATGCGTCAGCAAAAAAGACTCCAGCACATTACTCTCCTACTTCTTCCCCGACAAGCACACACCAAGTTTCATAGATTTTCAATTAATTACAATATTTTCTACCATTTTAAAAATTTAATAATAGAAAATAACTTAATTAATAGCACGTCTAAGACATGTCATTTTCACCATTTTTTGAATTTATTCGTGAACAAATTAAAAAAATATAATTAAGAGAACTTTATAAACAAGATTAAATTATTTATGTGATAGTATAACAAGGGTTAGACTATGATGTTAAATGAGATAAGATAATCGCGAGCAATACGAGATCGATTCGATTAAAGTTTAATTCTTGAATTGAATAAATTTGACTCGAGCCGAACTCGATTCAAATTCTTAATTAGCCGAAACAAACTATTTGATATTAAACTCTAAAATCTCGCGAACCATTCAAAAAAATATTACATTATATTTTTAGAAATTTTAAAAAAAATATTAATATTAACATTTATATTTTTAAAAATAATATAAGGATTCTATGTACTTAAAAATTAGGTTCAAACTCGATTTAAATTTAATCGAATTAAGTCTAAGAATACTTTGAGTTTAAGCTTTTTTAAACTTGAGTCGAGATTCATGGCTTTAAAGTGGCGATCTCAATAGGAAGGAGCGTGAAGAATACGGATATGTTGGGCGCTTGGTTATGGAATCACCCAACGAAACCCTGTAGGTAGGATACATCGATCACCGACTGAGTAAAAAACAAAAGAAGATAATTAAGTTGAGTTATTGTTGACCATTGCTTCCAAAGTCTAATCTAAAAGTATATATGTCCACCTCAACTCTCATGCCTTACGACCTGGTCAAAAGGTCAAAGTTTTTCAATATTATTATTTTCATACAATTATCCCTATTCAATTTATCAATTAATTAATTTAAATTTAATACAACAATAATTTAGTATAAGATAATATTTTCAATTCAGTTTATTTTATTCACAACATCAAAATTTGAATTAATAACTTTATTTACATAATATACTTCATGAACTTTATTAAATAAGATTACTAATATCTACTAATCACACGTATATAAGTGAACTGTATTAAATTACATCAGGTTATATCGTAAAATTATTCATAGATAATTATGTATATGACGATAAAAATATATAAGATGATTCACTCACTAGTTCGATTCATTTTTATTAAACTTACTAGTTCGATTTTTGAATAAATATATGAATGGAATGATGAATTTTAATGGAACCAACTTTCATGGATACAAGGAAGAGTGTAGTACCATCATCTACATCTAAGCCATTAATACCATTAATAAACTCCTTTAAGGGGGAAAGGAGTACAATCTAGAAAAGATTGATATGTTTGGGTAAGGATCAATTATTATTTTTATTAATTTAAAGGAGTTTATTATGGTATAATGGCCTAGATGTAGATGATGTTCCATAATTTAGTGGGGGAAAGGTAGTGTCCATAACCCATAATGGTAGATTTTTCATCTCCTACAAAACCTATATATAGATATTTTCTTTTTTAGTTTAAATATTAAATATTTTTTTCAATTTGCAAAAATAAGAATAAAAAGGGACATCCTAAGTTTTACCCAAAACTACAATCAACCATCATAAGATGTTCATAGCTTGATGATTGGTGTAGTGGGTCATGATATTACATGCTTAACTTTTTGTAAGAGAGATTCTCATAATCTTATTCTAGATTAATGCTGACATCATTATCCCACTAATGAAGGTTGCAAGGGAAAACTTCTTCCTCTTGATTACATATTATTTAAATAAAAAGTTAGATTCTAGAAAGAAAAAAATAATCAATATACAATTATACATAGATAGGTACGTATTATTTTTTTTAATATTAATATATGATATTGGTGTATTTTAATATGTTTTTTAAAAAATAAAATGTAAGGGTCGGTATCATCAATTCAATCACTTATTCCTTACTTGATTTAATTATTTCTTTAATTCGATTAAGAGATTAGTTAAGTATAAAACTTATGTGAGAATACTATATATTATATTATATGCTCCACTTATATGTTTTTATTATTAATGTTCTTTATTAATTGGTCTCTTTCTTTATATTATAAAGACTAGACTAAATAGTCTACCCAACAACTTGATTAGACACTACAAGAGTCTTGCTTATATTTAGTATTTAGACCAAGTCAATAATCCATTTATATTATTTTTAACATAATAATTCCCTATCGAAAAATTAATACTTGAATATAGTTGTTGATAATTATATATATATTAAATTGAAAATTAAAATAACTAATGACCAGATGGTTTAGTGGGATGAGGCATTAGATCCTTTAAGCAATATTATGGATTCGAATCTTGACGTTTGTGAATGAAATAAACTAGGTTGGGAGGGTCATTCTTACCTTTGCAGTACCTGATCTAGATTAGTCGATTATTAAATTAAAAATCGGTTGTTATAAAAAATGCAAATTAAAAGTATAATAAAAAATCATTTTGGAGTAATATGTATTTGAATAGATCATAATCAAAATGAATTATTATAATATATATTTAAAACAGAATAAAGACTATTTATGAGGGTGATAATGTGTATTAACTCAATCGTTTGTTTAAAAATATAACATAATTTTAGCATTATAAAATTATTCGTACTTAAATCATTGTCTCGAATTCATATTTAAAAAAAATCAAATTTAGGTGAATAATAAATTATTAAAATTCGATTTTTTTATCGAACTCAACATCACAAAAATAGTTATTATTATTTAAATATATAAATATCATTATAAAATAGTATAAATTAAAAAAAAATAATCTATTGATAATATATATACATTATATATATGCACCCAATTGAATTCAGGACCTGTATAGAAAAGTTGATGGTCTATAGAGTAGATATTATATAGAAGAAGTGAATGAGAAACGCCTAGCGGAGATTGCGGCAATGGGCAGTTAGCAATGTGAGTCAGAGATTTGTTCGCAATAAACAAATTTAGTAATTGAAACAAAAAGAAAAAACTCAAAGTCAACAGCTATATGGCCCAATAAATAAAATAAAGTGAAAATATAATATGGTAAAAACAAGTCCATATCTCTAATACAAAGAGACAAAAAACACTTTATTTAATTAAATTAAAAAAACAGCTTTGTTAATTAAATTAAAAAACAGCTTTGTTAAAAAATAAAAAAATAGATTAAGAACAAAAAAAAAAAAGGGCCACTAACACTTAGCCTCAGGACATACTATCACCCTCGCTTTACGTGCACGTCTCTTTGCTCCTTTAAGAATAAGTGGGGTTTTGGAGTCATTCAAGTAGGTCACATAATTAGAGAAACTAAAAGATTTATAAATATTTTTGAGACTAGGTAAATATATTAATAATCGAAAACTTTTATACAGGATAGACACATAAATTTTTTGAATTAACACTATTAGTAAAATGAATAACTAACATATAGAAATTTGGATTTCAGTGCCAACCCGCAACTACATGTAGATTCACAAGTGATTAGAGATGAATATGATTAAAATTTGATAGGCTTTGGTTCGATCAATTCTATAAGATGGATCAGATTTTTAAGGATGAGATCGAATTTAGATATAAGATGAAAATATTTAATCTAATTCGATCCAATAATAATGTATTTGATTTTTATATATTTAAAGATAAGACTATAATGTACTTCTTTCTATACTTTTAATTAGATCCCTATTTTACTTAATAAAATGGTAATATATATGTTACGTAATACCCCGAAATTTGGATTAACGTCATTATTTTGACCCGATGGGCCTTGGGATAATTTTTGAGATATTTGGGATCATTGGACTAAGTTTGAGCTTGGTTTGGGTTGAAGGGGAGCCCAAATAGACATAAAAGGGTATTTTTGAATTGGGGTCAAATGAGGAAGGACCAAGGAAGTAATTAACCATTTTTATTCTTACAAGGCTAATTTTCATTCGATTGTGGTGATATCATCGGGGAAATAAGAGAAAAAGCTAATATTCTCATATCTCATTTTTTTCCCACATTCTTGTATCATTCTCCCATTCAAAATACCTCTTATTTTTCTTTATAACTTGAGGAAATGAAGTAACTTTGTTATCGTGCAAGACTAATACGAAAAATATCAAGGTGAGAGTTGTAATCTCCTTACTTAGAGTTTCTTTTTAAGCTCTCATTCTCCATAGTTGGCCATATTAGCTATAAATGGGGTTTAGAAACCTTAGTTAATCCAACCAATTTTCAGTGAATTTTAGCTTGTGTGAAGTTTCTCTAACTTTTTTCCAGTCATTTGATGAGTTGGTAACTCATTTCTATTCTATGGTTAGTGAAAAGGTAGAAGAAAGATCCAAGGGAAAAGGCAAAGATAACTTGTGTTGGGTTGAGTTTTGGTTGCTTCCTAGCAGCTAGGAGTAAGGTAATCACTTCTAACTTATCTATACCACTTGTAGCTCAGTTTGTGGTTGTACATTAGGAGATTCGGTAGAGAGGCTTCGTCGTTACAAGACTACAGATTTTTTTTGGGTCCAGGGATGACGACATCATCACCGTCGACCGTGGCTTCGAGACTCTTCGCATGCTTTGTCAGTTGCATCTTACCTTTGAGGGTAAGCTCGAGTGTGTCACCGTCTTGCTTAATGGTGATACAATTGATTCATGGGAGAAAATAGAGTTGGCCTTGGAGCCTGAGCAACCTACTTGGGAGTACTTCCTACATGAATTATGAAAGAAGTACATTGGAGAGATCCACATTGATGATTGAGGATGCAATTCTCCTAGTTGACCTAGGGTGACTGGTATGTATTTGAGTATGAGATGGACTTCCTTTATCTCCACTACACTAGAGTTGGTGGCTACTAAGGATTTAAGGTGCAGAAGATTCAGAAAGGGTACGGACATCAAAATCCATTACTTAGCTGGCAGTTGACCACCTAGGATTTTCGCTGAGTTGACTCGCCAGGATAAGGTGGTGGAGAAGGTCCGGTGAGAGCTTGGTTAATGAGTAGTTCGATGGGGTAGAACCAAAGAGCTTTAGAGTAAGTGAGATCATCACAAACTTCATCATAGAAGAACAGAGACTCTTAAGGACCTTGGAGGTCTCCAGTAACACAGTTAAGAGGCCAGGGCAGAGTTCATATCGTGGGGTAGATCTAGCCCCGTAAGAGTCCCTTGTTATTGGTATCTAGTACGATCGCCAATGGATCGATGAGGACCACGTTCCATCCAATTTGCATGCACCGTGGTAGAAGCATATAAGGGAGTGTCATCGTACGAAGAGAGGTTATTTTAGTTGTGGTTCATTGGAGCACTTCGCCCTAAGGCTTAGAGTGTAGCTCTTGCATTGACTTAGAGGTCACACCATCTGTTCAGTAAAGCTGGGGTCCTCGAGAGGTGTGGCACTATCCGGATAGTACATCGGAGGTACAGCTAGATCCGTAGTTGAATCAGAACCGAAGTGACAACAATAATATGCAATAAGGGCTCAGGAAGTGTACGACGCAATAGATGTGATCATAATATATTTATGGTATTTTATATTCCAATTACTACTTTAGTAGACCTGGGATCCATCCACTTTTATATTTGTTGTGACCTTGTCTGAGAGAGAGACATCCCATCAGATGACTTAGAGGTAGGATTTCGAGTCTCAAGTCCTTCAGGTTTAGATGTTCTTGTTGATAAAGTCCATGTCGCTGCCCTGTAGAGGTTCAGGGTGAGATTTTCTTAGTCGATTTGATAGAACTACCATTTTAGGCATTCATATATAATTTTGATGATGGATTGGTTATCGAGCATGACGTTAGCTTGAGGTGCAAGGCTAGACAGATCAAACTTCGAAGGGTTGATGGTATTGAGGTGGTGATGACCAATGAAAGGGTGGATGTAAATCAAGGATTATTTCTTTTAATATGGCACAGAGAATGATTAATTAGGGCTGTGAGGCATTTTTGGCCCACGTGATCGACACTAGAGTTACGAATCTAGAACTCGAGAGTATTCACACAGTGAGAGAATTCCCTGATGTTTTTTCGAAAGAATTATTGGGATTGTCACCAAACCACGAGCTGGAATTCGACATTGAGGTTTTGCCCGAGTCATCTCTAGTGTATATCGCTCCCTATCGTATGGTACCGTCAAGTTGAAGGAGATTCAGGCTCAAATTCAAGAATTGCTAGAGAGACTTTATCCGATCGAGTATATCCCTCGGGGAACGTCAGTGTTGTTCGTCAAGAAGAATGATGGGTTAATGAGAGTGCATCGAGTACTGACAGTTAAACAGTTAACCATAAAGAATCGTTATCTCTCAAAGATTGATGATCTTTTCGACTAACTCAGGAGAGCATGCGTGTTCTCCAAGATTGACTTGAGGTCAGGGTACTATCAGTTGAAGGTTAAAGATGTCGACATCGTGAAGATGACTTTAAGGACTCGGTATGACCATTATGAATTCATAATGATGCGTTCAAACTCACCAATGTCTTGGCGACATTTATGGACTTGCTTAATTGAATCTTCCACCCATATCTTGACAAGTTCATGATGATATCATTGATGACATCCTTGTGTACTCACGGTCAGAAGAGGAGCACGACCGACACCTTCACATTGTATTGCAGACGCTTTGGGAGCGTCAGTTGTATGTCAAGTTTGACAAATTTGAGTTTTGATTATCAAATGTTTCATTTTTTGGGGCAGGTTGTAGCTGTGAACGACATTTGGATTAACCCTCAAAAGATTCAGGTAGTCAACGAGTGGGAACAACCTATGAGCATCTTCATAAATGATATTCAAATATGTATACTTATAGATTTTGGATTATATATATATATATATATATATATATATAATAATTTCTCTTTATTATATATAATGATTTTGATAAGTAAATAATAATTCGATTTTGATCTGTTTTGATCGGATCATGAATCGTGAATTTTTATTTAATTCAAATCGTGATGTGTCCTTTTATGATTTTTTTTCCAACATAATATGTCCCAACAAGTTGAACACAAAATTCAAACCCTGCAAAGACTGTTGCCGTGCAAGAAGTCAAACAACGACAGATTGATATTGAAGCTCACAAAAAGAATAAGACCCACACAATTTGATAACATAACCATTCATTATTTTATAAAGTTTCTTAAAAATCGCACATAAATTAGGATTGCAGCTGACTAAATCAAAGTGTGGAAAGGCACATGGTGATCTTAGTATATAACATAGATAGATTCAAGGATTGATGGAGGAGTGGTTGCCTTTTCTGAAATTTTTTAAATTTATTTCTTTCGAATTTTTAAGCTTTTCAGAAAACAAATATTTAATGGTTTTGATTGTTGCCCTGTTGGAAGATAATATTATTATCATTCGTGACCTAAATTTATTTTGATTCGTTTGAAAAATTATAGTAGGACTCATTTTATCGAAATAAATTAAAGAAAAAGTACGGGCAAAGCCCCTTGATATGACCTTGTTAAACGTCTCATCTATTTACGAATATACTTCAACTATTAGTTTTGATTGAAAATAAAAATGTATTTTAGAGAAGACTTCTTATAATATTAGATTTCTTTTCATCAAGCAATTAATTCTATAATAGATTATAAGAATTACGGTTATTGTAAGTTTGAAAAAAAATGCGTGCTCAAATATCGTGTATAAAACTTTGTAGCTGCAATTCCTTATAAATTTTTTCTTACATTTGCAATGTGGCAGCTCAGTTCATGTCCAGAAAACAGCCGAAAAAAACCGTACACAAACCCTGTTTTTTGGAAGATGATTTGGGTGTGAAATCATTAGCAGATTAGGCTGAAGCCATGTTGGTTTTCGGATCAAAATTTTCAAAGCATGCAGGGCAATGTGTGTGGCCGACACAATGCAGTACAATCTCTTTCACATTGAATCAAATCAGCACTCCCTTTAAACCACCTACCAAGTTCCAAATTTGCACCGCAAGCTTAATCTAATAAGCTAAGGATTTATAAATTTTTTAAGGTGCGAAGAATAATATGTTAATAACATAATATCTTTATATAGAGTAAGCATATATATATATATATAAAATAAATTATACGTTAACATCTAAACTATTAGTTTTATTTCATTTTAGTACCTTTTCCCTCCATCTAGGCTTAGGGAGGATTTTTAACGAGACTCATCTTAATGCCGTAAGCATGTATGATTTTCTTTCTAATCATACTCCCCCTTTTCAAAAAAAAAAGTACCTAAATTGTATTTGTTGAAAATCATACCATGTTTATTTTTAATTTCATTTTGGTACCTTGTCGTTAAAAACTTAGCGGAACTGTTACAACATAACAATTTGTATAGGTAAACTACATCATTCATAACTCAATTATCTTCTCACTCCTTTTTTGGTCAATCAAGTTTTTTTTTTTAATTTAATTACTTGACTTTCAAATTACACCTAATTTAATCACTCTAACTTTCAAATTTTTTTTTATTTTAATTATATATTAATAAAAAATATCATGTCACAAATTTTTTAATAAAATAAATTATAATGATTAAAACATGAGCAATTTGATGTTGATTGGTTAACTTGAAATTTTTTAAACTTTAGTGACCAAAATAAGAGTGAAAAGATAGTTAAGTGATAATTGATGTAATTTACCAATAAAAATGTCACGTGCAATAGTTTCGTTAAATTTTTAACGATGGTGTACTAAAATGAAACAAAAAAATAAACTTTAAATATGATTTTGAAACAAATGAGAATATAGGTAATAAAACGAAACAATACGATAGTTTAGGTACCAAACATGTAGTTTACCCTAAAATAAAAAAACGTGTAGTCCACCCTAAATAACCAAAAATGTCACGTGCAATAGTTTCGTTAAATTTTTAACGATGGTGTACTAAAATGAAACAAAAATAAACTTAAATATGATTTTGAAACAAATGAGAATATAGGTAATAAAAACGAAACAATACGATGTTTAGGTACCAAACATTAGTTTACCCTAAAATAAAAAAACGTGTAGTCCACCCTAAATACACTGTAAATCTATCTCTGACTCCAATCAGGCAGTGGCAACATCTAAAATAGTATATATTACAAGTAAATTATGGATTTCTCATATCGACTTGGCGATGCTTAAATATATATTAAGATGACATTAGTACTTATCAAGTACAATAATGAGTCCAAATTTTGAGAGATTACTTAAGATTATGAGATATATTCTAGTTAGGAAATTAAGTATGAAACTTAGTTGACCCTTTAATAAGATTAAACCATACTGTGTCAATGGATTTTCAAAATGAAAATCGATATGGATGGTGATGTACAAAAGGCAACCTTTACAACACCTAAAATAATACATATTACAAGTAAGTTGGATTCTCACGACGACAAATGATGATGTTCTACTTATGGGTCGATATAATTTAAGAATTATCAAGAAGCAGTGACGAACCCAAATTTTAAGAAATGACTTGAAGTCATAAACTTTAAGATGGATTCCATGTTAGAAAACTAAATATAGATCTTGTTCGATTCATTTAAAAACGGATTAAATAGTAAATAAATTTTTAAAATGAAAATCGACATGGATGATAATGTATAAACATACAAAGGGTAGCCCTGCAACACCTAAAATGATATATTATGAGTGTGTGGATCTCTAAGTAAAAGTTAGGAATTTAATATATGATATCGCGATGATAAAGAAATTTAGTAGAAAATGTCATTTATATAATATTTTATAATATTGATCCAAATCAATCGACTTTCATATTAAATATCAGTGTTGCTTTCGAAGAGAAAGATGAAATTTGTGTCAATAGATAAAAGAGAAAAGTTTAAAGTTTAAGGGGATCAAAATTAAAAACTAGATGCTAAAATGGCTTAAATTAACTTAATAAATTTTGAAAAGAGTGAAAAGTATACATTTTCTATTTAACCAAGAAAAATAAAGGACTAAGATAAAGAATTAAGTTTTATATGGGCTAAAAGTGTAATTTCATTTTATAAAGGGGCCCAAGAATAGCAATCGTTCCGACCCAATAGCACTTTAAAATGGGAGTTGGTCACTGCAGATTTAATTTAAGCCCATTTGTTAATATTAAAATAATCTGCTATTATTCGCTCCCCAATCCAAACAGAAAGCTTAAAACTCTTGAACTTTATTCAAGAGTTAATATTAGTTTTTGAACATTTTATATATTTTTTATAATTAAATTTCTCTGTAAGTTAAATAAATCATCTAACCTCATAGAAAATTAATTAAATTTTATTTTTTAAAAGATTAAATAAAATTTTGCCAAATTACTTCACACGTAGATTAAAAGATCACTAACGGTATCATAACAAACTGGTCGCTAATATTATCGATTTTAATAAAATGGTCACTCCCACCGTCATCCCAGTTAAATGATGATGTGGCAATATTAAAAAGGCTAATATTTTGTTTCACCAGTAAACTAATGTTAAAACATCACTAGGGCCTTGAACAATTATTTTATGTCTAATTACCAAAAAAAAATTCTAATTTCAGTTTTTCTTAGGTACGTGGATGGACCAACTCATTGTGGCATGACTTGCAGCATATCCAAAATCATTTACTTAAATCGTCTAACAACATTTGATACTATCTTAGCTAACAGCTAACAATATTTTGAAATTATCTAATAGCTAACACTCATCAAATGCTCTAAAGATGTAACACTTCAGATACAAATTTTATGAAGCACGCCAAATATACATACTGCATCTAATGGAGGAGCACCTCTCAGCTCAGCAGATGAGATACAGACATGAATTTTAGCCTCTCCAGCAAGAAGTTCAAATTTTAGGTGACCCATTTGTTACTTTGAAATTTCATTGGAAAAAACAAAAATGTACTCAAACATTAGTGATCATTTGTGCACTTTACCCTTTTAATTATCTATTGAATATATATTATTATAATTGTTTGAATATATCATCTATTAATATACTTGTAATTATTTCTTAAAAAATGCTTAATTATCTTCGCCCGTAGTTGATGTTCATCGTAATAGCAAGAGTACGACCAATCATCTCAAAGTATATCGCATGTAAAAATATTAATATATATATCATATATATTTATAGAATTATTTTAATTAGAATCAAATAACATTATAACATTATAATATTAAGTGTTTGTGATTATATTTAAATAAATTCAAATAGCACGTCTCAATTTAATTCAATATAATTTAAATAAAATTTGAATTATAAAATATAACTCTTCATACTCACCACTATATCCTTTAAATTGTTAGTTTTACTATTTATTTTTTATTTAATTATTAATATTTACTTAATTAATTTAAATTAAATGTTATGAAGATTCTTATAAAATAATATATTTAATATAATTTACTCTACTCATGATACATAGTTCAATATCTAATTTTATTTTTTTTGAAAATCTAACTTTCATCATATCTAAACTAATTTAACAATAAACATTAAAATAGTAAAGATTCTCAACAGATCCAATTCAATTAATAGTATTATAAATAATGGAACTATTTCAATATTTAATAAGTATAATTCATGGAGATAATATCATATTGATTAAACAACGTAAAGTTAGCTTAAAATTGGACAGCCAATCAGAAAGCAAGCGGTGGCCGGTGGTGGATCGACAGCCGAAGTTTCTTTGATCATTACTACAGGATTTCAAATTACTACAGGATTTTAAATCACGATCGCGGTAACGTTTTCAGTTATTTCAGATTTATCATAATTACGACCGTCGTAGATACTATTACGGCAATAGCGGGTAACTCAGACGGCGACGAAACCACTACATCACGATCGCGGATCGTTTTTTAAAATCCTGATTACTGATTCCATCCTTTAGTTAGCAGTAATTGCCCAACAACAATTCTCTGCCAAACCTATCCGGCAAGGAATGGCGATGGCAGCCCATTAGTTGCACGGCGGTAATGACCCACCGCCACCGCCACCACCAGGCTACCTTTGTGTATAGGCAGCCCATTAGTTTCCACTGCTAAAACCTCACTCGGTCATCGTGATCATCCCATGGATTTAATTAAACTAAATTAAAATGTGAGATAAAAATTAAGTGAAAATGGGAAAGAATAATGTATTTAACAGTAGAGGTGATTACTCGAGAGAAGAGGGGGAAGATACTAATAGTAAGAATTTTTTGGAGGAAAAAAAGGGGAAAAGAGATGGGGATGACAGTTGGCATTTGTTAAGTAAATAGATAAGCATTACTGGCTAGTCGGCGGAGGAGACGAGCTAGAGCTAGTGGCTCCGGAGCCAGATAACAGATCGGCGAGGGAGCTCATGGCTCGAACCTGCATCTCAAGCGATGCTATGTAATCACACGCTTCTTCGAGAATTACCGGTAACGATTCCTTCCGGCAACCGGGAACCAATCTGCCGAGAACCTTTACTTTCCTTTGAACAGTCGGTACACTCTTGGCTTTCAATTCAAACGCAAACTCTCGGTTTCTTGGACCGGCGGCTAGTCCTTGTTACGGCTGCCACGGAAGCGGCGGTGGATCCTCTCCGCGACGACGATTTCTTCTGCTTTCGAAATTTCGGTTTAAGCCGGCTCGTAAAAATGGCTCGACTCCACCTCGTTCTCCCTTAGCCGCGACGGCCAAGGCTCTATCCGCGGCTTCACGGACGGCTCGACCGCCGCGCGAAGCCGGAGGGGAAGGAGGAGGTGTAATAATGAGATTGATATCGCTCAAAGCTTGAAGAAGCTTCGAGGAATAGATTTGTTGCTGCGCCTCTGATTTCCAGGAGGCGTGGCTCGGCGGCTTATGGTTCCCATTCATCATCGAATTCTTCTTTTTCCTTTTGATACGATGAGAAGTTTTTGCGTTCGTCACTGGATTCGTTATCAACGATGCCATGCCTCACTGGACCAAACACCCCTTATTCACCGAATGATTCGAACTGTATGGAAAGAAAAAGGACTTCCGAATTTTAGATAAAAGGAAAAAAAAAGATTCAAAATCAAGATTCTGGAAAGAAAGAGAAAAGAGTTTATTACCGATGTGAAGAACACAAATGAAATTGAGAGGAAAGGAGAACGGGGTGAGGGAGTGAACGGAACGGGAACGGTGGTGGTTGTTTTAGAGAGAGCGAAGGCAAAATGGAATGGAGGAGAGCACGCGTCGAATTTACTTAGCTTTTTTTATTTATGGCTTTTCTGGGTGCGACCTTTGGTGGAGTGAAACGGGTGGGGGTCGGTCTGGTTGAGCTGATAGGGGCTTGCCTTGGCTAGAAAGCTTTTCTTAACTCGGGTGATGGACAAGTAAAATTAGGTTAAGTAAAAAAAAAATTAAACTCGAATAGAGTCAAGTGATAGACAAAAATATTATATTTTGGTTAGATTTAGATAAATTAAAAATTCAGTTCGACCTAACACGTTACCATCTAAATACATTACATATATTTAAATAAAAATATAAAAAATATTTTAAAAAATTACATAAATCATAGCTTTATAATGATTTTCGGTGATAGTTTTAAGAAAATAATAATTCATATAATTATCTTATATTTAGTAGATACAATATCAAGATTAGTTTTTAATGTTTATCAAAGTGGTCATTTTAGCTTTTTTTTTTGAGTATTTTGGTTGCTAATTTTTTATTTCAGAGTAAAGATGTCCTTGTTTTGGAATATTAATCATTTGGTGATTAATAATTTTCTTCTATAGAATGATTTTTTTTATCTCAAAATGAAATATTAAAAATTAAAATAATCTTAAAAAATAATTATTTAATTAAACAATAAAATATATTTTGATATTATACTGTTTTAGTAAATAATATCAACTTTATGCTCCACATTCCCTAACATAATCAACAGCCAAAATTATTTTACCATGTGCAAGCCAGTGAATGACAAGAGAAAATTAAATGGAAGAAATCTTAAAAGTGAAATATAATAATCTAATAAAAACTAGTTGACATAATGTGGTGTGCCAGAGAGAGAGAGAGACTGCCTCCCCTGTGTACGGCATGACAAGCCATGGTGAAGACTGATTCAAGATTTATTTAAACTATATTTAGAATCAAACAATTAGATTGAGAGTGAACCCTTATTCCTTAAGAGTATTACTGAATGTCTAAAGGATATAAGTATGTAATGAGGTAGAAAGAAGAGCAGTTCATAACTTCAGATCAAACCTGCATGAATATGCACATGAAAATCTGATAATTCTATAGTGAGGTTTGTCGGACACCAATAAATTTCAATTCAAATTTAAATTTAAATATAGATTCCGCTCGATTACATCCGAGTTCAGTCAACATAAGTAAGAAGACATCTATGATTCAACGAAACCTTAAATATATAAACACATAACGTTTAAGCAAACTATAAGTCCAGAGTGACAGCAAGATAATCAAAGTTATTGGAATTTATTAGCCATTGTTTCTGCTAACAAAATTTATGTAATGATCCCAATAAAGATCCTCCATTAAGTTGATCAGCTTCAAAAGTCTTAACAATGTTGTCAAACCAAGGAAATGTAATAAAAGAAAATTGCAGCATCATAAGAGAAACAAAGTGAGTCAATTTTAGATTAATTAAATGCTGGAAAGATCTAGCTAGATGATTAATCCAAATTTTAGCACAAATACAATTATTGATGAAAAGCAAATATTCAACAATTATGTCACTATCCCTTATTGATGACTCAAAATATTTTTATTATACTAAATGTTGCTTTAAAGTACAGCTAGATCTTAGCTCTTTATGTACAGCCAGGCCTAAAAATTTAGTGGTATTATTCATTTTTAAGTGGGTATTAGGCATTATCTCATTCATAAACAAACAAAAGTTTTGTGGATTACACCAAATTCTTCACTTTAATCCAGCTAACTTTCCCAAAAAAAAATTGCCCAACTTGGCGTGCTCAAGTGAAATCCTCATCAATTTTATTGTCCAATATCTGCTTTTTACTAGTGACTGTCAGGCTTCTTCAAAACTGTCAAATTAACTCTTGCTTGTCCCCTCGTGCAACCACTTTCATAGAAAGAATGCATTTGGTGTCACCATCTATGTTACCAATATTTATCAAAAACTTTTTGCTATCTCTAAAGGATTTTTGTCTAATAAACTTTTAACACATTAAATACAATATATTTGTATGAAATACGCATATTTATATCTAACAATAAAGTGCTGTTGTTTGGTGATAATATTTTCACGTTGTAGCCATGAAGACCTGGGATTAAATCACAGCAGCCATAGACTCATAAATGATTTTTATCTAAAATAAAAATGCATGTATTAATATCCAGCACTCATCTAAATTCATATAGAATACTTCACTATCTCAAACTATTCCATCCCTTCTCACAATTTCCTACCTCTCTCTTCTGAGAGAACATGCTCTATCGTTCCACATCCCATAATTCTTCCAAAAGAAGACAGAGAGATCTGGAATTTTATAATTCCGTATCTTCTAAATTGCTAATATAACTTTTTAAAGGTGTATACCCCTAACATAAAATCACATATCATATGATCAAACTATTTAATTTACTTTCAGGATACTAATAGTTGAAATAAATCTGGCTTCGCCAAATATTTAAATAGAATGAGGTCTTTTGAAGGACCTACACCACGACACAAGTTGACTATGGCTTTAAATGAATGAATATTCTATCTGAAAACTATATTGTTTCCAAATCTATGTTACTAAGGTTTAAGTATTAAATGAGTATATGTTTATTTTAAAAAAAATATTTTGTAGGGTCTTTGAAGAAACATCAAATGCAAATGTCAGACAGAGAAATTCAAGAAAGAAGAGAGGAAGGAACATGGTTTCAAAATTCTTTATAATAGAGTTTTCATCCAGAAAAATATACTTTAGTAGTTTAGAACTAAGGGGCATAAAGTTGTTACCATAGAATAAACAAGTTCAATTATAGACCAATTCATCGAATTATTGACAAATAAAGGTGGCCGGTCATGCATATCTTTACAACCGGACTTTACCGTAGTTGTCGCTAATTAGCATCCAGCTACTATCAATTGAAGCTTTAGCATGTTACCAACTAAGCTAAAGTTAAATGAAGCATCTGAATAAAAGAATCATTCAACTAATTAACACCTATTCCCTAATATGCGCAATACCAGTCACATTACTCAATCAATAATGAAAAGATCAGATTAAGACTATACACATTGAAAGTGCAACATATCATAAAAAATTGAAACTCAGAGACAATTAACAAGGAATTATCTTCAAGTTGGCGGCAGTCCCGATAAAGAGGAAACCGATCTTGAATAGCAGAACAAACAGAGGGAAAATAACGCGACCACAACAACACAAAGCAAGAAGCAGAGAAATCGGGCATAAGCATTTGTAGGGACAACTTTAGGTAACTTATCTCTCTCTTGGGGCAGAGTGTAGAACTCTTTAATAGTGAACTCGATCAATGCGTCTAGAACCTTCTTGGATTTGTTCTTCATATCAACAGAATCCAATGCTTGGAGTCGAGCTTGCTTTAGAAGATTCACTAGAATCCCTACTTCCGCTAAACCAGTCTTTGAGAAGTCTATTTGTTCATCTTTGTTCGCAGTGTTTATCTTTGAACAAGGAGCAATTGCAGATAACTTGAACGTTTCTGATGAAGTTAAAAGCAATGGATTCGACGAGATAACAAGGTTCTGAAACAGAAGCAAAGAATTTAACAACCGAAACCACGTATTATGTATTTATCATTCATCTAACCACAATTTTCAAATATAATCATAAATTTTTACAACGAGCATGAAAAATAAATAATTAATGAATTGAAAATTAAATAAAAACTACGATTCATCCCGGAGAACTGTTCTTTTTTTTCTTCACAGAAACACAAAATAGCTTGAAAATTTATTTTACAATGATACGAAAGCAGTAATAGAGACTAACCTTAATCGCGCTTTCTGATTAATAATTAATTGAAACGTATGCAGTTAATCTGCCTCCATCAATTCTTGCTCAAATAAATACACAGAGAAAGCTACGTAAATAACTCGTACCTCAGCGTTCTCAATGTTGAAATTAGCATCTGAAAAAGCAGAAATCGAAGAGAAATCAATGGACTCTTCAGAAATATCAGGTAAAACATCTTCTATTGGTGAAATGAACGATTCGGTCAAACTCTTTCTATCAATCTGCAACAACTAAATAAATGAATAAATGAGCTCGCAAATGGAGTGGAAAATGAGAAATTATTGGTTACCGGAAACACTGACCTTCTTTGGGGTTCTCTTCGCCAGAGAATCATTTTGCCGGCGATATGCGAGATCTGAAGATCGTGGGTTTTCTTTTCGCGGAGTTCGATTTTCCTTTTCTTTCATTTTTTTTTTCAAATCTCGCTCTATTTCAATCTCCCTTTTGGCGGGAGGTTTTCAATTTCAAAATTTACCAGGAGGAATAAACATATTTATAGTTGACTAAATGGTTATTAACAATAATAATTGCGTAGATTTAGGCTCCTAATTGAGCTTAAAAGTAAAGGCTTACTTTCATGAAATGGGCCAGGCCGAAAAAGTCCTAGCACATAAACACTAACAGCTAAGGATGGTAATAGGACTCGTATCCGAACTCAATGAATTTTAATTCAATATGATTTTATAAGGTGTCCTTTTTTTTTAAAAAAAATGAGATAGGATTGAGCTTCTTTTTAAGGATTAGGTCATACTAGTTCTAGTTTAGGATCAAAAATCTTTGACTCGACACGAGATAATAGTATAATTAATAAATCTTCTTGGTATAAAATCAGATTTTTATACTTATTTTTGAAATTAACCCTCAAGTTTCAAAACTGACCCTTTAATTTTAAAATTGGGATTCTAATATGACTTTTTTCGAGTCATTTTAAGTTCAATCGACCCAAAATTCAATTTTGGACCTAGTTCTCATCTCCCGACACTCCTAAAATGACATTTTAGAATTAAATTACAATATAAAATGCCAAAATACCTTCATATGTGTTAAATTACAAAAATATCTTAATGTGTGTGGAGTTATCTATTCTTATGTAGATCAAATTACCAAAATGCTCATATGAGCCAAATTTTTTGAAAATACATCTTATACATGTTAATTGATTTTAGAAGTCCAAAGGCTTAAAGAAATGATTAAAGTACTAATAAAACTTGAACCCTGATTACTTGAAAATTATTAATTTGCCCTTGAGTGAAATTAATGATACGATTAAGTAATTTATTAAGAGTATGTTTGGATATGATCAAATAATTGTAGAAAGATATAGTAATTAGAATATTAATTATATTTATTGTAATTATGAAAAGCTATACTTTTATATATGATTTTTAATAGAAATAATTAGTTTTATTAAAAGTAAAAATATCTAAATTATAATAACTAAACTAAATATATACTAAAGATGTTTTCTTATAATCATCAATAAAAGAAATTAGCCACTTAAGATCACACAAGAATCTTATAAGAAAGTATTAAAAAAACTTAATCAAACAAACAGGATCAAAATATATATACAAACAGATTTGACTGCATCATTAAACAAATCATAAAAGGGAATCAAGTTATTGAAAGACCACCTACAAATCGTAAATTAGAGTCGAACGACTTGAGAAGACTATTCACGAATACAAATCACATATTCAATCAAATCCGAGGGTCCAAAGCAGGGAAGATCGACATGATAACGAATAAGTGTAATCTTGATCAGTCATGACGATGTCAAATCCAACCTTAAGAAAAAAGATAAACGAAAACAATGATCTAAGTGATCTCAATGAGATCATTGAACTAAGCGATCTCAGTGATTAAGGGACTTGGATTTACCTTTTGAGATTTTGGGTTCGAGCATCACATATAAATGAGAATAAACGTTTATTGTTAAAGGGTTGAGAGTCTTTGGATAGATACTATCTTGTATTCATGTCAGATTTATAAAAAAATTATATTTAAACACTTATAATAAGTAATACTCAATTACAACTTGCATCTACAAATGGAAAATCATAAAAAAGGTTAATTATTACAATTAATCATAATCACAAAGTTTTGTGCAGATAGCCCTGAACCAATGATTCTGCAACATTGTGATATCCCCACCTTACCTTGTATCCTCTTAGGGTGCGTTTGGTTCACGGAATGTAAGATTACCAGTGGGAATAAAAGATTACCAAGGAATAGGATTACTGGGAATGTTGTATTTTGTGTTTGGTTGGTTTAGCAGGAATGTAAGATTACCGTGTTTGGTTAAAGGAATAAAAGATTATTGGAATGTATATTTGACCAAATTGTCCTTTATTATATATTTGTATAATATTACAAATTGTAAAATATTTATATATTTTCTTTAAAAAATTAAATTCATAATATTTATATAATATTTTTACAAAATTAAAAATATAAAAAAGGTTTAATGAAAATGTAAAAAAAATTTAACCCCTAAACTTCATATAAAATTTTAATTATAGATTTTTTTTGTAAATCTAAAATAATTTAAGGATAAATTTGTAATTTAACCTTCGTAGAATTTTTATTATTCAATGACCGAAAAAGGATATTTTTGAAAAAAATAAAAATTTAAGGGTATTTTAGTCCAAAATGCCGGTAATGTTACAATACCTAAGGGAAGGGAGATAATGACATTCCCGGTAATATACCCCAAAAAATCTACTATTGGTAATAAAACATTACCGGGAATGAGATTTCCGGCCAACCAAACATGGGAATGTGGGATTCTCATCCCATGGGAATCCCACATTCCTTGAACCAAACTCCCCCTTAGTGCTAAAAAAATCAATCACAATGAGCCCTAAACAGAACCCCAGCTATAGCTATAAAACCCTAGCCCTAGGGTTATAGCTATAAAACCCTAGCCCTAGGGTTCTTTCTTCTCCACACTCAATATTTTTCTCATACATGAATATGGTATGTATATATACATATATCTAATATACTTAGCTAATTTCAGTTTCTCACTTCTTCTCTTCTGTTTTTATTTTCTCATTAACCCTAGATTTTGAAACTAATTGTTTGTTTTCAGGTGTTAAAACAAAAGCAGTTTTTTTTTATTATCATGAAGAACTCAGTGATGATCTTCCTTGCCCTGGTTTTGCTATTGACAACTCTGGGAGTTGATGGATCCCTAGCCCGTCCATACGACGACGAGCTCGTAGCTGGTAGCCATCTCGGTCGAAAAGCCGATGCCGGCGGAGGTACTACTGCAAGTTTGGCCGACGAGGAAGAAGACGACACTAATCCAACGTTCGGTCACTACGGAGGCAATACCGATCCTCACGATCGAGTCCACCATGTCTACATAAATGGAGACAATCCTTATGCTCCGAAGCCGAAGAAAACACCATGATCGCAAGTCTGGATGCTTGAAACTGGTCAAAAGTTTCTGTAAATATAAATATATGTGTGTGTATGTTTTAAGAATAACAATGGATTAATTAACATGTTAGAATATCAGGCATGCATGGCACACATGTTAATTAAGTTTCCAGAAAGAAATCTTCAGTTTTAATGGATATTTGTGTTTGATATATGTTATTTGGTCGGCCGTGTAATATAAAATCCATTATTATAATATACATTTAGATTGGTAGAGAAAATATATATTTAAATGTGATAATATCGGTTAATAGATAACAGTATATTTGTTTATACATAAAAATCTTTTGAGAAAAAATCACGGGTAAAAAAATTATTTTTACTAATATATATCGAAAATAGATAATATCAAAAATAGACGAATACAATAAGAATTCTCGTGAATAATTTTTCTAACCCTAATTTCTAATATTCATTTATAGGAATAGTTATTTTATTACAAAATAAACTTTCATAACAAGAAATCTGCTAAAATTATACTTTCTACTTTCAATCAAGATAAAATATAATATATTACTTACTTTTTTATTAAACTACATTTCATAATTTTCTCAATCAATTCGAGTCATATCAAATTTGAATCAAAACCTAATAATCTTACATTGACACAAATTCTAAAAGTGTATGGAGTTCAAGATAAAATTTTAAATTCGATGAAATATCAATTTTTTTTTAAAAAATTAATTCTTCGTATCGGTTAATAAATTCAACATTTTAAGATTAAATATAGATTTTCTTTATCAATCTAATTATTTATTATAATAATTGATTTTAATTATAGTTGACTCAATCGTATTTTTTTTACTTATAATACTGAAAGAATGTGGATCTCATTCAAGTCATATCACATGCCAAGTTGCAATCAAGATTGTTAATAAATATAATTTTATGTAATTTTAGTGGAATAACCAATCATGAATGAATGACTAATTGAATTGATAAAAAAAATAACCAGCTAACTATATTGGTTAAAAAACTATCTATTTGACAAGGGTAATCGTGTTAATTAATTCTAATTTTGACTCCTTTGTAAAATTTATAAACCAATTAAACATAATAACATTATCACTTTTAATTGTCATTATTTGCTTCAAAAAGGATAAGTAAGAATGTTTAGAGTAATTTTTTTTGGATAAACAAATTGAATTTCATCCAATGAAAGCAGCAAGTTGCTACAATGTACAAAAGAACATCTAGAATAGGCCCCAGTCAATACACAACTGCATATTTAAGCTATCAAGCCTATTCATATAATGTCTATACAACTTGATTCTAACAGCCTCCTTAATGATATTTACAATAGTATCTACCGAACGCATCACACCTCTAAAACATCTGCGATTACGTTCCTCCCAAATCAAGTATACAAAACCAGTCCATGCAAGTTTAAGAATGTGCACCAGCAAGGACTTACCCTTCAGGTTACTGACCAACCAACAAAGTAAATGATCCCAACTTAGCCACTACATTCGCAACCCACAAAGTTGCAGTAAAAGATTCCAAACCTCCCTCGAGAAAGAACAGTCTATGAACAAATGGCTTCTTGATTCCAGGACAGTACCACATAGACCACAGCTTGCATCAATCAACACAGCAAATCTACACAACCTCTCCCTGGTAGATAAACGATCCAGGATGGCCATCCACGTGATCAATGAAAACTTAGGGATGTGAGCAGGAAACCAAATGACTCTATGCCAAGCAACTTTGCTTTTCCTGTCCCGAATGATGTTCCAGATCCAGTCCCCTTTAATCTGCAACCAACTACCTGAAGCAGGGAATAAGCCTCTGACTTCCTCATGCAGTTTGATCAACTTCCTGAGTATCCAGCTAAAATGAGGCTTATTGACAACATTCTAGTAATCATCAAGCTTAAAGCAGTACGCTTTTATCCAGGCAACCCATAGGGAACCCTCACCAGCCAAGATATTTCTAACAAGCATAAAACAACAGGTTTTATTCCAGCAAGTCAAACTCTTTAGCCCCAAGCCTCATTCAGATTTAATGGAGCAAATCTGGTTCCAGCTGACCCTTGCTCCACGAGCAGGGGAGTCATTACCCTTCCAAAAAAATCTCATGCACAACCTCTCTATATCATGAATCACACCCTTAGGCAAAACAAGTTGCCTACTCCAGTAATTGAAGATACTGAATAATACTGCTTTTATGAGCTGTAATCTCCCCCTAAAACTCAATTTCTTGCTTGACCATTGCCTCAATTTATCCTTAATTCTCTCCAACAGAGCAGTACAATCCTTCCTTGAGAACTTCTGAGTCACTAAAGGAACACCCAAATATCTAACAGGAAGAAGACCAATCCTACTGTAGCTGCTTGAATCTGTTCTAATTCACTACCATTTATCCCACAGACATAAAGCTCAGTTTTCAAGGCATTTAACTTGAGCCCAGATAGGTGGTAGAACTTTTCTAAAATACTAGTCACTCCCAAAACTGAATCCATAGAACCATGACAGAATATCAATAGATCATCAGCAAAACAGAGATGTGTAAGGGAGATCCTCTTACATCTTGGATGGAATCTGAAAATTCCATTCCTAGCAACAACATCAAGCAGCCTAGAGAGAACATTCATAACAATTACAAATAGGTAAGGAGACAGAGGGTCCCCTTGCCTAACACCCCTAACACCTTTAAAATACCCAACTAGGCTGCCATTCAGAGCAATTGAGTATCTAGGAGTGGTCACACAAGTCTCAATCCACCCACAGAATCTAGCAGGAAGCCTCATAGCTCTTAGAACATTCAACAGAAAATTCTAACTAATTGAATCAAATGCTTTCTGCAGATCAATTTTTATAGCACATCTAGGGGAAAGATTCCTCCTAGAATAGCCCTTGATAATTTCCTGGGCTAAAAGTGTATTATCAGTGATGCTTCTACCTTTGACAAAAGCAGACTGGCTAACAGAAATTATTTCAGGGAAAAACTGAGCTAGTCGAGTAACCAAAATCCTAGTAATAGTTTTGTACACCACAGAATAGTAAGAAATAGGCCTGAATTCCTTAGCCATACATGCATTCAAAGATTTTGGCGCTAGAACTATTGCAGTAACATTAAAGGATGGTAAAAGGTAAGAGGTCTGGAAGAAATACCTCACAGCATTTAGGAAGTCTGAGTGAACAATCTCCCAAGCCACCTTGAAGAACTAGGAGGTGAATCCATCAGGTCATGTGCTCTTATCTTTGCCTTGTCTAAACAAGGCCTCATTGACTTCATTATCATAAACCTCTCCATCCAGAACCCTCTCAGCACCAGCAGGCAGATCATAGCTTAGGAGTTCCTTTAAGCACTCAGGAGGGCAATCTTGGACCATAGGATCAATAGCACCAATTAATTTGCTGTAGAAATCCACCAATTCAGCAGCCATACCATCAAAAGATTCAAAACATTGCCCATTTTCACTCCTAATAACCCTGATTGTGTTTCTTTTTTTTTTGGATTCAACCATTTGATGAAAAAACTTAGTACTCATGTTATCCTCCTGCAACCAATGGATCTTTACTCTCTGCTTATAAAAATCAAGCTCAGCCACTTCAAGATCCACAAGGTCAACATGAATCTTCTTCTCCTCTTCCACCCCAAATTGATGAGAACCATAAAGAATTGAAAGTTGAACAAACTCCAGTTCAGCCATCTTAGCAGCAACCCTGGCAGAAATATCAGAAAAAAAGTTCCTATTTAACTCCTTTAAAACTGGCTTCAGTCTTTTCATTTTGTTGAACAGAATCTGCATTTCATTGCCATCACTGTGAGCAAGCCAAGACTCCTCAACAATGTTTAAGAAATTATCAATTGCAGTCCAGCAATTGAAAAATTTAAACGGCTTTGGCCTGTGAACTTGTGCCTCCTTTTGAGTCCAGATTAACCCAAGACAGTGGTCTGAAACTCCAGGGGCCTTGAACTCAACATACGAATCTGGAAAATCCAGAAGCCACTGAGAGTTAGTGAGAATCCTGTCCAACTTCCTGGTAAGATAGGAATCATCTTGCTTGTTAGACCATGTAAAGAGAGGTCCAACAAAAGGATGATCCTGCACCTCAAGGTCCTCTAAGTAGTCTTTGAATTCTTCCATATCAGCTGAAAAATGAGGACCCATTAAAGAATAGTCTGAGCTTTCTTGGGCATCAGCTATAACGTTGAAGTCACCACCTAACACCCAAGATGAATGGCCAATCACCCTTTCCAAATCCCTTAGATGATCCCAAAGACCCTTTTTGGACTGACTGTAATTACTTCCATAGACTGCAGTAATAACAACACTATGGCCAGAGATATCTCCCTTAATAGATAGTGCTTGATCGCATCCACCAATCACAGAGAAAGACAACCTCTTACTCCACAAAATCCAGAGTCTGCCCCCATCAACAAACTGATAGTTTGTCACAAAATTTCACTCATCAGAAAAAAATTCAGCCACCTTGGAAACATTACAACTCCTGACTCTAGTTTCCATGAAACACACAATATCCACCCCCAAGCTCTCCAGTCTCTTAAGAATCTTACCTTGCTTAGGCACACTGTTAATGCCTTTCACATTCCAAAAACAGATGATCATCTAAGCAGGAATGGGGGGATCACCAGTACCAACACCTTTCACAGTACCTCTAGCCTTCTCAACCATATCTTTCTTTTTAGATCTGATCTCATTAAGCATCACAACAACGCCCATAGAAGCTGCCTGAGGCTTCCTAGTGTCACAACATCCACCACCTGCCAATGAATCCAATTTACTAGAACAGCCCACAAGCTCCTTTTTCCTCCCTCTGACTTTCTTCTTCTGCAGAATGGATTCCTGCAAAGAAGGGAAATCACCAACATGAGGATCAATATGGTCTTCTATAGATATTCCCTTATTCCCTCCCAACAGGCCAAATTCTCCATCTATAATGTTCAAAATAACTTGATCCAGAACAGCAGTCTCAGGGATATCACCAACAGATATTTCCTTATTCCCTTCTAACAGATTAACAGCTCCATCAGTAGCATTGGGAATAACCTCCCTGACCAATTGCTCTTCCATATTTTCAGTAGCTGTCAATTTGACCACTCCATTAGCCTTCATCAACCCCTGAATAGCATCAGTCAAGGGAGTAACAATATTACTCTCTTGAAGGGCCACCACAGACAACTCTACAGTAACTCCACCCTGCAGGATATTAGCACCTGAGGACTCAAAACATGGATTGGAGCCCTTAGGATAAGAGGAAGAGCTAGCGGGGACTATTTTTTCCTTAACAATAATCCCAGAAAGATTAGGCTTCTTCCTCCAGACTTGAATTTCTTTGTTCTTGACTGATGCCTCTGCACAGACATTAAACTGATGACCAAAAGTTTTACAATGCGAGCAAAACTTAGGTTGTCAAGGCGCATGAACCATATTTCTCAGAATAGATCCATTACTCAATATAACCTGAACTGTCTCAGGAACCACATCACCAACCTCAATTTCAACACAGACCTTAGCATACTCAAGCCTTTCTTTAGATGTTGTGATGGAATCCATGTATAATGGATGCCCTACAGCACTCGCGATGTAGCTGAGACCCAGTCTAGTAAAAAGCTCTAGGGGCACGTTGTACAATTTTATCCAGATCGGTATACTCTTAAGATCAAAATCGAGCCTCTACAGATTAGGCTCCCACTTCTTTACGATGAGCGGCTTATTTTGCACATGCCACGGCCCGTTTTCAAGGATCCAATCTCTCATGTCTTTGTTAGAAAAGGAAAAGATATAAAGATTCGAGCTAGCTAAACTAACCTTCACAGTCGAGATTTTCCCCTACAAGATCTCAACAACCCTTTGCATGAAGCCAAAATTCAGAGCAGCTCCTATGAATTGCCCCACAATCGAGTGGCCCCATTCAACAATTCCCTCATCAAACACAGCAGATGGAGGTTTAATGGTGGAAATCCCCTCCAATTTCTCAGGCGGAAAGATATCCAGGGTTTGCTCCTCAGATCCCCCAAATAGCTTCCTCCAATGCAAACTCGACTCCATTAGTAACACAAACGCCACCAGAATCACCCATACAACTCTAGAATCACCAAAATAAGAGAAATCAGCAACGAAGAACTAGCCCCGAGATCTCATTAGTCCAGCTAACGTGCACCCAGAGAGAGCTCATCTCGCCTTTTTTTAATGATATAACTAATGTTTAGAGTAATTATGAGATGTTATGCGTTAGAATTTTTTATTTAGTTAATTGATAATGTATTTATCCTGTAAACGTAATTATTCGAATTCAGATTCTCTGAAAAGAATAATTTTCTTTTTCACTATTTAAATTGTTCGATAGATTTAAAATATAATCAGAACATTAAGTGTCACTAAAAAGATTTTTTATTTATAATTAAAATAGACATCGTTAAAACCTCCCTCATAACTTAATCAAGCCGAAATTCAAGACATCTGAAGAGGAAAAAAGTACCTAATTCTATTATTAAGAACCATCAAAGCACAGCAAAATTACCATTGTTGGATTCTCACTACGCATGATAAAATAACGCATACACACCCCAAAAGCAGTCCCCATAGGACACGACCCAATCACTTACGAAAACAAAGCTAGTACCTGCAGACAATCTCAATACATGATAACTTATGTAATATTTGTCACCTTTTGAGCCGCTGAAACTGAAGCATATAAATGCTTTAGTGGTAAATATTCCTTGCAAAAAGGGCTCTGACTTTTCAATATTTAGCTCCTTTAGATCAGAATGAAATCAAATTTGAGTTTGATGCTTTTGATCAGTGATTCCGGTTGATGGTTAAACTCTTCATCCAAGGTTACCGATTTGCTTAATGCCAATCTTTTCACCATCCCCATCCTCTTCAACTGCGCTAACCACCTACCCCTCGTAGTCCTTATTAGAAGCCCTGTATTAACTAATCTGTGGTATCTGCAACCACATTCATAGCACATCATGAAGAAATCTTCTTTGAACACCCAGAAAATTGCCCAACAAGTTCACCCCCTCTACTTCTAGCTTCAGCATTTAACAACCACAGCCACCTATCGAAGCATACTGCAACACACTGAAAGCTGAGTTATAAGAAAGCATTTTTCTCACTTAAAGACATCACGATTCTGCGCTGGTTTGACAAGTATCTTGACAAACATCTCTACATCTACTGAGATAAAGCAGTATACATGCTCTCCGGTTCACATCCCAGACGCCATATCCATTTATTTAGAAGGGACCTGTTTTAAGCTCTAAAATCGGAAATGCATTTTGAATCCCATTTTACCCAGTGGATTGATCTTGCGTCAGCCTTGCCTCAAATGAATTTTGCTGTCAGTTTGTTAAGGTAATAGATGCTGGCATCTGAAATAGATGCCGGGAGATTACACATAACTGATTTTATTAGACTCAATCTTCCACCATACGATAATATCTTACCTTTTCAGCTAGCAACACTTCTCTAAAATTTTCGATGATAGGTTTCCAAATAGTGGTGGAATTACGAGCCGCACCAAGAAAAAGGCCGAGGAAATCGAAGGGAAAAGAACCAATTGACATTTAATCAAATTTGTCAATGTATTGATCGAGAATTTGCCTGAAAATGGTCCGATTATCAAAACCTTTTAAAGCATAAGAAATGAGACATTTCCTTGAAGGAGCTAATCTATCACATGAATATAGAAGAGACAAACTGCCTCAAAGATAAGGATTCTGTCTTCAAAATTAAATTTTCCTTCAATGATAATTTGTTGTAATCTTCTGACCTTAAAAATTAACAGGTTTAGGGACTTTATATCAATCTTAAGAAGAATGATAATTCTCCTAAAAAAAAGTCAACCAACTTCAAGAAACCAAGAGTGAACCAGAAATCCGACAAGTTGGTGAGTTATTACGTATGTGGTAAGCCACGACATAAAGTCTATTAGTGTTTCGTTGTTATGATCGTCACAAGAACCAAAACCAAAATAAAAACAAACCACAAATAAATTTGGTGGAGAATCCAAATGGAATGATTGTTGCCGTGGATTTTAGAAGTCAACATAGTGGATATATAAAATACAAAAAATTAATTATTAATAAAGAGATATAAATTATATGAGAATTTAAAATATTTTAGAAATAATGACAACTTCATCCGTTCTCTCCATCTATCCGAGTACAACAATAACAATAAACAAAATTCTCTCGATCTATCCGAGTTCAACAATAACAATAAACAAACTAGAAAAGAAAGATGAGGATAAATTCCATAATCTGAGCAATTAATTTCTAATTATCATGCAGCAAAATCAACACCCAAAATCTTAAGCAAACCATCGAAAGAAACACCTTCATTTTCATTATTGTCGTCGTCACTGTCGCAAAATCTGATCACAGCCTTGATATCTTCGTCTTCAGCAGATAAGTCAGCCCATCTCATATAATTTTTCAAATCCTCATAGCTCAATCTCCCATCTCCATCTTTGTCCATAACCTTAAAAGCATCGCCCATTACCTCCGCCGCCGCCGTTTGTTTCGACTCCAACAACCCCAAAAGTCTCTCGAACTCATCGTATTCCACGAACCCGTCGCTGTTGGAATCCGCCAACGAAATCATTGCTCTGATTATTTCGTCTTCGTCGTGAAAAGTAGCGTTGGGAAAGTAAAACGCAGCTTCGAAGAATCTCTTCAAATCTTCTTTACTAATCTTCCCATCACCATCTCCGTCGAGAACCTCGAATGCAGACCTGAAAGCCAACGTGGAACCAATCTTCTCCGAACGAATTATGTTGGGCGTACTCATGGTTTGTTTGAACAGACGGAGAAGGAGAATTACGAAGTTTGGTTTGAGTTAGGTTCAGGCAACCAACACTTCTGGTTAAAACGTACATTTAATAAACATAGGGTGAATTATCAAAATGGTCACTTTTATTTCATATGTGTTCACTTTTGAGTAACAAATTTAAACGAAATAACATTTTGATCACTTATGTTATTGATATATAATTTTGATCACTTACATTATCGATTTATATCAAATTTGTGACCAAGATGTTAAATGCAATTAGTTTGATGGTATAACATGTTAGTAAAAAGATTAAATTTTAATTTGACATCTAAATTTTAGATAATATACTAATTTAACCTCTAAATGTTAGATAAGATACTAATTTTACCATTGAGCTTTAGCTAAAATATCAAAGGAATCCGATCAAAGTCCCCACTCTGCCGACTGCCACTCATCATCATCAATCACTGTCTGCAATTGTTGCCAATAACCATTAAACCCTAAAATTTCCAATCCACTCATTTTATGACTTCTAAACACAAAATTATTGTTGTTTCATCAAAAAAAATATCTTGAACTCCATAAATCTATTATAGAACATTGTCTTATTTTAGAATTAAATCCTAATAATAAATTAATCGGCAATAATCTTTTAAAATTAAGAAGATTATAATCTATATCATAATCAAATTCATAATTTTTTTTAGTGATGTAATATGTTCATTTGATGAAATGTACCGTAATCATAAGAATGAATGAAAAAAATTCTAACAATTACATTTGAAAGGTTACATTGCATTAGTTGAGAATATTATATAAACATTAATATATATTATTTAATTTTAAAATATTTTATCATAATTAATTAATTAATTAATTATATACTTACTTTTTCTACAATAAAAATGTTCAGTAAATATGATAGCTTTAAGTAACTACTTTGATAAAAATATATACTTTAGGAATTTAAAATAAACATATTTTTATATTTTCTAATAATAAATTCTATAAAAAAATATTAATTTAATGGTTGATTGTATCTATGGTGCACAAAAATACTATGGTTTATATAATTTTAATTTATTAACATATTTAAATTTACATAAATATATTAATTATTTAAAAAAACACTACATCTAAACTCGCATATATATGCAGACTATGTTGTTTGAACCCCAGTCATCTACAAAGAATAGTACTCTCTTTAGCTATTGAGATCACTCCAAAACTTAGTCATCGAAAAAGCATACACCATGCAGACTTAGCTACTCGAGCCCAAGACCTCTAGGGAGAACACCACTCCTTTTTACCACCAAGGTCACTTGATGTGTTTAAAATTTTTCTTAGTCATTAAAAATGCACACACCTGCAGATGTTGATGCTTAAACCAAAGACCCTCTACAAAGAACAATATTTTCTTTAACCACTTAGGTTATTCAACGAGTGAAATAATTTTTTATTTTTTATTTTTTTATTAAAATACGTACTCATAACATAAAATCAAAATCAGGATAAAATTTTAGGGTAGTTATTGATAGAATAAGATGAAATACATTTAAGAATCAGATGCTTCACACAATCGATGCCTTATGTTCCCATTTGGAATCACTTTCTACTTGCCCAATTGAGTGACAAATAATGGAGAACCCAAAGTGGCTTGTGGTAGAGAAATAGCCTTTTATTCTACGATCAGTTAGCATTTTAAGCAATTATTTCAACTATCAATGGAGTATATTTGGCGGGTTAGTCTGTTTATTTTTATTCCATTATATTTTCTTAGATATGAGTATTAAATTAATAAAGAGTACTCCTTTTCTTTCCCGTAGAGTTTCCTTTTCTTCATTTCCTCTAGATACAATTATGATTAAATTTAATGTTTATTAAAATATATGGAAATTTAAGAATATAAAATTAAAATATATAAAATATTAAAACTATATAACAAATTCAGATTTTGAAAGATATGATGTATTCCAATATTTATGTTGATCCATTCCTAATTTGAGTTTTATACGTTTATGTACTTTATCAAGTTAAACAAATAAACATGAACAAGACGTTGAAGCTAAATACTAGAACAAAAACTAGGCATGTTCAATCCACTTATATTTGTCAATAATTTTATTTAAAATCCATTTAAAACTTATTTATTGTTTGATTTTTATATAATTAACAATATTATTTTTATGTTTTAATTTATATTATTTAATTATACATAAATACTAATATATATATTTAGTTATTTTATATTTAAAAATGTTAAAATTTTATTATTAGTCTATGTATTGTCCAAATCACTTAATTACGGGAAGCATTCTCAATGTGACCCTATGTTCACAAGTTAAATATAGTAAATGAATTAATGATAAAATTTGACCTAAAAATTATCGGATATTATTTAAAATGTGATTATAATTTTAAAATTCAAAAAGTAAGAAAAAGCAAAAAAGAAATCAAATTAGAGCATCATAGAGATTAAATCTACAACTCATTCATATTGCATGAAGTAATAGCCGATTTTGATCGAAATTTAAAAATAAAAGGGTAAAGTACATAAAGGGCCCCATACTATAGAGTATTATTTTATTGAGTCTTTCGACTATTAAAAGTTATAAGATGATTCCGAATATAGGGCGCTGCTTTGTTGAGTCCCCAACTATCAAAAGATACAAAATGGTCATACAACTATTTATTTGTTCCAAACTCGTCTTTTTTCATTAAAAAATTGGTGGTCGTCTAAGTTGGACGTTAATATGTTGACTGGAACATGATAAAATCTGATCCTAGAACCGTTTGAGTTGTATTTTATGGATATACTCTCCATTTACATTATGTCATCGAGTCAGTGCTTGAAACATTATGACGTCGAACCAATACTTGAAAGTAATGCCGCCGCCAATAGACATCATTGAAATATGATTTTATTATATCTCAACCACCAATTAATATTCAACTCAAGCGGCCGTTAATTTTTTAATAATAAAGGACGAGGTTTAAACATATGAATAGTCAAGTGATCATTTTATAACTTTTAATAGTTGAAGAACTCGATAAAATAGCGCCATAAAATTAGAAGACCATTTTATAACTTTTGATAGTTGAGGGACTTAACAAAGTATATCCTAGAGCCGGGAGACCATTTGTATACTTCACCCAATAAAAAGGGTGATTTTAAATGGACTTGAAAAGAAGGTTTGGGCCATTTATACTCTCTCCAAAACGCCTAATGGTTGAATGGGTTATATTCTTTTCTGTTTTCATCTACCATATTCATCACTACAGATTCTTTTGTGTTCAATTCCAGAAGGCGCCTCTTGATGGGATCCCTTTAATCTGATAGTTTAAAGGGAATTCGGCCCATCTCCAAAGAGAGGCGTATATTATTTGCAGGGAAATTGAGTCGCTTCGCCTTTGATCTGTATTTCCCAGGCGCAGTGAATAACGTCCTGCAAAATTCCTTTCTTCTTCCTCTTCTTTCCTGCAAATCGAGACCATGAAATCTGCAATCTGTTTGATATTGGTTTGCTTTTGTTTCTTCTTCTTCTTCTTCTTAATGAAAAACTATGATTTTTTGGACGCAATTTAACCTTTTTAAAATAAAAGATTGCAAGCTCGGTAGATTGCTTAATTTCTGACCTGAAATCGGGAATTCGATTACATATATTTATATCCGAATTAATTTAAATTTGATTAGATTATGTTAAAAAAGAAATACTTAAACTTATTTTATTTTTTATTTTTTACCTTTCGGTTTCAAGATTTTGTCTAAATTAATCTTGACCGACCTACATCGACACCTTGATTAATCCTGCTTGAGCCATATTAAATTGTTTTAACTAATCATGTTAATTGATTTTATCATAAGAAATCGACCAGTTAGATTAGAATGGGCTTCACGTGAGGTCATAAGATTACATTATGATTAACAATAGGGTAAGTTACATGAATTTTCGTATAGTTATATTTTATTTATAAAATTCATATATTATTAATTTGACAGTTATGTTTATTAAATTGAAATAAAATAAAATATGTGAGTAATAAATCAAATATATAATTATATTGATTTTTTTAACTTATACACCACGACATCTTATATATTCATTGAAATTATTTAAATAATTAAATCCTTTGATTATAACAATTTATACCTCAATAGTTTATTAAAATATCTAATAATTAAGTGGGCATTTATATAATTTAATCTTAATAATATAATCCACTTCCCTCAAAATCATCATTTCATCGTTTGGGTGGTCATTTGAAAAGAAACATTTGATGATAAAAGCTAAATTTGAATATAAAATGTTGTCACGTGTCACTAATAGAATGAATATAAATAAATTAAATTAATAATCACTGTTGGTGGGATTTGAACCCAAGACACGAGGAGAGGAAGAAAACACCCAAATCACATGGTTACACCATTCAATTGAGAAATTTATCACGACATAATAGATATATAGTTAATAACAATAAAAAAATGGCATAATAAGAACTCGAATATAAAATAATTGAATAATACGATAATATATACACACACAAATATTATAATTGATTAATATGTGAATGTATTATATTTATATTTTAAATATTTTAATGAAAAAATAAAAATAAAAATAATTTTAATATATTATAATTGAAATATAACAAAGAGTTTCTTTGACTTATAATTTTCCTGATAGTTGAAGGCTTATTATAGTAAGTATTTTAACTTATGCATTGACTTGTTTATATCCCACTTAGAGTATAAATTTTATATTTTATTATTTATTCATTATATATTTGAAGAAATTTTTAGGGGAAACTTGATTTTATTTAATTAGTCTATTTTAATACAAAGTTGTTAAATAAGAATAGAATTCGGTCGATGTTATAATATTTTAAAATATAAGATACAATACATTTCAATTCAATTAAATTAGAATAATGTAGACAAATTATTAATTTAATATATGTAAAATGATACATTTCAATTATAACATATTAAATTCACTTTTATTTTAATTTTTGCATTAAATGTGATTTAACATGTAAATAAAATATATTCACTTAGTAATCAATTATAATATTTTGTTTTTATATATTTTATATTTTCATACTATTCAATTATTTCATGTTTGAATCCTTATAAGGTTATTTATTACCATTAACTATGTTATAAATTATATAGATTGTGTTCTGTATACTCGACAAATTTAGTGGTATAGCTTAGTGGTTATGATGCTCAATTTTTCGGCTTGCGTCTCAGGTTTATACTCCACCAGTAGTGGTTATTTGATTTAATTTATTTTTCATTTATTTAATTGGTGACACGTGGCACCACTTGATTGGATGAAAAACTTTATTAAATAAAAAATATTAAACAACATCCAATCACACAGTGACATATGTCACCATCGGATTAAATTTATTGAATTAAATAAAAGTTATGACTAAATTAATAGAATGTGAAGTAATGATGACTAAATGTATAATTACACAAATTTTATTAACGGTCAGTCATCTCCTCCATTAATATTTACGGCGGGTGGCTTGATTGACAAGATTTAAACAGTTAGGTGACCCAGTTGACAAAATTGAAAAATCGGTCGTTAAAGTAAAATGGATAAATAGTTAGGTGGTCAATGATATAGTTCACCCTAAAAAATAATGTTTTATAAAAATTATATTTTAATTAAATTACATTTAGATTTTTAATTAATTTATAATTATACATTTAATACTTTATAATTTTACGTTTTATAAATTAATTTAATGTACTCATCATTAACCATGCTCATTCGTACTCGTCAAACTTGACAACATCATCTTTAATTTAATATTTTAATTAACACTAATCATTATTATACATATGAAATTGTTAATAATACTAAGATAATAATTTATTATATTAATATGATAATTCAAGATATTAATATGATATTTATAATGTTTACGCGGTTGTCTATATATGAATAATGTTGTAGTAGAAAAATAAAACTGACTATTTTATAAAGTTCAAAGTTTTAATTGATTTTTTCATTATCATAAAGTGACTCATCAACATAATAACAATCAACATTAATTAAAAGATTAAATTCATGCAATTCATGGTTATTGTATGATATCAGGTAATTAGTTTATTGTGTCGATGGATATAAAAAAATATCTCAATTATGTATTTAATTTACGTTTATAGTTGTAAATATTTATTATAATTTTAAATATTTTATCTTTTAATAAAACTAGTAGATTCTAATTGTATCAAATTCATATAATTTAGAAGTTTGAACACTAAATTACATAAATAGATTAAATTGATTATTTAATATGAATTAAAGAAAAAAGTAGATCTATAAACGAACCGAATGTTTAGTGAAGCATTCGTGAATCATTCGATGAGAATTTTGTTTATTTATTGAATGAGCGAACATGAACAAGATTTTATGTTCGTTTAATTAAATTATTGAACATGAACAAATGACTCATTCATTCATTTACGTTCGCGAACATTTAGTAATTCGTTCATTTATATCCCTTAGTTTATAGTCAGACCAATCTCAATCTCTAGACTTATTCAAAATATTAAGACCTAATAAATTTTAACATTGAACCTATTAATATTTTAAAACTTAAATGATTTTAAACCCAAATAAAAAATACCCAAATAAATAAAAGGAAATATAAATGCTAAAATTATTTGAAAAAAACTCTTCTCCAATATATAATTCTTATTAATTTTATGTCATTCAGTTTATGTTTGCTCGTTTGTGTTTGTTGATCATTTTAAATAATGAAGAAGAACAAGAAATTTTGTTCATTTAGTTATTCGTGTTCATTCGTTTGTTTGGTTAAAATTCATTCGTTTATTTGGTTAAAGTTAAACGAAGTAACATGAACATCTCGTCGTGTCGTTTACATGCTTAGAAAAAAGTATCCGACAGTGATGTTAACTTAGCAAATCCTATCCGGCGTAAGAATCAAAAGCCATCAAAAGAAGAGGGAAATCACATGAAAAACAAACAGAGGACAACTGAATATAACATCATCGTGATCGTCATTTGAATCGGAAGCCGTTGGTTTCCCATAAACAGGGGCACGCGCCATAAACATCTGTTGGCTGTTGCCGTCGTCTTCATTTTCATATAAGAGGTAGTATCATACACGCAATATAAGTGCTGTATATATATATATTTGAGACGGGTACAGCTATACAATAAAATTTAAAATTTTAGAACATGAATAAAATAAAATAAAGTAGGCGATAACAGCAGTAAACGAATTATTTATTCTGATTTAGATGAAAATTCAAGTACAATTAAATAATGATATAAAAAAATTTCTGTGTTTTGTTTAGGAGTTACATATTATATTTATTGTTGATGTGAAGTGTACAACTATAATGGTTATTTGTAAGTTATCAAAGCTTTTTTCCCAGAATTTTTAGATCTGTTAAGAACTTATCAGAAAATAAAATGCTGATTTGCGAAATAATTTCTCTAGACTTCATTCTTCGATTTCGACAGATCAAAACGACAACAGGGGCAGCGTTTCTTCTTCTTCAGCCAGGTAACAATGCAGAGTTCATGAAAAGCATGCGAGCAAGGCACGCAGGCCGCTTCGCCACCCACCACTAATTCTTCCAAACAAATCGGACACTCCTTCCCAGCCGCATCCACCACCTTCTTCCCCACACTCCCCGACACCTCTTCATCCGTCATCGCCACCACTTCGTCGTCACTGTCATTGATATCCACATCACCACTACCGAAGTCAGGAACTTCTTCTACCACAGCCTCAATCGCCACTTGCATTCTCAAAACCTTTCCGTCTCTATCCCTAGCGTCCGCCGCCAAACGAGCAGCGGTGGCCGCTATTTCTTCCACCATCGAAGGTTGAACCGGGACGCACATGGAGTTAAGCATGTCTAAGACGGCCGCGTTTCCGTCGTTAATCAAGTCATCAAGAGGAAACTCGTGGGTCACTTGAGAAATAATCCTCCCAGATTCGATAAACTGTTCGTCTCCGGCTCTGGGATTCCTCTCGACGATGATAAACGTCGCCTGAACCTCGATGTCGAACACAGAAGAAAGAAGAAGAAGGGGACAAATATTTGTTTAGTGAGGCTTCCATGTCGATTTCGGACATGTTATATAAGGTGATAAAGAATCAAATCCTCCGCCATTATTTATTAGAGAAGAAAAATGCAGGGAAGAACACGTAGTAAACACTGAGAAAGGGTAATCTGGAGATTTTATGAGTTTACTATAAGGAAACGACTAGGCAGGGAATCAGCCATTGTTTTTTATGGTTCTTTACGCGGTTTGCTCACGGCTTGCTGTCGGCCATTTGAAGATACAACCCATTCATTTGGGCTAAACCGGTCCAAACCCATTTCAATTACTTAAATTTTTAATGATGAACTAATATATATAATTGATGATACTGGAAGAGTGTTGTTAATATATGTACTTGATGACACCGGTCTAAATGTTTAGCTATCATTGTACTCTTCGAGGACTTTTTCCAAACAAGTTTGGCTATCATTCATTCCTACTTTTATCATTGCAGTTCCACGGTAAAAATGTGATTATTCGTTTATGTTACCATTTTGGTCTATGTAACTTGATTAAAGTATAGTGAGTATATATTTAATTTAAAAAACATTTATGTATTTAGGGTTAATAAACTTTTACAAGTGAATTATATTACATTTGTCCTCATTTTATGATTCTTATTTTAAACTAGAGTCTGAATTTTTTTATATTTTAATTTCATCCTCAAGCTATGATTTTCATTCTAAATTAGTCTTTAAACTTTTGAAGATTTTAATTTCATCCCAAACTATTCGTATATGCTAATCACACCCATTGTTAATAATTCCGTTAGACCAATCTATAATATTATATGTTTGAACAAATATAGATTAACCTATGGTTGAAACTAATTAATATTTGGATGAATTTGGGGATAAAATTGGAAGATTCAAAAGTTTTGCGGGCTAATAAAAATAATAATTTCAGGAAATATGATGTTACTAACTCAAATTTTAAATATAATTAAATTTATGATTTTTAAAATATTAAAAAAAGAAAAATAAATGGTAAGCCTAAAAGCTTAAAGAACAGCAAAATTTTACGTTATAATCTCTAATAATCACCACTCTTTTCGAGGTCCCTCATGCATCCTTCTTCACCTTTATCTCTTCCAAGCTTCCCGACAAAATCTATGGATTTCATGACTTTCCTGAATTAAAGAGGATTTGCAAGTTCCATGTTTTTTTATCATTTTTCTCATTTCTTTCTTTCAATTTTTCTCTCGAACATGAAATCCATCTCCAATTCCTTTTTTTTCGCTATCTGTTGTTGTTCTTTCACTATGAACACATTTCATGTTCTTGCAGAAAATGGCCCCGAATCGGAACCCGTGGCTTATGTCCTTTCTTGCGGCGGCGAAGATGGTACCGATTCCGACGGCCGAAAATGGATTCCCGACCGAACGTTTCTATCTTCATCCGATAAGAAAGATGATACAGAGACCTCAACGGCTCAATTCCAGGACCCTTCTTTGCCATCAACGTTTCCATACATGAATGCTAGGATTTTCCGATCATCGTCGACGTCGTACAAGTTCCCAATTTTTACGAATAGTCGTCTATGGCTTCGGCTCCATTTTTACCCCACCACTTACAGCAATCTAGACCCTTTCAGCTCCTATTTCTCCGTTTTCGCCAACGGGGTCACGCTTCTGAATAACTTCAGCGCAGCCTTGACCGCGAAGGCTTTCACGCAGGCTTATATATTAAGGGAATTCTCTTTGATGCCGATCGAATCAGGCGATCTCAATGTTACGATCACCCCCGGTAAGGAGTCCTATGGTTTCATCAATGGCATTGAAGTGATACCTATGCCTGATATATTCAACCAGCCTGCTATACTTGTTGGATACAGTGGTGAAACTCTAGATCTCCATAGCTCGAATCTGCAAACGATGTTTCGGTTAAACGTAGGCGGACAGTTCATGGCACCGAACAATGATTCCGGCCTTACTCGAGCGTGGTACGATGATGCACCGTATTTGTTCGGTTCCGCAATCGGCGTCACATCTCAGGTCGATAAAAATGTTAAGATCCAATATACAGAGGAAGTAAAGGAATACATTGCGCCGGCCGATGTGTACAGTACGGCACGGTCGATGGGACCGGATTCGAAAGTTAATCAGAAATATAACCTTACTTGGATCTTTCAGGTTGATGCAGATTTCACATATGTTGTTAGGTTACATTTTTGTGAGTTTCTGCTTACCAGAATCAATGAAAGAGTGTTTGATATTTTTATTAACAATCAAACAGCACAACTTGGGGCTGATGTAATTGCATGGGCTGGCTCTCGGGGCATACCGGTTTATAAAGATTATGCAACCTATGTTCAAAATGGGACTAATGAGATATGGGTGGCATTGCATCCGGACGAACGTTCGAGGCCGGAGCGTTACGATTCAATCCTTAACGGATTGGAGATTTTCAAAGTTAACAACACGAACGAAAATTTGGCCGGTCCGAATCCAGTGCCGTCGGAAATGCTTACTAATGCCGAAGCAGCGTATAAACAGTTCGCAACATCGGAAACTAAAGTTGGAAAATTGATTGGTGGGGTTGCTGGAGGGGTTGCGAGTTGTGCTTTAGTGGTTGCATTGGTTGTTTTTGTTAAGAAAAAGAAGCATGATGTTGGTCCTGGTAAAACCGTCAATTCGTTTCCTGTTTACGGAAGTTCCCGTCAATCGGGAACAACCGGTAAACCAAGCACCGGCAGCCACCTTATGAATATTGCCGCTGGTCTCTGCAGGCATTTCTCCTTATCGGATATAAAAAATGGAACCGAGAACTTCAGTGAATCACATGTTATCGGTGTTGGAGGATTCGGTAAGGTTTATAAGGGTACTATAGATGGAGGGACTAAAGTTGCTATTAAAAGATCAAATCCTTCTTCCGATCAAGGAGTTCACGAATTCCAGACCGAAATCGAGATGCTCTCGAAGCTCAGGCACCGGCATTTAGTCTCTTTGATCGGATTTTGCGAGGAAGACGGGGAGATGATCTTGGTCTATGATTATATGGCTAATGGGACCTTAAGGGAACATTTGTACCAAACTAATAAGCCCCCCTTGTCTTGGAAGCAAAGATTGGAAATATGCATTGGAGCTGCTAGAGGACTTCATTATCTTCACACTGGCGCAAGGCATACGATCATACACAGAGATGTTAAGACTACAAACATTTTATTAGATGAGAATTGGGTCGCGAAAGTTTCCGATTTTGGACTATCGAAAACCGGTTCGAATCTTGACCAAACTCACGTCAGTACAATGGTGAAAGGTAGCTTTGGTTACTTGGACCCTGAATACTTTCGTAGACAACAACTGACCGAAAAATCCGACGTCTACTCCTTCGGGGTAGTCCTGTTCGAGGTGTTGTGCGCAAGGCCGGTATTGGATTCAAGCTTGGCGAAAGAACAAGTTAGTCTCGCCGATTACGCTCAGCATTGCCAAAAGAAAGGAACACTCCATCAAATCATCGATCCACATCTCAAGGGAAAGATTAACCCGGAGTGCCTTAAGATATACACCGAGGTAGCTGGAAAGTGTTTATTGGATGAGGGGATCGATCGACCTTCGATCGGCGACGTGCTTTGGAACCTCGAGTTCTGCCTTCAACTGCAAGAAAATCCGGAAGGAGTTGAAGTGGCCGAAGATAAGGCTAATAATGCTTATGATACACACACGGCAACGATCTCCGTCGAAGAAGAGATAGCTAACAAAGAAGCCAATTCAACACAATCAAATCCTTTCTCAATGTTGGTGGATCTCAAAGGAAGATGATACATATGCTACTTCGACCCGACCATGAGTTCCATATGTTTGAACAATCATATCCGTATCCATGCAAAAATATCTCGGATGCGGATATAAGTGTTACATATGAATACTTTAAGAAAAATGAAATAGTCATAGCAACGTGGCTACGGATTATTTATTCGAACACCTGAAATTTTTGTCAATCCTTTTATAAGAAAGCTATTTGATCAAACTCTATTAGGCTCTTGGAATCAGTGATTGAATTTTCTCCTTATACAAACATGTTCCTTTTTAAAAAATGTACATTGAATACTAAAACATGTAACCCTAGAAATGTATTTTTTTATTGTTTAATTCTGGTTTAGCCCCTATATTATGTTAAAATTTGATATTAAATCTTTGGGTAAACTACATAGATAATCATCCAATTATATGTTTGTTTATATTTTGATCATCCAACTTCCAAAACTTTAAATTTAATCACTGATGTAAGGATGAACGTGAAAAGAACGCCAAGAAATCGGAGAACTGGCAATTTTATTTTTCTCATTGAAGCTTGATAATCATTGAATATTGAATTTTCGTGAACTACGAGTGATTTAATTTACTTAATAAGCATATCAAACATTCTAGTTATTCTGGAGAGTTAAATAGTAGTTTTACCTTTTTTAACTAAAGAGATTTTAATTTTTAGAAGGGGTGGGGGTGGAGGTCAATGAGGAATTTAACCATTTTATTTATTTAAATTTTATAACTTTAAGGACTGAATTTTAGTTAGGAAACCTCGTAAGTTATTCACATCCACTCATAACATTTAATCATATTTAAGATTTTAAGGGCTATTACAAGCCTTTGCACATTGTACAATAAATTAGTATGATTGATGTTTGATGTCTCAAAATTTTTTTCATAGTGATATTTCCCGCCAATGTTTGTTGTAACTAACACATATATATTCTAATCAATGTACCTCACATTTGAAATGTGTTGTATTATATATACTATAATCAAATTTTGGACGTTCATGGGCCTTGCACCTCTATATATTGGCAAGGGGAATTAAACCTACATATACTAACACAGTTTGCTAACCATGAAAACTATAACAGCTTCCTATTCCTTCTTTTCATCTTCTCAATCACACGATCATCTTTTGTGTTTGGAGTGGCCATCAACGCTGAAAGTCACGATCCTGGTTCGACAGTGATGGCGATGAGGTCCGTGAAGGCGTCCAATACTATGTAGTGTCGGCGATATGGGGCCCCGGTGGTGGAGGGCTCGGCATAGGCAAGTCTGGGAAACACAACTGCACAGTTGTTCAGAGTCAATCCGATCTCGACTACGGTCGTCCAGTGTTGTTTACTAACCCGAACTCCAGCGACGGCGTCACCCACGAGAACTCCTACATATACATAGAGTTCGTTCCCCCAGACACAATCCATGCTTGACATCGATGGTGTGGACGCTCGCCAACCTCGAAGTTGATACCGCAAGAGGTGGATGGGACTGGGCGGGGATAAAATATACCCTTTTTGCTCCGCTGCACGGAATTGGTTTCAAATAGAGAAGTCCAGCATGGATCGTATTTACATTTTTAAGTACTGTTTTCGAGTATGTGGCGTATACCGAGTTCCATGCCGCGTATTTGGTAGAGAAGTAGAGGCCGATGGACAAATGCGTTTGGTTTTCACCTATGACCCTGGATATCAGTTCATATTTGTCAAAGCTGGAAATGCAACCAAGGGGATTCGGAAAGTTCTTAATGCTTGATTCAAAACCAATCATTATGCATCAACTACTCACTATAATATTAGTTTTAAGTGAATGAAAGTTGAGCCCATGCTTAATTATGAGATACCTTATCCTTAAACATGCCTTGTTTCAGGAAGCAACATGCTGTTGAGAGTTACTGCATTGCATATGTATGCAGCAGTCCCAGACGTGCTTCCATGCATGCTCATACATTATATAGTTGAGATGGTTCTAGAATTAATAAGAGTCTAGAAACTAGTTGGTTATAACTGAATATTGTTAAGCAGTTTTTAAAGCTTTGTAAAGCTGTTATATAAGCTGGAAGAACGTGGGGCTTGTAATAAGCTTTTGTAATCATCTTTGTTAATTGAATAAAGAAAGTGTACAAATTCTTGAAGGTTTCTCTGGTATATTCAACATGGCAGCATTCTCATATGGTATCATTCGCTAAAGATCTTGGCATCTTTGTTTTCTTTCACTACTGCGCCGTTGATAGTCGATCTCCAGTTTCGTTGATGTTGTTCCGTTTCTTTTATTGATTGTTGTTTTTTTTCTCAGTCGATTGTTTTTCCTTCATCCGTTGCTGCTATTTTCGTTTGTTATAGATCTAAATCAGTTCAACTATTGTTGCTTTCTCCATCGGATTGTCACTTTCCTCTGCTGCCTGCACCAATTTTCTGCAACCCATTTTATTTTCATAGTAATCCCAATTCTCTTCGTCAACAGTTTATCCACTGAATCAACCTTCTGTTTTGAACCAATGGTGACAAACACCACTTTGGACAGAGTCTGCCCTTCCCAGGGATCCCATAACTATGTCGAAATCGAAAACCCTACTCGTTTTTTCGTCGACGAGCACAACAAGAAAAAAAATACGATGGTCGAGTTCGTGCGAGTTGTGAAAGCAAGCAAGCAAGTGGTGGCTGGGACGCTTCACCATTTGAAGGTGGAAGCTATCAATCCCGAAAGATGTCCATATATTGTAAGTTGTGTCCACAAACGATCATGTAGTTCATGGTGCTACAAGCATGCCGTGAAGACTATACAATAGAGATCCAATTCGCTGCTGCCTTACGAACTTATAGAATTCGTTCATGCCAACGTCGAAGTATCAGAAGATTTCGCGAAACTAAACATGCCTCTTAAGTTGAAGAGAGGAGACAAGGAAGATAAGAATAAAGAAATGAAGGTGAACAAGAATAACGGAAGGAAACGTCGCACTTCTGATTCAAGTGAACGGAAGGAAGCATCGGCACTTCCGATTCAAACTGAACGGAAGGAAGCATCGACACTTTCGATTTAAGTCGAACGGAAGGAGACGTCGCACTTTCGATTCAAGTGTTCATTTTTTTCTTCATTAAGAAGGGTTGAGAAAACATGGAGAATGTTGAGAGTTACTACACTGCATATGTATGCAGCAGTCCCAGACGTGCTTGTTGGAAATAAAACACTCACACAAACAACTTTTATTGAAACTCAAACAAATATTACAAGAGCACTCTCACTCAAAAACATGAACTACAACTCACTCTTATAAGACTTTGCTTCTTCACTCACTTAGAAGCTCTTAATTTTCTTGATGCTTAAAACTAAAATGGGGAGGGGTATTTATACTACTCAAGAACAATCCTACACCACACAAATAAACTAATTTAAACCATTAAAGTCTACAAATACCTAACTCTCACCTAACTAAATTGATGTAAGCAATGACATCATTACTTAAATGATGTAAGCAATGACATCTTTACTTAAATGATGTAAGCAATGACATCAATTTAGTTTGGGTTTGGGGTTTAGGCTCCCATAATGGATCAAGTTTATGATCCAACACCCCCCTTAAACTTGATCTCGTGACCCCTAGTAGGTTCTGTAATCTTATGAAGTCTTCACTTTTCAGTGGCATGGTAAAAATATCGGCAACTTGATCTTGTGACTTCACATATTCAACTTCCACATCGTTTCTTGCAACACACTCCCTTATATAGTGGTAGCGAATGTCGATGTGCTTGCTTCGATCATGGAATACTGGATTCTTTGATAAGGCAATGGTTGATTTGTTGTCGACACAAACCTTGGTAGGCTCTTCTTGTATCAAACCTATCTCCTTCAATAGATTTCTAAGCCAAATTGCATGACAAACACATGAGGTAGCAGCAACATATTCCGCTTCACAAGTGGACAATGTGACAATCGGTTGTTTCTTTGTCATCCATGTGAACGCAATATCTTCCATGAAAAATACGAATCCAGTAGTGTTTCTTCTATTATCTATGTCTCCACCCCAATCATTGTCGCTATATCCAACAAGCTTGTAATAATTAGAAACTGAATAGAATAAGCCAAAGTCAATTGTACCTTTCAGATAGCGAAGAATTCTCTTTGCGGCTTTAAAATGGGTGGTTGTTGGAGATTCCATGTAGCGACTAACCAATCCAACTGCATGAAGAATATCGGGTCTCGTGCAAGTTAGATAGCGTAGACTTCCTATCAAACTTTTGAAGAATATTGGATCTACACTTTTGCCTTCTTCATGTTTGGTCATCTTGATCCCGTATTCTGCCGGTGTGCTTATTGGCTTACAGTTCTCCATCTTGAACTTCTTCAGTATCTCTTTTGCATAGCTTTCCTATGAAATGAAAATTCCATCCTTTTGTTGCTTAACTTCAATACCAAGGTAATACGCCATGAGCCCCATGTCTGTCATCTCGAATTCTTTCATCATCACATCCTTGAATTCATTAAACATGCTTGGGTTACTTCCAGTGAAGATCAAATCGTCCACGTAGAGGCACACGATCAAAATATCTCCATCTTTGATCTTGATATATAGAGCATACTCGTAGGGAAATTTGTTGAAGCCATTCTCTTGGAAGTACTTGTCGATTCGGCTATTCCATGCCCTTGGTGCTTGTTTTAGCCCATAAAGAGCCTTCTTCAACACCAACACCTTGTCTTGGTGCCCTTTGACTTCATAGCCTGATGGTTGCTGAATGTAAACTTCCTCTTCAAGAACTCCATTTAGGAAGGCAGACTTTACATCCATCTATTGTATCTTCCACTTGTTTTGAGCTGCCAAAGAAATGATTAGTCTGATAGTCTCCAATCGAGCAACAGGAGCAAATACCTCATCATAGTCAATTCCAGCCTTTTGACTATAGCCTTTAGTAACTAGCCTCGCCTTGTGCCTTTCAATCTCTCCTTTGGCATTTTTCTTTGTTTTGTACAGCCATTTGACATCTATCGCCTTATGTCCCTTGGGAAGTGAGGTAAGTTCCCATGTGTCATTCTTCTCGATGGCCTTGATTTCTTCGTCCATCGCATCTCTCCATTTCTTTTCTTGTACTACTTCTTTAAAGCTCACTGGTTCACAATCGGAAAATAGACAAAATAATGTAAGATTATCTTGTCGTTCAGTTACCTCATAGAGATCTCTAAGGCTTCTTGTACGTTGCACAACTCTTTCACTTTGACTCCCACTTGACGATGATGAAGGTGATGAGTCTCATTGAGTGGTTGATGTTAGTGAAGTGGGTGGAGTTGCAAGATCTTGTTGAGATTTATCTAGTTGCTCCCTCATTGTCTGCTCATCTTCTTCAAACTGAGGAAAGAAATTGAAGTCATCTGTATGAGAGTTAAAATCCCATTCTCCTTCTTCGTTGAAGACCACATCTCAACTAATCACAAACTTCTTATTGTCTGGATTGTACAACTTGTAGCCCTTCGAATTAGCATCATAGCCGATGAAGATAAAACTCTCGCTTTTATCATCAAGCTTCGTTCTTCTCTCGTCTGGTACGTGAACATGGGCTATACTTCCAAAGATTCTCAAGTGGGAAATGCAGCTTTCTTCCACTCCATGCCTCTTGCGGTGTCTTTCCCCATACACTTCTTGTTGGAGATCGATTTGACAAGTAGACTGCACCCTATACTGCTTCCGCCCAAAATTCTTTGGGTAGTTTCTTGCTTTTGAGCATGCTTCGTGCCATGTCGAGGATTGTTCTATTCTTTCTTTCTACCACACCATTTTGCTGGGGGATCTAGGAACTGTCATTGGTCGACGAATTCCATTTGCTTCACAAAACTCTTGAAACTCCTTGGAAGTAAATTCTCCACCTCGATCGGATCTCATGGCTTTGATCTTTCTACCACTTTCTCTTTCCACTGCTGCTTTGAACTTCTTGAAGACTTCAAAAACTTCTGACTTCTGTTTCAAGAAATATACCCAGGTTTTTCTTGAAAAATCATCAATAAAGAGAAGAAAATAGTTAATATTACCGAGAGAGCTCGACTTGATCGGTCCACACACATTGGTATGGATGAGCTCGAGTGGCTTCTTGGCTCTTGTCTCTGACTCCTTTGGAAAGCTTTTCCTAAATTGTTTCCCAGCTAGACACCCTTCACAAAGCTGATCAGGATGGTTGATGCGAGGTAGTCCCTTCACCATCTCCTTCTTAGATAGCAGCTCTAGACCTCCAAAATTGAGATGCCCAAATCGAAGATGCCAAAGCCATGATGCATCTTTATAGCAAGCTTTCAGGCACTTTGCAACATCATTTTGTATGTTGATCAAGAACATTCTATTCTTTGACATCGGCACTTAGCAATGAAGTTATTCTTATCATCTTTTATAGAAAGATTATAATTATTCATGAATATCATAACCTTTCTCTACCAGTTGCCCTAAACTTAAGATGTTACTTTTCATATTGGGCACATAGTAGACATTTGAAATAAATTGATGTCTCCCATCTTTCAAACGGATAAGAATGTTACCTCTCACTTTCACTGCTATTGTGGAATCATCTCCAAACGAAACATTTCCGCTTACTGACTCGTCTAGCTCCACGAACATGGCTTTCCTTCCACACATGTGATTGCTTGCACCACTATCAAGATACCAGGAATTTGCTTGGCCACCATCAGTTTCCTTTCGTGCTAGAAGAAGAGTTTCTTTGCCATCTGTCTTTTCCTCTACGTAGTTAGCCTTCTCCTCAATTTTGTTGTTGGGAGCTCTACATTCTGAAGCATAATGCCCAAAATTTTTACAATTATAACATCGAACTTGAGATTTGTCACGCCTTGAGTTCGGATTGATTCTTCTACGGCCTCGTGTTAAGCTTTCTCCTTTCTCATAGTTGTTGTTGGAATTATTGTTGTTGTAATTCCAGCCTCGTCCACGACCTCGACTTCCACCTCGTCCACGACCTCGACTTCCACCTCGTCCATGGCCTCTACCTCTGCCTTGGCCACGTTGGTTTCTATCATTGCGTTGGCTTTCATGCATATCTTTGAGTTGCAGCTTGAGGAGTTACTCAGTAAACTCATGCTTCTTCTTATGCTTCTCTTTGTATGCTTGCAATGATCCTTGGAGTTGCTCGATCGTCATTTCTTCCAAGTCTTTAGTTTCTTCAATCGTCACGATGATGTGCTCAAATTTGGGATCCAACGAACGGAGTATCTTCTCTATTATCCTCACATCGTCTAACTTTTCACCATTTCTTTTTAATTGATTAGAAACAACTACTACTCTTGAGAAATAATCTGAAATAGACTCAGATGCTTTCATGTTTAAGGATTCGAATCCACCTCTTAATGTTTGGAGACGAACCTTCTTCACTTGCTCGGATCCTTTATAAGAGGTTTGCAGCTTCTCCCAAGCTTCCTTGCTAGAGCTTGCACTTGAAATCTTTTCAAAACCATAATCATCTAATGCTTGATAGATGAGGTAGAGAGCCTTCTTGTCTCTCTTTCTTGAATCCTTCAAAGTTGTCTTTTGATCTGGTGTAAGAGTAGCAAAAGCATCATCATCCGCAGGCTCGTTATAGCCTTTCTCTATGATATCCCATACATCTTGTGATCCAAGAAGTGCCTTCATTTTGATACTCCAATTGTCGTAGTTGTTGTTGAGTGTCGGAACTTGGAATAGTGCCATACCATTTGTCATATCTCTCAATATAATGAGATTTTGTAAAATCCGATTGCACGGATGAATCCGGAACGCTGAAAAAAACTTTGGAGGGTCTTGGACAACTCGGTCAAAGGCTCCAACTCGGCTGACTCGGCTCAACTCGATGAGTCAACTCGATTTTCTGGCAGCAGTCTTCCGGCGGTGCATGGCGGTGCGTCAGAACTCAGATTGAGAAAATTCTGGCGGCGTCGGATTCCTCTCGTCGAGACCTTCGATCTTTCCAACTCGCTCTAATGCCACTTTGTTGGAAATAAAACACTCACACAAACAACTTTTATTGAAACTCAAACAAATATTACAAGAGCACTCTCACTCAAAAACATGAACTATAACTCACTCTTATAAGACTTTGCTTCTTCACTCACTTAGAAGCTCTTAATTTTCTTGATGCTTAAAACTAAAATGGGGAGGGGTATTTATACTACTCAAGAACAATCCTACACCACACAAATAAACTAATTTAAACCATTAAAGTTTACAAATACCTAACTCTCACCTAACTAAATTGATGTAAGCAATGACATCTTTACTTAAATGATGTAAGCAATGACATCAATTTAGTTTGGGTTTAGGTTTAGGCTCCCATAATGGATCAAGTTTATGATCCAACAGTGCTTCCATGCATGCTCATGCATTATATAGTTGAGATGGTTCTAGAATTAATAAGAGTCTAGAAGCTAGTTGGTTATAACAGAATATTGTTAAGCAGTTTTTAAAGCTTTGTAAAGCTGTTATATAAGCTGGAAGAACGTGAGGCTTGTAGTCAGCTTTTGTAATCATCTTTGTTAATTGAATAAAGAAAGTGCACAAGTTCTTGAAGGTTTCTCTGGTATATTCAACATGACAACATTCACGCATGCATATGCTTGCAGGGTTTACCTCTCAATAGCCTCTTTGTACTCTTTTCTATTTAATGAATAAAACCAATTGCTTTTAATTGCCAAATACGTTAACGGATTGATAATATAATGGATAAAAATTATTATTTTTAAATTGATGACTAAAATTGAAAAGATTGAAAATAGAAAGGACTATCCGTATAATTTACCCTAATATCTAATACCCCCGATTTTTATTCGTTTTCTAAGTGAACTTCATTGATTATTTTCAATTTGATATTTCATATTAAAACAAATCCTATTAATATTGTTTGTCAGAAGGGATCTTTCAGGAGCAGTTTAATTTGTCTATAATTAAAGAAGAAGACAAGAAATATACTATTATTAATTATACAAAATATTTTTTAATGTGGATAACTAGAACAATAAATGAACCGACTTGAGCAAATAGACATGTGATATGCTCTGCTCTATACTTGTACGCTTGGTGTGTACCCAACATCTTGTTCACCATGTTTGAAGAGGCCATTTGATGTATATTATAAAAAACTAAAGGACCTAAAAGAGGAGAATTATATAAAACAATCCATGATTACAATTATATGATAAACCTTGTGCTTTGTTAGAATTAAAGGACTTAAATAAATCAAATTTTAAAAAATAAAATTTTGATAGATTCTACTGTGTATTACTGAAAGATAATTTCAAATCTGAATATTAATTCATCTTTGTAAATTAGTGGGATATATTTAGTATGTCATAGAGTTTTTGTATGTTTATGCATCAGGCACCTTTGTTAATTTTTTTATTATAAAATAATATATATCCATAATTTTATTCAATTGTTGACAATATATACATACTTTGCTACTATTCGAACCTGAGATTTAGAAGGAGAGAACAACACTCATCACAGGCCGCTTAATAAATTTATAAATATTATAAGTTTTAGAATAAAAAATATAATATCCCCTTATATTATTAATTTTATAATATTTATCATTTAAATCTTGATGAGTTAAAAAATATATATTTATCAACAATACATCAAATACTTGTCTCTCCAGAACTGATTTGAAAGTTTCATTAGGCATACAAATGAGAAAGCAAAGGCAGTCTTAAATTAATATAACAAAAGCTACAACTTAAAATAAGTTTTTTTTTATGTTTTTTTTCTTTTCCCAGCAAAACCCATGACTAAACTAACATCAGTTTACATTTAACCCTAAAAGTCTCTTGGATCAACAACCACATTCCCAATTTCTCCCATCATCCCTAGCTCATCTTCATCATCCATGGATCCATTCACTTTCTTCAAGTACCAAACGTCTTCGATTCTCGACATCGACGACCGATTAGGTACATGTTCCATGAGAGGATCAGAGACCCCTAACTCAGTTATAATCACCTCACAGTCCTTCACATTCTCGGCCAATCTCGATGCAAAGCTCCAGGCAGATTTCATCAGCTCCCCAAGCCTCTCCCCTTCACCAAGGAGTCCATAAAGGAACAAGAAACCAAATGGTTTCAATGGGTGATGAGCTTCACATGAGTTCCATATACTAAACATGGCCCAAGAGCTTGGAATTGTACTTATAATATCTTCAATACTGTTGTTCTTCTCTTTATCCTGTTTGAAATAAGATACCCATGTGCCAAGGCTGAGTTTTTCCTTGAGGATTGCTTCAATGTCAGTTAAAAATATGTCTTTGCCTTTGAGCTTGTTGTCATAAAAACAAATGGCTTGCTCTATGTTTAGCTTCTCTACTCTAATGTCTTGAGAAATACCCCCTTGATGATCCATTTCAAAACTGATGGGTTGTACAAATATCAGTAATGAACTCAAGTGTCTGTAATTGCATTTGGCAGTGAAGAGATTTGTGGAGGCTACATTGTCCTTTTCTGTTGCTAAGAATGTGTAGTGTGCTTCGTTGTTTATCAACCATTCTTCCATTGCTCTCACTAGTTTTAATCCAATCCCCATTCTCCTACATTGGTTTAAATATATACTAATCATTTGCAAGAAAATTAGGGTTTTGAGGATACATTTCGGGTATACCCTAAATATAGACGGTAAAACGGACATGAAAGATATTACAAAAAGAAAAAAAATCATACTATAATTGACATATGTCTAAGTTCTTGACTATCATATGATTAAAACTGTTCAGATATGTATTTCATATTATAATCAAGTGTCTAAGTATGTATTTCATGTGGATATCTGTTCAGATATGTTCAAAAAAAAGTGAAGAAAAAGAAGAAAAATAAACTTTTTTTAATAGTGTATTGTTTTCAAAAGTGGTTTTGCCCTAGAGACAATTGATTAAGATTTGTATTGTTTCATATTCAAAATGGGTTTTGCCATATAAAAGTCATGACGTAGTGATAAAAGAGAATATTGTTAATTTTAAAAAAAACGAGTTTGAACAACTGTCTCTACAAAGAGTGTATGCATTATCAATTTGTTAAAAAAAATTCTAAACATATACTATTTTATAATCACACATACTAATAAAAAAATATTTTTCCCCAAGACAAGTGAGTGAAGAAGATGAATAGTGACTGAACAATGAAACAAGAAAAGATCATAAAATAGGTGAGAGAGACAGAATGAATACCGATGTCTCGGAGACACCCGAAGGCCTAAAATGCAACCCAACTTGAAATATGATGCTCCAAATTTAGTCCCCACATGCTTGATGCAACCTCGGATCACTCCGACAAGCTCCCCATTTTCACGCAGCACAGCTACCTGTAGGCCATTTTTTTCAAGCACGTCAGCCGGCAATACGCTACAAAGATCATCAACAATGATCTCAAATGGGGACAATGAGAGATAAAGAAGGAACAAGATGATAGCTAAGCTAGGGTTAAACTCACCAGCATGAGATGAAGTGGAAAGAACCTAATTCTACACAAAGGGTCACCCACCATGTTTGTAAAAATGGAGGTCCCCTTATCATTAGACCCTAATATTTCACAGTTTTTCTCAAGCTTCCCCACCATTTCAATGTCTTTTTCATCATCAAATTCCCTAACCAGCACCTTATCCTCTATAGTAGTGTCAACCATCTTCTCTCCTTCGTTGTGTCTTAAAAGGAACAAGCTTGGATTTCAGCCTGATCTTTCTTGAAATGGGCTAACTGCCACAAAAACCCTCACTTTTCAATCTTTATTGAACGAGTGAAAGAACGATAGTAAGTAGGTGGCCGTGTTTGAAAGAGATAAAGAGAGTCTTTTTCTTATTCAGCAAGAACAATAAGGGGGTAAACTAGACATGCCCTGCACCGCAAATAGAAACATATGGTCATCAATCAAGTGATTTGCTGAATCTTTGTAATGACTCACATGTTCTTGGTACATACGTCATTTCCCCATTTTCTGTGTTCAAAATATCAAGGACGGGTCAATCGATAGCTATCTACATACACCATAGGAGCTTATTAATTACTTTGATCATAATATATAATACCGGTCTCATACGGTTCACCTGATTTGGATTGAATAGAGAGTCACAATCGATAATCTAGAGAAATGAGAAAAAAGGATTGGAGAAGATGATGAATAATGAGTGTTTTATCGAAGATTCTCTTCTTCAACCTTGTTTGTGTGAGTATATATGTCTTGCACAATAGTAAGATGATTGGTGTCAGTCTTAGGGTTGATGGCTATTGATAAGTTACATGTAGGTAGATCCGATTGTCATATAATAAATTTAAATTTAGTTGGTGATGAAATCAACAGCAATCATATCGAGAGAATGCAATCAAGTGGAAGAAATAATAATATTATCTCTGACGAGTTCTCAAATATCTTAAGAAAAACTGCAAAAGTTCTGGAATTCCTCGTATAATAAAATGACAATGAAAGCATAATTTAAGAAGAAATACAACAAATATATATATATATATACACACACAATATCCTATTTATGTGTATATATCATGGTTCATACCCAGCTGAAATATATCCAAACTTTATTCTGTTGACTGCATTAAGTTTTTGGTACAGACATAGTGGCCTGGTGTTCTAGGACCAGCTACAGAACATACTTCAGGCTGACATAAAGAAGAATTGAAAACAGTTAATAACAATCTGTTACAAAAATGCTCCAAGTTAGTATACCCGAATGTGATAATATTTGGGTTGTGACGGTTATAAATGATTCACCCATTCTGATTTGAATGGAGAGTTACAACCGGTGATTTTTGGGAGAACTACCATCGATGAATGGCACCTGGCTGAGAGAGAGAGTCTTGGGAGAAGACTTTAGTCTGGTATGGAAGATTTATATAGAGATTTTCAATATTGGTGTCAGGTTTAGGAACGTAATTACTAATTATTTGTGAAAGACAATAGGAGGAGATACAACATAAATAAATGTACAGCCCAAGGGGAGTCTAAACTAATATTTTACTGTATTCCAGCTGCATTTGCAACAGTTTTTCCTTGAACTGGAAATGATTGGTTTGTTTTGCAGAAACATATGTAACAGAGATTTAAGGTTCGAAAAGAGATTTTGGGGTACAGCAAATGCTAAAATCCGAGTGAGTACTGAAATGTTGGTATTCCGCTTGTTGTTTATGCAGCTAATATATTCCCTGCTGTTTGCCCTAGCTGAACCTGAATTCAATATGAGAATCCCATGTGATCATAAGCCTTGACCTGCAGTGCAGTCTAACAAGCTACCTACCTATATATATTATTCACCCCATCATCAATGATAAATCACATCCCAAAGCTGTTCTTTGAAAGCAGTCGTGGATTTTATCATTACTCTTCCTTTTGTCCTTTTACCTACATTACAAAACTCCCAACATTTGGCTGCAGCTTTTCACTATATTTTATATATTTAATGTTAGATAATGGTTATGCATTTGATACATATATATATATATATATATATATATATATATATATATATATATATACATATATATATGCGTAAATATTTTAGTTTTGTATAGATTTAGAATTGTAGATGAGTGAAAATAAAATGTTGAGATTAAATTTTTAATTTTTTTAGTGAATTTTTTTTTATTTTTTACTGTTAATTTCAGTAATCTATTTTCACTTATTCAATAGTTTTAAATATATGTAAAACTAAAAAAAATCACATTATGTAATTAGATTATATGGAAAGCTTTTTGAAAGTGGTAACATGAATTTTCAATGGAACATGTAACATGAATTTTCAATGGAACATGACAATAGTTAGTGACATGAGGATCGGGTTCGATCTTCCACAAAAGCCAATAACCAATAGACCAATGATAGGTTGACTCGTGGATTAAAAACTCATCCAATCAAAATTCCCAACTTGGTACGTAACCACTCGGACTGAATCAGATGAGTGTATCAGACGATCACGTGCCGAACATGACTCAAACGCCGTTCACCACCGCAACGGTTTGAACCTGTTTCAATTCCGCCGTTTACGGTTGACATGTCGGAGCCTCAAGAGGCAACCACATCAAATCCGTTGGACGAATCATACGGCACCACTCCTGTCTTTGTTGCAGCTTTGCCAGGTCTGGCTTGAGTTAATCAAGCGCTAGATGTAGCTTTAAGATATCAATGGTGGTCGACGCTTTCGTACAGTTCGGCGTGAAAGAAAATTTTAATATTTTTCTTTCTAATCATTGCTTTTTTTCTTTTCTTGACACTGAATCTGATTACTTTTTTCCCTTGGTTTGTTATGGAACTGAATGAAAAATGAAAGGAAAAGAATATTTAGGGATTTCTTGTCAGTCTTATGATTTTCTTTTCGACCGATCGAAACAGACGAGAGTGGGAAAATTGAAAGGAAAAGAGAGTATAAACAAGATAGTCCATGTTCACTTGTTTTAAGAGTTTAAACCATAAGAATGTTCGATAAATTATTCGTGTATCATTTATATAATGTTTAATTATATTTATTTATTAAATTAAATAAATGAGTATAAATAATTTTTTATATCCAATTATATATTAAACAAAAATGAATAGAGTTCATTTATGTTCACGAATAGATATATATTGAAAAGAAGATTCATATGATACATTCAACTCAATATTGAAAGACGATTGTAGAAGAGATTGTAACTGCCAAATGTTGACAATTGCATGGTATTCTAGATGGCAGCCAACAATTGTTGAACAATTTTACATGGCTTTCTAGATGGCAGTCGGTTGTTGTAAGAATTCAAAGGTGGACTGCCTAATTTTGTTGAAAATAAAAATGAGGAAAATGCATTTTAGTCCCTATATATTTTAGGGTATTTACAAGAATAGTCATTAAGCTTCAACTATAAATATCATATCCCATTTAGCTTTAAAATCAATCCCAAATCATTTCTTTCTCCCAATACTAGAGAGCTTTCTTGTAAGTTGTGAGTGTTTTGTAAACATCTGTAAATTTTCTCTCTTTAGTAAAGATCTGCAGCAGTGCGGAGACGTAGGCATAATTGGCTGAACTCCGTTATCAATTTCGGGTATTATTTTTCCGCTTTTATTCAGCATTCTCACTAATCTGGTTATAGGGAAATTACTAGTTTATTTTCCAACATCAAGTTGTCATGTATCGAAGCTTCAGGCAAGTATGCAAAAAGATGGAGCTCCCATTACGATACGGGAGAGCAAGAGCAGGAGGCAGGTCGACAACATTTGTAAAAATGGCTGCATGTTCTCAGACAGCAAACGTAGAGATAGTTAAAAAGCGTGAACTTCGAATGAACATCTTCGTTACAAGCATTGCATCTTTGACGGTTGCTTTTTTCGTGTAAGCATTCTCGAACGTTTAGGGGTGAACAAAACTCGACTAATTTGACAAATTGAATTTTTCAACTCGACTTAAATTGATTTCGAGTTGTAATTTTATAAATTCAATTCAATTTGAAAAATGTCAAGTTCAAGTCGAGTTATAAAGCACAACTCGAATAATTCGAAATTTTTAGTAATTAGTGCAATAATTTTTGAGTTTGAGTAAAGTCCCTCAAATCTGTGTGATATATATATGTATTATAAAAAATTATTTAAATTGAAATCAAATAATATCATAATATTATAAATATTTACAATTAAATTTAACAGAAACTCGAAAACTCGACTCGACTAGAAAAATTCCAAGACAAATACTTGAGTTGTAAAATAAGACTTGTCAACTTGAATAACTCAAAAAAATTTAACTCGACTCAACTCAATCGAATGCTCACCCCTCCCGACGTTCTTATATACAACCATCAGATTCAACAGTACAATAGGGTTATGGATCAAAGAGACAGTAGATTTGTTGAGGATGTCACATTAAAATCATCCACTTATGAAGAGCTAAAGAATGCAACCAAAAATTTCGTATTGAATTGGCAAAGGCAGATACGGTACAGTCTTCAGAGGTGCCATATTGAACGGGAAACGGATTGTAGTCATCAAGAGACTCGAAAGATTAGCTGGCCGAAGGAGAAAGATATTTCAGAAATAAACTGTGATGAGTGTTCATAATCGTTAATCTTTGTTCGTTATTTCTTCGATTTTGTGGAGTTATTGCTGTTGATTTAGTTGTGTTATGCCTATTTTCGTGCAGATACTTACTTTCCAGAATTAGTGATAAAACGAAAGAATTCTGTATTTTTATTATTATTTGGTCACGGCTGGAGACATGAACACGACTCTGGGCACGACGCGGTCTGACGTGGCAGTTTCTAGAATGTCCAGTCAGCGACGGTTTCTAGAAGACTTTGTCCGCACGCCTTCTGGAAGATTGACGAGTAGAGTTGCATTATGAGACTAGTTTAAGTTTGAATTTAAATTTAAAAAAAAATTATCTTTTGTATTATTTTATTATTTTCTTTGCTTATCCTTTAGGCTTTTAGAGGCTATAAATACCCACTTGGGGTAAGCCTAAACTGATCACTCAAATTACATTCTTCTTTTCTCTCTAGTTTTATTAAAGTTTTCTTTTTTTACTTTTTAAGTTTTTCCCTTTTTTCTTTTATTTTCAAGCTTTGTTTTCAAAATGCTAAGTATGAATTTTGTCATGCTTAGCTAAACTTTTCAAAAGCCGAGAGATATCGCGATGATTCAATTCCAACGTGAGAATTGAAAAGGTCCCTTAATATCTTCGAAATATCTCTCTCAATCTCTGCGTTTATTTTTCAAAATCAAAACAGTTTTCAAAATCAAAGATTGACTTTGGTCAAGAGGTTGTTGCGATTAAATGTGTGGGAGGAAGAATCGGCTTATAGAAAGCAAATCGACTTCCTGGGAACACACTTGGCGAGATAGTTTCGCCAAGAGGGAATTGAGATTGAAATTGACGGTTATCGAAGCAACAATCAGAGTCGGAAGCCACGAACTTAAACTGTAATTGATCTACGATAATTGATGTTGTTAGAATCAATTACCGAAGTCAGAATAAAAGATTGCCTTGGGTATTCGGTATAAAAGATAGAGTCACGGGGATAGCCCTTGTAGACAAAGTAACCGACGTGAATCCCGAAGAGAAAATCTTATTCGATGATCATAAGGAAATTGAGTCAAAGCAAGGCTTGAGGCTATTTTTACAGTATTTATTCACAACTTTTATTCTCTTATTTTTTACTTTAACTATCTCATTGTACCAAAACCCCCCATTTTTATCTTTCACACCTGACATAGACCAATCAAACATAAATTAAGAATTTTCCAAGTCCCTGTGGATTTGACCCTACTTCTCTATGCTACGAATTTTCCTTTATTTATTATCCGAGAAGAAGGAAATTATTTTGACATCGAACGAAAGTTGTCAAATTGGCGTCATTGCCCGGGACTTCGCCAAAGTTACTAATTTTTGTTTGCTTTTAATTTATGACCAGGTCTAATCCGGGAGCATTAGTGGAGTACGACTCGAAGATTGATGCTAAAGCTAGGAGACTCCACGCACAGACACTTCGGGAAAGAAGGAGACAAAAAACAAATCCAGAAGAAGAATCAAACTCAGGTGAATTCGCTAATACAATTCCGATGGCCGAACCTACTATTCGGGAGTTAGCCGCGACACCCACTGAACAAGGACCTATGTGCATTGATTTTCCCCAAGGCGAAACTCCATACCAGTTGAAGACCGACCTTATTCATCTCCTCCCTACATTCCGTGGATTGCTGAACGAGGATCCACACAAACATCTCAAGGAATTTCATATGGTCTGCTCTAGCATGAGACCACAGGGAGTAACCGAGGACCAAATAAAACTTAGAGCTTTTCCTTTTTCCTTAGTCGATTCGGATAAGGAGTTATTATTTTATCTTCCTCCTAATTCTAGTACTACATGGGCTCAAATGACTCGTCTTTTTCTTGACAGGTTTTTCCCTACGGCAAAAGTAAGTGAACTACGAAGGAGAATACTTAGAATCAAGCAGCTTGATGGAGAGTCACTTTACGACTACTGGGAGCGTTTTAAGAAGTTATGTTCTAGTTGCCCACAACATGGGTTAACTGAACAAACACTCCTTCAATACTTTTATGAAGGATTATCTCCCCTGGAAATGAAGATGATCGATGCTGCCAGCAGTGGAGCCTTGGTAAATATGACTCCTACTGAGGCTAGAGACTTAATATCGACAATGGCCGCAAATTCCCAACAATTTCACACAAACAATGAACATTCTCAAAGGGTTCATGAGATAAGTTCATATTCCTTAGAAAATAAAATTGACAAGTTAACTGAAGTCGTAAATTCTCTTGTTGCAGGAAAGACAAGACAAAACCGATTATGTGGAATATGTGCACTACCTGATCATCCAACAGACGGTTGTCCACTGATTCAAGACGACGCAGCAGCTCAAGTCAACGCAGTCGGAAACTTTCCGGGACCTCCCCAAAGAGCTTATAATCCCTACGGAAATACATACAACCCAGGATGGAGGGATCATCCGAATTTCAACTATGCTCAGAACTCAAGACCAAATCAAGGCTATCAAGCGAGACCACCTCCACCATAACAACAGCCGCAAAAGACATCACTAGAGTCGATTGTCGAGAGGTTAGCACTATCCCAGGAAAAATTCCAGACTCGAACTGAAGCCCACTTCCAAGAGATGGACAAACAGATAAGCCAATTGACTCAAGCCGTAGGGAGATTAGAGTCACAAATGAGGCTACCATCACAAACTGAACCGAATCCAATAGAGAATGTTAGTGACATCACCCTTCGAAGCGGTACAATTGTTGAACAACCAGACCCAAAGAAGGTAAGTGAAAGATCCTGGAATAAAGAAGAAGATTCGAACTCCCAGAGGGAAGAAGAAGCTGATGATGCAGGATTCTAGAAAGAGAATGATAAAGAGCAAATAGACGACCTGACGCCATCCCCCTATGACGTGCCACCGCCTTTTCCATCGAGGTTAGTTAAAAAGGATAAAAAGACTGAGGTAAAGGAAATATTAGACATACTTCGGAAGGTGGAAGTTGACATACCTCTACTCGAGGTTATCCAGAAAGTTCCAAGGTATTGCCGACTTTTGAAGGATCTCTGTACGACTAAAAGAAAGCTTACCGGGGTCGAGAAAGTGGATTTAGGCACGAACGTCTCAGCAGTTTTCTAACGACCGCTTCCACCGAAGTGTAAAGACCAAGGTATATTTTCAATACCTTGTAAAATTGGTGAAGTTAAAATCAAGCGAGCTATGTGCGATCTAGGTGCCTCTATCAATGTAATGCCTCTCTCAGTCTATAATTTAATTTCCACCAAGCCTTTGAAGGAGACGAGAGTTACACTTCAGTTAGCCGATAAATCAATTATTTATCCTGAAGGACTCATAGAGAATGCTCTAGTAGAGGTAGAAAATTTAATTTTCCCTGGTGATTTTTATGTGATTGATATGGAAAATGTTCGTAGCAACATTGGTTTTGAAATCCTCCTCGGTCGTCCCTTTCTGAGCACGACAAATGTAAAAATTGATGTTCGAAGCGGTATTATTACTATGGAGTTCTACGGTGAGATCTTAAAATTTGATGTTTATAAAGCAATGAGATATCCGGATAACGTTCATAGTATTAATTTTGTTGGCATTTTTGAACTTGTTGATGGTAAATCTAACTTGGTTGATGATTTATGCAAGGAGTCGGATGATAACAAAGACGACATAAGGGAGTTGAAAAATATTTCAGTTGTTGATTCAAATTTGATCTTAACTCCTTTAAAAACTAAAGATTTATCTTCCTTTTTGCAGGCACCAAAAATTAAGTCGAAATCATCAATGAGTCGTTTGAAGAAATCATTTTTTTGGTAAAAAAGATGTTTTGACGGCCATTCTTCTGGACAAGATTTTAAAATTGGGAAATATCTGAAGAAATCTTTGTGAGAATTTTCAAATTTCTCATAAAGAACTTCTTAGTTGGAAAAAGCGAATGAAGTGGAAGTGTCTGTCACAGAACCTATAGTCTGAATCAGGTCGTCGAGCTAACGACGTTAAACAAAAGCGCTTCATGGGAGGCAACCCATTGTTTTCAATTTCGTTACATTTTTTATTTTTATCTTCACTTTTTGTTTCATTTTTATTCAATCAAACATGTTTAATTTAATTCATATTTTTATTTTGCAGGAACCAAATATTTTTTCAAACTTAAAAGACGAAGAATTGTGGAAATTTCATTCGAACTATGTCAATTTCGAAACCCACAGAGCAGTGAACAGTCGCACAAAGCAGGAAAAAACCCCAGCCCATGCGTACCGTTTCATTAAACGGCGCACGTTAGCAAAGCCCTTGGAGGAGGGTGGCGCACGTTAGCAAAATCCAAATGGATGAAGCCCACGACGGCCTCCACTCCATCGAGACGAACATCACAGAGATCCTCTTCTACCTCTGTCCTAGCGCCTCTCATCGCGGCCGAGGACGTGGCCGTGGTTGACATTAAATCCGGGGAGTACTTTGTTCCTTCTCTTGCACTTTAATTTTTTCGTTTTGAGGCAAAATGCTTTAAGTGAGGGGGAGTAGAGTAGAGTGTAGGATTGAATTTCCCTTTGCTTATCTTTATGTTTCAATTCAAGTATGTGTTGGTTGAATTTGCGGAAACTTCACTGAATTTATTTGTTTTGTTGATTTTTTTTTTGGAATGTTATGCTTGTTTGGGAACACATAATTGTTTAGGTTATGATGTTCTTGATATCGAATAGCATGAATTGTGATAAGTTGGTGTTTTTGTGATATTCCATGACTTTGTTGGTTGAAATGTGATTAGCTCAATGCATGAAACAATTTGGTGAGATTTGAGCCTTACGAGCATATCATTTGTGCTCTCATTTTGTTTGATTGAGTGTATCGAATTTGGCATTGGTATTCTAGAACCTGCATGTTAAATACTGTCGAGATTACACATGAACATGATGCTTAAAGATGATTTGGGCACCTTAGGATTAACCATTTCGTTTCCCCACTAAATAGCCTACCCATGCATTTTCCCCTTAGTTAAACACTTTGAGTCTTTCTCGTTTCTTTGTTTTCACCATATTATAAACCCGAGTCTTTTTATTTTATCCCTCTTTTCTACCTTCTTCAGGGCAAATGAATAATTTTACCATTATATGCTCCATCGAAAAAAAAGGGTTGAATGTGGAAAAAAACAGCAATTCGAACGAAAAAAAGACTATTCGAAAGAAAAAGAAAAAAAGATGTGAAATGAAAAACGAAACAAAAACAAAGAGAAAAAAATGCATTTTGTTGTTTGATATATGTAGTCTTTTTATCTTGCTGTGCTTAATATTTGTTTTGATGGAGTTGAAATTATTATTTGTAAGTTCCTTGCCTTGAATTTTTTGCCTTATATTTAGCCTTTTCCCTACCTTTACCTAAGCTCCGTTACAACCAATAAAAGACCCTTTGATTTATGCATCTTGTTCTTATTAGTAGTGGAGATTTGATTTACTTGCAGGCTTATGGTAATACCGTATAAATTCTGACATTGAGCATTTCTTTACCCCAAACACATTAAGTGATTTGAGTGCATCCCGGTAAGGTGTTGAGTTATGAGCATTTAGATTAATGAATGAATGGATATTACAATTGCACTTGACTTGTTCCAATTGGTGATGTTCAATTGATTGATTTCTTGACTTGAATAGTTATTGTGGTCTCTACCTTGCTTCCTTGAATGTGAAACTTGACAAAGAACGTTTAATGAAGTGTTTGACTGATTTGGTTAATCATACTTGAGGACAAACATGAGATAAGTGAGGGGGAATTTGATTAGTGTTCAGAATCGTTAATCTTTGTTCGTTATTTCTTCGATTTTGTGGAGTTATTACTGCTGATTTGGTTGTGTTATGCCTATTTTCGTGCAGGTCCTTACTTTCCAGAATTAGTAATAAAACGGGCGAATTCTGCATTTTTTTATTATTTGGTCACGGCTGGAGACATGGGCACAACTCTGGGCGCGACGCGGTCTAACGTGGCAGTTTGTAAAAGGTCCAGTCAGCGGCGGTTTCTAGAAGACTTTGTCCGCACGCCTTCTGAAAGATTAACGAGTAGAGTTGCATTATGAGACTAGTTTAAGTTTGAATTTAAATTTAAAAACAATTATCTTTTGTATTATTTTATTATTTTCTTTTCTTATCCTTTAGGCTTTGAGAGGCTATAAATACCCACTTGGGGTAAGCCTAAAATGATCACTTAAATTACATTCTTCTTTTCTCTCTAGTTTTATTAAAATTTTCTCTTTTTACTTTTCAAGTTTTTCCTTTTTTCTTTTATTTTCAAGCTTTGTTTTCAAAATACTAAGTATGAATTTTGTCATGCTTAGCTAAACTTTTCAAAAGCCGAGAGTTGTCGCGATAATTCAATTCCAACGGGAGAATTGAAACGGTCCCTTAATATCTTCTGAATATCTCTCTCAATCTCTGCGCTTATTTTTCAAAATAAAACAGTTTTCAAAATCAAAGATTGACTTTGGTCAAGAGGTTGTTGCGATTAAATGTGTGGGAGGAAAATTCGGCTTATAGAAAGCAAATCGACTTCATGGGAACACACTTGGCGAGATAGTTTCGCCAAGAGGAAATTGAGACCAGAATTGACGGTTATCGAAGCAACAATCCGAGTCGGAAGCCACTAACTTAAACTGTAATTGATCTACGACAATTGATGTTGTTAGAATCAATTACCAAAGCCGAAATAAAAGATTGTCTTGGGTATTCGGTATACAAGATAGAGTCACGGGGGTAGCCCTTGTAGACAAAGTAACCGACGTGAATCCCAAAGAGAAATCTTATTCGATGATCATAAAGAAACTGAGTCAAAGCAAGGCTTGAGGCTATTTTTACAGTATTTATTCACAACATTTATTCTCTTATTTTTTACTTTAATTATTTTTATTTATTTAATCGTTTGTATTACTATCTCATTCTACCAAACCCCCCATTTTTATCTTTCACACCTGACATAGACCAATAAAACATAAATTAAGAATTTTTCAAATCCTTGTGGATTCGATCCTATTTTTCTACGCTATGAATTTTCCTTTATTTATTATCCGAGAAGAAGGAAATTATTTTGACATCGAACGACAATTGTCAAACTGAAAGGGAAAACTCATCACAGGAACCTAGTTCAATTACTTGGCTACTGCTATGATGGAACCAATAGGCTGTTGGTGTATGAGCACATGAAAAATTGGTCACTTTTAAATTTTCTCTTTAGGTCTAATTTGAAGATAAATTGGGAAGGAAGAATTGCCATCATATTTGAATACACTAAATTTCATCCTTATATTATATAATATATATATATTTATATTATAAATTATACTATATTTACATTTTTTTCTTTTTCAGGGCCCAACAGTGGACCAAACCCAAGTGACCCGGACCCAACTGATGCTTCCAGAACCCTAGCAAGCATTTCATCTCGCGCCGTAACTCCCTTGGTCAGAGTTTCATCTCGCGCCACAACTTCCTTGGTCAGAGTTCCCTCGCGCCTCACGCACCTCCACAGCCGGTTTTCTCGGCGTCGTGATCACATGAAACACCAAAAAAACGACCTCATCAGAATCGTGGACTCTCATCTACCAACAAGTCGAGTTTCACTCGGATCAAAACACTAAAAATAGGACAATATTTTGTATTATAAATAGACGCATGTAATCAACAGTATGGAGGGGATTTTTTGGATACAAAATACAAGAAGAAGGTTACTAGCAATTTTTAGCAAAAACAGAGCTTTTTTCTTTTGCAAATTTTCGAGAGAACAATAGGTAAAGTTCTTACCTTTTGGTAGTTATTTTGCATGCTCGCCCGTTTGCTTCTCTTTTTCTTTTTCTTATATACTCAAAATACGCTAAAAACACCGATGAACAGGGGGGTTTCCGAAGTTCTCGAACCCAGATTCATACCCTGAGGCTTTGTTTTTGAGAAAACTGTTTAGGTTTTCAAAACGAGGGCACCGAGAGCTTTAAAAAAATAAAAACTTTTTTCGATTTTGCCACCGATGACGGCGGCCGGCGAGGTGGCGCGGTGCCGGAATCTGGGTTCACATGAACCCCACGACGGCGTGTTCATCTTTCTGGATGAACATTTGAAAGAAAGCATTGAGAGAAGGAGAGGCTCTCGGTGGGAAGGAGAGAAAATGAAGCTAAAAAACTTTTGATCCAGGCTTATATCAGATCCGTGTTTTTGGTAATAAATTAGGGTAAACTACTCTTTCGGTCCCTCCTTCCTTGAAGGCTCGTTATTTTGGTCCCAAATCCGATTTTAAATTCCGATTTACTTTCAAATTGGCCACTTGATTTGCTTTTCTTTTCATCCCGATCCTTATTATATATATACATACTAAAATATATTTATTTTTTTTGGTGTTTTATTTATTTGTTATATTATACCATTTTTCATTATTTCTTATATATACACGTAGATATATTATCGTTCGTACTTCTTTTTTATTTTCATTTCATTTTGCATCTTTCTTTTTGTTTTATACTAATATCTTGTTTAAACGTTATTATATATATATATGTTTTGTATTTTATCTTATTATTTCCTTACTTTTGTATTACTATAATTATTTAATTTTTCTATTATTATTATATATTTTTTCCCTCTCTCTCATATTTAGCTATTCTATGTATATATGGAATTAATACTATTATATGTTTTTTTTATTAATTTTACCTTATACGCTACTATTTTACATTTTTTATATACATATGTACGTTTTATTTAATTCTTATCGCTTTACATTTATATACTATCTTATTTCACCTTTATTATGTTCTATTTATTTATTTATTCCTTTCTTTTTTCCGTTTTATTGGGTCTTGTTTTCTTATTTCTTTATTCTTTCTTTTTTATCATATCACATGTTGTCATACTTGTCTTCATTTTTATTTCCTTCATGTTCTATATCTCCATGACGATTATGTTACTTTTGGTGTATCATCTATTGTTATTTTTGTTCTTTGTTTTGTTTTCTTTATCTTTCAATTTTAATTCATTTTCATCACCTTTTCTAATATACGTTCGGCTCCTAAAAGGTTCACTTTCAAGTCAATCAATTGTAAGTAATCGGATCGATATTTTACCTTCCAATTTAAAATTACGATTTTCTTAATTAAAGACAACTGGAAATTACACAGTACTGAAAGGGCAGTTCAAGGGTGCTAACCCTTCCTTGACTGTAACCGACTCCCGAATCCGACACATCTTTGGTAAGACGCAGATTAGGTAAGAAATAAGGTACCCGGTCAACCCATTTATTTTTAAATAAATGATCGGTGGCGACTCCAATCCACTTTTTCCTAAGTCGAAGCCCAATTCCGGGGCCCAACCGAAAGACGGTTACGACAGCTTGGCGACTCCACTGGGGACCCAGGTAAGTGGGTCAGGCTAAGGTAATTTCCAGTTGTCTTTTTAATGAAAATGGTAAGTTTGAACTTTAAGGTAACATTTCGATCCTTATTACTTACTTTTGGTTATATTTTTTTGAGTAAATAGTTGGACTGACCGTTTTCTAATGATTTCAGTTTTCCAAACTTTTTCATCCAAAGGCTCTATACCCGAGCTCCGAACCCTTTAAGTGGGGGTGAAAGCGACGCATTCGTGTGAATTTATTCACCGCATATGCCTAGCAAGTAGCCTTCGGGATTCATATACCTTATGTCTTCGTGTGAATTTATTCTCCGCATAGACATAAGGGAATGTGTCCCCTCGAGTTTAACTTAGTCCACACAAGCCTGTGATGGGTTTAGGACTAAGGGTCTGGTAAGCCCAAGGGGGCACCAGCAAGGAGAACTCGGGTACCGTTTTTAGAACCTAAACCAGGAGACTTCGAAGAAATAGAGCCTACCCCAAAACCACATTCCAAAACCTAGGACAATTGTTTCCTAATCATTTGTTTTTTTCTTATGTTTTTATTGCCATTTATTTCTTGTTATTTTTATTTATTTTCATTTATTTTTTATTTTACTAACCATTTGCCTTTGTGTTTGTTTTTAGCATTTACATCATAACAAGAGGCCATTGATCCCTAAAAAGACGTTCATTACGCACAAAATAATCTGAATTAATGGATAAAGGTGTTGTAATACAAGAGATTAAAAACCCTGAGGTACGACTATGGTCCGAGAAGACTCAGAAGGAAAAGGGAGACAGTCTTCAAGACAGCTATGTGTCAGAGCTGGTTAGCTACGCCTCGATCAGCCTAAAGCAAAATGACGTACAAGAGCTCCGGGATATCTGGGACAGTTGGAAGAATGAAGTGAAACAGAAGTTCAGCCAACGGTACGGTGATGTTGCACTTTTGCTTCATGTTAAGATTGATGAGCCCTTAGTTAGAGCCTTGGTTCAATTCTGGAACCCGGGATACAGTTGCTTCACCTTTAACCGGGAAGACATGGTGCCCACCATAGAAGAGTACACTACACTGCTGCATTGTGAAAACATCAAACTCGAGCGGGCCTACCTTAAGCACATTAAAAGTCAACCTTTCAAAAATACACTAGCTAAGGTTGCCGGAGTTGATGAAAAATGGGTAACTGACCGAGCTCGATGTAAGGGTAGTGGAGAAGGAATCGCTTGGCTTCATATCAAACAACTAATGAAGCACCATCCTGATGAATGGAAGACAATAGACCTGTTTGCATTAGGTCTGTATGGTCTAATTTTATTCCCAAAGACCTTGGGATACATCGATGCCACCGTAGTGGAGCTATTCGAACAACTCTCGAGAAGGGTCAATCCAGCACCAGCCATCTTGGCTGAGACCTTTCGATCTCTCAATCATTGCCGAAGAACTGGCGGAGGAAGATTCACCGGGTGCATTCAGCTCCTTCAAGTCTGGATTCACAGCCACTTCTGGAAGACGGACGGGGTTGCCTACCGCCGTTTCAGCACCACCTATTCACCTCTAGGTGAATTTATTACCTTAAAATGGCATGAAGGCGCCTCGAAAGAAAAATGGATGAAGGTCTTTACGCATCTTCAAGACCGAGATATTGTTTGGAGAGCCCCTTGGTTATTCCTCAGTGATGTTCTTTTTCGATGTGGTGACTCCGACACTGTGACCTTACTTGGACTTTGGGGAGCAGTCGGGTATGCTCCGCTATTAGCACTCAGACAATATGGAGCACGTCAGTTTGTCCCAGCAACATGCGGGTTAGCTAGGTCAGAGTTTGAGTATCACGGCGACAGCTATAAGAAGATGATCAAAGAAGTAGCCGATTCGTGGAGGAAAGTATTCCGGATGGATGTTGTAGCTGCCAGAAGTATGCTCACTCCGGATTATGTGGAGTGGCGAAGATTGAGAAAGAATGACAATATCCCTGTGCCAGACTGTGATGACACCCGGACCATGGAGGAACATCTCAGGCACGTCCCTTCTGAACTCGAGATAGCCAAGACCGAGTTTGAAGCCGTGAATAATGAGCTGAAGCAAAGGATAAAGGAACTTGAAACTGAACGTTATCAGTGGAAGCTTGATGCTGACTCTCAGAAAGATCGGGCAGAAAAACTGGAAAAAGAACAAAAAAGTGTCCGTTTTGAGCTCGAAGACTTGAGAAAGGGGTATCAAGATAAGGTCAATGATAACTCCAAGCTGAAGGTAACCTCTGAATACTGGAAAGACGAAGCTCATATCCTGAAAAGGAAGTTCGAGGGGCCTGATGAGAGAGCTTGGAAAGAACAAACAAAGACTGCCCAAAGACGCTTGGCAGATAGTCAATATCAGAACCAACGCTTGAGAATTCGGGTAGCTGACTTAGAGAAACAGCATGAGAAAGATGGCAAGACGATAGCTGAGTTAGAAGCTATTATAGATGGGTTCAACAGGCAAGCAAACGAGCTTCAGATGGTGCCCTTCGACGGAGGACTACAATGGCGTTTCCGTTGGGAACAAGCACAACGAAGGGTGAGGGCCCGAGACGCAACCATCCGAGATTTCCTGGATCAAGTGCAAAAAGCAGCCCGTCATCTTCACGGCCTAGCAAGGGAAGCTGGTGTGGTTCGACAAGGCATTCAACCAGTGACAGATGAAGGCAGAAGACTTGTCAACCTACTGGAAGCTGTTCGGGGTCTAGAGGATTTAGTCCGAATGTACCTTTAATCTGTTTTTATGTCTCTAAAAAGATAAAACATTTTTATCTGAATAAGGATTATTTATAATAATGAACACTTTTATGGATCAATGCCTCCAATTGCATACATCATACATTGCATTTCTTGCATTTTATATTTCATGTTTGTTTATTTTATATTTTCCATGTTTTTACATTCATATTAACTAACAGAACATGTCTCAGACACCGAGCTTACCACCACAAGCATCAGATACACATCACCCGCACAATACTCGAGCAAAAAAGAGACAAATGGAAGCCAGAATGGAGAAAATCGAAGAGCACATGGCAAGACTTCAAAAGGAACTAGAAGATAAGATGGCTCAGAACAGTGAAAGCACTCTTGAGTCCATCAAGAAAAATCAGGAGTCCTTGGTCGACCAAATCGTAGCCAAGTTGTCAGGTCTACAGCAAGCTAGTGCATCAGGGGACATCTCTTCCGAGGGGGTGGCCATACCACCAACCCCGCAAGTGGTTCTCTCACCCGGAATATTACCCGGGGACGCATCTGCTACTAAAGGGAAAGCAGCACTACCCGGGGACTTATTCGCTACCAAAGCGAAAGTTGCACCTGCTGTGAAGATACAAACTTCTACAATCATCCCTGATGATCATCCGGATGATTATAATGTCCCAGACTTTGACGAGGAGGATAAAGCCAAAAAGATGGAAGAAAAGATAAAAATATTAGAAGATCAAATAAAGATGGTCCAGGGAGACCATGATTATTATGGAGTGGACGTAATGGAGCTAAGCCTAGTTCCAGACTTGGTGCTTCCACCAAAGTTTAAAATTCCTGAGTTTGAGAAGTTCGACGGGAACAGCTGCCCTTCAGCCCATATCACTATGTTCTGTCGAAAGATGACAGGATATGGAGGGAATGATCAACTCCTGATCCATTGTTTTCAGGAGAGCCTGTCCGGTTCAGCTATTCGGTGGTACAACCAGCTTAGCCGAACTCATATCAAGACGTGGAAAGACTTAGCCAAGTCTTTCCTGGAGCAGTATAAGCATATCAACGATATGAGACCAGACCAGGTCATGTTACAAAGCCTGGAGAAGAAACACAATGAGAGTTTCCGACAATACGCACAGAGATGGAGGGATTTATCTGTGCAAGTTCATCCACCTTTGGATGAAAAGGAAACTAGAAAGCTGTTTGTACAGACCCTGAGGGCACCTTACTTCGGGCATTTGGTAGCAATCACGTCGGGGAGTTTTTCAGATTTAGTCATGGCCGGCGAAATGATCGAGTTGGCCATTAAACAAGGAAAGATTGAGGGAGGAGACTCCAGTAAAAAGCCTCCCACGAAAAACAAGGAGCGAGAGATCAACAATGTGAACACTTACAACGTCAACAAGGGGGTTACGATCTCAAGCTCAAATTCCACAGCAGCTGTACCATCCGGTACATCTAGACAGAACCAGAGAGAACCGAGAAGAGAAAGGGAAAGGGAGCAGTTTGACCCCATTCCCATGACGTATAAAGAATTATACCAACAGCTCTTCGACACTCATGCAGTGTCGCCTTATCCTATGAATCCAATAAATCCCCCTTACCCGAAATGGTATGACGAGAGCGCTCATTGCGAATACCATGGCGGTGTGCAGGGGCATTCGATTGAAAGTTGTCTCGCATTCAAGAGACTTGTGCAAAGAATGAGAAACAAGAATTGGATCACTTTTAACTCCGGAGCACCAAACGTCGCCCAGAATCCCTTGCCCAATCATCAGGAGACAGGAATCAATGCCGTTACCACCGAGGGTGGCAAGAAGGTTAAATCAAGTGTTTCAGAGATCAAGTCTCCTTTGGCTTGGGTATGGAGCCAAATGGTGAAGGCAGGGCTTCTTGCACCATATCCAGATACGACAGAAAATGAAGATGGTAACCATTGTTGTTACCACAATAAAGAAGGGCATGAAGTGCAAGATTGCCCAGAGTTCAGATTGTTAGTCCAGCTCATGATGGATCGAAAGGAGCTGGAGTTTTATGAAGAAATTCAAGATTCTTGGGAAGCAGATGTTTGTGCCACCGGAGAATCATCAGATAGAAAACTTGGTAGGGGTAGTCCTTTGATAATTACCCCTAAGGCAAGCATGACAGTGACAACACCAGCCAAGGTGGTAATCTCCGCACCGCGGCCTTTTCAATATAAGGACAATCGGCAAGTGCCATGGAAGTACGAGTGTCAGGTGAGCACTTCCGGAGGAGGTAATAGTAAAGTGGGGCAAAGACCACTGGAGCCGTTCAAGGAAGATGTGCTAGTTGTCAATAAACCTATAAAGGAGGAAGAAGCTAAAGAGTTCCTCAAGATCTTGAAGCATAGCGAGTACAACATTGTAGAACAGCTCCACAACTTACCTACACGTACTTCAATGCTAGCACTATTTTTAAGCTCGGAAGCACACCGAGAAGCGTTGTTGAATGTCCTTAATCAAACGTTCGTGCCACAAGACATACCAGTCAGCAAGATGGATCGACTGGTAAACAATATTCAAGCTGATAATCTCATCTCGTTTTCAGATGATGAGATTCCCTCAGGAGGAAGAGGCCGAACGAAGGCGTTACACATTACTACCTACTGTAAGGGGCACGCTTTACCAAGTGTCTTAATCGATAATGGTTCAGCCTTGAACGTGATGCCTTTGATTACATTGAAGAGGCTACCAATAGATACCTCTCATATGAGAGCTTGTCAGAATGTGGTCCGAGCATTCGATGGAACCAAAAGAGAGGTAATCGGAAAGATTGAGGTACCATTGACTATCGGACCAGCCACCTATGATGTTGAGTTCCTTGTGATGGATATCATACCGTCCTATAGCTGTCTTTTGGGAAGGCCGTGGATTCATCAAGCAGGTGCAGTACCCTCCACGTTGCACCAGAAAGTTAAATTTGTCATTGACGGGGCCTTGGTAATTATCAACGCTGAGGAAGATATCGTGGCAAGCGTGACCACAGAGGCTCCATATATCGAAGTAGACGAGGAAGCGGTAGAATGTTCGTTCCGCTCTTTGGAGTTTGTGAATGCCACATTTGTGGCAGAAGGAAAGAGAATCCCAAGACCTCGACTCTCCAAATGCACAAGGATGGAGATAAAGCAAACCCTAGGCCGAGGCGCCAGAACCGGGAGAGGTTTTGGGAAATATTTGCAAGGGATGATCAATCCTGTTATTCCTATCTCAAAATTAGACCAATTTGGGCTCGGTTTTCAGCCCAGTTATCATGAAAAGAGAAAGGAGATCCAGAAGAACCGGGAGAGAAGATTGGCCAGATTGACTGGGAACGAATTTCAAAGGAAGCCCATGACATTCCCGCCACTTTTCAGAACATTCAAGTCAGGTGGTTATGTGTTTGAGACCACCACATCCGAGTTAGAAACGGCTCTGGAAGATCTGAACGTTAATGCCGTGACCACAGAAGATGTTGACAACGGAGATAGATCCGGGATATGCCTTCTGCCACATGGGTTCGTGCCTAGCAGTTGGTCGGTGGAAGAACTACCTGTGGTTTACAAGAATCTTTCAGAGTAATATTCGAACTATCCCTATTTGCCTATACCCGGGGCAATAGGTGATCTTTTGTAAGGGTGAATAAATGTTTTGTTTAAGTTTAATAAAAGATGCATTTTTCTTTTCCATGGCAAATAAACTTTTCTTTTGTTTTTGAATTCATTCTCTATCTCCTTCATTCCAGTACTTCATTTCCAGTTACTCTCAAAGTTAGTTTGTGACCATTCCGTGTGGGATATTATCCTCTCACACATACACATCTTCCTCCTTTCAGGTTCCCAGATAATGATAATGTGGGCACTAATGACCCTGATCCGGAGGTGGATTTTGAATCAACCATTTGTCTTGGGGAATTTGAAGAATGCGATAATGAAGAAGGGTACAACTTGCCTACCGAATTGTTGAGAATGATAGAAAAAGAAGAAAAGCAAATACTGCCACATGAGGAGGCGATCGAAATCTTAAATTTGGGCACTGAGGAAGATCGAAAAGAGGTTAAAATCGGCACAACTCTTTCGACTGAAGCAAGAAAAAACCTGATAGCCTTACTTCAGGAGTACGAAGATGTGTTTGCTTGGTCGTATCAAGACATGCCAGGACTAGACACAGATATGGTAGTTCACAAACTGCCAATCAAACCAGAATTCAAACCAGTGCAGCAAAAACTGAGAAGAATGCGACCAGAAATGCTCCTTAAGATCAAGGAGGAAGTCAAGAAGCAATTTGATGCCGGTTTTCTCCAAGTAGCCAAATACCCTGAATGGGTGGCCAACATAGTGCCTGTGCCGAAAAAGGACGGGAAAGTACGCATGTGTGTCGATTACCGGGACCTTAATAAGGCCAGTCCCAAGGACAACTTTCCTCTGCCACACATAGACACTCTGGTGGACAATACGGCCGGGAACTCCTACTTTTCATTCATGGATGGATTTTCGGGGTACAATCAGATCAAGATGCATCCCGAAGACATGGAGAAGACCACTTTCGTCACAATGTGGGGAACTTTCTGTTACAAAGTAATGCCTTTCGGATTAAAGAATGCTGGGGCAACATATCAGAGAGCTATGGTGACCCTGTTCCATGACATGATGCACAAAGAAATCGAGGTTTATGTCGACGACATGATTGTCAAGGCAGAGACCGAGAGTGAACATGTCAAGAATCTGAGGAAGCTCTTCCAGAGATTGAGAAAGTTCCAGCTGAGACTAAACCCTAGCAAGTGTACCTTCGGGGTAACATCTGGAAAACTACTAGGCTTTATAGTCAGCAGGAGAGGCATACAGGTCGATCCTGATAAGGTTAAGGCTATCCAGAATCTACCTCCACCACGAACCCAAAAAGAAGTCCGAGGTTTTCTGGGCAGACTAAACTACATAGCTCGGTTCATCTCTCAGTTAACCGACAAATGTGACCCCATCTTTCGTCTCCTCCGAAAGAATAGCCCTGGAGCATGGGATAAAAACTGTCAGATTGCATTTGAGAAGGTAAAAGAGTACTTGTCTGACACTCCTGTCCTGATGTCCCCTATCCCAGGAAAACCTTTGTTTTTGTATCTCTCCATATTCGAGAACTCCATGGGGTGTGTTCTGGGCCAACACGATGAGTCTGGGAAGAAGGAAAGAGCCATCTACTACTTAAGCAAGAAGTTCACCGATGGCGAGGTCCGATATCCTCCTATTGAGAAGGTTTGTTGTGCCCTGATATGGGCTACAAAAAGACTTCGACAATACATGTTGTATCACACTACTTGGCTGATTTCCAGGTTAGACCCACTAAAATACATGATGGGTGTACCTGCTCTATCCGGAAGGTTAGCCCGATGGCAGATGCTTTTGTCTGAATTTGACATCGAATACGTGAGCCAAAAAGCGGTAAAAGGCAGCGCCATATCCGATTTTTTGGCAAGCAGAACTGATGAGAGCTATGAGCCGCTGGACTTTGATTTCCCAGATGAGGACTTAATGGCCATATCTTTAGAGGAAGCAAGCATTTCAACGGACGGTTCCTGGAGAATGCACTTCGATGGGGCATCAAACGCACTAGGACATGGCATCGGAGCAATTTTAATCTCCCCAGAAGGGAGTCACTACCCATTTACCAGCAGACTGAACTTTGATTGTACCAATAACATGGCAGAATATGAAGCCTGTGTCCTGGGAATTCGGGCTGCACTAGGGCAAAATATAAAGACTTTGCGAGTGTATGGAGACTCAGCCTTAGTAATCTATCAGCTCCGAGGAGAGTGGGAAACCAAGGATATAAAGCTATTAGAGTACCGAAAACTCGTGTTGGATCTGCTCGAAGAGTTCGACGAAGTCACCTTCCACTACGTGCCTAGAGAAGAAAATCAAATGGCTGACGCTTTAGCTACCTTGGCAGCCACATTCAAGGCTGGCGGGGAGTCTGAAATGATGCCAATTAACATGCAGTCGTATGAGTACCCAGCTCATTGTTACCAAATTGAAGGAGTGAAAGACACTAAGCCTTGGTACCACGATATTCTGCAGTATATCAAGCATCGGAGTTATCCAGAAAAAACCACTGAAATCGAGAAGAGAACCCTTAGAAGGTTGGCAGCTGGATACGTCCTTGACAGAGAGGTTTTATACAAGAAAAGCCATAACCAAGTTCTGTTAAGGTGCGTCGATGCTGAAGAGGCAAAAATGATAGTGGAAGAAGTACATGATGGAGTTTGTGGAGCACATGCAAATGGGCATATGATGTCAAGACAAATAATGAGATGCGGATATTTTTGGTCCACACTAGAAAGCGATTGCATCAACTATGCTAGGAGATGTCATAAATGTCAGATTTATGGAGACAAGATAAATGTTCCACCCCATCCGCTTCATGTAATGACGTCACCATGGCCTTTTGCTGTGTGGGGCATGGACGTTATCGGGCAAATTCATCCGAAGGCTTCGAATGGTCACCGTTTCATTCTCGTAGCAATTGACTATTTCACGAAATGGGTAGAGGCTGCGTCATACGCCAGTGTCACTCAATCCACTATTTGCAAGTTTCTGAAGAAAGAAATTATATGTCGGTATGGTCTACCTGAAAGGATTATCACCGATAACGCAACAAACTTGAACAACAAGATGGTGAGTGCTGCTTGCGAACAGTTCAACATAAAACATCACAATTCCACTGCTTACAGACCAAAGATGAACGGAGCAGTAGAAGCAGCAAACAAAAATATTAAGAAGATAGTGGAGAAAACAACTGAAACCTACAAAGACTGGCATGAGAAGTTGCCTTTTGCTTTGTTCGCTTATCGAACCTCGGTACGTACATCGACTGGGGCAACTCCATTTTCACTAGCCTATGGAATGGAAGCAGTGCTACCCATTGAAGTCGAGATCCCGTCTCTCAGGGTCTTATCAGAAGTCAAACTAGATGATGCAGAGTGGGCGCAATCCAGATATGATCAGCTTAATCTGATAGATGAAAAAAGACTGAAAGCCATTCATCATGGTCAAATCTATCAGAAACGAATGATCCGAGCACACGACAAAAAGGTGCGCCCGAGAATATTCCGTGAAGGGGATCTAGTGCTAAAAAGAATTTGGCCAGTCCAGAAAGATTTCCGAGGAAAATGGACGCCAAATTGGGAAGGACCTTATGTCGTGAAGAAGGCTTTCTCCGGAGGAGCCCTTATCCTGGCTGAAATGGACGGACCTGAACTGCCACATCCCATTAACTCGGACGCAGTTAAGAAATACTTCGCTTAGGATGAAAACCCAAGAGGGCGTCCTAAGTTGAAAAAAAAAAAAAAAAAAAAAGGAAAAACGTTTGGGGTGAAAACCCGAAAGGGCGCCCTAAATTAAAAAAAGAAAAAAGAGGAAAAAGAAGAGAAAATAAGGTGGGTTCAAGATGAAAACCCGCAAAAGGGCGTCTTGCAACTAAGGATGGGTCCAAGTTGAAAACCCGGAAAGGGCGATTTGGATATCAACGGTGGAAACATCCCGGCACATGAATCTTCTACGAACTCAACAAGTCGGAGAAATGTTGCACTCTCCCAAACGTTGTCGCATTTTCAAAGATCCTTTGGCAAAGGCTGCATTCAAAGTCACCAAACGGCTTTTCAACTCAGAAGTGCCCACGTTATCGAGATCTAAGACATTCATTTACACATCATTGTGTATTCGTTTTCTAGAATGTTTGCCATGTATTATTTGTTCTTCTCCTCCCTTATGAATAAAGACCATCTTTCCTCCAATTCCTTTTGAGCATCTTGAATTAGATTTAAACCTAATGGTTTATTTATTTTTATGAAAGATAATCGCATATTACTGTACAAAGATTCATGGAAAAGTACAGGTACCCAGAAGCCGATCAAGGCTCATGCACATGCTTGAAGAATTCAAGATCAGAGATCGGAACTTCAAGCTCAAAAGTCAACAACGACAGGCCACCGGAGATCGAGATTACTCTCCAGAGCCCAGAATAACATATGTTGCATATGCATTTTAGGCATACCTAAGAGCATGACATCCATAACATCACATATATGCCTATCTTTGCAGGTTTTACCCAGAGCCAATTTCAACTTCCCAACGAAGGGTATTGGACTCCAGACAACGCAAGTTCAACTTCACGACGAAGGGACCGCTGGTTGTCAACGAACATTTATCAATTTCAGAGCCAATTTCAACTTCACAACGAAGGATATTGGACTCCAGACAACGCAAGTTCAACTTCACGACGAAGGGACCGCTGGTTGTCAACGAACATTTATCAATTTCAGAGCCAATTTCAACTTCACAACGAAGGATATTGGACTCCAGACAACGTAAGTTCAACTTCACGACGAAGGGACCGCTGGTTGTCAACAAACATTTCTCAAATTCAGAGCCAATTTCAACTTCACAACGAAGGATATTGGACTCCAGACAACGTAAGTTCAACTTCACGACGAAGGGACCGCTGGTTGTCAACAAACATTTCTCAATTTCAGAGCCAATTTCAACTCCACAACGAAGGATATTGGACTCCAGACAACGCAAGTTCAACTTCACGACGAAGGGACCACTGGTTGTCAACAAACATTTCTCAAATTCAGAGCCAATTTCAACTTCACAACGAAGGATATTGGACTCCAGACAACGCAAGTTCAACTTCATGACGAAGGGACCGCTGGTTGTCAATAAACAATTTCCCAATTTCAGCTTCACAACGAAGTATCTTTGGCTAGAAGACGATCCATGAGCTACCTCCAGAACTCTGAGTTCGATTTCAACTTCACGAGTTCAATTTCAATTTCACGACGAATGATTCAGGCTCAGAATCTTCCAGTTTTAACTCAACCTCACGACGAGGGAGTCATCTCGTGTTTTAAAAAACAGTCTCAACATCAAATTTCAACTCTACGACAGAGGATATTCGATAGGGACGAAATTTATGTCTTTTAATCTTTGCTCTATTTTCGTTACACGACAATGAGCAAAGAGGGGCAGCTGAATACACTAAATTTCATCCTTATATTATATAATATATATATTTATATTATAAATTATACTATATTTACATTTTTTTCTTTTTCAGGGCCCAACAGTGGACCAAACCCAAGTGACCCGGACCCAACTGATGCTTCCAGAACCCTAGCAAGCATTTCATCTCGCGCCGTAACTCCCTTGGTCAGAGTTTCATCTCGCGCCACAACTTCCTTGGTCAGAGTTCCCTCGCGCCTCACGCACCTCCACAGCCGGTTTTCTCGGCGTCGTGATCACATGAAACACCAAAAAAACGACCTCATCAGAATCGTGGACTCTCATCTACCAACAAGTCGAGTTTCACTCGGATCAAAACACTAAAAATAGGACAATATTTTGTATTATAAATAGACGCATGTAATCAACAGTATGGAGGGGATTTTTTGGATACAAAATACAAGAAGAAGGTTACTAGCAATTTTTAGCAAAAACAGAGCTTTTTTCTTTTGCAAATTTTCGAGAGAACAATAGGTAAAGTTCTTACCTTTTGGTAGTTATTTTGCATGCTCGCCCGTTTGCTTCTCTTTTTCTTTTTCTTATATACTCAAAATACGCTAAAAACACCGATGAACAGGGGGGTTTCCGAAGTTCTCGAACCCAGATTCATACCCTGAGGCTTTGTTTTTGAGAAAACTGTTTAGGTTTTCAAAACGAGGGCACCGAGAGCTTTAAAAAAATAAAAACTTTTTTCGATTTTGCCACCGATGACGGCGGCCGGCGAGGTGGCGCGGTGCCGGAATCTGGGTTCACATGAACCCCACGACGGCGTGTTCATCTTTCTGGATGAACATTTGAAAGAAAGCATTGAGAGAAGGAGAGGCTCTCGGTGGGAAGGAGAGAAAATGAAGCTAAAAAACTTTTGATCCAGGCTTATATCAGATCCGTGTTTTTGGTAATAAATTAGGGTAAACTACTCTTTCGGTCCCTCCTTCCTTGAAGGCTCGTTATTTTGGTCCCAAATCCGATTTTAAATTCCGATTTACTTTCAAATTGGCCACTTGATTTGCTTTTCTTTTCATCCCGATCCTTATTATATATATACATACTAAAATATATTTATTTTTTTGGTGTTTATTTATTTGTTATATTATACCATTTTTCATTATTTCTTATATATACACGTAGATATATTATCGTTCGTACTTCTTTTTATTTTCATTTCATTTTGCATCTTTCTTTTTGTTTTATACTAATATCTTGTTTAAACGTTATTATATATATATGTTTTGTATTTTATCTTATTATTTCCTTACTTTTGTATTACTATAATTATTTAATTTTTCTATTATTATTATATATTTTTCCCTCTCTCTCATATTTAGCTATTATATATATATGGAATTAATACTATTATATGTTTTTTTTTATTAATTTTACCTTATACGCTACTATTTTACATTTTTTATATACATATGTACGTTTTATTTAATTCTTATCGCTTTACATTTATATACTATCTTATTTCACCTTTATTATGTTCTATTTATTTATTTATTCCTTTCTTTTTTCCGTTTTATTGGGTCTTGTTTTCTTATTTCTTTATTCTTTCTTTTTTATCATATCACATGTTGTCATACTTGTCTTCATTTTTATTTCCTTCATGTTCTATATCTCCATGACGATTATGTTACTTTTGGTGTATCATCTATTGTTATTTTTGTTCTTTGTTTCGTTTTCTTTATCTTTCAATTTTAATTCATTTTCATCACCTTTTCTAATATACGTTCGGCTCCTAAAAGGTTCACTTTCAAGTCAATCAATTGTAAGTAATCGGATCGATATTTTACCTTCCAATTTAAAATTACGATTTTCTTAATTAAAGACAACTGGAAATTACACAGTACCGAAAGGGCAGTTCAAGGGTGCTAACCCTTCCTTGACTGTAACCGACTCCCGAATCCGACACATCTTTGGTAAGACGCAGATTAGGTAAGAAATAAGGTACCCGGTCAACCCATTTATTTTTAAATAAATGATCGGTGGCGACTCCAATCCACTTTTTCCTAAGTCGAAGCCCAATTCCGGGGTCCAACCGAAAGACGGTTACGACAATATTGAACATAGCCAGAGGCCCAGAGGGATCTTTTACTTGCACGAAGAATGTCACGTCCAAGTCATCCACTGCGACGTCAAACCTCTCAACATACTAATGATTCATGATGCAAAATACATGCATATTGTTGGTAACCAAAGTTTAGATATAAATCTTCTATAGTTATTGCCAGCAACCGCCAGCAACCGCCAGCAACTGTCAGTAACCGTTACAGAAATCCAATGGCCTAGTTTAATCTTAACAACGCGTGTCAAACAAGTGATAAACAACCCTTTCAATAACTGTCATCATTTATATTCCTCAAGAAAAGAACCAATGGCAACAATCTTTTGAATTTCTTTAATCATGACGGCCAAATTTCACTTAATTTTAATTTCAACCCTCACATTATTCTCATCTTCTTCTGCATTAGTACCACAATTTGCATTCAGTTGGTTGGATGACAAGGATGTATTCAAAGCTGGTGAAACTGCAACTATCAAAATCAAAGTCCTGGGGAATTTCGATAGTAAAGCAAATGCTTCACTCAATAGAACTGCTTTCAATCCCTTTATTACAGTGAATGGGAAGACAGGGAACAGTTCTTACATATCTGGTGTTTTTCTTGACATCAATGGCGATCCTAGTACTTGGCAGATTGTCTTTGTCCCAATCCTTGCAGGTTTATTCAATGTCATCATCAATGATGACCCTTTCAAAGTTATGGATTCTTCTCTTCATTTCACTGTTGAACCAGGTCCTGTGTACCCTTCTGTCAGTGTTGCTTCCTGGTTAGCATTCTGGGATGAATTCGAAGCTGGTTCGACAGTTCCGATTTTGATTCTTCTGAAAGACGCATTCGGAAATAACATAACTTCGACGGACAAAGAACCGAGTTCTTATAACATCTCGGTGACTGCTCTCCATGAAAATGGCTCGGTTTCGAGTTTATTAAATATCACGTCCATGGCTTGGAATGAATTTGGTTATATCATAATGGAGTTCATGGTTGTTATAGCAGGAAACTTCCTGTTGAATATCCAAGGAGCAAACCAGACCTTGAATGGCTCTCCATTACCATTCAAGGTAAATCCAGGTGATTTGTTTTACTTTAATGTTACTCGGACTCGAGTGTAAGTGTTAGATACGAGTTTAACATGTATCCCTAAACTCGATCCGGCTTTTGCAGGACCTTTAGATGTCTCCAATTGTGCGGCCAAATGGAGATTTGAATTCAATGCATGGCAAATCTTTTCCAAGATGGAAATACTTGTATACCAGCAAGATCGATACCGGAACCTTGTTCCGGGATTGTATGAATTTGACGCAGATGTTATTGAGGAAGATACGAATTTGTCGATTCCTGTAACGGATTTGCAGTTCGAAGAAGTAGAACCCGGGGTTCAGCTGTTTTCTTTCAGCATGTCGAAAGCAGGGAACTTCTTGCTTACCATTTCTGATATGAAGCACAACAAAAGCATTTCCTATATGCCATTTGCTTATACTGTCTTTGTAGGTGCGTTACTTGAGGTTGTTCATTCTACTTCTATGTTACCCGGATTCATATTTTTCCTTGAGTATCAATGTCCGACACCTATTCGAATAGGTTATTGCGATGGAGTAGAGAGTATCGTCAATGGGACTGGTTTAAATACTTCTGTTTCTGGGGAAGTGGCACAGTTTTCGGTTTATCTCCGCGACGCCTTCCAGTATCCGTCCCCGGTGGAAGTAGAAAGACTTCAAGTAGAAATTGAAAGGAAAATCGATTCCACATCCGTCTTGCCTACTATATATCCTACACAGATCAGTAATGGTATGTATGTTCAAGCAATTTACCCACGTTTCGGTTTCATTTAATTTAATAAACAGACTTATCTTAGCAGGAGAATTGCCCGACATTGCTACAAGTGAAACCAAACTTGCTCCTGTTCCATCCACGGGCCTAAACAACACTGTAAGAACTGCGTTTTTTTCTGTAACTCTGTATGTATGTATGCATGTATGCACGTATCATGTATGCATGCATGTATTTATGTATGTTTGAGATTTTAATGACAGTTTGATTCTAAACTCAGTCTCCTAGAAGCTTGACAGTTTGGGCTACTGCATTCAATGTCATGTATACTCCTCAGAAGAGTGGGATCTATAGAATTTATGTGTTTTGTGGAAATATTATCCTAAATGATGGTAGTCCATTCACAAAGGAAGTAAAACCAGGTACAATTGTTCGAGTTTATGTTACGGATTCAAACCTCAAAAACTCGAACCCTCCCGAGCCTCATCTAGTTTGATATGGTTCACATGATTGTACTTGGAAACTGAATGATTTTATACTTTTTTACTGACAGGTCAAGTTAATATCAGTCTCAGGAGTGGTGAAATTTGCTCCCAAGGCACCCAAGCTGGTTCGAAATGAAATAGTAGTACAGTTGATGGATTTGTTTTCAAATCCCGTTGTTTCTGAAACTTCGAAGCTAAGAATAGTGCTTACTTCAGTTGAGAAGCCAGGTTTCTCGACCTGGATGTTTGTGGATAACAATGATGGTTCATACATAGGTCACTATCTTGCCATGGAAGTCGGCACTTACGAGATGTGTGTATTGTTCGAAGGAAACCATTTCTCGCCCTGCCCTTTCGCGATTAACGTGTACGGAAGTAAGTTAGCATTGCCGTGTTATTCAAGTAACACAAGACTATGATACACAAGACTATGATGATACAAATCTTTGCTTCTAATGCCTGACAGGTGAATATTTTCCTAAAGCATATGATGATATAATCTCCCTTTGGGAGGACGAGTCAATCGCGTTCGATGTGTTGGAAAATGACTACTTTGCTGGTGCCAATGCAAGCGTTGTCGAATTCTCAAAAGTAAGGTTGAAATTCAATCGATGTCAAATTCCGAGAATCTTTTCCGCTCTTACTCCCTGTTAACATGCAATATTATGTTTTTTGCAGCCAATTCACGGTTCACTTCTGCAATATGGAATGCTCTTTAGATATACACCTTATAAAGACTATTTTGGGAATGATTCTTTCCTATATACAATATCAAACATCAATGGTGACCTTGCTACTGCTACTGTCAAAATATCTGTACTCACCATTCCACCTCAGTTTGTTTCTTTTCCAAGCCAATTGCAGGCAACTGAAGATCTCATAAGTCCGAGATTCGGGTATAGTTCATGCTTTGTCTCGAATTCATGGCTCGTATCAGTCATTGTTTTTCACAAGAACTGAACTCTTAGCTCACTGTTTGCAGTGGTTACAATGGCTTCGAATTGAAATATTCAGATCCGACAGAGAATATCTCGGTCATTCTCAGTGCCATGTATGGAACAATATTTCTATCAACTATGTCAATGCAGTTTTGGCAGCCGATTTGGAGTGAATTTTCTGTGAATAAAGGAGACGAGAAAGGAACCAATCTGACCATTGAAGGACGTTTAGAAGTGATCAATTTTTCCCTTCAGTCAATTCAGTATCTTGGGTACTAATCATCGAATTCGATTGCATGTTTTCTGTTTTACCTGTACTTTTTTTCCAATTTTCGGACATGAATACAAGGATATAACTTTCCAATGACTTTCATCATACAAGGAATGGGAATTTTTCGGGGAACGACACCCTTCGAGTATCGGCCAGGAACCGAAATGGAGTTAATGACTTGGATGTTCAAGTAGTAGTGGATCCCATTAATGATCCTCCATATGTTAACGTTCCTGAATTCATTGTGTTGAAGAACACTAGGGATGAATCTTTGTTGTTCAACAAAGAAACAGATCGGTTTCCGTTCTCCATCGGTGATCCGGATGTTCTTAATGTCACTGGTAAGTCTTTGAAATGCTTAAACTACGATTAGGACACAATACTCGAGTCCGAGTAACACCGTGCTGATTCAAAATTTTAGGGGGTGAGTCAGGCTTTGAACTGGCGTTTTCGATGGAAGTTAGTGATGGATATTTGCTAGCAACACTACCGGCTGCTCTTGTAGATTCGACTGAACTGAAGTCGAAGAACAGTTATCAATGGCAACCTCTTCAAACATATGTTACCATCTCGAAACAGTTCGTAGTCAGAGCTATCGGAATAAGATTCCGAGCATCGATCATCGATTGCAACACAGTCATGCAACACTTATCCTACTACGTAAAACTTATCATATTCTGCAGCTACTATATGTACATAGGGAAGGATTGGATTAATCATCTGGTCTTTCTTTCAGGGAGGAGGACATGACGCTGCGGTTTTAACAGTGAAAGTAAACGATTTAGGACGTTATGGATGTCACTCCGATTGTATCGATAGGATAACGAAGCCTTTGGTCGTGGAGGCTACCGTAAATCTGATCAAAGGGAAACCGATGAGCTCATCGACAATTCGTAGTAAGTTGTTCTTCCCCATATCCTTATAGTTATGTCCGGATATGTGCCGAATACAGATTCGAAGTGATAAACTGATTATCAAACTGTTGGGGTTTTGGTGGCGACAGCTCTGGAATCGGTTATAGTGATTGAATTCATTTTGGTGTTTTCACTTGGATTGATGATGGTGTTCTTCACTTGCAAATGTGTAATTCTTCTTGTGAACGAGATAAGAAGACAAAGCCCCAGAAATTCTGAGCCTATCGAAGAAGCAGAACTTGCAGACAAAAACTGTAAGCAAGCAAGCATGCCTTAAAACAGTCTTTAGTTCCATGTTCCATTACATTTTAATGATGTTCCCTTGTAATAACTCAAAAGATTTGATCAGACATTCAATTTAAGACATGGAATGATGATCCACATGCAACTTGCCCTGGTCGTCGGGCATCATCTTTTGACAATAATCCCACATTCACCGGTCCAATCGATTCTCAAAATAGGTCCACGTAGGGATGGACCGAGAAATGCAAACGAGAAGGTGGAAAAATTCAAATTCTCACTTAAATTTTATTTGTATTTTTTATTGTTAATTTATTTACGTCTTTTGAATTGTTCAAGTTAATCCTCTAAGATAAGATAAAATACTGTGTGTGTTTTGAACTGTATAAGTTAATCCTCTAAGATAAGATAAAATAACGTGTTCATCCCTAGATCAGGACAGATAAATGGTTGCACTTAAAATGATTTCAGAAGTGGAAGGAGGAAAGATACCAGCAATAAATCTTAATTCAAAACAGGAGTTCATTAGTTTTGCATAAATCAAACCAAAAATGGAGGACCAAATCATCTCATCCATTAAAAGGAACTTATGAAACACTTCACTTCGCAATTTTCCGGTTTCCACAACCCAAAATGAATGATGAACTAAGCTTTAAAAAATGGGTTTTAAGTGACTACATATATAGGCAAGGAAGATGTAGAAACTCTGTATTGTTGTTGTTCCATGTTAACTTCCTTGAGACTAATATAAGGGGTTGAGATTCCTGCCAAAGGGCTGGAATGCGACTGCCTAATGGTTCGACCAGGAGAGGTCCAATCACTTCCGCCGGCGTCGGTCATGTAAAGGGGTCCCAAAACCAAACCCCTTGAAGCTTTAACACTCCCTGGATCATCGTCATTAGAAGCCCATTTCTTCCTACTGAAGAACAAGAGGGCGTTTCTCCACCAATATCCCTTCGTTTTAGCCTTTTGTGGATTGCTTTGGTCGTCTTCTGAAAAGGGTTTTTGAAGCTTGAACTGTACAACACCAACTGTTCTTGTCGTATCTTTCTTGTGGTTCCTTGATTGTTCCAAAACCTGGCTTTTTCTTGTTTTTGAGCGAAAACAAGAAAAGGGTTAGTAAAGAAAGAAGCAATGAGAGGAAAGAGAGAAGCTTTGGGAGGAATTTGAGAACCTGGAAATGGTGGCTTTGGGGATGAAAACCATAGTCATTGAAGTGGTGATGTTGTGGCATTGGGAAGATTGGTGACTTGTTTGACATTGTTTACTGAACAGTTTCAATCTTTTTTCAAACTCTGTTGGAGAAGATAAAGAAATGGGGAAGTTTATAAAGAAGGGGGATGAGATTTGATCTTTTGGGGCTCAAGGTGGGAATGCCCGTAGGGAACTGAATACCACTTTCCCAAAACCAATAAAACGCTAATAAAATCGTTAAAAATAATATTAATTTTAGTAATTTTTTTATCAATTTTATTATTTAAATAATAATAAAATTGATAGAACATTATTAGTCCTATATTAAAACTGCCACACGTCATAATTCACCAAAACTAGAGTAAATGCCAACAACTACTAATATTTTAGTTTTCTTTTTGGATTTCCAATGTTGTTTACCAATAATTTATTGGGTAAATTCCCTATTTAACCACACATTTATTACTTAATTTTTTTTGGTCATCCAATTATTTTTTTAAATCAACATTTTGTTTTATTTATGTTTTAATAATACATAGTTAAAAAATTAATAATAATATTGATGTGATTTTTTATTATTTTTAACGGTAATTGTGAAATTTTTAAATTATTACTCTTTTAATTTCCACATCAACAACCCAATGATTCTTTAAATATCATTAAATTGTTGATTTGTTAGAAAACAAACTCAATAACAATATGGGGATCATATGTGCATGTCGACAAGAAGAATTACAAAACAACAAAAGAGTTTGAAAAGTCAAATAAAAAAATGAAGCTTCTTGAATTATTTAGAAATTATAATATGAGTAGATAACAACAAAACATAAGGCGGTAAGAATATTGTAGAAACATATAACTCGATTTACTAGTATATATATATATATGAGTGAGTAGTGCGTGTAATATACAAGAGTGAGTGAAAGCAAAGTAACGAGTGAGAGAAAGAAAAATAGAGAGAATTGAGAGAGCTTAGCAAAGCTTAAAATAGTGAGGTTGTGTTTGTAAACTAGTTGCAGCTAGTATTGCAGTATTGTAATATTAAGGTAGTGTCATTGTAAAATATTTTGTTTCGTATCAATAAAAATTTCTGAGTGTTATAAATTTTCGTGAGCCCATCTACGTTTTCAACAAGTGGCCTCGGAGCTTGGTTCGAGTTCAACGTGGTGGAGAAGATGGCCAACATGATTCAACCTCAAATCCCGAGATTGACAAAGACGAATTACGGCAATTGGAGCATTCAAATGAAGGTGTTACTAGGCTCCCAAGATTGTTGGGATATCATCGAGGATGGTTACACCGAGCCTGAAAATGCAGCAACAAAAGCAGCCCTGGCCAATGAAGAAAAGAAAGTATTGAAGGAATCCCGGAGAAAAGATAAAAGAGCATTGTTCTTTATTTTTCAAGGAGTTGACGAATCTACCTTTGAAAAAATTTCTGATGCGAAGACCGCAAAACAAGCGTGGGAGATTTTGCAAAAATCTCTATAAGGTGCCGAAAAAGCAAAAAAATGTACGCTTACAAACTCTCCGAGCTGAGTTTGAGATGTTAAAAATGAAAAATACAGAAAACATTGATGATTATATTAGCCGTGTGAAAGCGGTCTTAAATGAAATGAAAAGAAATGGTGAATCACTCGATGATGTTAGAGTGATGGAAAAAAATTTGCGGTCATTGACAAGAAAATTCGATTACGTGGTGGTGGAAATCGAAGAATCGAAAGATTTATCCCAAATATCGATTGATGAGCTTGTGGGTTCACTTCAAGCCCATGAGCAGAAAATAAAACAAAATGAATATTCAGAAAATTTAGAGCAAGCTCTACAAAGAAAGATGAATGTCAACGAAGGAGAAGCTAGCAGCAGCTACACACGAGGTCGAGGAAATCATGGCGGTTATCGTGGAAGATACAGAGAAGGACGAGCAACTCGTGGACGTGGTGGCCGATCATATAGCACCGTTCAAATAAGTGAAAGCAATCCAATATCAGGCCGTGGACGAGGATTCAGAGGCCGAGATATGGGCAGATATCAACAAGGAAGTAAATTCCAGGTACAATGTTATAATTGCAATAAGTATGGTCATTATAGTTATGAGTGTAGATCTGCTCCTAAACAAAAAGAAAGAAATAACGTAGCAGCAGCTCAAGAAGAAAAAATTGAAAAATCTCATGTATTCCTCACTTATAAAGGAAATGAGGAATTCAAGAAAAATATTTGATATCTTGATAATTGTGCCAGCAACCATATATGTGGTCAAATGGAACTGTTTGTGAAATTAGATGAAACAGTTCATGGGCGAGTAACGTTCGGAAATGACTCGCATGCAGAAATAAAAGGAAAATGCGAAGTCATGATTACTCAGTGAAATGGAGAAAAGAAATATATTTCAGATGTTTATTATGTACCTGCTTTGAAAAGCAATATCATCAATCTTGGTCAACTCCTGTAAAAAGGATATGAAGTGTAGATGAAGAACCGCTCGCTTGCCATCAAAAATAAAGAAGGAGAATTGATAGCCCAAGCTGATATGACTCGAAATCGTCTCTTTACAATTGATATCAAGTTGGGAGAAGTCAAGTGCATAAAGACCGCAATCAAAGATGATTCATGACTGTGGCATCTAAGATATGGACATCTTGGATTTTCTGGTTTGAAGCTGTCATAAAAAACAAGCATGGTGAAAGGTCTACCAGAGATCAACCCTCTAAATCAATTATGTGAGGCTTGCATCAAAGGAAAGCAACATAAACAAAGCTTTGAAGTTGGTAGATCCTGGCGTGCCCGAAGACCGCTGGAGATAGTACACACAGATATAGCCGGTCCTTTTAACATATCATCGCTTGGAGGTAACAGGTACTACCTAACTTTTATTGATGATTTTAGTAGGAAATGTTGGATTTACATATTGAAAGAAAAGTCAGAAGCGCTGGAAAAATTGAAAGAATTCAAAGCAATGGTGGAAAAACAAAGCGGTCAATATTTGAAGATACTCAGATCAGATAGAGGAGTCGAATATACATCAAAGTTATTTGAAGAATTCTGCAAAGAACATGGCATCATCCATCAGCTGACAGCCAGATACACGCCACAACAAAATGGAGTTGCAGAAAGAAAGAACCGCACAATCCTGGACATGGCAAGAAGCATGATAAAAGGCAAGCAACTACCGAGAAATTTCTAGGCTGAAGTAGTTTGATGTGCAGTTTACCTATTGAACAAATGTCCAATAAAAAGCGTGAAGTATATGACACCAAACGAAACATGGAATGGACAGAAACCAGGAGTTGGACACCTCAATATTTTTGGATGCATCACATATGCCCACGTTCCTGAACAGACCAGAAAGAAGCTTGATGACATAGAAGAAAAATGTATTTTCATTGGCTATGATGAAAGGAGCAAAGCTTACAGATTATATAATCCTCTTACAAAGAAGATAATAATTTCAAGAGATGTTGAGTTCGATGAAGCAGATTATTGGAGATGGAGCAAAGAGGAAAAGAAAGTTGAAGGACTGCTTTTTAAAGATGATGATCTTATCAATCAAGATGAACAAGCTGATGATCAAGGTCCTCAACAAAATGTACCATCGTCGTCAAACAGCAGCAGCGATGCCAGCAACATAATAGAAGATCCTGAAGTACCTCCCACAGAAGTTCGAAGATCCACAAGAGAGAGAAGAATGCCAGAAAGGTACAACGATTATGAACTAAATAATGTTTCACTTTTCTGCTTACTTGTGAACAGTGATCCAATAACATACGAAGAAGCGGTTGAAGATGACAAATGGAGGAATGCAATGGATGAAGAAGTTACATCAATAGAAAGAAATAATACATGAGAGCTAACAAGATAACCAGAAGGTCATAACCCAATTGGAGTAAAATGAGTTTACAAGAAAAAGACCAATAAAGAAGGAAAGGTCGAGAAGCACAAAGTGAGGCTAGTTGTCAAAGGCTATAAGCAAAGACAAGGAATAGACTATGATGAAGTATTTTCTCCAGTAGCAAGGATCGAGACCATTAAACTTCTCACAACAGTTGCAGCACAAAAAGGATGGAAAATTTACCAGATGGATGTGAAGTTAGCATTTCTAAATGGCTACCTAGAAGAATAAGTTTATATTGAGCAACCACCTGGATACATTAAAAAGGGACATGAAGACAGTTTACAGATTGAAGAAAGCTCTATATGGTCTGAAGCAAGCCCCGAGAGCATGGAACACGAGAATTGATGAATATTTCCAGAGAAATGGGGTCATGAAGAGTCTATATGAGCATGCTTTATACACAAAGAAAAATGAAGACGGTGATATCATGATCGTGTGCTTATATGTGGACGACATGATTTTCACAGGAAATAATCCAGGTATGTTCAATGATTTTAAGAAAGTTATGACTAAAGAATTTGAAATGACAGATATTGGAGAAATGTCATACTTTCTTGGAGTTGAAGTGAAGCAAATGCAAGAAGGAATATTTATATCACAAAAGAAGTATGCAGAAGAAATTTTAAGAAAATTCAGAATGGAAGATTGCAAGCCGGTAGCCACTCCAGCAGAACCAGGAGTCAAATTAAGTGTGAATTCAACAAGAGAGCAAATGAATCTGACGTTGTTTAAAAGCATCGTTGGAAGTCTAAGGTATCTGACTATCACATGACCAGACATAATATACGCTGTGGGATTGGTAAGCAGATTCATGGAGAATCCGAAACAAGATCATTGGATTGCAGCAAAAAGAATCCTCAGATATGTCAAAGTATTTTCATGGTCATCAAAGAAACAACAAACGGTAGCTCTTTCAACATGTGAAGCAGAATACATAGCCGCAGCAGCGTGCACTTGCCAAGCAATGTGGTTAAAGAATATTTTGAACGAGCTAAATTTGGCACAAGAAGAACCAATTACAATCTATGTCGACAACAAGTCTACAATTTCCCTTGCTAAGAATCCAGTCTCCCATAGCCGAAGCAAGTATATTGATACAAAGTATCATTTTATACGAGAGCAGGTGAAGAACAAAAATGTGGAGCTAATTTACTGCAGAACTGAAGATCAAATAGCAGACATTTTCACAAAACCATTGAGAGCAGATATATTCAACCGACTAAAAGAAAAGCTTGGAATGGAAAATCGAGTTTGAGGGGGAGTGTTAGAAGACAAACTCAATAAAGAAGACAAACATGGCAATACGGGGATCATATGTGCATGTCGGCAAGAAGAATTACAAAACAACAAAAGAGTTTGAAAAGTCAAATAAAAAAATGAAGCTTCTTGAATTATTTAGAAATTATAATATGAGTAGATAACAACAAAACATAAGGCGGCAAGAATATTGTAGAAACATATAAGTCGGTTTACTAGTATATATATATAAGTGAGTAGTGTGTGTAATATACAAGAGTGAGTGAAAGCAAAGTAACGAGTGAGAGAAAGAAAAATAGAGAGAATTGAGAGAGTTTAGTAAAGCTTAAAATAATGAGGTTGTGTTTTTAAACTAGCTGCAGCTATTATTGCAGTATTGTAATATTGAGATAGTATCATTGTAAAATATTTTATTTCGTATCAATAAAAATTTCTGAGTGTTATAAATTATCAACATGATTTACGGCTAATTTTATTCCTTTTAAGCTTGAAGTTGCTGAACGTAAAGGAATGGGCAAAGATAGTAGTACATTTTTAAGATCATTTCAAGCCCTCACCTTTTTATCACGTACTCAGGAGACTCGGCAAACTCAGGGCAACTCGTGGAGGTTGTATGACTCAGTAGACAAAAGTATTAGCCACGTGGCTAATGAAGTAAAATGGTTTATATTATTACATAACACGAGTGCAAAATCTACAAGGAAAACAGGTCGTAGTACTGTGTTAATACAAGCCATTTGGAACAAAAAACATCCTACGACTGAGTTACACCAATAATACAAATTCATAGCTAACATTGTCAAATAATCTAAACCAATTCACAGCTCTTCAGCGGAAGTGTTGAATTGCTGCAACAATAGAAGACTGCCCTAAATTCTATACTATGTTTTGTGTCACAGTGCCTACTGCACGTCCACGGTTTCGACCAATCGAGACTTTCGTCTCCTCTTGCTCCCTGGACTGCTCCTTACACCACCCAACTTTCCAAGCTTAACAGAATCTTTACAATTCTATTGCGATGACAACTTTGCCGATACATTATCTGAATCCGAATCGACCGATAGACATTTCTCGGGTGAAGATATATATATGTCACCTTTTGTACGTTTTTCCACTCGAGGGCGATTTAACTCTCTTTTTGGGCATTCGAAGTTGAGTTTCCACCCTTCTCTTATCATGCTTCGGGAGTCGGACGTGGAAAGGGTTTGCATCCGTATAACAAACGGACTCACCGGGAAGTCTGCGTCGATCTAAATCAACATCTTCGTTGTTCACCTGTACGGCACGACCTCTTTGTTCGGGTTCGAGTGAGAGTTTGTCAAGAATCCTTTTACAATACTCGTGAATCATGGAGGACGTGAACCTATTTAAAACAAAAGGTATCCTCAGCTTAGATCCCGCCAGGATAAAAGAACAAAACTTAAAAAGAGCATGACAGAAAAGATTAACAGTTAAAAACTTTATATTTCTTAATAAAATATTCCATATATAAAAAATTATTAATGAATTATCTTAAAATATTTTTATATTTTATATATCATGGTACTAATAAGTATAAATCGAATTTAAATGTTATATTTTAATTTACAATATAATGTGTAAAATTGATATTTTATATTTTCAAAATCAATTTTTAATAATAATTTTAATCAATTAAATTTTAAACTGCATTTTTATAAAATTCTTTTATACTACACTTTTAAAAAGTAGGTTCTCAAAACCAATACCAAACTAATTCTTAGAATCAAACGTTTGATGAACACATATTTCATATATGTTTATTTATATGAATAATACTTTTAGTATTATATATATATTGTAATTTTTTTTAAGTTTTGGTATTTTATTTATTTTTAAATATATTTATATTTAAAATTTAAAATATTTCTTCTTAAAAGATTAAATAAATCATTGAAGTTAAAAAAATCAATTTAATCCTTGAACTTGATAAAAAAAAACTAATTTAACACATGTCACATTGTCAACCATCATGGACTGCTATATTAATAGTGTGAACTGTCATGTTAGCATTGTAACAGTCACCGATAAAAATCGTTGGTCAAAAAATCACATTAACTTTTTTTTTAGTTTGAATGCCACATTAAGTAAAAAATAATTCGAAAAGCACACGATATTTTTAAAAAAAGTTTAAAAGCCTTATAACTATAATCATATCAATTACTACTTATAATCATAATTGTTATTTAAAGAAGTATCAGATTAATAAATTCAAATGTCAAATATTGTAAACGTTTTATATATAATATTAAATAGGATAATGAATGTCATGCATTATCATTTACCGTTAATATCATAAGATAAAATTCATAAATAATCTTTAAACAATATTAAAATTATCTTTTTAAATATTAAACTTTCAAGACTTCTGTAAACTTTAAATTTTGTTACAAAATGAGCACAATACAACTAATTATCATTAAATAAGTGATGTGATATGCTAAATTAATAATAAAAAAATTTATCTCATTTGAATCTTCAACCGTAACTAAAATTTCATTTTACTATTAATTTTAACTAAAATAATTGTATATAAGTTTGTTGAATTAAAAACAAAATAGATGTAAATAAAATAAATATTATTTTTATTCATATTATAGATATTGAGTTTGTACCATATATATTATTTGATATGTTATTAAAAGTTAAATATTGATTATTTAGTTAAGTTTGATGTATTTGATGAACTAATTTTTTCAAATTATATATATTTTTAAAAAAATTGATTTTTAAAAAATAATTTGTTTTTGTTTATTTTTAAAAATCCAAATTTTCTTTATTTTTTGAACTTGTTACTTAAAAATATTGAAAATATATATATCAAAATGGAATTTAGTTTATAATTTAGGGGTCAAATAAGATATTTTTTTATTAATTTATGCTATGTCACCCTTAACAACATTTAATGTTCAAAATCCATTTTTCTAACAAAATATAAGTTAATGTATGTTTTGTAAATTTTGAAAATAAATTTAGTCAAATATAAATTTAATTCTTTTTAATTTTTTAACTATAATTTAACGTTAGATTGAAAACTAAATTGATAGGAATTGATTGATCCTTTGTGGTCTTAATTATTTATTTTTTTTGAAGTTTAAGGACTAATTTAAATTTTGAGGAACAATTTGAATGTTTTGTGCAATAAAATAAATTGGTAAATATTTCCAATAAATGTCAAATATACACATCTTTATGGATTCAATTAAAATATTCAAAAATTTAGTGATCAAATTAAACTTTGGGCAATAGTCTAAAGTTTTTCTGTAATTAACCTACTTATTGAAAGAATTCAAATAAATTTGAAAAGAAGAAAAATCTAACGCGTTAGGAGAGGAAAAGTAAGGCCAGTGGGACCTATGGCGCCAACATCAAACTCCTGATCACAACCGTTGAAATTAGACCCACAAATTCGAATTCCAGCGAGGAATTGGTTGACTCGTTCATGGCGACTCATTTAAAATAATCAAATCCTTCACCTAAATCTCTGATTAAGAAACGATTAAAAGCAAACCTTTGAACCAAGTCTTCCAACTTACTCCTTAGAACAGGTAAAGCTCAAACTCCATCAATTTCAAAGGTAACTTTTCAACTAAAGTTTTTTTTATCAGTTCGAATTTTCCAGGTGATGGAATAGTAGTGGATCTGCTTCGATGTGATTATATTCCGAATCTGTTTCTGTTTTTCATTTTTGGTTTGGGTAAATATTTCAGTATTTTCAGATTCATAGGGATTTGTTTGTCTACAGTTGAAGATAAGCTTTCATGGCAAGAATAAAACCTCAGGCTTTGTTAATTCAAAGCAAAATGCAGAAAAGGCCACCTCGGATCGGTGTTGTTACGATTCTCTTTTGCAGCTTGATCGTTCTATTGATTTTATCGTCTTTGATTGCTACTTCCAGGCATTGGTCTCAAAGGTTTGCTTGTTCTCTGCTTTTCATATATGTTTTTTATTTCATCTGAAAGTTAATTTATGCGAAAAACGATTTTAATTATTAATTCTTGCAGATCAAGGGATCAAATAGGAACTGGATTGTCAAATTATGAGGTAATTTTTTCCCATCAAAACTTAAATCCAGCTTAATCAAACAGATCGTTGTTCATGTTTGATAGTTTTTTTTAATCTTTTAAAAAAATTAGAAAAATTAAAATTATATTCAAACGATTTTTTCCGTAAACACTAAACAAATATGTTTATAAACATATAACCAATCATGTCGACATTAATAAACTATTAAAACAAACTTTAAATGACATCTTGAAAACGCTTTGGATGTGATTCATAAACAAATTTGTTCTTGAACATAAATAAAACTTGAACTGTTCACGAATTCGTCATCGAATTGTCTGTTCATTTACAGCTTTAGTACTTCGTTAAAATGCTAAATAATTTATTTTTTGATTCAGCATGTTGATGAGATTGCAGATTCAAAGAAGTATGATCTGCCTGGCTATGTTGTAAGTTCCTCCAATGGAGTAAATGCATAAATCATGTTTAGTTGTTTCTCTATACCATTTTACCATGTTGAATCATTTTCCTTTTACAGGTTCTAAATACATCAAAAGGCTATATAACTATAGAACTCTTCAAAGATGGTTCTCCTGAGACTGTCGACAAATTTCTTGACTTGTGGTAAGTTTATCGAATATTTATGATAACCAGATTCTTGTGTGAGTATAGACATGCATAAAATAAACCGAAGATCAGAGCAATACAGTCGAGGTTAGTTAGACCTTTTCTTGTTTCCTTTAAATTAGTATGAGCTGGATACATAAATAGAGGTGGTCTTTGGAGCAGTCCATTTTTTTTAAAATTTCAAATTTTCATATAATTTAGCTTTTTTCTTTGTATTTTATATTGTTGATCTAGTTTTACATTCCTTAAAATTTTTTAATTTCATACTCCTAAATTTCTAATATATTTTAAAAGTTTATACCCTTAACATTGAATCATACATTATAGAGGAAGAAGAGATTGTAGATTCCTAATCCTTTTTATTGCTCATTTTCACCATTATTTAAAGATGATATAATAGGTTCTCAAGAATTTATGCAAAATTTTATGTTAGTGGAACGATGAAATCAGATTATCAATAGAAAATATAAAAAAATTTAAAATATATGATAATTTAAAATTTTTAAGAAAGTGACTGCCCAGCTGCCCTCATCGGTCCATCCCTGTATGTTATTATGTTTGATAGTCATGTTAACCCATACCAAAATATAAGTTTTACATACGACTCTTTAAAGATTCTTTAAATTTCTGATTTTACCAAATGTGAATAATATGGTCCATAGGAATAGTTGGATTCATTTAATAGCATCGCATGTCTTTTTTCTTTTGTCGGCGAGAGAGATTTACACAGGTGTCTTTGTTCTGAAATATTCATGTCTGATATCGGTGTTCAACGCATATTGGAATATATACTTAGATATGACTCTTGAAAGATGTTTAATTTTCACAATAATAAGTCGATATTTGTCATTCATATTCATCAAAGATCCTAAACCGAATGGATTTTGCAGTCAAAAGGGGCATTTCAAGGGCATGCCTTTCCACCACGTGATAAAAAACTATGTGATTCTAGGAGGACATTCACAAGAACTTGGAGGCATTGAAGATTGGACATCAAAAACAAAGCTTCACAGGCGGCTCCCCATAAGGTCATCTTTAATCTACATTTTCTTGGCATGCATATTATGTATGTATGTGTACGTCTATATATGTGTTTGTGTCTTTGCCCTTGCTGTGTATGTGTGTGTTTTATAACTCAAAATCTTTGCTCGTGATAAAACAGTCTAAAACATGAAGCTTTTATGGTTGGAACCACAAAGATTAAAGAAGATGGCAAGGCATTTCAGCTTTTTATCACAACTGCACCAATACCGGATTTAAACGAGAAACTAACTGTGTTCGGACGAGTCATCAAGGGCGAAGATGTGGTTCAGGTAAAGACTTGTTCTTTTTTTAGTGGTATTATCTAATCGAGTAAAATTCGACTTTACTCTATTCGAATTCAGAACACCAAGTCTAGCTTGAGCTCATTCAAGTCTTACTTTTAAGCTTGAGTTTGATTAGAAAATTACTTAAACTCGTTCGATTAATTTTAAATTGTATGATTAAAGACAAATGCTCACACAAAACCTTTAATGTTGGGCGTTTAGGAAATTGAAGAGGTTGATACCGATAGACATTACAGGCCTACATCTCCTGAAGGGATCATCAATGTGACACTGCGACAAGAAATTTGAGGGTTTTCTTTTTAACCACTGTAAAGATTTGTTTATGTTCATTGCTTTTGTATATTCGTCTAAACATCAACGTCAAAATATATTTTGAGCATATTCATGTTTAACAAATATATATATATATATTTTGAGCATGTTCATAATTATTTATATTTGTGTATGATTTATATAATAATTGATCTTTCGTAAATTAGGCAGAAATCAAATAATTCTGGCATGAAAGTATACTTCAATTGTCTCTTTATTTAAAAATTTACGATCAAATAAGTACTCTAAATGAAACAATACCTAATTAAATTTAATGCATGCTTGATTATATTTAATGCATACTCGATTCTAAAAAATATAGGAAATTGATTTCAAATAATTATAAAAATTCCAATATTTTTATAAAAAATGCTAAAACAATCTTTAATCATTACAAAAAAAATCAAAACAATCTGAAAATAAAATATAAAAAATATTCAAAATTATAATTAGTTATACAATCCAATCCATTAAGTGATTAATCCGAATCAGATGTTACATAAATCTATTATAGGGGCAACCAAATCTAAACCCTGAATGTTGTTTAAAGGGTCTAACATCTCCCATCGTCAGGGAATTCTAAGAAGATTACAAAAAAGTTTGTTAAATATGAAGAGATGCTAGATCTTAAAATAACGTCCGAGGTTTGAATCCTAATATTTTGAACGGAGCAAATTCATTAATCAACTAATAGCTCAAATACCGATAATTATACTCAAAAAAATAATTAGAAATTGTTATGAGTAAAGAAAATTTGATGCAAGGAAATAAAGTAAAACCTGAACAATTGAGTTTGTTGGAACGAGCAACTTATGTAACGGTCAGATGGAGAGATATTGCCCCCCAAAAAGAGTACATTTAAAGGCTTTAGAAAAAGGTTATGAAGACACCATTAGATTACCGAAATATAAATGCTCGAGAAAGTAGGAACGAACTCATTTAGAGTGTGGAACTCAAGCATTTCTCTTGCTACTTGCAACAGGATTTTGCTCCGAAATGATCTTCAGAACATTCACCAGTGCTCGTAGTCGGTCCCAAATGTTCAACCCGTAAAGCGCCTCGACCAGCGATTCTTGAAACTCGAACCCATTTTCAGCAACTGGATACTAGTGTTTGGCATACAAAAAGAAATATACATTCTTAGTCTCCTAAACAAAGCACTTTGTTCCAGCAAATCGCTCGAAAAGAATTCGATCTTTTCTTTTACTGGTTAAATGAGCCTAATCGAGTGAGTTTGAGCAGTTCAATCATGATCTCAAATCAAGCTCAAGTTAAATTTCAAGACTCGAATCTCAAGTCAAGCTAGAAGTTCGTAGTCTCAACATGTTAAAAGAATAATCATCAAATGAAAGCAGTAAGGATGCAAGGCTGACCTGAATGGTCTTTGGTATCTTGGTCTTTATATAAGGCCACCATCTATCCTCAACGACTGACTTCACCAGACAGCAAGCTCTTAATCCCTCAACACCGGCAAATCGCCCAAACCCACTATCTTTTACGCCACCAAAAGGCAGGGACTGGAAGAAAATTTGATGGACACTCAAGCAAATATGAAAGGTGGCTATCTTGTACACGGTAGTAGAAGGAAAAGAAGAGTACCTGGCACATGTAACTTGATGCAAAATCATTAACTGCAGCAACTCCACAATGTATTTGGGAAGCTATCTCCTTGGCACGCCTTTGACAGCCCCAAAAAACAGAACAGCCAAGCCCATATCTTGAATCATTTGCAAGCTTGACAACTTCTTCATCTGTGCTGAATTTCATTATCGGCATGATTGGTCCAAAAGTCTGCATGCCACTCGAGTTTATAACAAATTAGCACACACTCCCCACATAGACACATACACATGTTCACAGGCCTTCCTTTTCAGAGGAGTATTCATTGGTTTTCTAATCTAATAAAAATAGCAACACTTTGCTTACCTCTTCTTGCATCAACGTCATCGTGTGGTTTACATTTATGAGCACCGTCGGAGGGAAAAACTGATCAACTGCACCTTCACCTAGATGGCCGAAACTTCCACGAGCCACAATTTCAGCCCCTTTGTCTACAGCATCATCTACAAGGTGTTGAAGCTTTTCAGAATGCTCTTGCAAGCATATGTCACCCATATCATATCTTGCAGCAAGTGGTGGGCCCTATAAAAGATATCCAAATATCAGAAATCTAATTTCATTTCACAAAAGGCTGAGTTAGTTCATAAAATAATGGCAGTTCAACAATCAGTGTACCACTTGCAACTCCAGAAGTAAGCACACAATTTATAGACCTAACAGAAAGCTGTCAATGCAGTTTCTAGTTTATCAGCCACGGACTTATGCAACAACCAAATGGCCACAGATAGTGGGTAAACATTTAGATCAATGTTGTCAAGGGTGCAAGAGGCACTCTATGTGCTTAAAACCTTACAACATGCAAAAAAGCGCTACCCTGAGTGAAGTAAACCGAAATATGAATGACTGAGAGTTTTTGTAACATACATGTATGTGTATATATATAGCGCTTAAGATATACAATATACTCTAAAGTGGAGTCTAGTTTATCTACAAAACATGCAACCATTTCATCGGACGATATGCATGATTTCCTAACTGTCAATATTTGTTGTTAAATGCTCAAATATTACGAACTATAGAGTTTGATATTATCCTTTTCTTAGTAGTAAAAGTATATCAAATGAAACAAGAAAGTGAAAAATAAATGAAATTAAAGATAAAATTCAATCAGGTGGGCTTTTTTTATGCCTATCGCCTTACAAAAAAAGCATGCCAAGGCGCATTAAGCATGCGCCTGACCAAATGAACCTGACCCAAAAAGGATTGACCGATTGAGGAACTTTTATTGAAAATGCTAAGGCGAAAGGTGCAGGTAGCACATGCCTTGACAACACTGATTTAGATTTAAATTTTAAGTAACATTGTAGAGAACAAACTATTACTGGGCCAAACAGACACACATCTTTTACGGAGAATGTATCTGAAGGGACATCTTACAGCTGAAATGGACTTCACAATCTTAGCCACTTGATTGACAAATGAAGTACAAATATCCCTGTGAACATAAAATCTCTCAGCACCAGCACAGTTCTGTCCACTTGATTGAAGAGCGGCTCTAACAGCAACTTGCGCAACCTACATCATGGAAAATAGTCACTCTCAACAGCACTGATCAGTGTGCTTTCAGCTCTCAATCAAAATATAGATATGTTAAACCATATTAGTTGTCAAAACAGGTGGAAAAGGTTCCTACGTGTGGAATATCTACGTCTTCGCACACAATAAAAGCATCTTTCCCACCAAGCTCAAGTGTAACTGGTATAAGGGTCTCAGAAGCCTTTGTCATTATCTGCAATAAAAGCAAACATGTTAATCCATTTGCACTTAAAACAATAAAAGAAGTCCCATCAAGGTAAAGTACGCTTGTAAAGTAGTTTATTAGTATTAAAGAACAGTAGTTCTCAAAATATGCTTGTAAAGTATCATAACATGCTTGAAGATCACGTAACAGACAATGATAAAATCCAAACTGAATAATGGGAAGGTGAAATCAAATTTGTAATTAATATCGAGAAAATAAATAAATTTAATACAGAAAAGCCATTCATGAGATCATACCATCTTCCCTACACCTGGTGACCCAACAAATATGATTTTGTCAACAGAAGATACCAACGCTTCTCCTGTTTCAGCAAAGCTATGAAAGAGAAGTCAATTAAAATTAGATGAATAGAAACCAAGAGCATAGTATGTCCAGAATAATTGGGATAAATACATACCCTGTAATTACCTCAACCAGATTTCAGGAGCTCCAACAGCAGCAAGAGCTGCTTGGATTATCCGAAAGTAGAAACATCCAGAAAAGCTTGCATGCTCGGAAACCTACACTTACAATCACATAGTGATAAAGTGTAAAGAAATAACTGTCAACTCAAGTGAGACAAGAGAGCAGTTCTGGACTAATAAAGATAAAGGATAAAAATAGACTAAAGCATTAGGATCCATCATTAAGTACCTTAATTACCACACCATTTCCTGAGAACACAGCTGCAAGCATTGGATTAAAAATATTATGAAAAGGGTAATTCCATGAAACAATAGCCCCAATTACCCCAAGCGGGTGAAATTCCACTTTGGATATCTTGTGAAGCATTGATCTTCCAGAAGATCTGCACAAGTTCAAATGAATATTGACATAGTAACACAGAGTTTAGTGATAGCAAACACTGGTAACCAATTCCAAAATAATAGTAAGCCACTTAAAAGCTAATTTTTTAAAAAATAAGAATTGAAAATAATGCTACTGTAGAATAAAAGCATTCATTTTCAATGATTATGACACAAAGTTTGCAGACAGAACGTTGATGGCACAACAAAGCAAACGCATGCAACAAGTAACTGCTTGATTTCCACAAGCAAATAAAGGTCAGTGGAGTCTACAAATTCACTGATAATAAGTAAGATGCATGCAATTATGGATAATCTCTTGCCTGGATACAGTCAAGAATATCTAGAAAGGAGAAATAAAATTCAAAACCAGGAACTACCGGTATTCAGGCTTGAGCCACTTTTCACCCTCTGAAAGAAGCCAGGTTATCTTCTCACATGTAGTCATGATCTCTCCTAAAGAGGCATCGACCATTGTTTTCCCAGTATCACGTGAAGAGACTCTTAAGCAAGAAAATAGAACAATAGGTCACATAAAGGCATTCAAGTAACACATTTAACTTTTCTGGCATACAGAAAATAGAAAATACATAAAAGAAAATTGCAGAATATAAAGTTTTTAATGTGAGAAAAAGAGCAAATGAGAAAAGAAAAAGAAAATCACTCTCCATATAAAGAAGATAATCCTTACTCGCATATAAGCTCTTGGTGTTTAAGAATATATTTTAAAAGAATCCGCAAAAACTGTCGCCTTTGCTTGAAACTACTTCTTGCCCAAATCTTCTGTGCTTTCCGGGCTTGTGCCACACGCTCCTTGACCTAAGCATACCATAGAGACAGTTATTACAATGAGCAGTAGAAACATTATACATCCATTCACACAAACAAGCAAACACTGAAGTGATCTGTGGTCTACATGTATGTACACACACCCAGCCAGAAGCTTCGGCAAAAAAATAACAATGTGAACCATTTAGTGTCTAGCAATGAACATTTAAATACTCTTTCATTAGTAATTCTAGTAAATTTAGCAGAACACCACTAACCTCGGCAGGTGTTAATGCTGGGAAATAGCCTAAGTACTTCATAGTAGCTGGCTCATAGCATTGAACTTTTCTGTCTGATTGTTGTGTTCTTCCCCTCGGCGGTATCTGCACAGCATTTCCACATGAGATTCAAATAACCAAAAGCTACACTCTTTTGCTTATAACTCTTTTTTTTCCCTCTCCCAAAAGTAAAAGGCAATCAGTAAAAAGTACACAATCAAACACATCGGTAGATTCATAAAGCTCAACTACAAATTTATCATACACAGTTTATATTCTAAGTTTACATGCAAAATTTACTTTCAATTAACAAATCAATTTCAATCGGGTTTACCTTAGATTCATTTCATTCCAGTAACAGGAAGTCCGGAAGTATTTTATTTAAAAAGAACAGGAACATATTCCAATTTAAGATTTAATAGAAAAAAGAGAGCTTGAATTTCAACCACATTGTAATAGTTGTTTAAGTTATTTCATTAAATTGATAATCATTTATTTCATTTAAAAATAAAAAGGAACTAAGGAATTATCGTATGAAAAACTCATATTCTAATTTTACATGCAAAAGTTACACTCGATTACGAAATCAATTCCAATCGGATTTATCTTAGATTCATTTCAGTCCACTAAAAGAAAGTAATTAAAAAAAATACTCTGATTTAAGATTTAACTAGGAAATAGGTTTGAATATGAACCACATTGTAATAGCTCGCTAAGCTAATACATTAATTCGACAATCATTAAGCTCGTTTAAGTAATAAAAACAAAATTCCACAGAACAAACACAATCTTTAAAGTTCGAATTGAGTAAATTACTTTAAAAAAAGGGAAAACAAATTGGAAATTAATCAAAAATAATATAAGCAACAAAGAAATACTCACGTAAATAAAGCTGTTTTCCTGAGTTTGGTTCCCGTCATCCAACACTATATTAAAAAAATAAAAGAAAAAATTATTAGCTGCGGCAAGTAAAAGAATACTTGCAAGCAAAGAGAACAATTTATACGTATTCTCAGTATCCGTATACGTACCGTCGGAGGCATCGACATCAATGGATGGAACATTTGGGGGAATGAGCATAAGAAACGACAGATCGCATAAGCAAAGGCGAGAACGATGATCGGCCACCAAAACGCCATCATTTTCGATCTCCAGAGAGGGTAAACTTTTGATCTTGAAGATGACTGAAGAACTGCTCTCTAAGTAAACTATAAAAGGTGAGCAATTTCTTTCTGTTATTCTCGGATATGTAGTGAATTAAGATTTTTTTTTTTTATAAATGAAAGAGCGAAAATGTTTTTGATTTAAAAGGGAAAAAAATTAGATTCTGTTTTGGGACAATCGCTATCCTTTTTCAGTGAATAAGCAATGGCAATTATTGTAATTTGAATTTTTTTAGAGGTTTAGAATTAAGATGTATGTTGGTCAGGTTTCAGAAAGAGCATTTTTTTTCCAACTGAGATCTTAATATTGCATTTCTCCACCTGTTACTATTTAATTCGAGTTTAAAAGTTATTCATTTGATCTAATTTTTGTAATAAAAATTATATTTAATCTGACCTATATATATATATATATATATATATATATATTTGAGATATGATTTGTATGTATCATTTAAAATTTTATTTTTATACATTTTCAAGATAATTAGATGATAAAAAATAGACGTTTAATATTAAAATAAGAAATGAAAAGATATTTACTGAATAATAAAAAAAAGATATTCTCATATTTATTCCACACATCACCAATCTTGAAAATATAAAATTAAAAAATTTATGTTAGGTGTAAATGGATTTAATATATATATATAAACTCACTTGTAGCCTTAAAAAATTTGGATCGATATTTATTATACGTGAAACATGCTACGGTTAGAGTAATTGTTTGTTGAAATGGAAGTTGCAATTTTTACAATCTCAATCACGTCTAGACATGCACATGGCAAGCTTATTCGACACTTTGATCGTAGACGAGCCTATAAGGTAAAATCAGGGAACCATGTTGCTGACGTTTGTATGGCGAACATTTGTTTGATCCCAACTTGGTTAATTGGAATTGTCTATGGAAGTTGGAGTACCACCGAAGGTAAAAGAGTTTTCGTGTCGTGCTTTGCGCAATATTTTACCGACAAAAGATCGATTGAGGGCTACTGGGTATTGATATTGTTGAAGATTGTTCTCTTTGCTCTGCTCTCGAGGATGCTTCCCGTGCTGTTTTGCACCGTTCGTATGCAATGGATTGCTGGAGGATATGGAACCATGTTGTTGTGCTTCATAATGGATCTTTTGTTAACTGTTTTAAGGCATTAGCAGAACGGGACTCAAAGGTAGTAGTTGAGGAATTTTCTGGCGACTATGGTGGACTCGAAACGAGTTAATGTGGAGTAATCGGGCTGTTGCTTCGAGGTGCTGCTGCCAGCTGCATTGCAGTTTCATCAGGAATGGCACGCTGCTCAGTCGCAAGTTTAGGCGGTTCACGCTGCTCATTGCGTTCAACAGCCCCAGGTACCTGCTGTTGATGTATCTTGGTGTTGTTGGGTTGATGCTGCGATCTTTGAGAAGGATCGACGTCGAGGGATGGGTTCCATTGACCGATCGACTGATGTTGCGGTCTTGAAATGGATCAAGTTTTATACAAGGTTAATGTGTTATAATCCTTCTACATTTCAAATTATGTATTCTCAGTTCTGATATTAGTTTTGATCAATTAATTCTGGATAAACTACACGGACACCAAATTATGGTCATTAATTAATTTTGTCACCAAACTATTTTTTGTTTAAATTCGACTACCAAACTTTTTAATTGATTCAATCAGACCACCGCACCGTTAATTTTAATAGACTTGGTGACGTGTCCGTTAATAAAATTGGCATAATTATATATTTGATCCTTAATATTTATGTATTCTATCAATTTAGTCACTATTTTAATTCAATTAAATAATTTTAACTATCCAATTAAAACATGACACGTATCAATACATGATTAGAAGATTTATTTATAAATTTTAAATTATTTAATTAACTAATTTTTAACCAATCATGTGGTGACACATGTCACCACCCGATTGAATTGGAAAATTGAAAAATAAATATGCGCCTAGAGAGAATCAAACATGCGTCTGTGGGGGAGAGTAACCAAGCGCCCAAACTGTTGGGCCAAAGCTCCCCAGTGATTCTAACTTATAACAATTTCTATTTAACTTGTAAAAGTTTATTAATTAAAAAAAAGTTAAACAAATTATTTGTTTAAATAAATTATTTTTCTTTAACCGTTAATCGAACCGAAATTTATTTGAAAATTATTAACCAAACCAAATTAACCGTTAATCGGTTAATAATTTTAAAATAAATTTCGGTTCGATTAATGTTAAAGAAAAAATTGGTTAAATTGATTCGGTTAATAATTTTTAAATAAATTTCAATTCGATTAACGGTCAAATAATTTCAGTTCGATTAATGGTTAAAGAAAAAAAATTGGTTAATTTGATTCGGTTAATAATTTTCAAATAAATTTCGGTTCGATTAACGGTTAAGGTAAAAATAATTTATTTTATTCGATTAATTCGGTTAATAATTTTCAAATAAATTTCGATTCGATTAACGGTCAAATAATTTCAGTTCGATTAATGGTTAAAGAAAAAACTTGGTTGATTTGGTTCGGTTAATAATTTTCAAATAAATTTCGGTTCGATTAACGGATAAATAAAAATAATTTATTTTATTCAGTTAATTCGGTTAATAATTTTCAAATAAATTTGGGTTTGATTAACGGTCAAATAATTTTGGTTCGATTAATGGTTAAAGAAAAAAATTCGTTTAATAATTTTCAAATAATTTCGGTTTAATTAATGTTAAAGAAAAAAATTCAGTTAATTTGGTTCACTTAATAATTTTCAAATAAATTTCGGTTCGATTAACGGTCAAATAATTTTGGTTCGATTAACGGTTAAATAATTTCGGTTCGGTTAATAATTTTCAAATAAATTTGGTTAATTTGGTTTATTTGAAAATTATTAATCGATTAACGGTTAATTTGGTTCGGTTAATAATTTTCAAATAAATTTCGGTTCGATTAAAGGTCAAATAATTTCGGTTCGATTAATGTTAAAGAAAAAAATTCGGTTAATTTGGTTTGATTAATAATTTTTAAATTAATTTCGGTTCGATTAACGGTCAAATAATTTCGGTTCGGTTAATAATTTTCAAATATATTTGGTTAATTTGAAAATTATTAACCGATTAACGGTTAATTTGGTTCGGTTAATAATTTTCAAATAAATTTCGGTTCAATTAACGGTTAAAGAAAAAATAATTTATTTAAACAAATAATTTGTTTAATTTTTTTATCATTAACAAACTTTTACAAGTTAAATAAAAATTGTTGTAAGTTAAAACCATTGGAAAGCTTTGGCCCAACGGTTTGGGCGCTTGGTTACTCTCTTCCACATACATAGGTTTAATTCTCCTTGGGCTCATATTTAAAATTCATAAATAAATCTTTCAATCATGTATTGACACGTGTCATGTTTTAATTGGATAGTTATATTTATTTAATTGAATTAAAATAGTGACTAAATTGATAGAATATGTAAATATTAAGGATCAAATATATAATTATGCCAATATTATTAACAGACACGTCACCAAGTCTGTTAAAATTAACGGTGCGATGGTCTGATTGAATCAATTAAAAAGTTTGGTGGTCGAATTGAGACAAAAATAGTTCGATGGTAAGATTGATTAATGACTATAGTTTGGTGGTCTCCCGTGTAGTTTACCCATTAATTCTATTAAATTATTTGAAGTTTTTTATTCTTTTAATATTCCGTGAATTTTTAAAAAAGATGTATAATGTTCATTCGGAAATGACAAAAATATATGGTAATTTATCTCTTTAATCATTCACCTATTCTTGCATTTCTGTTTTGATCATTCAACTATTTGTTTTCAAAACCATACTAAATGTTACAGTTCATTTTTTAGTTTGATCACATATAATTAGATTTAATTATTGATCGAACTGAAATGATGAAATTATGATCGAATTGATACAATGAATAACCTAATTATGGGTGATCAAAATAGAAAAATTTAACGTTAGGTATAATTTTGAAAAAATAAATAATTAGGTGACTAAAAAGGAAATACCAGAATAAGTAGGTGACTAAATAGGTAGTTTACCCAACGAATATAATAACCATTATCGAACATGCACAATAGTCACCGTTTGATCTAAATCAAAATCCTTCCGGTTCTCCATCAAGCGGTTTCAAAAAGATCGGAACACCATAGACCAACCACAAACCGTATACTCCACGCTTGAACAAGACTTTTTCCAGATATCGTCCCTATTCTTTCACTAAACTCACGCTCCTTTCGTTTTCCATCTTCGTGGATTCCCTATTTATCTGGCTGTTTTCCATTCTTGAAGTCGGAAAAACAAACTGAGATTTTCTCAGCATGAAGTAACACAGATCAATCCATAAGAAGAAGAAAATACACAAAAATTCCAAAAAACTTCTTAGCGAATATATCTTCGTTGAGAAGAGAGAGAGAGAGAGAGAAATGGCGGCGGCTGAACGGAGAGTAGGGGTGGCTATGGATTTCTCACCGAGTAGCAAGAATGCGTTGAAATGGCCAATGAAAAACGTTGTCCGGTCATCTTATCCTTATTATCATTCGGCCTACACGTATTTAGTGACGGATTTAGAAACTTAATAATAGAAGTCTATTTTTTTTTAAATAATAATAAATATGTAAAAATTATAATTTTTTCTTTTTTTTACACATTAATCTAAATTTAATTACAAATTCAAAATAATAGGATACACTTTACTCATATGGGGCAGTGCATCCGCCACTGAGCGCACTATGAGAGGGGCGAGATGCAACTCTGGGAAGTAACCGGTTCACGTATATCATCTCTCCCTCTCCTTTTTTTTTCTTTTGGTATATTATCTAAATGATGACCCAATTTTTAAGTTGTTAACGTTTTGGTCACCCAAAAATTTCTTCCAATTTTGTCACTTAAATTTTGAAGTGCTAAAAATGGTTAATGTTTCAATTACTCAATTTTCAGGCTGCTGACATTTTGACCACCCAAATAATTTTCTCTTTCAATATTTTAGCAACCAAACCATTAAATTCCTTAATAAATATATAACATATTAGTATTAGTTTCCAAAATTTAAGTCATAGATCAAATCCAAACAATAATAATGATTTTAAAGTGAAGTTTATATTTCTCACATTTTTATCCTATTTCGTATTTAAATAAAGTAACAAATATTCTAAAATAAAACTCAAAATCTAAATCATCAAAACTGAATCCATGAAAATTCAAAATCATATGAATCGAGTATTTGTATTATTCAATTTTCCTTTCTATTTAGTTATAAACTAATAAAAAGAAAATTTATATACTTTTAAAAAAAATTATTAGACAATTATTTTTTTTGCATGTAGTTTAAAAAAACGAGTAGTAGAAGAAGGAGAATATAATAATTATTAAAATATAATATATATTAATTATTTTTCTTAACCAATACAATTTATTTTTCTTATAGTTAAAGAAAAATATTAGAAAATATAGATAAAGAACAAGAATCAAATTATTGTTAAAATATAATATAATATAATATAATATAATATATATTAAGTCGTTTCATTAGACAATAAGAATTATTTGTTTTTTCTTATAGTTTAAAGAATGGAAACAAGTCAAAAAATAAAGAAAAAAGGATGGAATTATGGTAAAATTATTACTAATGTATTTAGTTTAAATTTGTCACCAAGAATTTAATCTTTAACAGAAAAATTAATAGCTGTATGAAAAAATTAACCACTGTTAGGGATCTAATGTTTTGAAGACCAAAATATTAATGCCTTAAAATTGAGTGATTAAATTAAAAGATTCTTTTAAATGACCAAAACGTTAACGTACTAAAACTTGAACCACCATTTAGATAATTTAACTTTTTACCTTTTTTGTTATTTCAATTTAAGACTTAAATTTGTATTATTAACATATATCATTTTAATTTAGTATGTGTATATTTTATTTTTATTAAACAATTACCTTTTGCTTGTAGTTTAAAAAATGAAGGAGAATATAACTATTATTAAAATACAGTATATATTAATTATTTTTATTAACCAATACAATATTTTTTGCAGTTTAAAGTAAAAAAATAATAAAAAGTGTAGATAAAAAATAAGAATCAAATATTGTTAAAATATAATTTAATATATATTAAGTATTTTTATTTCACAATAAGAACTATTTTTTCCTTGTAGTTTAAAGAAGAACAGCTGTCGAGAAATAATAAGAAAAAAACAATGGAATTAAGATAAAAAAATTAGTACTAAGATATAAATAATAAATTAATTCTAAATTTATGACCAATAATTTAATATATAACCAAAAACACTATAGTTGGATAATTAAAATATTGTCTATTGTTCGGAATTTATTGTTCGGATGATCAAGATGCAAAAGTCTTGAAATTTGAGTGATTAAATTGAAAATAATTTTTAAATGACCAAAATAACAGTGTACTAAAAGTTGAATGACGATTTAGATTGTTTACCTTTTTTAACTTTTTGTTATTTCAAGATTCAAATACAAATTATTATATTGAATTCATGCTTTTTTAAATTATTAAATTACGATCAATTCTAAATTAGTTAAATTTAGATTAATAAATTATTATTTCGTATAATCAAATAAAATTACTTTTGAATTAAAATTGAATTTTTCAATTCGAGTTATAATTAAAAGTTGTAATCTAATATATATATATATATATGGGGTGTTTTAAAATTCCTTAGATAATGTGATGGTAGAAAAAAATGACTAAAATAAATTAAAGTGGAATAAATAATGTATAGGAAAAGATGACCTGGTCTTTAGACGTCTCTTGGGTTTTTATTATGTTAAGATTAATTTAAAAAAATCTTATTTTTCGAATGTCTTTCTAAAATGTCAAATGATTCAATCATTTTTTCACGTTAATAATTCATCTCACCTTAATTTAGAAAATAATTTTTCCAACCTTGAATAATTTTTTCCCAAATCATTATTTCATCGAATTTGTCATATGTATATATAATGGTAGTTGTTAATTGTGCTCTCGTATTTATTCTTGATTAGTTGTTGATTAATTTATTGAAGCTTTTATCCCTTTGATGGAGCTGTCCGATCCTGCTATCATGAAGAAGTACGGAGTCAAGCATGACCCTGAAATCGTAGACTTCGTTAGCGGCCTTGCTCAGCAAAAAGAAGTAACATTTCTTCACCCAAAATCTTTCATCAATTTCTATTATGAGTTTAGTAATAAAAACATATTTTTTAAAAAAAAGAACGAATATATTGTTTAAAATATTATTATAAATTAATAATTCTTTATTAAAAATAAATATATATTTAGTGTAATTTTATAGAATTATATTTTTAATCCTCAAAATTTATATATTCTATCGATATTGTCTTAATATAAAGTAATTTAATAATTTTAGCAGTTCATATTTAAAAATCCTATCAATTTAGGGGGTTGTTTGTTTACTTCAAACTGATTAAGCGCTGAATGATTCAAATACTGAATGATTCAAATGCTTAATGATTCAGAGGCTCTGTATGGATTAGCTCTGAATGTGACATGCTGTTTGATAATGGCTCTGAATAATTCAAAATGTACTTTTGTGCTGAATCATTTAGCACTATTTTGTTGAATCAGTCATCACTGAATCATTCAGAGATGCGAAACAAACGCGCTGAATGCTGAACGGTTCAGCATTCAGTGTTGAATGGTTCCATTAAGAGGCAAACAAACAATCTTTTAGTCTTTATTTGTGATATTTTCAAATAAGATGAGCTCATCAGATCAAAACAGTAGTTAGATTATTGTATTATATCGTAAATCAACAACAAATTAATGTTAAATTGTTATTATACTTTAAAAGTAATATAATATTTCTATGGAAAAACAAGTAATTTAAGAGAAGAATAAAGATTAAAATGATTGAATTTTTAAATATAAAAAATTAAATTTATTGAATTATTTCGAATCAAGATCAATTTTATAAATTATAAAATTTTTAAAGATTAAAATTATTATTCTATCCTGTATTCAATGATAAAATGATTTATTTGTAGTAATATTTTAATTGAATGGTATAATTATTATCAAATTTATAGTTAAATAATTTAACATATTTTTTTTCTTCTGAAAATTGGGTATGATTCTCAGATTGATGTTCTGATGAAAGTATATTGGGGTGATCCACGTGAGAAGTTATGTGAGGCCATTGATGGTATCCCTCTCATCTGCATGATTGATGATTGTAGGAAATAGAGGCCTCGGCAAGCTTAAAAGGTTTACATATTTCATCAAAACAATCTCACTTCATAATTTGTTAACTTTATATATATATAAAGAACTAATGTTTTATGAAATAAGCTTTGCAAATTTATAGCAACTTATTTTTTGCCTTATGATATTTTTGCCTTTAAGCTTTTTAAAAAAAAAAAATTTCAGTCGTTAAATATATATTTTTTAAATTTTTAATTTTTTTGTTGAATTGAACCAATTAATGGTAAAAAGTAATAGATTTCTAATAATTTGTATATTTATTTTTATAAAATTTAGTATTTTTTTCTAATTTTATAGTTTATTATATTTTTATAAAAATACCTCAAGCTTTTAACTTAGTTTAGTGGTTAAATCTTAGACCTTTGTAAGTTCGAATCTCACCTAAAATATTCTTATTTCTCTCATTTTCTTATTAATAAGATGATAAAATGTGTATATAACTTATTGGATGATATTTATTTATTAAAAAAATGACATATAAACATGTCACATCAAATCAGCTTTAGTTAATGACATGTTGACTCGGTGATCGAAAATGAAAATTTTCCTCAGCAATAATAATTTTAATAGAAGTTTTTCAATTATAATAACCAAAGTAAAAAATGTATTAAAATTTTAGTGACAGTTAGAGCCCGTTTGAATCAAGTATTTTAGGATTCTTGGTAGGTATATTTTTTTTCTGACTAAGAATACTATGTTTGGTTGGAATTCTTTCCAAAGGAGGGTAATATTTCTTTTCCAAGTGTATTTATTCCTGGAATGTTATTCCCACATATCCATTAGGTATTCTTTTATTCCTGTTTATCTCTGTAATGTCTTCTTCTCCCCGTGAGAGCTTGCCTCCCTCTGCGAAAAATTCATCGTTCTCCTAGTAATATTTCTTCTCCTCTCCCTTTCTTTATAGTGTTTTATTTGTTTAATTTTTTCAGGGTTTCAAGCACGTAATTTTTCTTTTCACTATTTCCTGGGTTTCGATCTTTACTTGTCTGAGTTCGTTCTCCAATCACACTAAGTTTTTTTTGGCTGAAATTCGATCTTATGATTTTTCTTAAATGTTGTTTTAACGATTTTAGTAGGATAGTGAACTCTATGTTTGATTTTTCTGTTTGATTACTGAGAAACCGTGGAGAACGTGGAGAGACGATCGATTAGCTCAACTGATATGACCTGAATAGTAGTGCATTTTTCCATTCATTTCTTTTATAATTATTGAAAACTTAGTTGTTGGAAACGAAATTTATAGCTCCACAGAGAATATCATATATGTAGTTGTCTTTCCCTTTCTCCACATTTCCTCTTTAATGAAATACAGAAGATTAGTTTGTTTAAGATGATACTGAATCAATTACACTGACTATTTCTGTTTTTCTTTTGCTCTCGTCTTTTGGCCTAAAAACTTTTGCATTATCATGGCTGATGCGAATTTGGTTTTGTTTTATTGATGTTATTTGGATGATTTGTCAAGGGATTGTAGTCTTTTCTTACTTTGCAAAATTTCCTTAATTTGAATACTTTGAAATGGTTTCAAGGCCCAAAGTTTTTGAATTAATTTATTATGGTTTTCCCCGCTTTTAAAACTTCATAAATAGTAAGACATGCTACATTGTTTACGGAGAACAGTTTATTTGGAGCAATATTTTTAAAACATCAATCTTGTTTACGAACTTCCCTTTTTTAGTTTGTCTAAATGAAATGTGTAACTTATGTAGGTCCATTTAGTTGTTTTAACAGATAATAACTTGATCTATATTTTCGTGGTTTGTAGTAGCAACATATTGGATTATGTTATCTTTATTTTTGCGCATATGTGTATGTGCTTCCCCATATCAGTACGTTATGGCGTACTGGTTTTAGGAACTTAGAGTAGAAATGTATTGATTATAGGTCAATGATGCTCCGCTAAATGTTAATTGGTTCAAAATATTAGTAATTACAGATCATTAATGATGGAATGTTTGGAAATATTATTCCATTTATCGTCTACTGTATTTTTAATCGAAATTTAAAATCAAATTTGGTATCTGGTTGCATTACATGTCTGTCTTCTATCAACTGGAAATTATAATGTGTATCTGGTTGCAGTCTTCTATCAACGGATCAGCAACAAATCTTCCAGACAGTAGTGGACGTTCTTTTGCAATATCTTTCTCTGGTCAGTCTGGTACAACCTCTCTTGTTTTCCATCATGCTGGTGGGTATATTTTACTGGATTTCCACACAACTAAGTTCTTCGAAACTCATGCTATTGTTTGTTTTGCAGGCAATATTCAGGGCTTGCATAATATTCATGGTAGCTTTAATGTTCCCAACATGCCTGGTACACTCACATCAAGAAACTCAACATTAAGTAATGTTCCAACTGTTGGGGTTCAACAACCTACTGAAAGCTTTTCTGGTGGAAGATTTGCATCAAATAATCTTTTTGTTTCTCTTTCTCAGGTGCCTATAATATTCCCATCATACTGTGATTTAACTTCCTATGATTGTTGCAACAGAATTTATTTATGTTTCCTTCACCCTTCATGCATGTCTTTGGGACAAAAACAAATAAAAAATGAAAATCAATAGGAAGGAATAGAATCTTACATTCTTGTAACATGTACTTCATTTTCTTATGAATGCCATTTTACAGTTATCTCATGGCAGCTCCCACGGACATTCAGGAGTAAAAAATAGGGGAGGTAGTGTGTAGGAAACCTGGATTTAATAGCAAACAATGGATTTTCTGCTTGAAATGACTCTAGACAGTTTAATTGTTTGGAGCTAAGGCTTACCTTAACAACGAGTTAAATTGGAGATGCCAATCAATGTGATAGCCTCCTACTTGTAGATTTCTGCTTGGCTGTGTGTTACCAATGTGATTTTTAAAAGCCTTTACTTGTAGATTTTTGCTTGGCTGTGTTTATAGTTAAATGAGAGTCTCACTGGCTCTGTTTTTAAAAGATTGCATTCTTTTTTCGGTTGTGTTTGGTAGAGAAATCGGTCGATGGGAAAAAAAAATGGTGATGATGCTTCAATACCGATCGAAATTGGTTCTTCGCATCCTGGTATTCCATTATTTACTTCTTCTATTCTCCCCCGCCCCCCTTTCCTTTCATTTGTTTATGTTGTTCATTGATTTATCAGTCAGAGACCTGTTTGGTTGGTTCTTTTTTATTATTTGATTTTTGTTTTGAAAATATTGAAAACAAATGATGTGTGTGATTATGAAGCTATATTTGGAAGAATTATGCATCAAATATGTAACTTTTCATTGAAAATATGAACTGCAATCATAGACCCTTGATATTTTCAGGTGCCACAACAAAGAAATGGTAAAGAATGTGGGAACTTTATTCTCTATTTCATAAAATCATTTATCGAAAGCGCCCCGGAGAACTTTAGCATTGAAGGCTACCCTTACTTTGTATATTCTTTATTTAGTTTAAAAAGTGTATTTTTTCGATTGTGGATTATAAGTATGATGTTGAGGTACGAATTGTCTATTTTACTTTGCAGATGAAAAATGACTGATTCAGTGTTGAAGAAGTGGAACGCTTTTGTGAGAGTCTCGATTCTCCGACATGTGATTTTCATTAACTTTAGAAATGACATTTTTTATGAGCCTTTTTATGTGATCGATTAGCTTAGATGAGTGTAGATCAGCATCTATGAACTCTTTGTATGAATCTCGTTTCATTTATGAAGCATATTTTTTCAAATGTGGATTATAAGTACTAATTGCCCATTTTACATTGTTGATGAAAAAGAACTGGTTCAATGTTGAAGCAGTGGAACGCTTTTACGAGAGGCTTGATTCCTCGACAAGTGATTTACGTTAGTTTTATGTAATATAAATTCATGAGATAAATAATAATGATAAAGTATGCAGAATTAAGTATAAATATAAAAGATAAATAAATAAATTATTGTATATATAAGATATAATAAATATTATATCTTAAATAACAAAAATAAATTACAACTTTTTATTATTATGAATATTTATGAAGAATTTTCACAAGGTAAACATTTTGTTAAATGTTGATGTAAAATTTTAATATATTTTTACATTAATTATGTAAATTTTAATATTAATTAAAATTAAAATAATACATGATATATTTAAATACTCAAGTAATATATTATCAATAAATAGAATTTTTATATAAATAATTTTTATTTAAATATTTAGAATTTTATTTGTTAAAAAATATAGAACAAAGATAATTTGGTAAAATATATATTCCTGTAATTTTTTATTCATGTAATCTTTTATTTCTTTAACCAAACCTTGTAATCTTACATTCCTGCCAAATCAATCAAATACAGTAATTTAACATTTCAAATAATCTTATTCCTTAATAATTTTTTATTCCTACTGATAATTTTACAGCTTTGTAAGTTTAGTAGACAAAAATAAAGAAATTGAAAATTAAAATGGAGAGGAAAAATAAGAAGGAAAATTCATACTCGCAGTATCCTTTACCAAAGCCATTTCTGGAAGAGCAAAACCCTCCGGTTTTTTCAGTCCTTGTAATTGGACAAGTGTTTGCATTTATTCTTTATTATTTTTCTTCATTTTTTTGTTGCTTTTTCTTACCCTTTGTTTGTTTAGTAGGAAAATCTTGTAGTCAGCTTTGATCTTCAAATGTGTGAACTTTGAAGCTAGTTTCTTGGGAAATATAATCTTTTGTTAAGCTCCAAGTTGTAGTTTTTAGGGTGAAAAATGCAGTCTTTGAGAAATTTAGACTTATAAAGGATCAAAGATGAGTAAATAAGTGTGAGATTTAGAAATCTGCTGAAATTTCTACATTCTTTTTTCATTTATTGCAAATATTATGATTGAATTTCTTTTGTGGTTTCCATTGCTTTCTAAATTTTTTCCACTTGTCTGTTTTTAGCTTACTTTTGTCATTTGGTGTTTAAAGAGTTGGATTCCGTGGCCATTATGGAAAGCATTGGTGGGTCGGAGTTAGCCGTAGCTAGAGGAGTGGCGTTTCACGCCGTCGGCGCGTGACTCCGCAGCTGTTTATTCATAATTACATTTTAATGTCATCACCAAACCCAACCATAAGTTGTAGTGGAAGTGAAGAGCAAAATTTAAAGAATGGTTCTAAATTTGGATGTGAGAATAAGCTGAAATTTAAGCTCAACCTTGGTTGGGTTACGCGTACTATCCACACTACCTTCACATCTGATCATGCCTTTGGTGGTGAGCCTATCTTAATTAAGTCTTCCCATTTCTCTGATGTTGCTGCGGAACCTTGGTTGGGTTACGCGTACTATCCACACTACCTTCACATCTGATCATGCCTTTGGTGGTGAGCCTATCTTAATTAAGTCTTCCCATTTCTCTGATGTTGCTCGGAACGGAGAAAATTCCCTTTTCCTGGTATTTTCATCTAAATCCTACTGTGCAGTCTGCTTATACCGTTTGTATAGAATTTATTCATCATGATATGCAATCTATTGTTGAAATGATCCTTCTCTAATCCATTTATCATTGCTATGGGAAGAGGCTTCTCGAACAGGTTTCGGGAATGCAAGTCTTTGATCTAGTCTCATTGTCATATCTTGTGTGTATATATAGATTTATCATGTCTGATTTGTTCTTTGGGTATTCTTTATAAAACAATTTAACTTTTTTTTTGAGCTGATGGTTTGTTGCATTAACAATCACAGCAGAGCAAGAAAGGCTCCTATCTTCCTGGTAAGGGAGGAGGCTATGGAGTTCAATGGAAGGATTTATCCAGAAGTGGCTCTAGTTACGGAAAGGGGCTTGAGAATGAAACTGACAGAAACGAGCCAACTCGTAAGAGCAAGCGGTTCCTAAGAGGCGTGTCTTGGATGTGGGTATAAATAGTGATGATGATGATGGAGAAGACGAGGAAATCCGTTATCTAGGGAGACTGAACGCATCAAATGGTCTCTCGAATCATAAAGATGAAGAGGACGCGGGAAATAGGATATATGGTGCTATTTTCGAGGATAGAGATTACGTGGAAGAATACGAGTGTGAATCCGACGATGAGCAGAAGCTGGGAAGGGGACCGTTTGATTTGTTTGTCGAAGGATGAACCGAAGCAACTCCCAGTACACACAATCGAGGTCTTCAATCCTGGAAAGATTTTTTATCTGGTTCAGCTGCCGGTCTTGTTGAGTTCCCCAACGGCTGCACCACCTAAAAGTTAGCAACTCCCTCACTCGCTACTTCATTTACTTCCTTTTGTTCTTTCCCCTACTTTAATCTTCTCTCACTCAACTCCCTTTTACTAAACTTGGGTTGGTAATAATTATTCAGCTGCAATGTGTTTTTAAGTATGTTTGAGCTTAAAATGCTAAACGTCGTTGAATTGTTTGTTTTATAAATGATCATTGATTATAGAACAAAAAGGAAAACTTTCTGAAGTGGAGCTACAGTTGAAGAAGGCCGAGGCTGCACAGAGACGAAGAATGCAGTCTGAGGGATGCCGAGGTATTACCCGTTGTTTCTCTTGTTCCTTTGATTAATTTTACTACTGCTTCACGATCATTCTAGAAATGGTATTTTAGTAGGGTCTTTGAATTGTCTTAGGTTGAGGCAATCAAAAAAATACTCGGTCCAGATGAAAAAGCAGAGGGACGAGTTTGCACAGGTCCGTGACCCTTTTTAGGTATCATGCATCTTTCTGTCTGCTTTGTAGAATTCTCATTCATTTTGAAGTTGTAATCCATACAGGGAAAGGCTACCAAATCCGAAACTCTTGCATCAAACACGGTGAGATGGGTTATGAGTCCTAGTGGAACAACGGTTATATTTTCTGAAGACATTGGTCTACCACCGCTATTCAATTTGGTGCCATCAAGGTACTCTTACAAATCCATTTGTCTTGTGCTTTTGATGACATATATATGCTTTTAATGGTCATTTCTTCGTGTTAAGCATTTCTTTACCCTCTAGTTATCCCCAACTATGAGAAAAATGCGCCAGTCCGAATTGTACAAATACATACAAGTATTGAGATTCCAAGTTGAAGCTTACATTATGCTGTCTTGGTTGCTACAAAGCATACATGCAAAACCTCAACCTTGGATTGCATGTTGAGATTTGTCCCTCCCATATCACTGACCGATGCGGAAGCCGGAAATGGTTCCTTTACATCATTTACGAGATGATAATGGAAGGTGACCATTGATGTATGCTGTTTTTCTCTTCTAATGTCCGGAAATGTGTTCATACTTAGTTCGAAGTATTATTTTATTATATATATGATTAAGGAAAAAATGTAAGTCAAATTAATTGGCTGTCAATCCCAAAGCTCCAGCCTGCATTGTAAGATCTCATTCCCATGTCCTATTCAAAGCTATTTGATCTCGTTTCTTGTTTTACTTGCCATTCTATGTTTTTCTTAGTGCTTGTAATCATGCAGTTGTCTGATTCATTACTTCTCCGACATTATGACATCAAGTAGATTGCGACATATAAATATTACTCTGGCACTTCATTTTTTTAAGTATTTATGTCCAAAATATCCGAATTGTTCGTATATTCGAAAAAGAAATTTTGTATTCAATTTTAGGTAACATAGTTTGATTACCATAAATGATGATGGTAACCTTGGAAGCATCAAAATCTTCTTGTTTACAGCATAGAAATAGTTGAAATTGTTGACTGCTGCTAGTTAGTTTCCTTGAGGGATCTTTGATCATATTAGTAATCTCTTAGTTTCCATTTCTGTATACAATGGGAAATGATGTGTGTTCTTGGTACGACTTTAATGTTTATGCAGCTCCAGATAAGTCGAGTTCTTCCGGCAAAAAATTCAAGAGCTTTAACATCGGTAATCAAGGAAAACAAAGTGATTTTTATGGAGTTGAAGAGTCGGGTGAAACGGGAGCCGTTGATTCCTTTCCTTGTTATGGATTCTATGGAGATGAATCAATGGTTGCCACAGTTTCGGTTTATCGAAACAAGATCCGCAGCAGCAACAGAATTTTAAGGATTATGGTCTTCTTGATGGAGTGAGTTTCAATAATCAATCTCCATCGATTCTGACTTGTTTCGATGAAATCACAGAGCTTGGTCAGATCAACTATGGAGTCTGTGAGGATATTGATGAGGCAAAGAAGGAGAAACAGCAGCCTCTTTGTTTGTCTTCGCTTGGACTGCTGACCAACTATGGCAACGGTTTGAAACGGTTTCATGGGGAAAGAAGAAGCAACTATGATATCACCATATCCGGCACTCGGGATGATGAAGATCGAATATTTTCGACTGAAGAAATCATGAGGATTGCTGGAGGGATGTTGACGGAATCTCCATGATTCATCATCCTTTTAATGTTTCTTTTTCGGAATTGTCCGACCGGGAGACGAGAGATGTCGAGCTTGCCGTGCTTCTTCTAGCTGCTGCAGAGAAAATAGGGTACCAACAATATGAAAGTGCAAGCAGATTGCTGAAACAATGTGATTACATGTCGTCGAAACCGGAAATCCGATTCAGCAGTGGCCTATTATTTCACCCAAAGAAGTTCGTTGAAGAGTTTAAGGTGGAAACCATTGTTTAATTTCGATGAGGCAATGATGACCATGAACCCCATTGTATTGGCATGCCATCAAGAATTTCCTTTTGCTAAGGTTACACAGTTTACCGGGATTCAGGCCATTGTGGAAAATGTTGCCGAGGCAAAAAAGGTTCACATAATAGATCTTGCAATAAGACATGGTGTTCATTGGACTATCTTAATGCAAGCTCTTGCATCTCGACAACAAGAATGCCGACTGGAGCTCCTGAAAATAACCGCTGTTTCAACCGAAGCAAAGGCTATAGTCGAGGGCACCGGCAAGAGGCTCTCGAGTTTTGCTCAGAGTTTGGGAGTACCCTTTGCTTTTAAGGCTGTTATGGTCTCAGATATGTTGGATCTTAGAGAAGACCACATTGAAATCGATGCTGAAGAATCCATTGTCGCATACGCATCGTTTGCTTTCCGGAGAATGCTCGTGATGCCAAACCGGATCGAAAATATAATGAGGGTACTCAGAGTTATGAATCCTTGTTTAATGGTGGTAACCGAAATCGAAGCCAACCATAACTCGCCCATCTTCGTGAACCATTTCATCGAAGTACTGTTTTTCTTCAGCGCATACTTCGATTGCACTGCAACTTGCATGAAACAGGATAAGAAAAACAGAGAGATCGTTGAATCAGTGTTCTTTGGTGAGGGAATTTGGAACATGATTGCGGCAGAAGGCGATGAGAGGAAGGTACGGCACGTGAAGTTCGACGTTTGGAGGGCGTTTTTCGTTTGGTACGGGATGGAGGAGGCCAAGTTAAGCATGTCATCCATGTACCAGGTAGACCTTATTCTCAAAACTATTGCCGACGGGACTAGTTGTTCACTTCATATGAACGCCAAAACACTACTCATCGGTTGGAAGGGAACGCCGATGCATTCCATTTCGGTTTGGAAATTTCTATAATGTCTCTAATCGTTAATGCTTCCCACGTCTTCTTGGATGCTGCATCAATAATAATACCAATCCAACTAATTAGTTTCGATTTATATATACCCATTAGACTTAATACAAAAATAATTTATCATCTTAAATGCATTGACCGTAAGAGTTTTTAAAAATTCATGTTAAATATTATATATTTCGTATTCATGTAATTTTGATTTTTTTATTTAAAAAAACTTGCAATATTATTAATTAAAAAAAAAACCAAACTTTTTAAAATTAAAAAAAACCTTAAAACTCTAAAATCCTTTATTCTAATCCCATACCAGGATAATAGCAACAAAAATAACAAAAAGCAATCCCATACTAATAATCGACAGCCATCACCGGACATCTTTGCCATCATCGAACGGACATTCACCAATTGTAGGACCTCTTTTGCCGATCATCTCTTGTCGTCGTCCTAATCCTCCTAAATTCATAAATCCCAAATCCATTAGGTTATTTTGTTATTTTTGGAGAGGGAAAGTATGCATGATGCACGAAATTAGTAACAATGCAACAGCTGAGAGGGAAAACAACGGAGAGGCGATGATGATGTGTTTGTTGAGCAAAGATTTGGGCGCATAAATGACACAATCAGTTTAGGGGTTCGACGAATGACAACGAAAGTAATGACGGTCAGCGATGGGTTAGTGGTTTGACGACGACAACAACAATAGCAGCTGATGATGGCTGGTAATGGGATTAGAATGAGAAATTTTAGAATTTTAGGGCTTTTTGTAATTTCAAAAAAGTTTGAGGTTTTTCAAAATTGATAATATTTTAAAAATTTTTAAATAAATTTTTTAAAATTATATAAATGTGACAGTGTCACTTAACGAGATTTTTGACCGTTATTGTCGGGACATTTAAAATGAAAAATTTGTAATATTAAACCTGGATTGACAAATAATTTAGAGAACTAAATAAGGAAAACAATATGGTTTGAGGCTTATTTTTATATCATGTCTACCAGACACCGTATATATGTTCCAAATGTGGGGCTTGATTTGACGCATGCATACATAAACAAAGATCGAGTAAATGATAAGGAACAAAAGATTCTTCCATATTATTCTTTTCATATTTGATTCAATCTGAATCCAAATAACAAAAAATTATTAAAAATTCTAAGTCGACATATCATTAATTAAATATATTGAAACCTCAGAGGCTTCAGGCAGAAGATCAAAGAAAAAGTAGCAATGAATTCACAACGCTAACCCTAATTTGCTGTCAAGAATATTATCTCTACACCTCAAATTTCAACCATAAACTTTATTCTTCTTCCTGTATTTTACTTTTCGAATTCGAATATAAAGGTTTATATTTAAAAAAACCCATATCTTTTCTTATCTATATCTATATCGTTGTTTATAAATATGAAGGTGGAGGACAAGCCCGGCCAAAAGCAAAGAGAAGAAAAGAAAGAAAGAAAACCAAGGCCATGGGGAGGAATCAGCAGGTGAGGAACCATGTGAGTGATTCAGTAGAACGTGGAATCGATAGGCTGCACCACGTAGCGGATCGGTTCCTGGTTTACCCTTTGGCTGCCGTCGAGGGTGCCATCCAAGGCGCCGCTCGAGGTGTTCACAACATCGCCACTCATAAACACCATTCGGATCGAGCCATGGGTGCTGGCCACAACAGCAAGTACAAGAGCGGTAAACCACATGGTTCTGCAGGTGGATCGCAGCATGTTAGACCATCACCCTATGAGTTTTACAGTGTTACTCCCGCAGCTGCTCCGACAGCACTGGCCGCACCACCGTCACAGTTTCAGTATCACTACCACGGCGCGTTTCCGGTTCCTTGCCGCCCTGCCTACTAGTTTATGAGAGCAACTGTTATGGTCTTATAGCAATAACCATGCCAAGTATGTAAATGAATATAATGAAACAGAAAACATACGTATACGTGTGTTGCTTCTATATATCACCTTGGACTTGATTGTATTAAGTTTTAACGTTTTATTAGGTAAATCTTATGGGATGGGTTGAAACTAATGTTTTAAATAATAGATGTACTTTATAAATCAAAGTAATTTATTTACATGTATTACAACTAATCAAAAGCTACATTTTTACTTTAGTTTATCTGTTAAAATAAAACTACCAAATTATTAATAAACTTAAGTGTAAATAGAATCAAGTTCAAATATAAAAATTTTGAACTCATAAATAAATTATTAATTATATAATTATATCTTGATGAAAAGAGTGCAAGTTAATAAATCATAGAATAAATACATCATAACATTGCAAAAGAAAATCAAAATTGTAATTTGACTCTAAAAAATCTTTTTGTCTCAAAAACACTTTTGATAAACAATAAAAAAGCAGAATCTTAATTTTGTTCTTATTTCTATTAGTTCAAACACAATTTAATTAATTCAAGGTTCAAATGGGCTATTTTTTAGGGATTGTGTCAAAATACCTGTATAATTTAGGTATTGTATAAAAAACATGAGAAAATGAAATTGTAAATGCCAATTTGCTAATATGGATATGAAATTGAGAATAAGGTTGGGAATTTATTCCACCCCAACCCCAACTTCAAAGTGGGTAATACCAAATTCTATTGTACAAATGGGTCTAAAAATGAGGTTTTAATAAAATTAGGCATACTAATAATATTATATCATTCCTCTCCACCCACCACAAAAACTCAACACTTGTGCATACCAAATTTTACTGCCCATTCGTTCACAAAGCTTAAAAAGTATAACAACTGATTTTTTTTAATAAAAAAAAAGAAAAAAGGAAAAAGAAGGTGAAAAGTTAGACCAAAAAGCAGGTAATGTTCTACAGAAGCAACAGTTCGGTGGTGAGGCTAAAAGCAGAAACTCCAAAGCTCAGCTCAAAGAATCAGAAAAGGCCTGGTGGTAGTCTTGACATTTGCATAATGGAGTATAATTTTACCCGACCTCTGCTTGCGGATCATCCGTTGCCTCCCACCGACAAACAATTTGAATTTCCTTCTCGACTTCCTGGTGTTTCTCTGAATCCACTTCTTTGGTAGCCCACACTGAGAACCTTTAGTCACCAAGCAAATTCTTGAGTCGAATACAACAAACAAGAAAACGAGTTAAACTGTGCATAATGATTCTCCAGAACTACCCTTAAGATCCATTAACAGCCATTTCAGGTGAGGATTTTGGTGGTATCAAGGACAGTCCTCGCCGCTTAATTGTTGTCTATTGTCTGAGGGACTATGCAAGCAATCTGAACAGTTTCTTGGAGGTTCCTTCTCTCTGTGGTTGCCCTCTTCTGAACTACTTTTATCAGAACTTCTCGGACTGCTAGATTCTTTCTCTGCATGATTGTCCTCATCCGAGCCTTTGCTCTCATCAGCTGATGGACTAGATATAGGCATGGCGTTTGCAGTTTTCTTACTTGGCAGGACAGCCTGGCTTAGGGTTGAACACAAAGCCACAAATACACTATCTCTTGTTTTGGAGCTTTTACCAAGACGCTGCTTCTTATAAGTTCTCTCATTCTCATGTTCCCTAGAAATCAGCTTTCGCTTCAACCGAAGAGACTCCAGGGCTCCTTCATCCTCCTCTGAGGTTTCACTCTGCTTCTTGGGAGGCGGCCTGTAGTCTTCATCATCCTCATCATCATCATAGTCGACTAGTCCACCAGATCTCGGACTACAAAATCAGAACAAAAATATAAATTATGAACCCCCAAGCACACTACAGCATTTTCAGTCATCTATCATCTAGGAAGAGGTCACTGAAATACCTTAAAGATGGGTAGCTTGCAGCACCTCCATCGGATGAAACAGGCTGAGACTTTACTTTCCGAGTGCGAGATTCAGATGTTGCATCCTCTTCATCACTGCTTATGCATTCAGATATAATCACTATAGTGGAAATGGCTCAGCTGAAAAAGTGACAACGCATTAGTTGAAGAAAGTATACCTGTCCTCATTGAAATAGTCTTCCTCCTCTTTCTCCAGAGCACGCTCATCAATTCGTTTTCTCGAGTCCAACACATTAACATTCGCTTTTGTTCCACAATTTTCCAAGCACTGCAAACAGACGAGTCATATCAAGGAAATTCTAGATATGGAAGTCCCAGCAATAATATAGGTAGGTAACTGGAAGACCTGTTCATATTTGACTTTCAGAGAGTGAATGGAGGCCAAATTCTCGAACTTAACCAACTGATCCCAAAATGAATCAACTATATATTTAACTAATAGTTTCAGATTTTCCTGCATGGAACAAAGTTATTAGCAGAAAGAATCATCAAGATATGTCTAACATCGCCATATATAGCAGATAAATACGCACCTTGCGGATATATTCAAAAAGTTCCAAGACCGCAGAGTTCAGCACATTGTAACGATTTCCATTAGCAACAAAAGCATCTACAACTGGTTTGAGAAGGTTTTTCTTAACAAAATGATTTATCAGGTGTTCGTCCTGCAAGATGAAAGCTTAATTTAACCACTTAAAACATGTAACAGCTTTTAGTCAAATTGCCAGAAATATTTTGAATCCATAAAATTGCTAATTTTCCTATCAAAAAATAAAATAAAATTGCTAATTTGCAATAAATTGAAATATTTATTAAAAGCAGAAAACCACAGTCCAAGAAATTATAACTTACAAAATGAAAAGATGAAAAAAGTAAATATAAAAAAAAAATCAAAGCACAAATAGCAAGTAGGTGGAAAAGTTCAGAAAGGAAAGTGAAAATACGTCCATCTTTTCCATTAATAATTCTGCTGACAATTAGCAAACCATATCTATATTACTCAAAGTACTCCTATATGAGATGGTACGTGTCCATTATAATTTGGAGTCTCTGGACCCCAAGATAATGTCTACTTTGAGAAATGTGTCAAACGAGTATCCAACAAAACATCAGGTAAAATTGTAAGAATCAAAGCCACACATATCTCAAAAGATAGATCTTTAAACTAAGAAATAATTCCCCACGTCTCCATAAGTAACCAAAACATTTAAAAAGCAAAGTCGGACACTAAGTCACATGGTAAATAGTTTCACCTCCAATTTCTTTCATTATCATTAATGCCATTTTTTCCCCTAAAGATAGCATCAAGGGAAAGTATGAACAATTCAACTTTACTGAACTAGCTTACGCGACGAGAGAGAATAGTGCGAACAAAGCGAACTGCAGCAACTACTAGGTATTTTTCCCTTCTCCGTGTAAGTAACAGAACTTTGTCTATAACGTTGTCAAGGAGAAAATTACACCTGAACATTTAAGAAAAGGCCAATTAATATATTAGATTAATACGCATAAATTTTCTAGGTGATACACAAAAAGTATCCAAGAGATTACTTTATTCTATAAGGATGGTGCACAACACAAAAGCAAAGCAATTCACATATGTTTAACAGAATTTCAGGCTTTGTGCTATTTTGACTTTCAACTCTTTTGGCACCGCTTGCCAAATTACTCGTTGACTGGCCAACCTCATCAGGACATGATAATATTATGACATCAATTAGCTGACCCAAATGCTTCTCATAAAAGATATCAATAATAGTGTCTCTCTGCAACAAAAACAAATATGAAGTCAAGCACTTCAAAGAAATGGAACTAGTAAATTGAAAAAAAAAGGAACTAGCAATGAAATCAGCAGAAAGAAAATAAATTAAATCTTATATGAAAGTTTGACATTTTTCCAATAAGAAACAGATACATATAAAAAACAAAATTCAACATCCAAAACTTTTACAGCTGCCATAATATGAGCAAGGCATGAAAATCAAATGTCAATCTTTCTTCTGCCATGATATCTAAGTTATACGGCAACAACTTCTCAGTAATCTAAAGCAACCAGGGGATCAAACATAAGCCTAATGAAGGTATTTCCCCCCCCCCCTGAAATGAAGCCTAATGAAATTTGACCAGGCAAGTTAAGTTAAACGGGAAAGTAAGAACTTAGCCAACTTTTTTTTTTTGATAGGAATAGGAGGTCTCGTTAAAAACCTCCCTCATCGTTGCCTCTAAAGAGGAGACAACAAAATGGAGGAAAAGAGTACCTCAATTTATTAATAACCCGGAATTACATAAGATACACTTTACACTATAAACCTCCTAACAGAACAGAACATAACATATCTAAAGCTAAAAGCGATCAACCTATTCCCTCCTTAGCTAGCTTGTCCGCCTCCCAATTGCAGCTCCTAGGTATCCATCTAACCATAATGTCCTTAGCAGAGACTAAGGCACAAATGTCCCCAACGAGGGACCTGAAAAAAGAAGGGGCAGTAACAGGCCTCAAAATCCATTCCACTACCGTTGAACAATCACTCTCTAACACTAGTCTTCCTCTCGCCGCCCATTGGGAAGAAAGAAATAAATCAATTCCCTCTTTAGTTGCTTTCAACTCAGCCAACATAGGAGGACCTGGTCCCACAGCAGTAGAAAAAAGATAAGATCAGAGCCATTCGAGTCTTTAAGAATTCCTCCTATTCCTCCCTGTAAGCCATCAGTTCTTACCGCCCCATCCACATTGAACTTAAAAAAATCAGGTGGAGGAGGAGACCAGCACGTATCCTTCTTCATCTTAGGTGGAAAAATTACAATACTGTCAGCTAGCCTTGGGTCCCCTACCAGAAGATCGACCTGAATATTTGCCTGAGGATATTTTGCTAAAAACCATTTGGCCAGCCTAAACCTGGAAATGAAAAACAGTACAGCCATGTCCAGATTGCCGTTTTCGAACACCACAGAATTCCTAGCCTTCCATGTAGACCACAAAAACTCCGGGGATAAACTTCCAAATTGAAGAAGATGCCATAAGATGAGACCAAGAACAACTTAGCCAACTTTTGTGAGAACTCAACTTCTAATTGACTCTATAACTCTATGCATAAGCAGCCAATTCAAATTGTTTTCAGGATTCTCATCTTCCAACCATACTAGAATCTAATTTACAGAATTTTGTGCTTCTCTAAGACCCGCAGTAATGAAAAGCATATTCACGTGCAGTAAATCAACTTAAGACAGCCATATTTTGAAAAAGGGATAAGCTAGACGCAAAACTGATGTGCCCTTTGAGGAATTCATGTAACCAACCCAATTATTTTGTAATTTAGGATGACTATAAGTCTATACAATTTCCCTATTTACCAAATATAACACTTGCATGTGAAAATAAAGATAAAGGCAAGGCACCTGAGCTCCTGACAACGCAAACGAATCCAATAAACTACGAAGAATTTCAAGAAACTGGCAATGCATATCATCCCCAAAATCTGTTATCATCCCTTTAACCTGAGAGCATACAACTATATTAGTTCTAATTCTATCTCGACATAAAACACGTGTAACACAGGGATGGAAACCTCATAAATTCATCCAGTGGTAATGCTACCATACAACAAGTGCATCATACCATCCAAAAATCTCAAATAAAATACGTACCAAAAGTCCTAAAAGTGGAAGTCCTTCCGGAAGAACAACATAAGAGCGCAGAAGGTTTGGATCCTGATTCAAGAACAGTATGAGGATGTCTGTCCTGCATCCCATAATTGAAACCTATTATTAGGACTGTAATAAGAGGAATGAAAAGTTTACAATCTAAGCTGGAAGGCAGAAACATATTAAATGATGATAAAATTGCATACCCCGTTAGTACAAGCTTTTTATCTTGACTCTGCAGAACATCAGTGACAATGTCAAAGACACCTTCCTTTATAAGATCCCTAAATGATAGAAAAAAGGAATCCTTCAGCCATAAAATATAAACAAATAATTGTTTAAAATAGTTCTGGAGAAGTGGTAGCTTACAGAATCAAGATAAAAACATTAAATGAATGCTGATACGAGATGTCTAACTTGTAGAAAAGCCTACCTAAATAGTTGAAGCTGCTGCACCATCTGCAAGCTCTTGCTTAAACTACAAAATTCACGCAAGAAATACACCTATAGAAAAAAAGGAAAAGCGAACATGATTGATGTTAAATCAATTGGAATAAATCATATAGTTAAACCACGAAAAAAGCCATAGAAAACAGATATTCCAGTGTTATTAAGGCACGTGCCTAGGCACTAAAGCGCAAGCCAGATATGGAGACTTTGCCTTTAATCTTTTCAGGCAAAGCGATTTTATTAGGCGCTCGCCCTAGAACACTTTATTGCACTTTGGGCTTGAAGGCTAGGTGACAAAAAGCTAGCCTAGGTGAAGCAGCAGCCAGCTTTTAACTTTAAGGCTTTTTATTTAAAGAAACAAAAAAAAACTTAAAAGCCCACTGAGCTCAAGCAATGGTGCTAACTTTTAAATCTCTCTCTTGCTCTTTTTTCTCTTAACTCAAAAACACATTGAAGCTGACTTTTAAAAGTTTTCTCCTTTTATATTTTTTATTAAAAAAAACCCTCAAATACTATGATTTTCTGAAGCCGACCTTTAATTTTAAGTTTTACTTTAATATCATGTTTCTCATTTTATTAATTATAAGCATACTAGCTGCTAATTACGTTGAACTCTGTTAAATCATCAAAACTCAAAACCTAACCTCCCTCAAACGTTCAAGTTCTAAGGTAAACAATTGTATTTTTTAATTATTATTCTCTATTTATTCTATAATTTGTATTTTTCTGTTAATTATATTTCTCCTGACTTCTATTTTTTCTATTATAATTTTTTCATTAATTATTAAACTTGAACAGTATTTTGAATTTATAAAACTTATTCTATTAAAAATTATCTAAAGTAGTTATTATTTATAATGTATTACAACATTTTTATATACATTTTACACATTTATTTATTATTATATGCATGCGCCTTATTTTTAGCGCTTCTTTGTGCGCCTTGCGCCTCAGGCTATATAGAGGACTTCACGTCTCAAGTGCACCTAGCTCCCTTGACAACATAGAGATATTCAAAATAAAAAACATTCAAATATTTGACCTCACCCAAAGCAACACCTTTCAGGACCTAAAAAAATCTAACATCTAAATGTATATAGGAAAACAGAAAAATCGATCACCTTAGACAAAGTACTAGCAAGGGAGGGCTAAGAAAACTGACACCCCAGACCTAAGCATTGATTCGTTTAACCTCAATTAAATCTAAATATTTTAAGAATGAATTAGAATATATGGTAAAAATTAAAATACTAAAAGAAACTCCTAAACTGTTTTCACTTTTTAAGTAAACCCCTATACTTTTATTGTACCCAAATAAACCCTTATTCTTCGATTTCGATTTGTATTCATATAAACCTTTATATCAAATGAAAGATAAATTTATGTTAAGGGCTTTCATACAAATTAAAAGTTAAGGGTCTATTAAGTACTAATAAAGTTAAAGTGCATACTTCAATGCAAATTAAAGGTTAATAACATATTTTGGTCAAATTAGGTTAATGTCATATTGGGTACAATAGAAGTATAAGGACTTACCTTGACAGATAGAGCTTAAAGGATTTTTTTTGTTAATTCAGCCTAAATTTAGGTTAATCGCATTTGGGTACACTAGAAGTATAAGGATGTTATGGTCTCTTGAACTGGATCTAGTTATGGGTCTATTTAGCAAGGGAATGGAGTATGAAGATGAGAGAAGTAAGGGGGGGTTTCTTATTTCAACCTATGATGCAATTGTTCAGGCTCTAAGGACAGAGTCTGATGACTTCTTGAGAATAAGATGAAGTCTGAAGTATAAACTGTACAAATTTTCTGATGTCATAAATACATAAGAGAAACTGAAGCTAACAGGGCAAGAATAACCTCCTAATAAACAAAAAATATAACTGCAGGAATTAAAGTGGAGGAACCCCCTCATACAAAACAGGAAACACACTGCATAGAAGATAACTGAAGTAAAGGAACTTAAAGACTATTTAACTAATTATTTTGCTGTCCACTCTTTGTCTCTTAAGTGTAGCGCTTGTAAACCTGATATGGCTTGCTAACAAAGGACTTACCTAGACAAAGTGACGAAGTTCAAGAATTCTTTTTGTTATTTCAGCCAAAAATCTAACATCCAAATGGATTAAAGAAGTACAACATCAATCATCTCACTCAAATTCAAAAAAGCGAAGGGCTAAAACTGAGTCAACAAAGTTATATCTCTAAGAATCTGCCACTCATAACAATCAGCTTCATAGTAAAAAAAGCAACACCCATAACCAAATGAAAAATAATTATGCAATTAAACTTCAATGTCAGTAGTTACCAAATTTTTCTTTGATTCAGCAGATGTGGTGGATGATCTCAACCTAGCAAACCATTCCTGAATAAAGGTGCTGTCATCCTTCAATAAAGAAATGACCTACAAAACAATACCGTGGTTAGTTAAGTGGGAAACAAACAAACAGCCTATATATATTAACAAGAAATAAATATCTTACTAAAGCGTTGTTAGAATGAATTATAGAATTGAGACTGGCAACTGTAGCATCATCCAATACCCTTGCCAAAACAAAATCCTGAAAGAAGTAATCAGAAGCAAGAATTAGACAACTAAAGACATGAGAAGGACTCATGAGCAAACATTTAAGATCCTTACCTTCAAATAAGCAACTCGGTATGTTGGTGTATTTTTGATCGGACCATTGAATTTTTAATTGGAACAATCTGTAAAACAATATGAATAAACTCTTTTTACATTTTTTCACCGGATCTAAACTCCCTATATACACCTCCACAGTATGCAGTATGACCCATTGAAGAATAAATTACCTCCTTAAAAATAACATGTTCCATCAGAAAATTACGATGGTGCACCTGAGGAACATCAGGATCATCTGCAAACCAATGAAGAAACCATCTAACTAAAACACACTAAACTATCAAATAATAGCCAAATTCCAGGAAATAAACATGAAACACAGAACTTTCAAAATGAAAATTTAAATGTTATTTTCATGAAAAGTAATTGTATATGATTTTATAACTGAAAGGCATATCCAAACAGTCATATATGTAAAGTTGCAAACTGAATATCCAATTCAATCCAGAAATGGTCACTGATGATAAATCTGTAAACAGAGATATACTTACATTCAAGAGAACCAATAATATCCATGAGCAATTCATCCCCAAACATTTTCTCAAAAATTTGAGCACTATTGAGCAAAACTGTATGAGAACCAATAACATAAATCATTGATTCGGGAATCAGCTGTAAAATACATGTGTTAATAAAATAAAAAGTAAGAGTGTTCAAGTGAAAGTGTACTAACTTATCCCCTTAACTATTTTAAATATCATGTGAAGATCATCCATATTTTCCAAGTCTTCACAGATTCTAAATAGCTCCATCAGCTTCTGGAAGAAATCTTTCTGCATTGAGACCAAACTCAGTTAGCATGTCTGAATATTTAGAATTGACACAGGTAGAAAGCCAAGACAAAGTTATTTAACTATAAAATTGAAATGGAAACAAAGAAAACCAGGAAATCAAACAACAAAAACATAGGGAAAATAAGAAAATAACCAAGAAATGAAATTCATAGTTGCATGTAGAAGAAAGATGTTTAATCTCTCTCCCATATGACATGGAAGATCACTGAGATTACACAATCTCAGAAGGTCAAGAAGCCAGAGGAAACCAAATTATTAACTTCAGAACACAGCCACAACTAATAACTTAACATGACAGAATACCAACACTATCAATGGTTCAATGGAAGTTAATCAGAATTCTAAACTGCACAAGGTCTAGATGCAGAAGAAAATAATAAGCTTATGAAAAGTTTTCAAAGAAGCATACATCATTTAATATTAGTTCTGTCAGCCGCATCTGATCAGCAATGCCACTCTCAGTCACAGTCTGCAGGGAAAAATCGACCAACTTAATGAAAAAAATGTATAAATAGGTATTCCTGAATAGGGTAATCTAAAGAAGCTTTCCAAGAAATATAAGCAGAGCATACAGAAAACATAGGGACTAAAAAACAACACGTAAAAGGAAACAAAATTAGAACACTTACTCTCTGTTACAATTTACAAGTGATCATAACGTAAGCTCAAATACAGATAACCAAGACAAGCATAAATAAAAATGAATAAATAAATAAACCCCCTTTATTTAGGAAACGAAATAAGAAATGAGGAAGAAATGCATTAACACTGAAAATATCCAATATTTAGGAAAGAACCCCAAAAATCACACCATGCAGCAAAATTAAAGATAAACAGAATGCAATCAAGGGACGGAATCATTCATTAGAACCTTGAGGATTATGGGGAGAGTTGAAAGCTCCACAGCTGGCAATTCCCTCAACTCACTATTCATTGAGTGAAACGTTTCACCTGCGGTAATAACATATGACAGTTTTCATTCATGACGGTATTCCAAATTGCACAATGATAACTTTGAAATTATGTCTAATACAAAAACACTGCACATTCTCAGAAAACGATTCTTCTGTGCATCAAGGCCGAAGACCATGACCACTCAACAAAAGAATCCCATTTAATTAAGGTATTCCTACCGCTAAGGCAGAAGAAAAATACATCATTTGATTAAAAACACTTTTTACAAGATTTCCAGTTTCCGGAACATAAAGTCTTTGTTTGGGCAAGAGTTACTGAGAGAGTTAACCATTTACATGGATCCAATGTTTAATCAACTTGAGTAGATAGTTAAGAGTTTCAAGGATTTCAAGAAAAGCTTACCATTGAGAGAACTGAAATGCATACTTCTTTGCACGTTACAGATTTGGTCCCTGCAATAGAGAAAGAGCATAAATAAAGGGGAGAAGAAAGGGAAATAAAGGTTAACATCATAAACTTCCAGGATGATGAACTGTAAGAAAAAGGATATAAAAATTGACATCAAAAGCACTGAAAGAGGATAAAGCAGTTTATAAACATTGTTACCATATGTAAGAGCATCCCGTGTTCTCTTGAAAACTAAGTGCTAGTTCAGTAGAATACTCGGAGTCTCTCCATGATATGATTGTATCTGATGATAAATGCACATATCATCCAATCAAACTGATACTTTCACAAGCAACAGATGTGAATATTAGTAAAGTCAGAAGAATACCTTCTTGTTTTCTATAAATGTCATCAGGGCGGATACGATGTGAAAGCAACGTTTCATTGTCTTCTTCATCAAAAACAAACAAAGCCAGCTCTTCTGATCTCTGAATTATAATATTTACATTAATTTAAAACGAAAAAGAAGACATTGTCATCTAACTAATTTATTTTCAAAACCTAAATACAGTACATCCAGATTCAAAGCACAAAAACCAGAATTAAATAGAAGATTTGAACAGACCTCCAAGTAATCAACAGTGACATGCCCGGTTCCTTGATCATCCCATTTACCATCCTCACTCAAACGATAGAACTTTACCCGCTGAATTTACAAGTAAAATATTTTGACCGAAAAGAAAAGGAGAGGAGTTAAATAGACATCAAAGACATGCAAAATTCAGGAAACAATCATCAAAGACTGAAAAAGGAAATTTTATTTTATGAACCCTTCCCACCACCCCATCTATGATTCTCAGCCCCACCAATTAAAACCACCCACTTCACCTTTTTTTCTCCATGTCATCCTTTTTGTGGGTGAATCTTCACTTTTTTTTCCAAGTAAACTTTTTTATTGGTGGTTACTTGGAAGCTATGATTTGAGAGGATTGATGACATTAAAAATGTTGAGATTGGAGGTTCTGATTGGTCGGAAAGGTTAGCAGAATATTTTTTCCTGAAAAAGGGTCTGGTGTATCAAAGGATCATATGATTAAAACACTGCATAGCTCCACAACATGAAGTTAAACCTTTAGCTGCTACCTGAGCCATTCCCTCATAACAATATACAATTTGACCAAGAAATGAAGAGTATGTATAAATATAATTCCCAAACTCGTGCATAATTCACAGAATATACAACACAGGAAGAGTACAAATCTAGTTCACTAAACAATGACATCATTTCATAGTCCATTAACACAAGTTGGACCTGGAACGCTATTTAAGCTATCCCACTGCCAACAACAAAAAACTTCTGTTCTCGAAACCACCAAACCCCCCCCCCCACAAAAAAAAATCACTAATATACAATTACGATCTCTGGCACTCCAAGATAACAGAATGCTAAAATCTGACAGTTAAACCAGTCTATCCACACAGGATTTTCCCCCAGAAAAAAATACCTACAATTAGCTAACATAGCAAACAAGCTAAAATCCCAGTTAGCTAGTAACCTAGCCAAAATAAGCATGATACCAGGTGGAATGAAAAACAATTTTTTCATGCAGTCGTCAGTAGTCTAGTTACTCTAGTCTAGTACACATCCTTTTACATCAACTAAAGTAGAGTCATACTGCAAAATGAATCATAACGTATTCCAAATTTCTTATGCGTAAAATGTATTTAAGACTAAAACACAGCCCTGACCACATTTGATAAGCTAATTCACTTCACCAAACACTTCAAACCAAAACCTAATAACTACTATGAAAAAGGGGAAAAGAGTCCCAAATTTACCTGTAAAGCAGAAAATAATTTGAAACTAATCGAAAGATAAGAACTTCACTTACTCCGTAAATTCCAATTATTCCCCAATGATAAAAACAAAACACCAAAAGCCAAAACTAAATACCTAACTCACCAAGGAGTGAACTAGCAGAAAATAAGGCAAAATTCTAGGGCCCAAAAGAGGACAACGAGAGATGAACTGACCTGCAGCGAATTGGAGTTGCCTTGAGATTTCTCTTGAGCGCCCATCGCAGCTTCTCGCTCCCTATTTCAAAATTTCTCGAATCCAATAATAGCCACGCGGAATCGTAAAGATTGAGAACTCGAAAGTTGAAAATTGAGAGACTTAGGGGAGACTCTGGAATTAGGGTTTTTGGGAAACGAGAAGAGAGAGAAAAGCCAGGGTTGTTGGAATAGTAGGCGGGAGAGAAATAAGAATTTCCTTTGTGAAAGGGGGGATCAATAGAAAACCCTAACCGCCATTAACGAAAGCTGAAGAAACTTTCTTTTGTTTTTCCGCTCTTACTCTCTGCTTTTTAATTTCTCCTTTTTTTCTATTTTCCAGCGCTAAGAAGAGCCTCTTGTCCTTCCCCCGACCTTCGATGAATGAAGGAAAAGAAAAAGAGAATAATAAAAAAAGGGTAAACTATATCATAGGTCATTAGTTTATGCCCAAATCATTACTCTAACTGCTGAAATTTCAAACGTTATATAATTATTATTTATTTTTAGTGGTCATAAAATAGTTATTAAATTTATATAAAATAATAATTAAATTTATCAAATTATTATTAAAAAATATTAAATCTTATCAAAATCTTATAAAATAATTATTTTATATTTGATTATAGCATTACTTTGATATTTTATAACAGTCTAATAAAATTAATGATTATTTGGTGAAAATTTAAAGCTTAATGACTAAAATGATAATTTGAGCATAGTTTAGTAATCTTTTGTATAATTTAACCTTAAAATATAATAAAAAATTAAATTTATAATCACTTAAAGATTTCTTGAAGTGCCATTTTGTCCCCGAAATAAATTCAAATCAATTAACTTTTTATATTTTTTAATTATTATTCTTAAACTTGTTTAATTTTATCAATTTTTTCTTTTATTTAACATTGACTATTACATAATTAACATGATGATTTACTATACTATATGACAAAGATATTTAATTAACTGTTTTGTTGAGTTAAAAGATATAATTGATTTTTTGGTCGAATTCGAATGCATTATTAACTTTAATTGAATCTTCGATGACTTATTTTATCTTTAAGAGAAAAATTAAAAAATTATTAAAAATATTAAAATTTATTAAAAATAGAAAACATTATAAAAATCTAAGGATAATTAAAAAATCATAAATTATAAAATAATAAATTATAAATATATAAAAAAATCGTGACCATCAATAGTGCTCGGAAAAAGAATTCGGATTATTCAATATAATTTTTTACCAACGACCATCTATGACATACGACTATCCACATAGTACATACTATTTGAGCACGTGATCAAATTCATTTGTTTGTTATACTCCACGAAAGAGAATTGTTATATGAAAGCAAACTTTCAATGTAAATTTTAATACATGATTATCAGTCTGTTAAGCCTTAATGATTAAATTAGCTATGACAACTAATACTTAAATTTATGAACTACATAAAATATAATAAAATAAATATATCTGAATTTGTAAAACTCAACTCATATCGTTTTCGATCTTAGGTTAGTAAATTTGTGTTCCTGTCAAAGAAATGTCGTGGATAAGCAATCTGCAATTCCTTGATTTATTTTAGTGGACATATATACTCACGTGATCTTACTAATATTTCAATTTTTTTAATTGGATAAACTATACAAGTGATCCCTTATATTTTCAATTTATCCAATTTTGATCCCTTGTATTACTGTTAACTCACGCTGGAAGTTTGAGTTGAAAGTCTTAAGATAAGAAAAAGAAAAAGATCCTTAAAATGCATTAAAAGTATTATACACATTTGATTCAAATTTTAAAAGATTTTTAAAATTAACAATTGCTCCGATGTTCTAATATCTTAGATCCTTAGTTTAAACTTTAACGTGTCATAGGAATTTAATATACTAGCACAACAATAAATGTAAAAAGGAAAAAAAAAGCTAACCATGACATAGTAGAGTTTCTTACTCTAAAAAATGATTTGTACATATATTACATGTTGATTGTATTGTCTAAAGTGATGCTATATATAATTAAACCCAAAGAACTCTAAAGACTAAACCACCCAAAGAGGCTCAATTGCCAACGATAACGCTAGAGTGATGACCAAGTAGTGAAACCCATAACCGGAATTTCAAGGGGCTGATTTCAAAAACAGTAAACCAAAAACTTCAAAAATTGAATCCCAAGATCTACCACTGTGAACCAAAACTTCGAAAATTGAATCCCAATATCTACCACTATGACCCTATCCTCATATTGTGACCTCCATTTTACAAGAAACTGAGCCCAGTGCATAGCTCAATTGGTTCATACAACAATCTCAAAACAATGGTATTCAATGGATCCGGGACTCGAAACCAAAACATTCTCCTATGCTCAAACTAAGGTCGGCCAAACAAAAATCACAAGTTCCTAAAACAGCAATCTTCGCAACCCAGAATCCTGCCCAAGGGTTGCAAACTAGCTAGGGTAATGGTGCTAAAATATAAATTATAACCACTTTGAGAATGAACTCTACATAATCAATTACAATCCTTAGAAGGAACTATTCAGATCTGATGAAAAACTTCAAAAAAATCTGTAACGATTCACAGGCTTGGACCAACACAAACAGTTCCTATGCCAGCAATACACAAGTATTTGAGGCTGGATATTGGTACAAGGATAAATATGCTAGTGTAGGACACACTAACGGCCGACTCCGAGCTACACGATCTCTAGATTTTCTAATGCAGGCCACCTAATGCATAATCTATAGCAGAAGAAAAAATCTTCTTGGACTATATTGCATACTAATGCCTACATTGAAGGATCAAACCACAAATCCCTTCATGCAGAAATCAAAATCATGAAATGCACCACAGATCATATACATGTACATGCATTATCCGTAGGTAAAGATCCCAAAATTTTTAATGCCAAATCAATGAAATAAATATTTGAACATAATAACAGAGGAAAAAGGAAATAGTTAATAAGCTCAGAGCATGTTCTTGATAATAATAAGCTCACAACTTCAAATCTTTTTCCAAGTAACAATCCCAAAAATAAAAAGAAATATCACTACTAAAGCTCAGTAAACACTAAATTCCAAAGAAGAAAGAGAAACATCCCTAATTAGATAACCCTAATCAAAGCTAATACCATTTTCCATTAAAGATTTACTCTTCCTCAGTGGCAGACTCTCCATTCTTCTTGTTGTGTTTCCTCGCATACCTCTGGTTCCTCAAGAACTTTGGATCCATCTTTACATAATCACAAGAGAAATTTAAAAAAAAATCAGAGGAAAAATGTAAGTTCACGAAAAATCGATAGAGAAAAGGGAAATAATACCCCTTTGGTGGAAGTATGGCGATGCCTCTTGGGCTTCTTGATTCCATTCTTGTGAGCCTTGTAAGACTGATTGTGAGCGGTGTGGTTCTTCGACTTAGCCATATCTACTCAACGCAAATCTGATCGAATCCCCCAAAAGTAAATTTGAAAATGAAACGCAGTGTTAATTTGAATTTCTAAAGGAAATAAGTGATATTCTCCGACGTTAAAGAAATTGAGTTGGAAGCTGACCTGATGGATTTCAAGATGTCGATGCTCTTACTACGGCTTTTTATGATGATTTATATATATATTGGGGAAGTTTGAAACCCTAATTTTTTGATGCTGACAGTGAAAGACGATAATGCCCCGGCTCAAATAGTGGGCCTCATTTGGGCTTCATAAATTTCTATAGATGCCCCCTTTTCCTTGGAATTCATCTCCTAGAAATAAATGGTTAATGATTGCGTTCGAAATAAGATGTGCATAAGTTCGGTTGGGTTAGATATCTGATTGATCTGAATTTGATTTAGTATTATAAATCTTTATGTATCATCTGGTCTGATTCGAGAATAGAGAGATTTTACGTAATCTGAAGTTCGACTCGATTTGGAATAAAATCTTATACTTGAGTGTGACATATATATTACTCTCATTCCTTGGGTAAAATAAGAAATTAATTGAAAAATAGAGAAATGAATATTGTTGTAATTATTTTTAAATATATAAAGATAATTTAGACTCATTTCTAAGATTTTAGTTTCAAGGAGTAAAGATAGAAATTAAGTCTCTAATAACAAAAATCGAAAAAAATTGAATTGTAAGAGCAAATAAAAATAAATAAATTTATTTGTAAATTATTTTTTTATTTCGTGTAATAGGCTATCTAATCAATCAATCAAATTTTAAATGGAAAACATTAAGTAGTTTTAGTAAACACTCAAATACTTACACAAAACAAACATAACCTTTTTTTTTAAGAGGATTCAAGTTCGATTTCAACTTTTTCCATACTGTCAAAAAATAATAATAAAAGAAAATTAAGTGGAAAATAAAAAATAATTTAAAAATACTACATTCATGTTGCCGTTAATTTTTTAATGATGAATAAAAAAAACAAAATGTAACGTTTGATTTAAAATAATAAATAGATAACCAAAATATAAATAAAATAATAGATGAGTTGCTAAATAAATAATTTATCATTTTTAATTATATGTAGAATTCATAATTTTGGGCTCTTAATCGGAGGGGGCCATGGGCAAGTGCCCCTTCTATATATGCTCAGCAAGAGCCTAAGATAATTATATTATTATTTTGAGTCAAATAAAAAAATACAAAAAATAAAATTTAATATGATTGTATCATTCAAAAATTCAGCAACGGACCTATGATAATTATATTAAATCTTAACATTTTGGTTTTAATTAAAATATTTTTTCAATAGTATATAGTGATTATAAGGTAATTGGGTTCATAACTTTTATAACCAATTAACAACGCATACATAATCTATAATGTAACTGTTTGAACTCCGATCACTTGATGGGTTCTTAAAATATTCCTTTTTAGCTGAAATTTGTTAATTATTAATTGTCAACACTTATTGCAATAAAATTTGAAAATATTGTGGGTGATTTTTTTTGGCTTAATATAAAAATAAATGTCTAAATTTTGTCTCGAAAAATGTTTAATGCCTAAAATAATTTTCGCTAAAAATAAGTGACCAATGTTTTCATCATAATACTTTTAGATGTCTAGACTGTAACGGCCGTTAAATTTAGTCGTTAAGTGACACATATCACGTTCTGGTAATTTTGAGAATTTATTTAATTAAAAAAAAAACAACCCAACAACCTGCGTCCCCCTCCCCCTTTCTCTTTCCCCCTTCCACTTTCCCCTTTCCATGGTCCTCAATCGGCCATCCGTGGTAGTCACCCTTCACTGGTACTGACGTCGACCATCGATCAAACCCTATTAGCCTTTCGTCGTAAAGTGACACCGTTTGTCGTAGATAAGCATTCAAAGGTTTGTCAAATTTTAAGCCACCGTTACTGTTTTTCGTCGATTCTGGTTGATCCCGACGTCCATAAGCCACACCGCCACCAAAATTTGTATCGTGCGATTTCGATCAAAACCAAGGTTTTACAACGATGGTGGCCGGAGATGGTCGGCAACAGTTGGTAATGGGGTTGAAATGAGATATTTTAGTTTTTTAGTGGTTTTCTTATATTCCATTAAAAGTTTGAGGTTTCTTATAAATAAATTAAGTTTTTAAAGTTTTTTTAAAAATAATATTTGTATTATTAAAAAATTTAAAAAATATAATGTAGGCAACTAAAAGTGTAACTGATAAAACTTTAGGCACCTATTTTTAGCAAAAAAATTCTTTAGACACCAAAATGTTTTTCAATTCATTGTTTAGGCACTTATTTTTTTATTAAGTAATTTTTTTTAAAAAAATGTAGGTGTTGAAAAATTATTTTAGGATCTAAGTTATTTGTTATGAAACTCGTCATGAGGGTAAATTTTCGTAAGCTATAAAAATAATTACTAATATTTGAGTAAATTTTCGTTTTTTCTACAGAAACTTCAAAAGCAACAAAATTATCATTAATATTATTAATTTGTAATAAATCGGTCACTTGTCGCTAACAACCATTAATATTAATATGAGATAAGGAAAGCTTACCTTACATGTTAACCCAACTGATTTAACAATATTTTGTCACGTAAGACCGACCGTTTGACTTCCTATATTATTGACCGGAATTTTCCTATCGCAAAAAGCTTAGTAAAACAAACTAAACTCAGCAGTCTTTTCGTGTTCAACAAACCCAAACTTCATATGGGACAAAAACCATCTCCACAACTGCAAAACAATAACGCCATTGCAGTTCCAAACGATGTTATCCACCCTTCAATTCTCAAGCCTTGATTCGATTCCCGATCGGGTGTAAGGCAAGCTTTTGTTTAGGGGTTTCATATTTAGGGTTTAGGGGTTGTTGTTTTTTTTGCTAAAGTGAAAATATACGCAATCTCAATTGTATGAATGAACTGAACTTTGGGGGTAACATATTTAGGTTTTAGGGGTTGTTTTTGTTTGTTGCTAAAGTGAATACATATGCAATCTCAATTGCATGAATGAATTGAACTAGACTTCGGGGTTCCATATTTAGGGTCTAGGGAACAAGATCGACATACCGTACGCAGCCTCGGAGGACGAATTACGCCACCACCTGTGGTTGACAAACTTCACAACGGGGAAAGGGAAGGTTAATTTGGAAGGCTCAAAGTTTTTATGTGCAGCATCATCCGTAAGATGGGATACGGCGAGGGCTTCGGGTGGCTCTCCCGGTATTTAGGTTTGAAACTCTGTTTATTTAGTTTTTTTAATGCTGGTTGTATAAAAGGGTGGTAAAGTAAGTTTAGTTGCCAGCTTAGTGAAAATCAAATATTGATAAAAAGGAAACAGCATTTTCAGTAGTTAGGACAGAGATATTAGTTCCATTTTGTGCAACTAATTCTGTCAGAGGTCCCTGTACTTTATCCAATTAGTTAACAATTGAAGCACAAAAACTAAATTTTAAATTTAGGTAAAAGACAGGGACCTTTGATATTATTTGACAAATAATGACAGTTAATATTAGTTTGAAAGGTAAGTACCATATATAATTGATTTGTGACTCCCGCATATTTTGAATCAAAATGGTTAAAGTTTTAAAAATTTGCGATTCAGAAAAAATATTTTTAATATTTTAATCACATTTATAACATAATCGTTCTTTAAATTTATAATAGTCATTATATGTACACAGAGAAAAATAAATATCATCATCAATATGAAAATATATACAAATAATAATAATAACAATTAACGTATTTGATTTTTTTACCATCTATATCTATTTTAATTAGATTTTTCAACAATAAAACTTTGATTCCTATAAGAATGTTACATATTTAACTCAACCTGTTTGCCATAATATCAAGTTTGCAAAACAAAAGATTCTACTTATCCAAATTTCAATTTTGCCAGTAAAGATTTTGAATTGTTTAATATTAACATTTTTTATAAATTTAAATATATTTTATAATTAAGATAAAATAAATTGTATTTTATAAATCTTTAGAAAGCATCATTACTTTTACCTTAAATATACATTTATATACACTGTTAGCTATATTATTACTTTCGTGCATATTCTTATAAACTGAATCTCTTCGCTTATATTTGCAAACTTAATTAAAATTTTGAAGGTATTGGTAGAGTTTTCTAGAATGTAACAAAAAAATCTAGAATCTTATAGAAAGATCTAAATATTCTAAAACATTCTAGAACACTACGACACATTATAGAACATTGTAGAAGGTTATAGAACATCATAAAAGTTTCTAAAACTAGGAAGAAGGTTCTAGAATACTGGATAGGCTTGTGAAAAATTTAAAAGTTTATGAGAATTCTTTAGGCCTAAATTAATTCTAGATTTTTATAAGAAGTTCTAATACTTGTATGTTATTTTTAGGTTTCTTTTAGATGTAAAATGTAGATCCTAAGATTAAAATAGTGTCCACCTTCCATTGAGGAGGTGAAATACTATATAAAGAAGTCCTGACTATTTGCTAAAGTCATCCAATCCAATAATTAAAAAGTTTGAGTATACTTTGTAAAGCATCCTCCAAAGTCAATAAAATTTTCTTTTAAGTGATCAATACCAAAGTTCTCTTCTTTATTATTTAAAACATATTTACCTTATTTTTCTCATTCGTTTAGTGTGCGTCAAATATATCTTTAAAAGATTTAAGCTGATTTAGTCACTAAAAAATAGTGTTTAATTGTTGCACCAATCATGAACGAATAAGTCCGAGACACTATGCATAATGCATATTCATATATGTTTGTTAACATAAATTGCATTTTATGTAAACCTTCATGATCGATAAAGGATTTCATCGAAAAAATCACAATATTTTTAAATCAATGTTGTTGGTTACAATATGAAAATCGATGATTTGACTTTACACCTCGTGGGCATAATAACAACGTATAGCTTTGGGTTTTCTTCAAGTATGATACTGTTTACTGACCCTAAATGGGCCATTTTACATCTTCAATGGTCATATTAATGTCTTTGGGTAAACTTATTGCATGATGATGAATAAAAGGTTGTATACATGTGGAAATTTCCTATGTTCCATTGTAAAGTTTGATGTTTCACCTCTTGCATCTATTTATAAAACATATATATGTTTTCGTCGTATAATATCGATAAATGATAGTTGTTTTACTAGGATATAAGTGTTGGAAATAGTAATGTATCTGATATCATTCGTTTTTAAATTTGTGTCAAACAATGATTAAATACAAATATTGTTTTATATGCATGTAACATTAAAAGGAGTCTACTCAATCATGGCAAAGTATGACATGACTTATGTCGTTCAAGTATTAACGGGCGACGCCACACTGTTTAATGTTTTTCTTTTCCTAATGTCTTGATTTATGCATGAAAATCGAGTGGAACTTGCTCCTAAGTGAACATTTAAATGAACCTACAATGTTTGATATGCTATTTTAGATTATACTATGGACCTTAATTTAATTTATCTCATTTAAAAAATTCATAATAAAATAATATTTTATTTAAAAATTTAAAAGAATATATTTAAATTTAAAAAAATGTAATTTAAATTTAATTTGAAACCATAAATCTTTATCCAAGATATTGAATAATTCTAGAACTATCTATCTAACCTAATATTTGATTTGAATTAAGGTTTTAATTGAGTTATCCCTTCCTCCCAAAAAAAGAAGCAATAGTTTTAATTAATTATTTAAATTGATGATATTTAAATAACAAGCTTACTTAGCGTCGTTTCATTGAAAAATTATATTTATTCTAATAAATAAATAAAAATTCAAAATCCCAAAAACTCTCTAGGGTTTTTCTTCTTTCGATCCATTTCTATAATATCTCAATTTTCTTGGAGCATTGTCCTCTCCCTGGTTTTATTTTCTAAGAAAAACAGCCACCCAATATGTCGTTGAGACCGAGCACTAGAACTGACGTCCGTCGTAACCGCTACAAGGTAGCGGTTGACGCGGAGGAAGGCCGCCGTAGAAGGGAAGACAACATGGTGGAGATCCGAAAAAGCAAGCGCGAAGAGAGTTTACAGAAGAAGCGTCGTGAAGGCCTTCAAGCTCAACAATTGCCCGCTTCTCTTCAATCTTCAAACGTCGAGAAAAAAGTAAACCACAATCGCTTAAGCAAAATTTTCAATTTATCTTTTTCCTACTGAAATTTAATTGATTTAGGGTTTTTCTTGTTGCAGTTAGAGAGTCTTCCTTCGATGGTTGCCGGCGTTTGGTCCGATGACGGCGCGGCACAGCTAGAAGCAACAACTCAGTTCCGTAAATTGCTTTCAATTGGTAATTTTTCTTACATTTCTTTCTTTTTTTATTATCAGTCTTTAACTTAGTTTATGTAAATAAACTTGGCTTTTTAATTTAATAAACAGAGCGGAGTCCCCCAATTGAAGAAGTGATACAGTCTGGCGTCGTTCCTCGCTTTGTGGAGTTCCTTATGAGGGAAGATTTCCCACAGCTTCAGGTATTAAGTTATTGAATTCAAATAACGATTTTTTGGGTTTACTTCTTTGCTACTATTTGTAATACAATGGAAAAACTTGTATTTTATGGCTGCTTGAGCACTTACAAATGCGGCTTCTTTATTGCTCATGTCCATCTCTTGGGGGTTTAATTATATTATATTATTGGTTTATTTGGGAAAATTGTAGTTTGAGGCTGCTTGGGCGCTAACAAATATTGCTTCTGGAACATCTGAGAATACAAAGGTAGTCATTGATCATGGGGCTGTTCCTATATTTGTAAAGCTTCTTGGTTCCCCAAGTGATGATGTCCGAGAGCAGGTATAATCTTTAAAGTTTTATCATTTGAATTAAGTTTGAGACTTGCGATTCTGGTATTATTGTTGTTTTAAATAGCAATGATGATAATTGGTATGTTTGTAAATATCTAGGCTGTGTGGGCATTGGGGAATGTTTCTGGAGATTCCCCTAGATGTCGTGATCTTGTTCTCAGCCATGGGGCTTTGATGCCGCTATTAGCCCAGTTGAATGAACACTCAAAATTGTCAATGCTGAGAAATGCGACCTGGACATTATCGAATTTCTGCAGGGGCAAGCCGCAACCTCCATTTGATCAGGTTTTCATCTTGTTTTGTGCATTGCTATTTTGTACTCCTCTCCTTTATTTTGTGTCTTTAATCTAGCTTTTAAATGTTGGATATCTGTTGGCTAGGTGAGGCCCGCTCTTCCTGCGCTTGAACGTCTCATTCATTCAAACGATGAAGAAGTTCTCACTGATGCCTGTTGGGCTCTATCGTATTTGTCCGATGGCACAAATGACAAAATTCAAGCTGTGATTGAGGCAGGAGTTTGCCCACGACTTGTTGAGCTCCTACCGTGAGTATAACACCTAAAAAAACCTTTGGGCCGTCTTTTTGTGTGAGGACCATATGGTTTATACATGTATTTTTTGCAGTAATCCATCTCCTTCTGTTCTCATTCCTGCTCTCCGTACAGTTGGAAATATTGTGACGGGAGATGATTTACAGACTCAGGCACAGTTTAAGATTCTGTTTCATTCTTCATTCTTAATTTTTGATTTTCTGCTTCTGTTTTTCTTTACCTTATGTTGTTATGACTTTATGGCCTTCATTTTCAGTGTATGATTGATCATGGTGCATTAGCTTGTCTTGTGAGCCTTTTGACCCATAACCATAAAAAGAGCATAAAAAAAGAGGCTTGCTGGACTATCTCAAACATTACAGCAGGAAACAAGGAACAGATTCAGGTGAGTAATCATGACAATATGTACTTCAAGCGTGTTTCTAATTGTCTGAATTTACTGATTCACTGCTCCTTTTCACTATTGGAAGTTCTCCACTATGCTATGCTTATCATTATTAAAATTGTTCTAGGCTGTGATCAATGCTGGGTTAATTTTTCCCCTGGTTAGCCTACTTCAAAATGCTGAATTTGATATAAAGAAAGAAGCAGCATGGGCGATTTCAAATGCTACCTCTGGTGGTACTCATGATCAAATCAAGTCTGTTATTTGTTTATCTGTTTTCTGATGTTGATTCCTTTGTTTCATTCTTATTGAACTGAGTGCTAAATCGTTCTTGTTATGTGAATATGTAGGTACCTGGTCAGTCATGGATGCATAAGACCTTTGTGCGATCTCCTTGCATGCCCTGATCCAAGAATTATAACAGTCTGTCTGGAAGGGTTGGAGAACATTCTGAAGGTCGGTGAAGCTGAGAATGCTGCTAGTGGCGGAGAGGTTAATGATTGTGCCCAGTTGATAGAAGATGCTGAGGGGTTAGAAAAGATTGAAAACCTACAGAGTCACGACAATAACGAGATCTATGAGAAAGCAGTCAAGATTCTCGAGACTTATTGGCTGGAGGAGGATGAAGAGACACTGCCTCCTGGTGATGGTACTCAGCAGAAGTTCCAGTTTGGAGGGAATGAGGTTAAGGTTCCATCTGGTGGATTCAACTTCAGTTGAAGGTCTGTATTCTTTTCCTGGATTTAACCCCAAATTTGAAGGGTTATTTTTTTTCCTTGTGTGCTGGATCTAACGGTTAATTCTACTGCAGGTGTTCAGTAGCTGGATGAAGCGAGCAGTTGGTGATGGGCCGATGATTGATACTTGGGGGTCAAAAGTTTGGTGGGGACACCTTGATGTGTCCAGTTATGTAGTTGGTCCAATTTCACTGTGGTGAACCATGTGGCAGGGTAAGTCTGAAAATATGATTTCCGATTACGGAGGAGTGGTTACTGTTGTGAGACAAAAAAATTACAGGTGAAGTGGTACAACCTAATGCACGGGAGGTTCCTTCCACTCTAATGGAAGTTACCCCCCGTTGCGGTAGTTACGTAGTGTTTGAATTTGTTTCGGTTGTGAGACAAAAAAGTATTATTAATGTTTACTTATTATTATTTAAAATAAGTTATTTTATTGGTTTTTATGGTTGTAATTTGAACTTCTAAAATTTGGATTGAAATAATTAAAATTTTAATTATTACTATAATTAACGATGATATAATATTTTTGTATGTTATTTTTTTAATATATTATTAAGATGACATGCTTAGTCATTATAATGAAAAGTATCATTTTATTAAATAAAATTTCACGTTATCTGTCTTAATGATCGTTTACAAATTGATAACGTTCATTAACGTAATGTAGTTTTTTTTTAATTTCAATGGCGAAAAGAAAAGATTACGAATTTATTTACTGTTGATGTAATGTAACTTAAATAATTTGTAAATCGATCTTTCTCTGTATACTGAACAAAGCAATTGTCTTGTCGACTTAAATAATTTCAAAAACTCATGATTTCAAAATATATTCAGCTTTTACTAAGCTGTTCTGTTCGAACACCAATCCAACGCGGTTTTTTTTTTTCACTACAAAAATCACTTTCGATTACCTTTCGTTGTTTCGATAGTGTTTCCTTCAAAAACAATCTAAATTTTCATGGCTTCAAACAAGAGCTAAATTTTCATGCCCCATCACCCGCCGCAGATTCCTGCAATGGCATCTACTTGTCCTACGCTTACAGCTCCGGAACCAAGCTAAAACCCACGGATCCCAAGCACCCGTCCTACAGATTCGAGTCGGTTTTAATAGTGCTGAATAACGGCCACGAGAAGCTTAAATCGTGGAAGGTTTTCGTTGGATTTAAAAATGAAGAGTACTTGGTTTCAGCGTCGAATGCTGTTTTGGTTGATGGGACGAGTTTGCCTGCCAATGTTGGGAACGGTACCGTTTTCGCTGGGTATCCGATGAGTGATCTGAAAACGGCGATTGAGACTGCCGGTGACTTGAATCAGATTCAAGTTCAAGTCAAGCTCCTTGGGACTCAGTTTGGAGTGAAGCCTCCCAATGTGCCTTTTCCTGAAACTATTCTGCTTGTCAATGATGGGTTCATTTGTCCTAAGCCTTCTATGCAAGGTAAAAAATGGGTAAAATTTATCTTTACATATATGTATATGTATATGTTCGAATGAGATGTGATGTTTGAGTTGAATATTCCAAACGGGAATTAACAGTGGAATTGTTGAGTCTTGAGTGGATTTTGTGGATTTGGTCAAATTTCTATGTTGAGTCTTGTTTCAAGTTCTTATGGATCCTAATTAAATTGAGCATTAGTCTAGTTATTTGTTCATCTGTATGTCTCGGATCCGAATCGTAACAGGCCGACGATAAAAAACGAGATAATCATTTCTCTGACCGGAATTATAATCATAGTCTTGTCTTGAGGATTGCATTAGTTTTTATGAATTTTATTTTGATAAGCCGTTGGCGTATTGATACACATATATTTTGCTGTCGCTGGTTCTTCCAGGTAAAAGTGAGATGCAAGTTTGTTGCACCAAAGATCCGAAATTCAAAGCAAATGTTACGGTAGATGACGACGAGTTCCTACCTCGGCAAAGTGGGGATCTTACGATCATGTATGATGTGACGAGAACATATGATTCGAACTACTGGGCACAGGTTACTATCTCAAACCATAACCCCCTTGGGCGACTTGATAATTGGAAACTGATTTTTGATTGGATGAGGGATGAGGGATGAGGGATGAGGGATGAGGGATGAGGGATGAGTTTATATACAATGAAAGGGGCTTATCCATATGTTGTTGATTCAGCGGACTGCCTATTTGGTCTGCAAGGGCAACACTATAGGGGTCTAGACTTTGGCAATGATTTAAACTGTGAGAGGAGGCCGGTGATTGTTGACCTGCCTCCGACAAAGGCCAATGATACAACTCTTGGGCTGATCCCGAATTGCTGTCGGGACGGTACGATCTTGCCACCAACAATGGACCCTAGCAAGTCAAGTTCAGTATTCCAGATGCATGTCTTTAAAATGCCCCCAGATCTCAACCGGTTTGAGCTCTCTCCTCCTCAGAATTGGAAGATCAATGGCACATTGAACCCTGATTACAAATGTGATCCCCCGGTTCGCGTAAGCCCTAGCCAGTTCCCGGACCCTAGTGTTTTGCCGTCGAATACGACCGTAGTTGCTAGCTGGCAGGTGGTTTGCAATATTACACAGCCCAAGAATGCAAAGCCTAAGTGCTGCGTATCCTTTTCTGTATACTTCAATGAATCAGTCGTCCCATGCCCGACTTGTGCATGTGGGTGCCTCCGCAACACTGCCAACACCTGTAGAACAAATGCTCCGGCTGTTCCTGTTCAACCGGAGGCACTTCTTGTTCTATTTGAAAATCGAACTGCTATAACCAAAGCTTGGGCCGATATTAAACAGCTAACAGTCCGAATCCAATGCCTGTGGAGTGAGCATAAACTGGCATCTTTATTCGGACTTCTCTCGAGGATGGAGTGCTAGGATCACAATATTCAACTGGGATGAAATTGCCTTCCGGGATTGGTTTACCGCGGTACAATTGCATAAAGCAATCCCCGGCTTTCAAAAGATGTATTCCTTCAATGGAACTGCCTTGGAGTTGGATGGTGTTAACAATACTATATTCATGCAAGGACTTCCTGGATTAAACTATATCGTTGCAGAAACCGATGGAGCGAATCCCGAGAAAGATTCAAGGGTGCCCGGAAAGCAACAGACAGTTATCTCGTTCACCAAGAAAACTACCCCATCGATATTGCTGCAGGGGATGGATTTCCCTCGAAAGTGTTCTTCAACGGTGAGGAGTGTGCACTCCCTTCGACGTTGCCAACGAACAGCGGTCATCGAAAGGGCTCAGCGATGGTAATCTCGGTCTTCGTATCAGTTCTTGTGTTCATGTTTGTTCAAGAATAGTTAGAAACTAATGTGCCATTACTTTATTTTTAGTTGGCCTTTTTCTACTGTTTCTTCTCTTTTGTTCATGTTGTATGAATATCTTGGATGACATATGAATTTACAATATAGGGCAATGGGGAAATTTTAACCCCTGTGATTTTTTGGGGGTATTATGTAATTATTTATTTATTGATCCAAATTACTTTTTTAGTCCTTATGTCTAATTATTTATTTTTAATATATCTGTTTAAATCGTTAAATCTCTAAATATATTTTAGAATCAAATAATTTTTAAACTAAAAAATATATGACAAATTTAGCCTGTTTGTGTCTCTTCTCAAAATACATTTATAATGAAATATTTTGTTTTAGTTATGAAAATACATATTAAACAGATAAAAATAATATAAAAACGATTCTATATTCTCAATTAAATATAATGAAAATCTGAAAACTTAACAAATCAACCCTAAATTAAAATTACAAAACCATATTAATATATTAATAAACTCCTTTGGACAATTTTAAGAAGGTGGGGAGCGGCATTTCCACAATTTATGAAAACTTAAAGGGCGAGCCTGTAAAAACACAATGGTGACTCAACTATTTTTTTCCACGATTTATGAAAACTTAAAAGGGCGAGCTTATTAATATATATTTAGTCACTTACTTATTCCTATAATTTTATTTTGGTCACTCAACTATCTGTATTTCCCCCCTTTTTTTGTTTCTTCTTAGGGTTTATTTCTCATCAAATCATCAATTTATAGAGGTTTTAGGGACTTCATTTCAATAAATTTATCAAAAATTCTCAAACACTGATCGAAGCTCAAATGAGACTAAAAAGTAGTGTTCTTTTCTCAACAAAAAGGAAAAAATGGAGTCAAATTCATGGAGGTTCCGTTTTCCAATTCTTCTTCTTCGTCTCCCCCAAGGCGTCATCAACCTCGAACTGATTTGTATTTTTTCCCTCTCGGTTCGATTCTAGAGAAAATAAGGAATTCATTTATCTTTTTATTTTAATAAAAAATGTGACCAAATTTGCCATTTTTGTGTGATTTAGATCTCTTTCTAGGAGGAGGATATTGTTGAAAATCAATACATGGGCGACTGAAATCAGGTGGGGCGGCTAAACAATGCATGGGCGGTTAAATGGTCAAAATTAGCCAATTTTTTTATTAAAATAAAAATGGGGAAAATGCAATTTTAGTCATTGCACTTTAGGATATTTTCAAAGATTAGTCCCTAAGCTTCAACTATAAATACCCTAGCTCATTTAGCTTCAAAATCATCCCAAAATCTTCCAGTTCTCTCTCAAGTGTGTTTTGTAAACACCTGTAATTTTTTTTTCTCTTTAGTAAAAGATCTGCAGCAGTCCGGAGACGTAAGCACAATTGGCTGAACTCCGTTATCAATTTTTCGGGTATTATTTTTCCGCTTTTATTTCGTATTCTCACTAATCTGGCTATAGGGAAATTACTTGTTACTCGTTTATTTCCCAACAATTGGTAATCAGAGCTTTTGGTTGTAAGTTTTGTCAATTTTTTGTGAGGTTACTATTCATTACTATTCGCGTGAATAGTGAAATTTTGTCGGCAATACGAATTTGTCAATGGAGGTGTTCTAATACACGGTGGTTCGCAAGAATTGTCAGAAACGATCCAAACGAAACCAGATTCGAGTGGGAGCGATGGCTGCAGACGAAGGGAAGGTGAAAATTGAAAAGTTCGATGGTGCGAACTTTGGCTTTTGAAAGATGCAGATCGAAGATTTTTTGTACCAGAAAAATCTATATCAACCTCTCTCAGGAAAGCAACCAGAGGGCATGAAGAATGAAGACTGGGCTCTTCTCGACCGATAAGCCCTCGGAGTTATCCGACTGACGTTGTCCCGAAATGTTGCTTTCAACATAGCAAATGAAAAGACCACGACGGGTCTTATGGCGGCTCTCTCCAGTATGTATGAGAAGCCATCGGCCTCAAACAAAGTTTATTTGATGAGGCGATTATTCAATTTGCGGATGACAGAAGGGGCATCAGTGGCTCAACACCTGAATGAACTCAACACAATCACAACCCAGTTGAGTTCCGTGGAAATTGAATTCGATGATGAAGTTCGAGCTTTAATTCTCTTATTATCTCTACCAGACAGTTGGAATGCTACTGTTATAGCAGTTAACAGCTCGTCGGGAAATAGTAAATTGAAATTCGACGATGTTCGGGATCTAGTACTGAGCGAAGAAATTCGACGAAGAGAATCGGGTGAAGCATCAACCTCCTCAGCCTTGCACACGGAGTCTAGAGGGAGAACTCCAAAAAGAAATTCAAATCGTGGCAGATCGAAATCCAGACGAGGAAAATCAAGAACGGGAAAGAAAGATTTTACCTGTTATAATTGTGGCAAGAAGGGTCACTTTAAAAGGGATTGCCGAGCACTGAAGAAAGATACCGACGCACAGGAATCTGCAAATATGACAAAGGAGACAGGTGATGCCATGATTCTAAGCGTCAACAGTCCGATTGAATCCTGGATCTTGGATTTAGGGGCATCTTTCCACTCCACCCAATGCCGAGAAATCATGGAGAACTATGTCAGTGGTGATTTTGGGAATGTTCATCTAGCCGATGATGAAATCTTGAAGATCGTCGGAAAAGGAGACATCCGATTAAAGTTGCCAAACCAGATCACCTGAACGCTGAAAGGAGTGAGACATATTCCTGACCTCAAAAAAAATTTGATTTCTGTAGGACAACTTGATGGTGAATGATTTAACACAACCTTTTCAGGCTGTGAATGGAAGATTACTAAAGGAGCACTCGTCATTGCTCGTGGTAAGAAAACTGGTACTCTCTATATAACCTCAAATTTAGAGAATATCATTGCAGTAGCAGATGCTGATGAAAAATCAAACCTATGGCACCAAAGGCTTGATCATATGAGCGAGAAAGGGATGAAGACACTTTTGTCAAAAGGGAAGCTGCCGGATCTAAAGAATGTAGATTTCGGACTATGCGAGGATTGCATCTTTGACAAACAAAAGAAAGTCAGCTTTGCAAAGATTGGTAAGACACCCAAGGCTGAAAAATTAGAGTTGGTTCATACTGATATATGGGGACCATCTCCAGTTCCATCTCTTGCAGGCTCATTATATTATGTCACCTTCATCGATGATTCTACAAGGAAGGTGTGAGTTTATTTTCTAAAGAAGAAATCAGAAGTCTTTGATACCTTCAGAAAATGGAAGACCATGGTGGAAAATGAGATTGGTCTGAAAGTCAAGCGGTTGAGGTCTGACAATGGAGGAGAGTACAAAAATAGGAGATTCATAGATTTCTGCACAAACAATAGGATCAAGATGGAGACAACAGTTCCCATGACACCGCAGCAGAATGGCGTAGCAGAGCGCATGAACAAAACTCTGAATGAACGTGCCAGAAGCATAAGGATACATGCCGGACTACCCAAATTTCTATGGGCTGAAGCTATCAACACTGCAGCTTACCTGATCAACTGTGGGCCCTCAGTTCCTTTGGATGGCAGAATAGCAGAGGAAGTTTGGAGCAAGAAAAAAAAATAAACCTTTCACACTTAAGAGTGTTTGGTTGTATTTCTTATGTACACATAGACTCTGCTGAAAGAAGTAAACTTGATGCTAAGTACAACAAATGTGCCTTTGTTGGTTATGGCGGTGATGAGTTAGGTTACCGGTTTTGGGACTATGAAAATCGAAAGATCATCAGAAGAAGAGATGTCATTTTCAATGAGAATGTGATGTACAAAGACAAGTCAACTGTAGAATCAAGTAGCTCAAATACCAAAGCTGAAACAAATGAATTTGCTGAGTTCGAGGAGATTTCTAGAAATGATGTTCAGATCAATCCTGAAACAGTTCAAGAAGAACCAGGCACACCAGAATTAAGACGCTCCTCCAGAATTCCTAAACCAACCCAACGATATTCACCTTCTTTGCACTACTTGTTGCCGACTGACAATGGTGAACCAGAGTGCTATGATGAAGCAATGCAAGTGGAGGATTCAGTCAAGTGGGAGTCTTACATGAAAGATGAGATGGACTCGCTTATGTCAAATCAGACGTGGGAATTAGCTGAATTACCACCAGGCAAGAAAGCGCTCCATAACAAGTGGATCTACATGATCAAAGAAGAGCACGATGAGAGCAAACGCTACAAAGCAAGATTGGTTGTCAAAGGCTTTCAGCAAAAAGAAGGTATTGACTACAATGAAATTTTCTCTCCAGTCGTAAAACTGTCTACAATCAGACTGGTGTTGAAAATTGTAGCTGCAGAGAATTTACATCTTGAGCAGTTAGATGTAAAGACAGCTTTCCTTCATGGTGATTTGGAGGAAGAAATCTATATGAGGCAGCTAGAAGGCTTCATAAAGGCAGACAAGAAAAACCTGGTATGCAGGTTGAAGAAGAGCTTGTATGGTTTAAAACAAGCTCCTAGACAGTGGTACAAGAAGTTCGACAACTTCATGAGTAGCAGTGGTTTTACCAGATGCCAAGCAGATCATTGTTGCTACATCAAGATGTTCGACAACAGCTTCATTATTTTATTGTTGTATGTTGATGACATGCTCGTTGCAGGCTTATACATGCAAGAGATTATAAACTTGAAGCAAAAATTGTCGAAACAGTTTGCTATGAAGGATCTGGGCGCTGCAAAGCAGATTCTTGGGATGAGGATCAAGAGAGACACAAAGTCAGGGACTTTGATGTTATCACAGGCTAAGTACATCAACAAAGTACTCTCCAGGTTCAACATGCAAGATGCTAAACCAGTAAGTACACCTTTAGGTGTTCATTTCAGACTCTCCAAAGAACAGTCACCAAAGACAGAGGAAGAACGAGCACACATGGTGAAGGTGCCGTATGCCTCAGCAATTGGAAGTCTCATGTATGCCATGGTTTGTACTAGACCAGATATTACTCATGCAGTGGGAGCTGTTAGCAGGTACATGAATAATCCAGGCAAGGTACACTGGGAAGCAGTCAAATGGATCCTCAGATATCTTCGGGGTACCATAAATAAAGCACTTTGTTTCAAAGGTGGAGATATGATACTGACAGGCTATGTAGATGCTGACTTAGCCGGAAATGTCGACATCAGAAGAATCACTACAGGGTATGTCTATACTTTCGGAGGAACTGCAGTGAGTTGGGTTTCACAACTACAGAAGATAGTTGCTCTCTCCACAACTGAAGCAGAATATGTCGCTGTTACAGAAGCCAGCAAGGAGATGGTTTGGCTCCAAAGTTTCTTGGAAGAGTTAGACAAGAAACAAGAAAACAATGTCTTGTATTGCGACAGTCAAAGTGCTATCCATCTAGCGAAGAATCCATCTTTTCATTCCAGGACGAAGCATATACAATTGCGATATCATTTTATCCGGTCTCTTCTGGAAGATGGGATTTTGAAACTTGAAAAGATCAGTGGAGCTCAAAATCCAACAGACATGTTGACAAAGACGGTGACCACGGGCAAACTGAAGTTGTGTTCAACTTCAGTTGGCATGCTAGAGTAATAAGACCAGAAATACTGCTGCATTGATCAAGATGTGAAGACAGATTAAAATCAGTCTTCAAGTGGGAGATTATTGAAAATCAATGCATGGGCGGCTGAAAACAAGTGGGGCGGCTAAACAATGCATGGGCGGCTAAATGGTCAAAATAGCCAATTTTTTTATTGAAATAAAAATGGGGAAAATGCAAATTTAGTCATTGCACTTTAGGGTATTTTCAAAGATTAGTCCCTAAGCTTCAACTATAAATACCCTAGCTCATTTAGCTTCAAAATCATCCCAAAATCTTCCAGTTCTCTCTCAAGTGTGTTTTGTAAACACCTGTAATTTTTTTTCTCTTTAGTAAAAGATCTGCAGCAGTCCGGAGACGTAAGCACAATTGGCTGAACTCCGTTATCAATTTTTGGGTATTATTTTTCCGCTTTTATTTCGTATTCTCACTAATCTGACTATAGGGAAATTACTTGTTACTCGTTTATTTCCCAACAGATATGAAGAAGTTGATGGAGACGAGGATTTCAAGGCAGAGTTTTTATGTCCGTTCTGTGCTGAGGATTTCGATATTGTTGGACTTTGTTCTCACATCGATGAGGAACATCCTGTTGAAGTAAAAAATGGGGTAACTTTTTCCCTAATTTCTCATTTTTTTCTTTCTATTGATGAAATTTGTGTTTTTCTTATTTAATTTATTGGAAAAAAACATTAACTTTATTTAGGTAGTTTGCATATTGATGGAGCAGTATTTTTGAAGTTTATAAGTAGAAGAAATGTATATGTATGTAGTGGTTCATAACTGGAAAAAAACTGAGAATTAAAATTGGGATTGATGTTACAGCCGAGTTGGTGCTGAAATGGGGATTTAACTTTAACAAGATTCTTGATAATTTTGCTATCATGATTGTGAATTTCACTGCTTCTAGAGTTATAGATGATGTTTGCTTGAATATTTTTCTCATTTCTGGTGTATAATATTAAGCTGTTTTGATTCAAAATTAATTGGATAAATTATGTGATTCAAAATTAATTGGATAAATTTAAATGGCGGTGTATGCTTAGGGTTTGCATACATTTTACTTTGCTGTCAGTCCATAATTTTGAATTGGATTCAAGTTTGTAACGTTAGTTTATCATGGCAGAAAACCTCGACAGTTGTGGCTGTCAGACAAGGAGCACGAGGATAAGGTTCGGAGGTGTGAATTCGTGCGAGGACTGTTGATGTCGACTATCTTGGATGAGAATTTATAAGATAATGAGGGTATTTGTAGAATCTAAATATTAGGTCAGAGAGTAAAGCATAAAGAGGAAGATCTTCACTCTTACCTCAGAAATGGATAAAAATCAAACAAAACTTTGTATTCCTCTAGGGCTTTTGTGCATAAAGTGGCATTTTGATTAAATCAAAATGATTAAACGCTGAATGATTCAATGGCTCTGTATGAATTAACTCTGAATGTGACATGTTGTTTGATAATGGTTATGAATCATTCAGAATGTACTTTAATGCTGAATCATTCAGTAGTATTTTGCTGAATCATTCAACACAGTCTTCATTCAGATGTGAGAATCAAACACGCTGAATGCTGAATGGTTAAGCATTCAACGCTGAATGGTTCCATTCAACAGTAAATAAACAACCCTTAAATGAAGCCCAAATAAAAATATATAAGTTGAACATTACTAGATGAATCCTAAATAAAAGTACGTGGCTCAAAAAACTCTCCATCGTTCAAATATTCAGATAGAAGGTTCATTTGAAATCCATAAAAGTAAAAAACAAACTTTTTTTTCCATTTCGATTTATTCTGAATGTTCTTTCTTTTCCTCCCACAGTACTTTTTTTTTCTTTTAATTTTCAGATCTCTTAAGTTTTTTTTTAAGTTTTTAGAAGATACATGTACTTACGATATAGCATTATTAATGGTTGTTAGCTTTCTTGTAAAGTTTTTCTTTTAAGTTCATTTCGATTAATTTAGAATTATTTATATTAAAGAATATTTAGAATAATTAACATATAAAGTGATCTAAATGGTAAAATGGATATTGATCTCTTTAGAGGTCTTAAGTTTAAACAATGATGTATGGAAGGTGTGCACGAAGTCTTAAGTGTCCATATATGTAATTTACCCTTATTTTCCAAGGGTCGTCAAATTACTTTGAAGTTATGAATTACTTAAAATTATAATAATAATTAAAAAGTTTACCAACTATAAAATGATCTTTTTATAACATTATAATTACTATTATGAAAATTATTAAAGAATAGAAGTAAAGCAAAAATTAGGGTAAACTACATCAAATACCATTGAACTTTAGACGACGTATCGTTTATACCATTGAATTTTTAATTTCTCCAATTGTAGCACTAAAATTAGTTTTGACTTCAATTATGTATATGGGCCATTAAATTTGAACGACATAATGATGTGGACTGATCTTTTCGTCATTGTGATGTCGTTGACAAAACAACACTGTTTGGGTGTGACTAGACACTGAACTTTAGGAGTGTATTAATTTTGCTACTAAACTTTAAAAATGTTCAATTTTTTTGTATTAAACCTTTTTTGTCCATCGTTGGTAGCCGATCATCACCCCTAATGGTATCAAAACGTTTGCATTTCACTCATATTTTTTCTCAATGGATTGTTTTCCCACAAAATCCACTTAAAATCAACAAAAATCCATTTAAAGGTTCGTCGTGCTAATACTTAGATATCCTCCAATCGTGGTTTGATGATGTTAGTTTTAAGGTATGTTATTCATCTTCTCAAAACAATGTTTCTCATCATTCATATTTTTGAACAAACCCCTCAAATCTAAGAAAGTCCCAAAACCCTTAAAAAGTGTTATTTTTGTTTAATTTCATCGATTTTGAATGTGTTTTGTGAAAAACCAATCATAAGAAAAAAATGAGTGGAATATGGACGTTTTTGTATTGATATTATCGCGAAATATGGTTGTGACGGATAGTGATTGGCCGACGACATATGTTGGAATAGTGCGATGCCAAAAAGTGAATTGCTTAAATGTTTAGTGGCAAAATCTATACACCCCTAAAGTCTAATGCCTAAAATGACATCATTCTAGACATCAATAGTCGCACCAAAATACTGCCGCTTAGTCATGTCATCATATAATTTTTTTTATTTTAACGGTCTAATGGTATAATTGAAATCAAAACTAAAGTCTAGAGTTATAATTAGAGAAATTAAAAGCAGTAGTATAACGATATACAATCAAAAGTTTAGTGATAAACTATGTTGTTTATCCTATAAATGATAAAGAATCAATTGATATGATTTTATATGTTATTGTAGTTATTGGTCTTATTAATCTAAAAAGTCCTTATAAAATATAGAAAAATTAATTGAGTCTTTAAATTAAAAAATTAATTGAATCCTTAAAAAAGTTTATATTAAAAATAATATTTTAACTATTGTAAAGAAAATATATACTCACTATATTTTAATATTAAATAAAATTTTACTGACGAAAATCATTGGTATATTAAAACGGAATATAAAATAAATTATTGTTAAATTCTATTTTATTTGTTTATTTTTAATTTAAATAAAATTTAGTTTCTTCAAAAAATTTAGCATATTTTCTTTTTAGATAGTCAAGTATTTTCAAGTAGGCGGATGTAAAATTTTATGTTAGAGAGGCAAACTTTTAAAATTTTAGGAGGTAAACTTTAAAAATTCTAGGGAGAAAACATATTTTCAACAAAAAAAACATAAAAAATTTAAAATATATGATAATTTAAAATTTTTAGAGGATGACTAATCCTCTCCGTACCTCGATCAATCCTTGTTCTCAAGCATTAGTGAATCAAAGTTTTCCTTTATCTTAGAATTGAAGTTCCGCAGTAAGTTTTTCAATGGAAGTAACTGATGGCTACAACATTTATAAATTATAAACCGACCATTATGTTATGAAATTCTTTATGCAGTACGGTAATCTTGACTGTTTCATTGTAATTGAAAATTATCCTAAAAATTATTTATATGGTTATTTTTCATTCTTAAATAGCTAATTTATATACTTTTAGGAGAAATGTTCAGCTTAAGTAAACATTTGATTGACTTTTCATTCATGACACTTGTATGTTACAATAATAAACTAGTGAAACAAAGTTTTCCTTCTTCTTATAATAGGAATTCTGTAAGCAGATTTCAACCAAATCGAATATGTAAGCAACATTTGAAACTATTAATTTATGAAATGCAGCACGGCATTCTTGACCATTTCTTGATACTTGAACATTACCACCCAATAAACGAAAGAAATTGAATTGATAAGGTTCAATTTCAGTGTATAAATACCATCTCAGTTGTCATTTATTTCCACACCTCAAGCACAAATTCTCTCTCCCTGTGTTTAGTTTTTGTATAATTTGAAGCTCATCATGGGAGTATTCAGGCATGAAATGGAGGTTACTACACCACTTCCTACAGGCAGGGCATTCAAGGGTTTTGTACTTGAATCGGACACCCTTTTCCCCAAGGTCGCACCTTACGCAATCAAGGGCGTTGAGTACCTTGAAGGAAATGGTGGCCCTGGTAGTATCAGGAAGGTCACCTTTGCCGATGGTAATGTGTGTTCCACGTTTCTTTTTCGTAGTAATGTTAAAAAAACCCATAACATTTGATTATAGAGTTATTTTGGTCTTTATTATTTTTTCGGAGTATTTTGATCTCTAACGTTTGACGAAATAGTCACTTTATTCCTTATTATCTTTTTGAAATATTTAGCTCTAGCGTTTGACAAAATAGTTATTTTGAGTAATATTCTTTTTCTTGGAGCATTGTAAGTTTGACGTTTCATTTTAAGATAAAGAGACTCATAACGTGTTACTAAAATGAAATATTGAGGGTCAAAATGTTCTATAAAGAATAAGGAGTAAAGTGATTATTTAATCAAACGTCAATTTTTTTTTGTTATCATACCACTTTTTAAATGATTCGAAATCGAGTAGGGTTTATGAAATTACGACTAAAAATCAATTTGGAGTTTTTACGAATCTAATCGATTAGAAAAGATATTTTCGAGTTGAGTCGAGTTTTGTTTGTACCTTTCTTTTTCCGCAAGATTGAAAGTTTCACTTGGTTGATAACAAACGCAGGCTGGGGGTTCGATTACTTGAAGGAAAAGATTGATGATATAGACCAAGACAATTTGTCATACACATACACAGTGATCGAAAGCGATCTTTTCAAGAACATTCTTGAGAAAATCTGCTACGAGACCAAGTTCGCTGCTGCACCAAACGGAGGAACAAATATTAAGATAACGACCAAGTTTTACTCCTTGGGCGACATTGAGATCAAGGAAGAAGCAATCAAGGATTCACTGGAGAAGCGAGCCCGAGTGTTCAAGGCTGTTGAAGAGTATCTCTTGGCAAACCCAGATGCATGAAAATTTTAAATATATAACTTTCTTGGTGTGGTTTCCGTGTTTCCTTGCGCAGTCTAAGCCAAAAACTCTATGTGATTGGGGGTAATAAGAGTGATGGTCTGTGGTCTTGATAATCTGTATTTCCATTATAATAAAAGAGTTTTGAGTTTTGTTATCTTATATATATATGAAAATGATAAACATAAACTTGAAACCAACAGACAATGACAACAAACTTTCTATAGAAGCTTTGAAATCACATTTCGTTGATATTAAACGGAAGAGTTGACATAACAATTAAAAATGATATAACTATATATTTGGTCATTGTTATGTACACTATATCAATTTGATCATAATTTTTTTAAAAAATTATCTTCTAATCAGATGATGACATGCATCACGACACGATTCACCACTTAGCCGAATGTTACATTAGATTTATGATATATATATTATAATATAGTTAATGATATAAAAGGATAATAAAAATTGCCAAATGAGGACTCGAACCTTAACTAATTAAGGAGTATAAGGTTCGACATTGAGACCACGATTCTAAGAAATAAATACCTTAATTGAATGGTTATTAGAGTTTTTGAGATAAAATTGATAAAAATTCTAAATTTAAATGGCTAGATTTATTAAATTGTTTACAATTAAGATCGAATTTGCATATTGTTTAAATGTTGAGGGATAAATGTTTTATTATAACAATTTAATACCTATCATGTTGTGAAGTTTAGTGATGAAATTGAAAATATTTGTTATTTGGTGACCGAAATAAATAATCTATAATAGTTCATCTACCAATGAAGAAAATAACTAACCGCAAACGACGACCTTTTTCACTAAGATATTTGCCGTCTAGATAGTCAAGTCTTCTCAAGCATGTGATTATTTATTTATTATTTTCTTCTGAATTTTCATTTCTTATATATATATATGTTGCCAATCCGATGATTTTTTTATTAATAAAAACTAATAGCTTAGAAGAAATTTACTCAGACTTCCAAATTATTATTTTTGAGTAGTTGAATTGATTATTTAATAATATTTATTTAAATTTTAATTAATTGATAATGTAAATATATTCTATAGATGTAATTGTCCGATTCAAAACTGTTAGAATCTATTTGATGATTTATTCATACAATTAAATTATAATAATAAAAAAGTTTAGCTTCAACTACGAATTGAAATTCGGTAAGCAATTTGTCATTAATAAATAAATAGCAATGGCATCAAACATGTAAGCAACAGATGGATTTTGTGCAACATTTCAAGCTATGAGTCGGCCATTATTTTATGGAATTCTTTATGCAGTCTATCTGCCATGCTTGACTATTTCTTGCCGATTCAACACTCTATTTTTATTTGGAAGAAATTCAATAGTAAAGCTTCAATTTGAGCCTATAAATACCATTCCAGTTTCTCATTTCTTCCCACGCCTCAAACACTATCTCACTTCACTACATTCTCTCAGTGTTTAGTCTTTGTATTATTATCCATAATGGGTGTTTTCACACAAGAAATGGAGGTTAATACCCCAATTCCCCCAGAAAAGGCATTTAAGTCCTTTGTACTTGATTATGATACCCTTTTCCCCAAGGTTGTCCCTCATGCAATCAAGAGTGTTGAAATCCTTGAAGGAGATGGTGGCCCTGGAACTATCAAGAAGATCACCTTCGCTGAAGGTACTTACTTTATTTCCCCTTTTCCCCTCCAATTTTAGTGGATACAAATACGTGTCGACTTAGTTTTCATCGTATATCTACGGATTCATGTCTGATTCAATGACTTTCTTTGTTGATAACAAATGCAGGCATTGGATTCAATTATGTGAAACACAAGGTTCATACACTGAACAAAGAGAACAGGTCCTACAGCCATAGTGTGATCGAAGGCGATGTTTTGAGCAACAAACTCGAGAAAATCACTGATGAGAACAAGTTCGATCCAACACCGAATGGAGGAACAATCATTAAGATAACGACCAAGTTTTACAGCGTCGGTGACGCCGAGATAACGGAAGACGAAATGAAGAAGGTGATCGAGAGCCGAGCCAGAGTTTACAATGCTGTTGAAGAGTATCTCATCGCAAATCCTGATGCCTAAAACTATATTCGCATATAGCGTCAGTGCTATGCTTTCATGGTGTGAATTCAATGTTTTTGTGTGTCGTTTGTTAGCCCAAAACTGTATTTGATTGGGTAATAAAACTGATGGTCACTGGATTTGATCATCTTATTTCCATCAATCGTTACGAGAAATTACTACCATATTAAATTCATCATACACAAAGATGTAAAATTATCAAAGATTACCTTATGATTTCTGAAAACTAGAAGTACAATATTACTAGATTCTTGAAGTAATCTCTCATCCTCTTGAACGCATATGATCAGAAGCTCATTAATTGATCATTTAACCTTATGTGTATCATAATAAAATGAGAAACAGTTCAAGATATAATAAAAAAGAAATCATCACTAATATCCATCTTTCAAGACGTAAAGTTGAACAATGTCATTATGTGCTCACAAACCCTTTAATATTAGTAAGCTTCGTAAATGTCAAAATACTCGCAGAGATAATACACAACCTAAGTCGATTACAAGATGATATCTGTTTAAAAAAACTCTCAACAATTTGACAATCAACACTCAAACATCTCTGCAACGTCGTGCTTAAACCCAAGACCTATATAGATAACAACCATTCCATGCCTTATTAGATGATTTGAATAAGTATCAATGACTTCATTATCTTGAAATCATAAAAAATTCAATATTGACCCATGAATATTATAAAATATTTAAAATTTGATAGACAATTATGTTTAAATAATCAACATTACGTCTAAATAATTGGATTGTTCACCTCATTCCTATACAACAACCTCAATTTGAGTATTCTTACCGATGATCGATAGCGACTACTCCATAAATCATAATCAAGGTCATTACACCTATGATGTTGAAAGACACTTCTGTTCTATTTTTCTTATAATACTCATCACTTAAATAGAACCATTATTCTCAATAATTAACAAAGTTGATTTAACCATATGAAAATAAACAAATATGTTTACTAAACAACATTTGAAGCAAAAGACCAATTAAACTTAATTATGAGTTTACCCATGTAAAATCATATAACACATAATCAAGTATATTAATTGATCAATAACAAATATATTATCAATGAAACAAACATGTTAACTGATTCAATTACATAGTCAAATAGAGTTAGTCTCTGAATCGCTTTCTAATTGTACGAATATATGGATCGAACACGTGTACGTCAAATGACTCCATGTTATAGCCGGCCAATTGTTTTCGATGCATTATCAAAACAAATCAAAATTTAAATTTTCTTATTACAGAATATAAAATACATTCAAATAGTGATATAACATATCACCTGATTCATATAGCAATTTATATTAAAAATATTTATTTTTCTATCAAGTCAACGAACCAAACCCAGTCGTTTCTCCGTCTAATTATTATTTTAATAAAGTAATTGGATTCTAATTTATATAATTATTTTAAAATTTATTCAATCATAATACTGTACTAATTTAAATTTAATAATAAATTATTAAATATTAATTAATAGTTAGTCTACTAAAATGAAACACTGTTTTTTTAACTACGTGATCAATCGTTAGTGAGAATTTAAAATACGAAACAAAAAATGTAAGGAATTAAATAAAAAAGGGAATAGATCTTGTAAAAATGTCATTGAGAGCGAGTAAAAATTTGGGTTAAGCTGAAAGTCTAATAAATAAAGTCGTTAATTCTACGGACATGGTACCCTATCCACTTTTCTCCCTGTTTATATATAGGACACTAAGACCGCAATTGTAAAAAAAAAATACTGTAATTGAATGTTTTTCTTAAAAAAATCCAATTAATAGAAAATATAAATTTAGACTATCAAATTTATCAAATACCGTAAGCAATTTGTCATTAATAAATAAATAGCAATCGCATAAAACGAGAAATCAATAGAGGAATTTTGTGCAACATTTCAAACTATGAGATTATTTTGTTGAATTCTTTATGCAGTATGCCATTCTTGACTATTTCTTGCAGATTCAACATTACACTTTTCTTTTTAATTGAAATAGATTCTAGTAAAGCTTCAATTTGAGCCATAAAAGGCATCCCAGTTTTTCATTTCTTCCCACACCTCGAACACACTCTCACTTCATTACATTCTCTCAGTGTTTAATCTTTGTATTATCATTCATAATGGGTGTTTTCACAAAAGAAATGGAGGTTAATACCCCAATTCCCCCAGAAAAGGCATTTAAATACTTTGTCCTTGATCACAACACCCTTTTCCCAAAGGTTGTCCCTCATGCAATCAAGAGTGTTGAGATCCTTGAAGGAGATGGTGGCCCTGGAACCATCAAGAAGATCAACTTTGCTGATGGTACTTACTTTCTTCCCACTTTTTCCCTCCAATTTTAACAGATATAAATGTCTAATTCAATGACTTTTCTGGGTTGATAACAAATGCAGTACTTATGTAAAGATTAAAAGTTCGGGGCTTACGTGTGAACATTGGAAGGTTAAGTACTTATGTGAAAACATGGGTGAAATAAAAGTATTATCTGCATGATTAGACCATTAACTAGAGATAATAGATTTTGATGAATAAGCTACCTAAGTGTCATTTCTTTATAATTTACTCCAACTTTCGTTTTTACCATTAATTAAAGAAACTAGCAAACCCGTTTGGGAGGGTTTCCTAAAGCATTCTGTTTTGCATAAGTGTAAAAATGCGAAATATTCGTTCATCTTCTTCAAGCAACAAAAAACACCATGCCTGATTGATAGCTCTCCTAAACCTTCAAGAGATAAACCTTGGATTAACCCTAAAATAGCACATCAAACCTCAAATTAAGGATATAATTAGAAATCCTAAACTATTATCTATCATTCGTTGCCATTTTATTCATTAAAGTAGTGTAAGTCAAACTCTAAACTATATATATATATATATATATGCATGTATCACTCACTTCCATTTAGTTATAAGAATTTAGAGTTTTAGGGGAGCAAAGAGCACCGCGACCGAAAATATATATGCAACGTCGAATTTCAGGCTTGGTTCAAAACATTCCAGCGACCTTTCATTGGAAAGGATATTGGAATCTATTCGGAAGGCACGGTGATGTCGTTGATTGATTCATCCCGGTGAAGATAAGCAAGAATGTGTTTAGATTTGATTTTGAGGTTTAGGAAGAGGGAGTATGCAATCAGAGCAGTGAAGAGTTTGAATGGATGTTTGCTGCTTGGATATCGTATCATGGTGTCTAGTGTCACGTACCAGCGGATGACCATCTGAATACAAAGAAAGCATGGTAAAAATTTAACATAACCATATTAATTACATACTAACTGTACACTCGTTTTTGCCCGATGTTATTATTACTATTATTATTTTAATTTTAATTTTTATCATTATTACTATTATTATTATTAATATTATTTTTATTATTATTTTCAAGTTACAAGATAAGCCCAAAATACAAACACCCCAAACCCAATACATATTATCCAGCAGACCCAAGAATGAAAACCCAAAACACATTAGGGTTTTATCATGTGAAAAGGTAGCTTCCTAATCTCAACCGTCAGATCAAGATGGATTCAAGGGTCCAGATCGTCTCAAAATTAGGGTTTTTACCATAACAGGTGAAGAAGTCAGCCGCCGCAGCAACCACCGAGAGCCAACCGACCGGCGCGTGAGCGGCCGCCGTCAGCAACAGACCCGCAACAGACCCAAAACAGTGCAAAATATACACCAAATCAGTCAAAAAAATCAAGGAAATCTAAAAACCCATTAAAAGTTAAATCCCCAAAAATGGGGATTTTATCTCTACAATATATAGAAATCATTCCCTATCGAATGAGGCCCGAAAATCAGCTTAAAAATGGGGCATGCAACAACCAAAAAAGGAGGGGATTCGAAAAAAAAGAAGAGAAAAAAAAAACGAGTGCTGTTCGAACCAAAAAAAAAGAGAGAGAACGTTTTCGAACATAAAGAGCCGGGGAAGGGATTTTCGAAAAAGAAAAAAAACCCATAAAATCTCACCTTTGGGGGATGGTGGTCGCGGTTCTTTCTCCATCTTACAAGGTAAAACTCTACCTTTCCATTAGTTTCAGTTTCAAGGGGGGTCTCGGGTTTGGTCGGCGCCACCGATTGGTGGTGGCTTTGGGGGATTTGTCACCCCTCGGCGGCGGGAGTAAAAGGGAAGGAAGAGAGCTCTTTTAGTTCTGTTTTAGGGCTAAGGGAATAGTGAAAGCAATTAGGATTTAAGGCCATTTTTTGGCCTTGAAATTAGTCTTATAAACCATGCACGAAACGACATAGTTTTAGGGGGGCGGGGTTTGCTTCCAGCGCATGGGATATTTTGCAAGGAGGTCCTCTGTAGTTTGTAACCTTTCTACTCCAATCATTAATGAAATTTTCACTCTCTTTCATTTTGAACTCACGAGTTGTTTAGCGTTTTAATTTCATCCCCCATTTGCTTAAAAGTATGTTATGGTTATATTCATAATTCAGTCATTTTATTTTAATTTGTTCATGATTATATAGTGCATGTTCTTATTTATTCACTGTAGTTACCTTTGTAATATTGTTTTGTTTATGATGTTGGAAGGACATTTTAATTGTTTTTATTTTAATCTTGCATATTGTTGTGGATTTATTGCAATATCAGTATCCATGCTATATAATGTTTGCACAATTAGATATGATTTTTCGATATGTTCACTATCGTACATCCGAAATTATTATTCTCATTATTTGAACTTTATTTACCAAGCATGATTAATTTCCTGAGTTTGTATTTTAACTTATCAGGTTTGTATATATTCGTTTTAGTCCAAAGTGAGAAGTTTGTTTCCTTTAACAGTTCATGTTACCATTCGTAGTATCATATTTATATATATAATATAAATGTTTATATATTAAAGGCACTTAACTACATTTATTCCACAAAAATATTCTGTTCTTCATACATATTTATTATACGTTTATATCATATATGTGTTGGTTGGATATATTTTTGGTCCCTTTTATATATTGCTATATAGATTCATTTATTTCATAAATAGAAATCTTATTACCTTGTACTCCTTCATTTTATCTGCTAATATATTTTAATATGTTATTCGGATTCATTTTCAAGAACACTCGACGTAGATGAGTGTAAAAAGCACTACCTTGTAGAGGAAGTGTGATTCAATACAATATTCGAACGAATGGTGAATTTGAAATAAATCAAACATTTTTATTTATTAAATGATAGTAATATTTTTATTTTATTTATTTTATTTTTATGTTATATTATCTTATTATGTTCTATTTAAATCCAATTATTGGCAATTTATGTTTTTTTGATAAAAATGATGAATTATTTCATACAAGTTCTGGTATTAATTTCTTATTTGATTTAATATTTTTAAACAATTCAATGAGAGAATATTCTTTTACAGATAAGAGATAGATGAGATAGCTTTTCTGAAGGAATATTGCAAATCTCGAGATTTCTTTTTCAAGTCAAAGAATTTTCCCTAATAATTAATTCGTAATAAATTATTGAATGTTCAATAAAAGGATCATACTTTAAATATTGATTCAAATTTATAATGTCCACCATTTACGACAATGTGTAAGGGAATAATATCAATTTTGGACGTTGTGGGTAATAACCCTTCCCCACGCGTAATCGACTTCCGGATCTTAGAAAATAATTTTTTGGTAAACGCAAGCCAGCTTTTGTTTTTTAAATGATTTTATTTCCTATATTATTTAAAACATTTTTAGTATTCAACCTACTTAACCTAAAGTTCGATGACGACTCTAATTCAAAATCTTAATTTTCTTTAAATAAGTAATAATTATTATTTTTAAATAATAATGAATTCTAAAAAAATGGTTACGACACCAATGTTTGGCAAATCCAAGAAATTTAGAATAATATATTGATTAAAATGTCAAACTAAAAGCTGCAAGAACAATCTAACAGTCCAAGCACTTACAGTCATGGTTGTGATTGCTTAAAATATTAGTCTATTAGAGTTCTTTTCATTTCAATCTTCTTCTTGAATTCCAATAAATATTTCTTTCAAGATTCAATAATTTGTTCTTTTGCGGCCAGCTTGATAATGTATACTGAAGAGATAAGTACTCAAACTCACTATAAATACTGCACTTATATCAGATATATACATCTGAAAACATAAAAAAGCATCCTTTGCAAAGTAATCAAACCCCAAATCCACTAGAAATCATGGGTGTTTTCACTTATGAATCTGAGGTTATTACAGCAATCCCGCCAGCCAAGATGTTTAAGGCTTGTATCCTTGATGGAGACAACCTTATTCCCAAGGTTGTTCCTCATGCTTTCAAGAGTGTTGAGTACATTCAAGGCAACGGTGAGCCGGGTAGCATCAAGAAGGTCACCTTTGGAGAAGGTTACATTATTTTTCTAACTTCATATATTGAATCATATGTATGCATAAGTAGTTACAAGGGAAAAAAAAGGGTAAATGTTGTATGTTCTCAACATGCAGGAAGCCAATTCAAATACATGAAACAGAAGGTCGAAGCACTAGACGAAGAGAATTTTTCATATACGTACAGTGTGATCGAAGGCGATGCGTTGATGAACAAGCTTGAGAAAATCACTTACGAGACGAAGCTAGAGGCCTCTCCGGATGGGGGATCCGTATGCAAGACTACTAGTAAGTATTACACCATTGGTGACTTTGAGCTCAAGGAAGACGGAATCAAGGCCGGAAAAGAAAAGGCATTGGGAATGTTCAAGGCAATTGAAGCCTATCTCCAGGCAAATCCTGATGCCTACTGAAAATCCCAGTATGGCATGCATCCACTTCAATGAATATCAAGCAATTGGCCTGTTTCCCTTCAAGTTTTCAGTTTTGCAGTTTGAGGTTCATATATGACCTCAGACTGCTAATAAAGAGTCCAATTATTTACCAAATCATATTGTGTGAAACATCCATTCAAAATAAAGTGATCGTTATCTTTCATTTTGAAATCAACATTTAATTATATTGGGATATGTTCAATAATGTTCAGGATCATTATGGAGTTTGGGTTAAATAATATAATAGTTGTTGAATTTAGCTCAAATGAAATCAACATTTAATTATATGATTGGAAAAGGATGCAATTTACATTAATATTGGATATGTTCAACAATGGTCAGGATTATCCAGGAGATAAGCTTCAACAGCCTTCAGTATTTCCAAGGCTTTTTTTTTGCCAGCCTTGGTTCCTTCTTCTGTGATCTCAAAGTCACCGATGGTGTGATACATACACCTGATCTTACAAACAGATCCCCCGTCCGGTGACGCCTCGAACACAGATTCGTAAGTGATCTTCTCCAGTTTGTTCATCAAAACACCCCCTTCAATCACACTGTAGCAGTACACAAGCTCATCTTTGTCTAATGCTTCTACCTCTTCCACCATATAATCGAACCGGCTCCCTATATGTCGAAAAACACATCATTCCACCATATTTATATGATTCAAAGTTTGTATAAATGAACTGACCTTCTGCAAAAGTAATCTTCTTGACGGTACCTGGCTCACCGTTGCCTTGGATGAACTCGACACTCTTAAAAGCCTGATCGGGAACAATTTTCGGGATAAGGTTTTGTCCATCAAGGATACAAGCTTTGAATATCTTGGCTGGTGGGATTGCTGTAATAACCTCATATTCGTAATTGAAAATACCCATAATTGGAAATGATCAAACTAGAAAGGGAGATTTAATTGATTAATTTTGCAGATGATACTTTCTTTATAACTGATTCAATGAGGCGCAAGCCATTTTAACGATGTAACCATCAATAGATGTTAATTGAAATTTTGTACTTTAGCAGAGAAAGCATCATTGTAATTCATAAAAGAACAAATTGGAGAATCTAATAGACTAATATTTTAAGCAAGCAAAACCTTGACTTCAAGTGCTTGTACTATTAGATTATTCTTGCAACTTACTGTTGATTGTCACTTTGCTTCCAAGCTATTTGGTTCGATTCAGTAAATAAATAAATAAATAATTCAAATTCCACTCGGTAATTGCTGAGTAAGTTTAAATAATTGGACTCTTTATAATCTTCAAAATGAAAGATAATGATCTATTTATTCTCCATGGATATCTCACACAACAAGATTCAGTAAATAAATTGGACTCTTTATTAGCAGTCTGAGGTCATATGAACCTCAAAATGCAAAACTAAAAACTCGAAGCGAAACAGGCCAATTGCTTGATCTATTTATTCAGTAGGCATCAGGATTTGCCTGGAGATAGGCTTCAGTGGCCTTGAACATTCCCAATGCCTTTTCTTTCCCGGCCTTGATTCCCTCTCCTTGAGCTCAAAGTCAGCAATGGTGTAATACTTACTAGTAGTCTTGCATACGGATCCCCAATCCGGAGAGGCCTCTAGCTTCGTCTCGTAAGTGATTTTCTCAAGCTTGTTCATCAATGCGTCACCTTCGATCAGAGTGTAAGTATACGCAAAATTTTCTTATTTTAATGCTTCAACCTCCTGTTTCGTATTTGAATTGGCTTCCTGCATGTTGAGAACATATAACTTTTACCCAAATTTTCCTTATAACTATATATGCATATATATGATTCAAAGTATGAAGTTATATAAATGATGTAACCGTCTCCAAAGGTGACCTTCTTGATGCTACCCCGGCTCACCGTTGCCTTGAATGTACTCAACACTCTTGAAAGCCTGAGGAACAACCTTGGGAATAAGGTTGTCTCCATCAAGGATACAAGCCTTAAACATCTTGGCTGGTGGGATTGCTGTAATAACCTCAGATTCATACAAGTGAAAACACCCATGATTTCTACAGGATTTGGGGTTTGATTACTTTGCAGAGGATGTTTTTTTTTTTTATGTTTTCAGATGTATATATCTGATATAAGTGCAGTATTTATAGTGAGTTTGAGTACTTATCCTTCGATATACATTGTCAGGCTTACCACAAACGAACAAATTATAGAATCTTGAAATCAATATTTACCTTGAATGCAAGTGCTTGGACTGTTGGATTGTTCTTGCAGCTTTTAGTCTGATATTGTAATCAATATATTATTCTAAATTTCTTGGATTTGCCAATCATTGGTATGTGAAAGGAAATGAAAAAACTATTCTGATATGATGATCTCGACCAAGGATCCATGTACGAGGAACGAATCGGGTGTAAAAAGTATAAAATATACCTTAACACCTAGAAGGAGATGAGAGAATTTTGTGAATCCAATCTTTTACGCGATGTCGAGTTCGAGCAACAAGCAAACATCCCGACCTCTACATAATTCACCCGATTTAAAATAAATGATAAAATTGACTCTCTCTTAACTTTTAAGAGAAAATGCTCTCAAAAGGTGTAAAACCTAATTCACACTTTTCTCTCTATATTACATGTCTTAAATATGAGATTATTGACATGCATATAATAGAAACTGAATCTTTCTATCAAGAACATACGAAAATTCTTTCAATTTCAAAATTTTCGGATCAAACGAAAATTGATCTCCACAAAGTACACTCATTTTAACCAAACAAAAAAACATCAAAAATAAATCTTCTTCAATGTTTCAAAAACCCAAAATCAAACTCCGTTTATAATGAATATGACAAAAAATCTTAAATTATAACCTTCTTGCTTGATGACTTAACAGCATTAATAAAGTCAACCACTATCAACGTCAAAGCTACAGATCTAATTGGTTCACTAAAGAATATGCCAACCGAACTCACCTAGCTGCCATTATAAAAATCAACAACGTGCAGCTACACTGATGGTCTGAGGAGCGGGCGAAGGCAGTCGTATTCTCTAAAAATTTAAAATTATGATATAGTTTAAGTTATTTTTGTGTTTTCTATTAAAAAATTATTTTCATCCCTTAAAATTTTATAAGTTCGTGGAACTAATATCCCACTCTCTTATTGCTAACCCTCGTGGAAGATAAAGTCCCACCTTTTTAATGCATGCATGCATCCTAGTGCTAGCAGAAAGTTAGCACTTTGCTGCATCTTTATTGCTTTTTCATTAATGCAGGAACTTGTTGCATGCAAACCGAAGAATTCATTACTATATATATATATAGAAGGCACGGTACATGAATTGTTTATAAATAGTTTGTTAAACGAAGGAGTATGAACAAAACTTTTATATTCATTTAATAAACAAGCATAAGTGTATTGGGTTCGTTTATGTTTACGAATAAGCTCATTATCGACTTGTTCACGAACAATGTAACAAACATGTTGGCAAACATATAAACGAATATGTTCGTGAACGTTAAACGAGCATGTTTGCGAATGTTAAACGAATATGTTCGTGAACGCTAACAAACCGAACACGAATATATTCAAAAATAAACAAATGAGCACGGGTGGTACAATCTTATTTGTTCAAGCCGGATTTATTTACACCCCTGTACGTGCGCGCTATCTGATCATATGATAACTATTAATGCACGATTCTTGGCTATATCTGCAATATTAAATGGGTTAATCTCTCAGTTTATGCAAATATATATATACACACACACAAATACCAAGTTCACTGCATCTTTGTGAGCACTAGCAGCACTGAGAAGCCGCCATACATCACACCACCACTTAGTACTGATTATAAATACAACTTCAAAGATTTCAACTGGTTCATATCATCCTTGCCCCTTAAGCTTATTAGCATTAGGATTCCACCGAGTACTGTAATACACTTTAACTTGTGTGGAAATTGATATATATATATTATAGCAATAATTATGAAGAGTTCAAACAACTTCAAGGGTTGTTGTCTGCTTATGATTAGCTTGCTGCTTTGTTTAGGTGTGAGGTCCCAACTGACCACCGATTTCTAGTCAAAAACATGTCCATCTCTTCCATTAATTGTGCGGAAACAAGTTCAAAGTGCGATCAAGACGGAGATACGAATGGCGGCGTCTCTGCTCCGGCTTCATTTCCATGACTGCTTTGTGAATGTGAGCTTTGAAAATGCTTTCCATGAACCAGAAAAGTGATAATTAAACAATTTGGCCTTGTTTTTCACAGGGTTGCGATGCATAGGTTTTGTTGGATGGAGACAATACTACCGAGAAATTTGCTGCCGGTAACGTAAACTTGGCAAGAGGATTCGAAGTCATCGATGCGATAAAAAGTGCAGTAGAGAGCTCCTGCAGTGGAGTTGTTTCGTGTGCGGATATATTAGCCATTGCTGCTCGCGACTCTGTTCTATTAGTAAGTTGACACACACACTTCAAGCCAAATTACTTTCTTTTCTTTTTCTTAATCAGAAATTAATCGCCGGCAGAGCGGAGGACCGACATGGAGAGTTTTATTAGGATGGAGAGACGGGACGGTTTCGAGCGCGGCACAAGCGAATGCGGCACTTCCTTCTCCATTTGAGACGCTGGGTGAAATCATTCCAAAGTATACCAATGTTGGCCTCAACATAACTGATGTAGTATCATTATCAGGTAACATACTGTGATCAAAGGTCGAACCGAAATGTTATTACGATCAATTATAATAAATATTCGAACTTAGTATACATTTTTGTTTTCAGGTGCCCATACAATTGGATTAGCAAAGTGTTCCACCTTCGACAACAGGTTATTCAACTTCTCCGGAACAGGTGCTCCCGACAGTACGATCGAAGCGGGCATTTTATCCGATCTGCAAAGCTTCTGTCCGGTTAATGGCGACAGGAACAGGTTCACCGCTCTCGATAGGAACTCAACTGATCTATTCGACAACCATTATTTCAAGAACTTGGTGAATGGGAAGGGTCTATTAGGCTCCGATCAGATTCTGTATTCGAGTGATTTGGCTGCTTCAACGACGAAAAGCCTTGTCGAAAGCTACAGCCGAGATTCGAAGCTTTTCTTCAATGACTTCGTCAATTCCATGATCAAGATGGGGAACATCAGTCCACTTACAGGGTCTAATGGAGAGATTAGGAAGAATTGCAGGGCCATTAATTCTTAGTTTGCTTTATATATCAGCTTATGTAATCTTCTCTGTGTTTGCTTTATATATCAGTTCATGTAAAATTTTTACATAATTTAATTCTCTGAAATCATTATAACTTTTCCGTCTCAAATATATGTAAAATTTTATTTCATTTTTATTTAAATTATCAATCTTATTAATTTAAATATTATTTTTCCCAACAATCAGAATAAGTCAACAGTGTGACTCAAAAGGAAATCGATTTGTTTTTAAATTTGATCTAAATTATATTATTGACTTAATTTAGTTTGAATTTCTTTTTATTTTGTAATTCGGTTTTAGTTTGATATAGACGTCTAATTTTATAATTTAGTTCATTTTCAGTTTTCTTATATGAAATTCATCAAATTAAATAGAAAATAATGATCCAAGTTAAATTCAGATAATATTATTTTTATTTGAATTTAAATTTGTGTGCTTGTACTCTCGAAGTTTACTTCTTCTTTTTCTATGTTGAGTTTAAAAATTAATGAATATTAAAAACCGCAAAACAAAATCATATCGAACTAAACTAAATCAAAATTTTCAGTTCCTTATTTCATTTGTTTTGATTTCAATTTCATTTTTAGAAAATTATGAAATATAATTCGATTCATCTATTATTAAAAAGCTGGACCAAACTAAATACACTCCTACCTACAATCACCAACTACAACCACTATCCATTTATTTTATTATATTTAAAACTTAATAAAGTTGAATTATGAACCATACATTCGAAACAACTTAATTTGATTAATAATTAAATTACCTAGAGATCTAACTGCTGATTTGTTTTGTAGTGGTACGTGATCTCGAGAATTGTGGGAATTTTCTTTTCCAGTATGCTTTCAAGCAAATTTTTTTAAAAAATAGTATGGAATAATTATGAAGTAGTATTTATTTAGAATTTTCGAAATTTAAGATCTTATTGAATTATGATTTTCAATTTCATACAAGATAATACAACTCAATTCCAGATTGAATCGCTCTTATTACCCAATCAAATACGGTTTTTTTTTCCTTTTTTTCTTTTCATAAAAAGCATGAATGCATACCACTGAAGCTACCTATGATTTTAGGCACAGGGATTTGCCAAAAGATAATCTGCAACAACCTTGAAAGCTCCGGCTCGCTTCTGGGTATCGGCCTTGATTTGGTCTTCGTTGAACTCGACGTCGCCAATGGTATAAAACTTGGCCGTCATCTTACAAATCGTTCCTCCATCCGGTGCCTTGACAAACTTGGTCTCAAACCTGATTTTCTCGTATATGTTCCTCAAAACGCCGCCTTCGAACACGGTGTAAGCGTACGATAAATTGTCTTCGTCTAATTCATCAACCTTGTGCTTCAAGTAATCTGATGATTCTGATCCCCACCCTGCATTTGATATCAGCCTAGTAAGATAATCATGTCAAACAAAACCATGCCTAACATATAATTACCTTGAGCAAACGTGACCTTCTTGATACTTCCGACGCTGCCGTCTCCTTCGAGGAGCTCGACAGTCTTGATTGCATTGGGGATAGCCTTGGGGAAAAGGGTGTCGAAATCAAGAGCAAAGGCCTTGAATAACTTGGTTGGGGGGATTGGGGAAGTAATCTCAATTTCATTTGTGAAAACACCCATGGTTGTTTCTCTACGCTCTTAACTATCTATAAGCCTGAAATTCTTCACAGATTAGACTGAACTTTATGAGCTGAAGAGCATTTGAGTTGTCTGAAGAAATGAGAACTAAGATGATATTTATAGGCCGTTTAGTTTCGAGTCTAAGATGAAGGCAAAGTTTTATTTTTGGTTACCTCTAGTTTTTCGAATTTTATCGTGATTAATCTCTTAATAAATTTTTTTATGTATATAAAACAACTCAAACTTAAAATCTATTTAAGTGATATCAAATTATTGATCACGAACTAACTCTTTGATTAGGAAATCAAACTTTGTATTATGTTATCAAGAGAGGTTTCGTTAAGAAAGAGGAAAATGATTTAAGTATAAGCAGTCCAAAAACACATGGTCGAACAAAAACTAAACCAAATATAAGATCCAAAAACAACATAAAAGAACATAACAATAAAAAAATACAAGTGTTGAATATAGATGCCCCCAAAGCCACCTAAAGCCACCTAAAGGCCACCGAAAGTAGATGTTGACAGGCAACCAGTTGGTTGAAAAAAGTTAAATGGTTTCATAGTCATTTAGTCCCTAAAACTTGTATGTTGTTTACAATTTGCCCTTAAAGTTCAACATAAATAGCCTAGTCAATTGTCATTTCTTCTCGTCTCAAAATCCTCTTATAGAGAATTTTAGGATATGATAAATTTATAAAATTTTAGGAGGTGAAAATAAATTTTTAATAGAAAATATATAAAAAAATATAAAATATATGATAATTTTAAATTTTCATGAGGTGACCGTCCCGCCCCACTCTCTCTTCGATCCATCCTTACTTGAACGTGTACACGCTTTACAGACATAGTTGTTCGAATATAAATCTTATAAAGAAAATAACATTTAATTCTATTATTGATATCATTTTGTAAATCTTCCATAGAAAATAACATTAACTATTACTATTGAAAGTATTCAATGAATTTCAAATGAATTAACTTAAAGATAGATAAGATGGGTCATTAAATTTTATTAAAGATTGTAGGTACGTTGGGTGAGGGTATTTTAAAGTTTTACCAATGTTTTAACAATAATATCTATGGTTCTTTTAAAAATAATAATAATACATAAGACTATTAATACTATAAAGAAGAGGAGCGAGACATAAAATTTGCGTATGTATTTATATTTTGTGTATTTAAAATATATAAATATATAAATATATAAATAAATAATTTAAAATATTTATATATTTATATCATTTTTGTTGATGATAAAATATAAATTATATTAATAACTGTGGGCGATTTTTTTATATTTATTTTGAGTGAAAAGTCATAATCAATAATTTTATGAAAAATCGTGAGTTAAAGATGATGTGCAGTAACAGAATTATGTGGGGTTGAAGGGGAATATGTTCCACTTAAACTTTTATGATTTAATTATATTTTAAGTCCTTAAAAGTTTTGAAACCATTAAAATTAAATTTTGACCATGTTAAAACTTGATTTAATTATTTTAAGAAATCATTAGTTTTAAAATTAAATGAAATTAAGTCTTACCTCTAATTTTTTTAATTTAATTACTTTTTACCAGATGACAAATTTAAAATTAGTGAAATTAAATTCCAAACTTCTATTTTTAGTTTAATTATCTTTTAGAATTTTATTAGTTTCAAAGATAAGCAATTCTACCCTTCTCATAATTTCATCCTAGTTCTAAAATGAGATAAGAAGAAAGAAAATGAATTTTAGATTTCCTTTCTCCGATAACACATGATGATTTATAATTTAATTTTTAATATTTATATTAAATTTAAAGATATAATTATTTGTAGATTAATATGATAAATAAATATAATGATATGATAATAGATTTATTAACAAATTATGTGAGCCTATTAAAGATGATAGAAAATAAATATAATCCTTTGAGAGATATGAGATTCTAGAAGCTCCGAATGTGTTACTTTGTGACGTTGAGAGTCGGTGGGAATTGTATACAAACGATAAAAATTGTATTTTAATTTCTTTCTGGTATGCTTTCAAGCATATTATTTTCGTTTTCATACAAGATAAATACAACTCAATTCCGAAATTTTCGTTTGCTTGAAAAAGCATGTGAAAGCACACCACTGACGCTACGTATGGCTTTAGTTGTCGGGATTTGCCAAGAGATAATCTGCAACAGCCTTGAAAGCTCCGGTTCGCTTCTCGGCTTCGGCCTTGATTTGGTCTTCATTGATCTCGACATCACCAATGGTGTAAAACTTGGCACCCATCTTACAAATTGTTCCTCCATCTGCTGCTGCTACGAACTTGGTCTCGAACCTGATTGTCTCGTATATGTTCCTCAAAATTTCGCCTTCCAACAAGCTGTAGGCGTACGACAAATTATCTTCGTCTAATTCATCAACCCTGTGCTTCAAATAATTCAATCCCCAGCCTGCATTTGTTTATCAGCCTAGTAAGATAACTATGTCCAACATAACCTTGTCGAACACATGATTAATTATCTTGAGGAATCCATCGAGCAAACTCAAAGATTACCAAAAATATTATTCTTTTAGATAATTCGAACAATTACTTATGCAACGTGTGTTAATAGATTAATAAAATTTTAAAAAGATATAATCGTTCTAAAGTAATAAAAAAGTTAATTGCTTTGAGCAAAGGTGACCTTCTTGATACTTCCGACGCCACCGTCTCCTTGGAGGAGCTCGACGGTCTTGATTGCATTAGGGACAGCCTTGGGGAAAAGGGTGTCGAAATCAAGAGCAAAGGCCTTGAATAGCTTGGTTGGGGGGATTGGGAAGTAATCTCCATTTCACTTGTGAAAACACCCGTGATTATTTCTCTACGCTCTTCACTTTGAAATTATTCAAAGATTTAGACAGAATTTTATGTGGTGAAGAGCATTGGAGGTGTGGGAAGATTTGAGAAGTAAGATGGCCTTTATAGGCAAACTTTGATTATATATAACCTACTACAAAACCTATCCCTTAATTATCTTAAATGATCATAGCAGAAGCGGTGCAAGAACACATAGGCCAATAAAAACCACGCAATCAAGAGTAACAGTACAGTAATTTCCTATAACTAGATTAGTGAGAATGCGAAATAAAAGCGGAAAAATAATAGACGAAATTGATAACGGAGTTCATCCAATTTTGCTTACGTCTCTGGACTGCTGCAGATCTTTTACTAAGAGAGAAAATTTACAGGTGTTTACAAAACATTCACTACTCACAAGAAAGCTCTCTAGTATTGGGAGAAAGAAAATGATTTTGGATGGTTTTGAAGCTAAATGAGCTAGGGTATTTATAGTTAAAGGTTAATGACTTAATCTTGTAAATACCCTAAAGTCTAGTCTAGGGATTAATTGTGATTATCCCATTATCATTTTTCATCAAACATTTACCAAACTTTGAAAAACTATTTTTCAAAGAAACATTTACCAAACTTTGAAAACCATTTTCAAAAAAACATTAACCAAACTTTGAAAAACATTTTTTCAAAGTTGGTTGCCAAATTTGAACTTAACTTTTAACAATACTTTCAACAATCTCCCACTTGAAGACTGATTTTAATCTGTCTTCACACCTCGATCAATGCAGCAGTATTTCTGGTCCTGTTATTCTAGCATGCCAACTGAAGTTGAACACAACTTCAGTTTGTCAGTGGTCACCGTCTTTGTCATCATGTCTACCGGATTTTGAGCTCCACTAATCTTTTCAAGCTTCAAAATCCCATCTTCCAGAAGAGGCCGAATAAAATGATATCTCAATTGTATGTGCTTTTTCCTGGAATGAAAAGACGGATTCTTTGCTAGATGAATAGCACTTTGACTGTTGCAATACAAGACATTGTTTTCTTGTTTCTTGCCTAACTCTTCCAAGAAACTTTGGAGCCAAACCATCTCCTTGTGGCTTCCGTAACAGCGACATATTCTGCTTCAGTTGTGAAGAGTGCAACTATCTTCTGTAGTTGAGAAACTCAACTCACTGCAGTACCTCCTAGAGTATAGACATACCCTGTAGTGGTCATTTTGATGTCAACATTTAGCTAAGTCAGCATCTACATAGCATGTCAGTATCGTATCTCCACCTTTGAAACAGAGTGCTTTGTTTGTAGTACCTCGCATATATCTGAGGATCCATTTGACAGCTTCCCAGTGTACTTTGCCCGGATTATTCATGTACCTGCTAACAGCTCCCACTGCTTGAGCAATATCTGGTCTGGTACAAACTATGGCATACATCAGACTTCCCATTGCTGAGGCATATGACACATTCACCATGTGTGCACGTTCTTCCTCCGTCTTTGGTGATTGTTCTTTGGAGAGTCTAAAATGAACACCTAAAGGTGTACTTACTAGTTTAGCATCTTGCATGTTGAACCTGGAGAGTACTTTGTTGATGTACTCAGCCTGTGATAACATCAAAGTCCCCAACTTTGTGTCTCTCTTTATCCTCATCCAAGAATCTGCTTTGCAGCGCTAGATCTTTCATAGCAAACTGCTTCGACAATTTTTGCTTCAAGTTTATAATTTCTTGCATGTTTGAGCCTGCAACGAGCATATCATCAACATACAATAATAAAATAATGAAGTTGTTGTCGAACCTCTTGATGTAGCAACAATGATCTGCTTGGCATCTGGTAAAACCACTGCTATTCATGAAGTTATCGAACTTCTTGTACCACTGTCTAGGAGCTTGTTTTAAACCATACAAGCTCTTCTTCAACCTACATACCAGGTTTTTCTTGCCTGCCTCTATGAAGCCTTTTGGTTGCCTCATATAGATTTCTTCCTCCAAATCACCATGGAAAGTTTTCTTTACATCTAACTGCTCAAGATGTAAATTCTCTGCAGCTACAATTTTCAACACCAGTCTGATTGTAGACAATTTTACGACTGAAGAGAAAATTTCATTGTAGTCAATACCTTCTTTTTGTTGAAAGCCTTTGACAACAAATCTTGCTTTGTAGCGTTTGCTCCTATCGTGCTCTTCTTTGGTCCTGTAAATCCACTTGTTATAGAGCGCTTTCTTGCCTGGTGGTAATTCAGCTAATTCCCACGTCTGATTTGACATAATCGAGTCCATCTCATATTTCATGGAAGAATCCCACTTGACTGAATCCTCCACCTACATTGCTTCATCATAGCACTCTGGTTCACCATTGTCAGTCAGCAACAAGTAGTGCAAAGAAGGCGAATAACGCTGGGTTGGTTTAGGAATTCTGGAGGAGCGTCTTAGTTCTGGTGTGCCTGGTTCTTCTTGAACTGCTTCAGGACTGATCTGAACATCATTTCCAGAAATCTCCTTGAACTCAGTAAATTCCTTTGTTTCATCTTCGATATTTGAGCTACTTGATTCTATGGTTGACATGTCTTTGTACACCATATTCTCATTGAAAATGACATCTCTGCTTCTGATGATCTTTTGATTTTTATAGTCCCAAAATCGGTAACCGAACTCATCACCACCATAACCAACAAAGGCACATTTGTTGGACTTAGCATCAAGTTTACTTCTTTCAGCAGAGTTTATGTATACATAAGAAATACAACCAAACACTCTTAAGTGTGAAAGGTTTATTTCTTTCTTGCTCCAAACTTCCTCCGGTATTCCACCATCCAAGGGAACTGAGGGCCCACGGTTGATTAGGTAAGCTGCAGTGTTGTTAGCTTCAGCCCATAGAAATTTGGGTAATTTGACATGTATCCTCATGCTTCTGGCACGTTCATTTAGAGTTTTGTTCATGCGCTCTACTATGCCATTCTGTTGTGGTGTCATGACTGTTGTCTCCATCTTGATCCCATTGTTTGCGCAGAAATCTCTGAATCTTCTATTTTTATACTCTCTTCCATTGTCAGACCTCAACCGCTTGACTTTCAAACAAGTCTCATTTTTCATCATGGCTTTCCATTTTCTAAAGGTATCAATGACTTCTGATTTCTTCTTCAGAAAATAAACTCATACCTTCCTTGTAGAATCATCGATGAAGGTGACATAATATAATGAGCCTGCAAGAGATGGAACTGAAGATGGTCCCCATACATCAGTATGAACCAACTCTAACTTTTTTGCCTTGGGTGTCTTGCCAATCTTTGTAAAACTAACTTTCTTTTGTGTGCCAAAGATGCAATCCTCGCATAGTCCGACATCTATACTCTTTAGATCCGACAGTTTCCCTTTTAACAAAAGTGTCTTCATCCCTTTCTCGCTCATATGGCCAAGCCTTTGGTGCCATAGGTTTGATTTTCCATCAGCATATGCTACTGCAATGATATTTTCTAAATTTGAGGTTACATAGAGAGTACAGTCTTCTTACCACGAGCAATGACGAGTGCTCCTTTGATAATCTTCCATTCACAGCCTGAAAAAGTTGTGTTATATCCTTCTCCATCAAGCTGTCCTACAGAAATCAAATTTCTTTTGAGGCCAGGAATATGTCTTACTCCTTTCAGCATCCAGCTGGTCTGGTTTGGCAACTTTAATCGAATGTCTCCTTTTCCGACGATCTTCAAGGTTTCATCATCAGCTATATGAACCTTCCCAAAATCATCACTAACATAGTTCTCCATGATTTCTCGGCATGGGGTGGAGTGGAAAGATGCTCCTGAATCCAAGATCCATGATTCAATAGACTGTTGACGCTTAGAATCATGACATCACCTGTATCCTTTGTCACGTTGGCAGATTCCTGTGTACCAATATTTTTCTTCGGTGCTCGGCAATCTTTTTTAAAGTGACCCTTCTCGCTGCAGTTATAACAGGTAAAATCTTTCTTTCTCGTTCTTAATTTTCCCGTTCTGGATTTGGATCTGCCACGATTTGAATTTCTTTCTGAAGTTCTCCCTCTAGACTCCGTGTGCAAGGCTGAAAGGTTGATGCTTCATCCGATTCTCTCTGTCGAATTTCTTCACTCAATACCAGATCCCGAACATCATCGAATTTTAATTTGTTGTTTCCCGACGAGCTGCTGCTGCTGTAACAGTAGCATTTCAACTGTCTGGTAGAGATGATAAGAGAATTAAAGCTCGAACTTCATCATCGAATTCAATTTTCACGGAACTCAACTGAGTTGTGATTGTGTTGAGTTTATTTAGGTGTTGAGCCACCGATGCTCCTTCCGCCATCCGCAAATTGAACAATCACCTCATCAAATGAACTTTGTTTGAGGCTGATGGCTTCTCATACATACTGGAGAGAGCTGCCATAAGACCCACCATGGTCTTTTCCTTTGCTATGTTGAAAGCAACATTGCGGGATAACGTCAGTCGGATAACTCCGAGGGCTTGTCTGTCGAGAAGAGCCCAGTCTTCATTCTTCATGCCCTCTGGTTGCTTTCCTGAGAGAGGTTGATATAGATTTTTCTGGTACAGAAAATCTTCAATATGCATATTCCAAAAGCCAAAGTCCGCACCATCGAACTTTTCAATTTTTACATTCCCTTCGTCTGCAGCCATCGCTCCCACTCGAATCTGACTTCTTTGGATCGTTCTGACAATTTTTGCGAACCGCCGTGTATTAAAAGACCTCCGTCGACAAATTCGTATCGTCGACAAAATTTTACTATTCACGAAATTTACTATTCACATGAATATTAATGAATAGTAACCTCGCAAAAATTGACAAAATTCACAACCAAAAGCTCTGAATACCAGTTGTTGGGAAATAACCGAGTACGAGTAATTTCCCTATAACCAGATTAATGAGAATGCGAAATAAAAGCGGAAAATAATACCCGAAATTGATAACAGAGCTCAACCAATTTTGCTTACGTCTCCAGACTACTGCAGATCTTTTACTAAGAGAGAAAATTTACAGGTGTTTACAAAACACTCACTACTCACAAGAAAGCTCTATAGTATTGGGAGAAAGAAAATGATTTTGGATGGTTTTGAAGCTAAATGAGCTAGGGTATTTATAGTTAAAGCATAAGGACTTAATCTTGTAAATACCCTAAAGTCTAGGGATTAATTGTGATTATCTCATTATCATTTTCAACAAACATCTACCAAACTTTGAAAAACTATTTTTCAAAGAAACATTTACCAAACTTTGAAAACCATTTTCAAAAAAACATTTACCAAACTTTAAAAATCATTTTTTCAAAGTTGGTTGCCAAATTTTGAACTTAATTTTTAACAATACTTTCAACAAAATCTTAAACAGTGTCCAAGAACAGAACAAGAAAAAAACATCAAAGGTGGTCGTCGGGCAAGATTTTCCGGAGATCTTTACGGATTGCGTTATGGAATCCGATTTTGGGAGTGCTCTAATCAAGAATGCTTCCTCCATTTGATGAAAGGGGTTCCTCTGTCAGTGAATCTGCATTTTTTTAACTCTGTCAGTATATGTTTTATTTTTTAGGGGGAACTATATGTTTAGTACCTAAATTTACTTTTATTTTGTTTTGATATATAAATTTTATTTTTTTTCAAATCATATCTAACATTTAGTTTATTTAATTTGGTATTCTGTCGTTAAAAAAATAACAAAATTATTGATGTGAATTTTTATGATGATGTGATATTATATTATGGTCGTTAAAGTTTTTAGCAACGGAGTATCAAAATGAAATATAAACAAAACATTATGTATAATTTTAATAATAAATAAAATTTAGATATTAAAATGGAACAAAAATTATAATTTAAATACTAAATGTATAATTTTTTTTATGGGTACTAACACATTATTTGACGGTGAAATCTAGCCGAACATCATGGAAACCTCAGAGGTGGGCTAAATTGATAAATCTCAATTCACTATGATTGATATCTCTAGGCAACTGTTTGATGTTCATTGCAGTTGATGCAATCTCAATATTAAGATATATTCTGAGTAGTATGTTTTGATATATAATTAAATTTATGTTATAATTGATTGTATCATAAATATTGTTGTTATCATATCCTATGTAATGAGATATGATTAATTAAAAATTTATTCTTTTTATATAAAGAGAGTTATATCTTAAGTCTCATTTGATTGAATAAGATTATAAAATGTATTGTCATATTCGAAAAATTGATATGATATGTTATATTTATTCTTTTGAATAGTTCACTCAAGATATTAAAAAATATTAGATGAACTATATAAATACGATTGGTCCATAACTTGAGTTCAATTTAGGTACAAAGAACAAAAGGATTTTATACATAAAAGTTAGCCATAGAAATGTCATATCGAATCATGACTTCTTGTAGCTTAGGTAACAATGATGCATTGTTAGATATTATTTCTTGTTTGTAATATTAGAATTGTTTGATATTACTATTAATGTTATATGAACATACAAGAGTCATATTCTATAATTGAAACGAACAATTATAAACTAAATTACATGTATACAAATTTGTTCTACACAAATACACAAATAAGATATTTAGTTAAAATTAATATATTTATTTAATACATATAATATTTTAACTAAAACAGAATTCCTATAATTATAAATCATTTTATATATATTTAGAAAGGAAATAATTATTATAATAATTTAATTTTATTAAAATATGTATTTATTTGATAAAATTAATTCGAGTTGAAATATGTTTATAATTTTTAAAGGGAATATAATTATTGTAATTATTAAACTCTATTAATATATATATATATATATATATATTTAACTTAATATAAACTGAAATAGGTTTATATAATTAAAAAGATATTTATTATAGCTATTTAACTCTTTTAAAACATAATATTCAATTTAAGATATATATACGACAAAATCTAATTTGAGTTGAATTATACATTTAAAGGCTATATAAAAGCATATAAAGTATAGCAACTGAATTATATTTTGTGTGTTAAGACTCTCTAATAGTTAGGGAATTAAAACCGTACGTTCTAATTGAGTGGACTACGACGAAACGGCATGGAATCTGCATCGTGTGAATGTGATTGGATTTACAATACAACTGTATAGTTTCAGATTGAGATATGTCAGATTTTGACAGGTATTTTTCTCATCTTATTCACCCAAATTAATTTCTTGTACTTGAATCTCAAGATTAATTTTTTTGTCAGTGTACCGACGATGGTCTTAACATAAGGGATAATAAAATAAGTTCACAAGTGTTTATAGTAATCAAAGATAACACTAAAAAAATGATAAATGTTAATGAGAGTATGAGATTGGTAAGAGTTCGAGTGATAAGAACATAACAATTTGAAAGTTGAATGAAGGAATTTAATTTTTTTTAAGAAAAAAAATTAATGATCAAAATTGAGTGATTGAAAAACATAATTTACCCTTACTTTGTTGTTGTTTTTTTTTATTTTATAAAAAAAAAGACCAATTTAGATTCTATAACTAGTGGAAGGGTATTTAGGTAATTCACCCAAATTAATGAGGCCAAGGTTTTCTATTGGTCTATTGGAGTTGGGATTTTTCTCTATTGTAAAACAGAAGACATTAAATTGAAATTGAAAAAGTAAACGGCAATGTTTATTAAAAAATAATAAAGAAACCCTAAACATTTCATCTCTCTTAAGTTGATTCTCTGCCATCTGAACTAAACTGAGAAGAAGAAAAAGGGATTTACACATAAACCCTCACAACTTCTAACAGCTATAGTTATTTTGAAGGCAGATAAATTTCTTCTCGGATTTCTTATTAATTTTTTTTTTCTTTTCGGATTTTTTTAAATCTTAAAGACTATATTTTTGTGGTATTCAGGATTGTTCTTCGATCCGTGGAATTTCGAGAATTGGAGATGGAAGATTGGGGTACGCTTCTTTTGGCACTAGTTTGTTGTTTATAGGCAGGGCTTTGATTCACACCTTTTTTTTTCTCTTTCATTATGTATGAACTTGAATGCTGAAAGATATTTTCCCTCTTTTTTGTTAAGAGGCAAAAATTGATTGGGTTTATTGAAATTTAGGGCTTTTATTTGTTTTGTTTTGTTTTGATTTTTTGGGTTTTGAGTAAAAATTTATTGGGAAATTGACTCTGGTGTTGCCAGGTGAATTAGAGAATTTAAGTGGTAAAACTATGGTCTATTTCATTCTGTCATTCTATGATTTGATATGCTGCCTGTGATTTCGTTTTCTTTAACCTTTTTTGCCTCACAAAGTTGTATGCTCTTCTTGCAGAGGAAGAGATTCCGCCTATCCCTACAAAAGCGATACCTCAAAGCAAATGGGATGATGAAGATATTGATGATTCCGATGTCAAGGAATCATGGGAGGATGAAGATGAACCTGAACCTCCTCAGGTATGATGGTTCTCATTGTAAATTGGATTTTTTTAACAAGGTGTGTGGATATGCTTGTGTTATTCTTAAAGTTACTAGTTCTTGTTGGATGATCTGTATTTGATTTCGATATATGTATCTCCGGGCATTATTGGACGGATAAATAGTATCTAATATTGTATTAGCAACCTGTTTTAGAACTTAGATTTGGTAATTCAAGATGGAGTGTCTCGTGTCACCTACAACAATAGTGGAGACATTGGCAGAATAATAGTGTTTTCGTAGAATGCCTATTGTACAAACTCATTAGCCTAAATATTTTACCATCCGTCTTGTAACTTAGCTGCTTCCTCTGAACATTCTATGCAATACACCAGGCATTTGTGTTGTATATCTGATAACGGAGTAAGGATTATTTGCTTGTACTCATTGTCTCCTTAATTGGTATCATCAGCCTGTTGCAAAAGCTCCAGAAGGGAAGGCCCCCAAAAAGGCTCCCCAAAAGCTACTGAAGCCAAGGAAGAGCCCTTGATCCAGTGGCGAGAAACTTCGCCAACAAAGGTAGAAATTTAGTATTTTTAACTTCCACTGTGATATCATGATAATGAGGTCTTTCCTTGGTCATTGCCTCATTGGGGGTGGAATGTGGATATTGCAGCAAAATGTGATTGCTAGAACATAAATTTGCTCACTATTTTTGTAGTTTGTTTCTAATTTAGCAGAAGTCTTACTGTTTTTTCTCGCCTATTCACATACTTAGCACCGATTTGTACTTCTGTATATACACACATACATATATCCAAAATTGAAAATTTTCTCATTAGTCATTGTTTTTCTTGGTAAGGCACCTTGATCTGACATTTGCTTTCTTTTGTAGGCTTGTGGAAGAAGCTGATTATAGGTCAACCGCTGAACTTTTTTCCAAGAAAGGTGATGATAAGACTCTTGATAATTTTATTCCCAAATCTGAAAGTGACTTTATGGAGTATGCAGAGCTTATTTCTCACAAGCTTCGTCCGAATGAGGTGAGTTTAATCATCCTTCTTTTCCTTTATTGGGACTGCATTGAGGAAGTTCTCATGTCGCCTAAATACATCCTTTGTTGCAGAAAAGTTTCCACTATATTGCGTTACTGAAGGCCGTGATGAGATTATCATTGACTAATTTGAAAGCAGCTGATGTCAAAGATATTGCATCTTCAGTCACAGCAATTGCGAATGAAAGGCTAAAAGCAGAAAAAGAATCGACAACTAAGAAGAAGACAGGTAACCAATCTGACATTCCTTTCATTCATCTGGCCCGCGTTATATATTCTTCTGTCAAAAGAGAAAATAGAAACATGACATGGTTCAATTTCTCACTTAATTGAGAATATTAAATCAATTATGGGAGAAGAAGAAATCAACTATATTTTAAGGAAAGCATATCCGACTATAATTAAGCAAAAATTTCTTCCATGTATGCATATGCTTATAGTGAGGGTAGGTAAATGCCTCTCCTTAATTTCATGGTCGGTTGATTGTCGCTTCCGACATAGGTAAATGCCACTCCTTTCCATAATATTAAGCATTAAACTGAAAGTTCATGAGACATAGGTAAATGCCACTCCCTTTCAACACCCGATGTAGGTGATCGAGCCCTGATAATATTACCGTATAGGGAAGCTATACGCTTTTGTGTAATTCTTCTTTGTAACAAATTGTTCTAATTATGTATCATATTATGCTAAGGTCAATTCTCTGAACGTGCTTCTATTTTAATTTCCAGGTGGGAAGAAAAAACAGCTCCATGTCGACAAACCAGATGATGATTTGGTTGTTAATGCTTACGATGACGTTGATGATTACGACTTCATGTGATTCCTTTTGGGCAAATGCCAATCTTCTAGTGTTTGCAATTCGGATCCTGTGGCTACAGCATCAGCAATGTAGATGCGGAATCCGGTGGCTCATTTCGTCCTTTTTTTTCTCTTTCCAATTCTTGGAGAATTTAGTTGTTTGATGAACAGCCATCCATAATATGGATGAATAGCGTTACATGATGAATCATTAGATTGAACTTTAGAAACAAATCTTCAAAGAAGGTTTTGGGCAGTTCAAATGTGTTTTTTTGCCTAGGATTGAGAACTCATTCTATTTGCAAGAAAAATACACTTTTATTCTGCTTCTGTGTGCATTATGAGAACTAGTTGTTTGACATATCATTTAATAAGATTTTCTCATGAAAAACATAATTATATATATATATATATGAATTTGGATTTACTTACCCAATGTAAGACGCTTTAGATTTAAGTTTTATATTGTGTAACATGATCTTCTGATCATTCAATTGTTTGTTCAAATTAGTTTTTATTTATTTTTAAAATTATAATTAAATTCAATATTTTATATTATTAAAAAATTATTTTATTTAAATGTAATTTAAATAAAAATTAAATTATTATATTTATTATTATATATCAAATTATTATATTGAACATTTAATACAATTAAATTAATTAAAGATAAATTGATTGTTGAACTTATCCAATTTTACGTAAAAGTTACACCTTCATTTTAAATTTTTAATCTGAAAATTCAATTTATATTATCTAGTTATTTTAAATTAAATTAAATGCTATCTTTATATATAATTTAAATATTATCTCTCATATGTTTCACACGCACTTTAAATATTGTTCTTTCCAATGGTCGGTTTATGATATGGCAGCCTCCATCTACCTTCATATCCTCAACTGTTGCTCCTTGACATTTTCAGCCAATTATCAATTAGTTTAATGAAATAAAATCTCACATCTTTTTAATAAAATTCAATATATTTATTAAATCAAATTAAAAAAAAAATCTGTCTCACTACCAGAGATAGATTGATAAAATAAATTTTAAACTTTTATATAACTTAAATAATTTATTTATATTTTTATGATCTAATTCTGTATTTTCTAAATTTTGTAATTTTAACATTTTATTAAATTTCTTAAAAATTTATATCTCTAATACACAATTTTAGATCAATCCTTATTGAAGTCTGTACTCCTAAAATATATTAATTTTACAACATTTATATTTTTAATATAATTCCTAAAGTTTGGAGTTCTAATACAAAATTCTAAGTTCATTTCTAATGATATATTTTTACAATATCTAAATTCATAAATAATTTGTTTTGCTAAATCTAGAGTGAATAAAATGTAATATTTGTTCAAAGACTTTCAACCTTTCGATGATATATGCGGTACTCAGACCTAAAATATCAAGGTATAACAACAAATCTCTTAATTATGTTAGTTCGTGCTAAATGACTTTAAATTTGATTTAATTTACTAAAAAACATCTATTAATAATAAATGGTATGAATCAAGTTTTCTTTATGAAATGATAGCGAGGTTTTGAAGCCTAACAAAGCTGGCAGCAAAGAAAGGGTTGATTCCTTGCATACCCCACATCTTTTGCCTTTCAAATATTCCTTATTATTCGTGTACAAATAAAATGCACCTATTGATTCTCCCTTCTCCATTCTCCATTCTCCATCTTCATCTTAGCACATTCCATACTTTCCCTCCAGGCTTTCTTTCCATTTACTTCTTCCCCCACCATCTCCCTCCGCCTCATGGGGTCGGACATCCAGGTAAACCTCCTATTTCATCCATGAAACATCCTCTACATTGCAACGGTTTCGAGTAACCACTCTTTTTTGTTGCAGAAACCTCGAATCACCGAGCTCCAAGTCCGAATGGACTGCAATGGCTGCGTTCAGAAGATCAAAAAGGCGCTTCATGGGATTCATGGTAACTAGTGGTTAGGATTTGTAGATGATTTTGTTGGAATGTTTCTATACCAATTTTAATTATATAGCATTCCATTCAGTTTTACAGTTAAATTTTTCGTTCTGTAATTTTTTTCAATAATTTAGATTATATTGCAATACCGCTAACGGATTTTACTGTTTTGTTGCTTGAATCATGATTTTCGGGTTTGTTTATAGGTATTTATGAAGTCTATCCAGATATTGCTAGACAGAAGTTGACAGTTATAGGATGGGCGGATCCAGAGAAGATCGTTAAGGCAATTCGGAAAACTAGGAAGACTGTAACGATTTGTTCGCATTCGGAACCACCCGAAGAGATGGCACAGCCACCGGAACAACAACCAGAGACAGCGAATCCAACTCCATCAGAAACTCCACCACCAGCTGAAGCTGCTGCTGCTCCACAACCTGAAGCAGCTGCAGAGCCACCGAAAGACCAACCAGCTCCGGAGACTCCACAGCCTGAACCTACACCCGCACCCGCACCCGCGGATGCGAGTGTCGTCCAGCAACCACTGCAACCTTCGGGGCCAAAAGATGTAGGAGAAGTTCATGTAATATGTCACCATCCACCTGATTATGGACATAGATCCGGATACGTTCACAGTTACGGAGGAGGACCCTGTGGTACACAATACCCTACTTGCCATAGCCAATGCAGTTTCTATCCTAATGGCCACCCTTTCCACCGTGAACCACCTCAACAACCGCAACCGTCCTTCGTAACTCACAGCTACAACACGTACAAGCCGTCACCATACGTAACGGAATATGAATACTTCCGTTCGCCACCACGATACTCGCATTACAGTAGGATCGATCATTACAGAGACGAGTATTACAGTTACAGCTATAGCAGCAGTAACAGCAATGGCAACGGAAATATTTCGTCGATGTTTAGCGACGAAAATCCGAATGCATGTAGCATAATGTAGAAAGTAAATAAAGAACACGGAGACGGCATGTGCAGAAAAAAGAGAAAAAATAGAAAATGATGAAGGAGAGGTATAGATTCCATTCCATGCTTGTAAGTGCTGGAAGAATTGATTCTGCAATCCACTTCTGAGAGAGGTATTATTTGATATTAAAGGATCATTTACGTGTGAAAATGAATGTGCTCAAGATATTATCGTTACGTCCGAAGCTGATCCAATTTTTTCCTGATAATATCGAATATTAAAAAATAAGTCATCCAATTATATATTTTTTATTTATTTTAGATTTTTAAAGTTTTATTTTAGGGTAGGTGTAACGTTTTCTCTATTATTATTTTAAATGTCTGACCATTAATGACTATTAGAAAAATTACAAAACATGACATGTGATGGGTTGATAAAATTTTAAAACTTTTATTTTTAAAAATTTAAAATTATTATTATTTTAATATATATATATATATAATATAATTTCTCTAAAATTTCAAAAAAAAATTAAACTCCTAAATTTTTTTAATTCTAAATCCTCCATTATTATCATTGATCATCTTCAATTAGTATCGCCATCGCCGAATGACCATCCACCCCTCGTCGTCCATCACTAACGATAAGAGAGTAAGTGACAACTAAAGGGGAATAGATTAAGGATTTGTAATTGAGGATTTAGGGATTTAGAAGATTTGGATGATGGGAAGAACGATGATCAATCAACATATGGACGACAACAGGTGAATAACCATTTGGCAATGTCGGGGGTGGCTGAAGATAATCGACAGGAATTTTCGAAGTTTAGATTCTTTAAAAAAAAATTAAATTAAACTTTTAAAAATAATAATTTTAAGTTTCTCAAAAATAAATATTTTTTTTAGAAATGTATAAAAGTGACATGAGTCACATTTTAAGTGGCTAGTAATTATTTTAACGATCATGATGATTTACACACTTAAAGTGAAAAGTAAAAAATGTTAAATATTTCCAATAACAAAAGAAATTCTAACATCTAGAATAAATAAAAGATATAATTTAAAGATTTATTTTCTAATTAACCCCAAAAAGTATACCTAATTGTATTACATTAACACTTCCTATGACATATTTTAGTAACGACGAAGAGGGTGAAAACAAAACCCAAAGTTTGTGTGGCTTAAAAAGAGGAAGGAATTGATCTCTCTATATTCTACATAAGATTCTTTTGACTCAACTTCCTAACGTTATTCTATAATATTTTGCCATGTGAAACCCAAATAAAGGTCGGCAACTTTTGTCTTATTGAAAAATAAATAAATTTCGAGGGCTAAAATTAAATTTATTTTTGTCTATATATCTTCAATTGATTGGAACACCCAAAATGAAAATTTTCCCTCTAATTAGGGGCTACCAAGGATTTAATTGAACTACTAAAATTTTGGAGTGACTAGAAATGTAACTGTACCATTAAGCATATCCATCTTATTAGACTAATTCAATATAACACACCAAATAGGTTTGACGTTACATCCATATATTACTGTAATAAAGAGGCGATGAATGGCTGGCGGCAATGATCGGTTAGCCGAGTTTTGCCGAGTTGGCAAAGGTGGCGGCCTTGACAAAGTCGACGTGTTGAGACAGCTTGGGGTGGAAGAAAAGGCAGACTGCTGAAATATCATCCATTGCAATACCTCTCTTCTTATATTTCCATGCTCTTGTGGCACATTGAACCAGTTTCTTTGCTGATTTCTCCCTATCTTCCGTCGATGATACAATCTCGACTGCTTCTTCATTTGAAATAACATCCCACACCTAATTCAATCAAACATCGGAAAATACGTGTCAAATAATTGTTCTCTCAATCGATCGGACTAACCCTTTTTCTGTATTCCTTGGACTACAAGGCACTCAAAAATGGAAAATGAATTAGGGAATTGAAAGCTGAATAAAATTCATACCCCATCTGTTGCTAAAATGACAAATCGGTCTTTGTTTGTGATGTTTCTTTGGGTGACATCGGGCACCGAGATGAGGCCGAACTCTTTGACGCAGTGGTCTCCGATGGCTCTCGATAAAGCTAACCCTGGTGTGTTCCCATTAGGCGTCCACACCCTGTACACGCCCGGTTCATCTCTTAAGCTAAATACTCGTCCATTGCACTGTCTTATTCTCTCAGCCTCCTCTGTTACATATATATACACATAAAGATAAAATCTCAAAGATTGTAATGACATTTCCCAGGACATCTCCTCTGCACCGTCCCGTATGATGTTACACTGGTGAAACGTCCTGGAACCGAGTCATTGCAAAAACTATTCGAAATAAGGTGGTAACAAGTATATTATCTAACCCGGAATGTTAGGCTTGAAGTCAACTGTAAGCTGAAGAGGTACCAATGTGCCACCATCTGAAGTAGTTGCTAGGACTGCCCGAGAATCACCGACGTTTGCTATTACCAGATGTTCACCCTAATCCATCAAGGTCGAGAAAATTTTGTTAAGCGGACCATCTCAAAGTCGACCAATACAAGTGTGTTTGAATATGAGCACGAGTACTCAAGTGACATAAGAAATAACAAAAGTTTACCTGTTTGATGATTGTCAGAGCCGTCGTCCCACTACGGAAGGAATCGATGCCGGGATGGTGCTTAAGCTCGAGGTCTATGTCGGCATAGGTTTTCAAATAAGATTGTTTCCAGATATCAAAGTGGTGAATATTAGGGTTGAGTTCTGTCTCCAATTCATGGCCAAGTGAGGCTAAGGAAAGAGCTTTTTGCCAGTTGCAAGCAAAGAAGGAGCACCGACTCCTTCACCCTTTTGGCTACAATATGACCCCAAGGTCCATGCCCATCAAAAATACCAAAATACCATATCATCTTGGCACCCAAATTCCTATATCGAAAAAAAAACTCGAAAATACGAAGTTATAGCTTGAACATAAAGAAACGAGTTACAAGTGACGAAAATCGAATTCTGAACTCGAGGATCAAGAAAGGAGTCGTAATTCTGATATTCAAGTCTCTAATTTATCTAATGATACAACTTGCATGATTAACTTACCTCCCAAACAATTGCACAGTCCTGATTGATTCCTTTTTCGCCTTTCTTCGAGCAGATGGAAGCAAAACTATTGGACTTGTTTAGCTTGAGTGTACCTGAGGAATTGCTAAGCACCAACTCATTCTTCTTGGCATTTTTGGCCATGGCTTCCGCTGCTTCTCTTCCAACATCCGTCAGATTCTTCCCTTTCTTCATCGAAACACTTCGCGCCAATCCATCGAGAAACGACGGCAAATGCACCATGTCTCCTTGATCTTCTTCTACTAATTTACTTCGTAAATCACACACAAAAACAACACCTTTTTATTAATAATCTCTTTCAATTCAACAAGCTAAAACATAATCTCGATCCTGTATTCAATTCAACAAGCTAAAACATAATCTCGATCCTACATGGATCGACATGTATTCGAATACGGTGACGAACATATGAAATATATTCTTCCAAGTATAAGAATTAAACATACCTATACCGGAATAAAACTAAGAAATTTTGTTTTTAACCAAGTACAAAATTTTAACATGATCAACATATACATATATGACATATACCTTTGTTTTTGCTGGAATTCGGATCCAACAAAACGACCAACTATATAAGCCTGAAATCCGACAGTTACTCGACGGTGCGGCTGCCGATCATCGGACACTCGCTAGACCGAATCCAACGGATTCTTGAATATGAAGAAGTCCCGAGTTGCTTATACTCCATTTGTAACCTTCTTTTCTGCAAAACAATGGGGAACTTAGTTTTAAGTACGTAATCTAAATCTTTCACAGCAAACAATAAGCAGCGTTCGTAAAAGGACTAAAATACCATGGATTTGTTAGTTGAATTATACGAAAACAATGGGTATTTTAGACATTTTGAAAACAAATTTCATATTAAAAAATATAGGCATGCCTCATCGTCAACGTCATCAACCTCAACCTTAACCTTGAGATTTTAATTTTATAAAATAAAGTCGGTCAGAAGTTAGTAAAATATTTTATTAATGAAATTATAGGAAACGGTAATTAAAAAAAAAATTCGTGGACGGGAATTGTTGGGATAAAAATAGTATTATCATTCTAACTAAACTAATGATGTCTAAAGCCACTAATGAATAGATTATTAATGGTAGATAAAGATGGGAAAAAATAATAACAAATGGCTAACGATTAGCTAGGGGCCACAGATTGTGACCTACATTAGTAAGGATGGATGAAAAATTTTATGTTAGGATATAAATTTTTAAAATTTAAAAATAAATGTAATTATAAAATTTTTGGAATGAAAAATATATTTTTAATAAAAAATATATATAAAAAATCTAAAATATATAGTAATTTTAAATTTTCAGGAAAACCTTTTAGTTCTTATATGTGTCTGATTATATTTATTCTTAAATGATTGGTAATTATTTTATTTTATTTTCAAAAAATTAAATTTAAAAAAAATCAAAATTTATAAATTTCAAATAAAATATAAAATTGTCGAACTTAAAAGATTTTTTCGACATATACACCTTAAACAACATCTGTCATTAGGGGCGAAGTTATGCTTAATCATGTGGGGCCATTGCTCCTAAATTCTTTTATAATTAAAAAATATATAAAATAAATATTTATTTAAACCTTTAAATTTTAATTTTTTGTTGTTGCTAATGATACTTTATCTCTTTAAATTAATATCCTAACACCGTCCTTATTCGTCACACATATATGAATTATATAAAAAGGAATAAAAATAATAAAGGGTGGTGGGGTAAACAAAAATGGACAATGACTACCGCAGACGTGGCCCAGTTGATAAAGTAAGGGCGTTGGTCTCATATCTTAAGTTCAAACCACGCTGGTTGAAAATCTTAAAAAAAAAAAAATAGGGGGACAGAGTGGTGGAATCTTTGAACCCCTCCGAAGATTACCTTGTAGGATCGGATTCTTTAACTTGACCTTGAGAGGTCTTACGTTAAAAAAAATGGACAATGATATACGAATAACTATGGAATCCAATAGGTTGGATTTAAGAGATTGGGACCCAATTTTCATGGTTACTAAATATTGGGTTCAACACATAGGGAATGTCAAATAATAGAATTGAATAATCGAAATAGACAGAATAAAATATATTTTCTTTCTTTTTCTAGACAAAATCAATAAAACTTTATTAATTAAAATTTGGTTGATGTAAACCAACACCCGAATTATAAACAGGTGTATTTAATAATTTTAAAAAAATAAGAAAATTATGAGTTGTATGTACACCACAATAATTTTGTTAATAATTCTAAAAAAAATTGACAGATTTTGTTAATAGTGTTTATTTGATTTATTTATCTTTGTAAGTTACAAATATCATATCAATTTATTAACATATTTTCTTTATAAGTCTAAAGACTCTGTAAAGTTCAACACGAGAGTTCTACACTATTTAGTATTGAATAGATTCTGAAGTTGGAACAAAATTGTCTTGTAATCTTTGCTGGTTTGATAGGACGTACGATAATGAATTCCTACGGAAAAAACTCATTACAAACTTAGCCTGCTTGTATATAAGCCTTACTTCTGATCATATATCTATCTATCACGTGATCAAATGAACATTGAATATAGAAGGAGTTATGAGTTATTTCTCTTCTGATAATGATATCTTGAAAACCCATTCAGTTTTTTTTCTTCTTCTTTTTTATCATTTTCTCTTATATTTAAATCTAAATCCGAGTTTAAATCTTGATTTTATGTGCAAAAATTATGAATCATAATTTGATGTTTATCCGTAGCCCCAAAGAAGAATAAAGATTTGGCAAGGGTTTGATTCTGATTGCACGAGTAGAAAAGAAAGGCTTTAAAAAGGTGAAGTGTTTCCATCAAATTATTGGGGCTCTTCCAATGTTTGTGGATCACATCAAATTCCATTTTATTGGATATTTTCAACCCCAAACACACCTTTATCCACACAATTCCCAAATGTAAAACAATCATGATTTGTCCTACTGCTACTTATCACAAGTTGTTTTTTGCCTGACTGATTGAGATCCAATTAAATTTTAATCAAAAAAATTAAATGAAATGAGTATCTGTAAATAGTATACCCGTGTTTAAATTCGGAATTAATTATCTAACTCATTAAAATTTAGATAAGATGCTAAGTCTTTTAAACAATTTTTAAAGTTTGAATTCTAACATTTTATGTTAATCAAATTAAATTAAGAGAGTTACTATAATAAATTGTTATAATATCTTGTCCAAACTAATTGATCAATTAATCAAATATGTAAAATTATACAAAAACTATTTTTATACTCAAGTCTAGTTAAAGTTTTTTTTGAATGGAAGACGTTAGTTTTATTAAAAATGAAAATATCTAAATTATAACGAAGGTTTACAATTATGACCATAACAATAAAAGTAAACTACATTAAATACCACCGAATTTAGGTGTTGTCTCGTTATACCACTTAACTCTCAATCTTGTCAATTATAACACTAAATTTTAATTTTTGTTTTAGTTATACAATTGAACTTTCAATTTTATCAATTATAGCATTAAACTTTGATTTACGTTTTTGTTATACCACTACACCGTTAAATCCTTAATGGCACGATGACGTGACTGACAGTTATCGACGTGACTAACGACTGCCGACGTAGATACCTCATAAAAATGATGTTGTTTTGATTCGGTTGTTAACCATTTAACAACCTGGTGGTATAACAACCGTTCATGGGTCTAGTCAGAACTCAGAATCCTGAAATTTTTACCAACTCCCATTTTCATGCTCAATTTAAATTATTATTTGAAACGATTCTTTTATATAATATTTATACCTCTTGTAATTAATTCAGGATAAATTACGAATTATTAAATTTTCAGAGCACTTTTATTTTAAACATCAAAATCGAATTGTTTATTAAGATTATTGTTAAAAAAACTACTTTTAATTATTATATCAATCAACTATTAATAATATTTGATGTAGTATAACATATGTTATCATTTTATTAGTGAAAAATAAAGGAAAATGCACATAATTTCATTGTGGCTTGAACCTAAGCACATTGGGGAGTGTACAAGGCCTAACACGAGGTCAAACAAGAAATTTGTTAAATATTTGACAACAAATAATATTTAAGTTAGATCATAAAAAGTAAATTAAGAAATAAAATGAATACCTTTAAATGATCAGACATGAGACTCTTTAATAAAAACTATATTTAATAATTTTAATATTAATTTTATAAAAATTGTGAGTGCAATTCACCCTATTAAAAAATAAGTAAATATCATCACAATTATAAAATTCTTAACAAATACAAATCGAACATGAATAAATTAAAAAACAAATAAAAAACGTAAATAAAGATCTATCTATTCAAACTCGATTTATTTACTACCCAATCAGTTTATCAAATTTTGAAATAAAGAACTAAGAGGTATTTTCACCAATTTAAAATTGAAAATCCTAGACAAAGTGGAAAATAAATCAAAGATTTCAAAATATTGAAAAAAAAATCAGGCAGAAAGAAAGAAAACGATTAGAATTACTTTTTTTTCTTAATAAAAAAATAAAGGATTTCTAAGCAAAATTGTTGGGGGGGAAAGAATTGAGGATTTGTATTTCAATGAAAAACTTGAGGAGATGCATAATACTCACTCTCATTAAACACTGGTCTTAAATCTTCTATGCACATGAAATCCATGGGGAAACAAACAAGATGTCCTCGAACCAATTTTAACCGATCGGTTGGATCGGCTTTTCCTATTTTGCCGGCCTGGGATGATTCTGATTTCTGAGGGGCTATTCCTAAATCGCTTGTAGTGTGAGACTGTCTTTCCTTGAGGGTTTGTCTAAGTGTAAACCTGCATGACACAGAACATCAAGTTACGAGTTGGGAAAGGGTAACTACAGAGCGACAGAAAGGAGCACGAAAGAGATGTAATCGTATACCGGGAATGGATGAGATCGGTCGGGACTCATGAAAATACCTCCTGATAAATGTTTGTATTCAACTGCCATATAAATCATTAGCTATCTGTCACATAAGTGCTATGCATGTATCGAGTCATTGAACAGCTGTGAGTTCTTAAACCATGTGAGATTAAGAACTCTAATTTTGAAACCACCCAAAATTCTTGTATAAACATATGATTCCAGTCCTTACCATCGCCGTCGCAGCCCATATATCTTTATAACTTGAATCACAAATGGGGTCGATTATTTTATTTACCTGAGGTGAGAAGAAAACGAAAAAGGAAGAACACATTTATCAGGCTGAATGAACAAGATATATATATATATATCATTTATATATCAACACTGATCTCATAGTTCAATTAAATGAGCATAATAACTATGAGTGGATGCTGGCTGACTAACCTCTCCTTTCCGGAGACCAAGATGTTCAGACCACAATGAAAGGCGAAGACTCAAAACAAATTTTCCAGCCTTCCATGGTTTTCCTCCCATCCGTGAATCAACTAATTCTTTGTCTTCAATAAGCACACCGATCTGAAGTATTACTTGTGAAATCAAAATTCATATAGAAGTAATACCGATGTTAAATGTCAGTCAAGGATCTATACAAAACATGGAAGTGTTCCATAATCGAACCATCAAAACGGTTTTATCTGAATTTCAGATATATTTCGATACTAAATTGCCAGCAACTTGTAATCCTGATTCAACTATATCTTGTCCTTTACCTCCATTAACATTTTAGACCTGAACTATATTTATCTTTCCAGTCCTTAAATACCCGAATTTCACCAAAGCATTTAAGCAATCCAGAATGCAGTGATACCTCTGAATCTCTTGATCCGAGTAAACTCCTATCATTAATATTAGCGGATCCAATTATGGCCGCCGAATCATCAATTAACATGATTTTATTATGAGCATATATCTGCAGAAACAGTAGGGGGTGAATAACTTGTCAAACAAGGGTATGCTACATGCTAAACTTTCACTGACACCTTATATCACTGTCGAAAGAATTAATAAAGAGGAAGAAAAATTTAATGCAAAAACATACCGGACTGGTAGCCACAGGGCCACCATCGAAAAGTTCACCGTATGATCTAAGACCGTAGAAGGATATGTAATCATGAGTTTTATGACCAATGTGATCATAAAGATTATGCAATATTGAATTATGGCCTCTACAAATGGTTCGATACTGCCAATGCATTATGGCTCTCACTGATGCTGCACCAGCATCATCAAGTCCTCCCTGTAAAAATTGATTATGAGTTCAAGCTTAAGGCCATGATCTGAAATACAAGTTAAAAGATTTATCAGCCAGAACCTGGAAACCAGGAAGCAGGGGTATGATAATGATAACCCTGAAACACTTGTTTTCACTGTGTGCTCGTAAAATACGCCGGTATAATACTTCCAAGACTCGATTCTTGATAATTTCATCTCCTGCGAGGCCTGATATGAAAAATTGGTTCTGGGACAGGTTGTGGAAGAGTGAAACTGTAACATCCGCAATACCGGGTTAGTGACCAAATTGTAAAGTTTCAGAATTTGGTGACTAAAGTATAAGAATGAAATAGTTCAATGATTATTGGATATATATGATGAAGGTTAATTAGTAATTATTAAAGGAAATTAAGGGTTAAATGGTCATTTGACCAGAAAGATTTTTATATTCCTTTTTAAGGGTAATATAAACGTGGGATATGTGAGAACCATCCAGAGTGCTCTTCTCCTTCTTCTTCATACGTGGGAGAGCAAGGAAAAGGTAAATTTAATTTCAGTTGGTTAATTCTTGAGTTTTAAGCTTAGTTTTGATTCTTTGGGTATTAAATAAGCTTAAGGAAAGCTTATATGGGATTTAAACAATAAGATAAAGGAATTATGAAGGAATTTGCAATATGAGTTTTAAGATGAAATTTTGATATGGTAAGGTTTTTGAAATTCTAAGAATGAATTTGACTTGTCATCAATCTAATTAAGAAGTATGAAGTGTTAGAATTGGAATTAGAACACATTGAAAATTTGGTATGATTCTTGAATCTCATATGGAAGATAGGATTTTGAGGTTTAAGATGAAATAAATGAATATAGATTGGTTTAAGTATGTGTACTAGAGTTAAGAATGAAAAGGGGATGATATATGAAGTGTTTGAGAGAAAATGAAGTAATTTTCGGGCTAAAATATGATTTATGGGCAAGGGGAATCGGTACCCATTCAAGGGGAACCGATACCCCTTCAAACGAACAACATTTCCAGAATGTCATTAGGGAATCGATACCCCCATAGTAGGGAACCGATTCCCCCTAAAGGAAAAATGTGTATATTGGTTTAATAAGTTCGTTTAAGTTGCTAGTATCCAATTACAAGGTGTAGGTATCTAATGATTGCCTCAAAATGTACATTTATGTAGATTCTACGCATAAAGCAATTCCGAAACGTTTGGCAAGTAAGATCGATCAAGGGGAAATATAAGAGATTGGAATTGACTAGTGAGGCCAGGTGAGTGCATATTCAATAGTATACGATGTGCGATGGGAATAAGACTTGCGATGAGTCTATTTCCTAAAGTGTTACACATGAATTCATGATTAAAGGCATGAGTGGAATATGCATGTATGTATGCTTGATTATATGGATTGATCTGTTCTTTTATGTGTTAGATGATAAAGTATAAGTAATTACATAAGAAAGGTTATGAAGTTTATGAGAAGATTATAGGAGTTATATGAAATTGATTTAAGTAAACAGATTAGATTATATATATAAAGAAGTAATAGAAGTGAGATGCGTTTATAAGTCTGCCATAGATGAATATGAATATGAATTATAAGAGTGCTATATGATTTATTAGGATAAATCGTGAGGATATATATATCTAAGAGAAGGCATAAGAGTAAGATATAAGCAATGTGACTATAAGTATATGTGCTCTAAGTGATATGACTTATAGGTATTTCTATTATAATGTTACATGATATGTTATGTATGTTAAATGAATTATGTGATGGTATGAGAAATGATAGAATTATATGAAAACATGATATACGTGACATGTGAATTATATGGAAATGATCTACGTGTAAGTGAACTACGTGACTATGTGATAATATGAAAAGAAGCTATGTGATACGTGATATGGGAAAGTGAATTACAAGTTTATGTGAATTTGAAATGAAATAAATGATAACGCCCATGTTATGTGTCATGAGAGCTAGGGGTATAGTTGGCATGCCAAGAGTCGAGGGTTTACCTATGTTCTACGGAACATATGGGCAGTTTTACCTATGTCTTTCGAGACATATGGACAGTATACCTATGTTCTAAGGAACATATGGACAGTTTACCTAGGTTCTTCGGGACCTATGGACAGTTACCGAGGATCTTTATGACCTCTGGATAGTTACCGAGGATCTTATGACCTCTGGATAGGTCCTTCGGGACATTTATATGAGCTGTGATGACATCATAGTGGTGTAGACTCACATATCTACAGTTCTCACAGGTGTACATGGCTAATCAAGAGATATAAACAAATATATGCTAGTGATATGATAAATGTATTACAAATGATATGATGTTGTGTGTGTATAGTGTTTAATTGAAAAGGTTAAGCATAAAAGTATGTGATTACATGATAAACTGCTAATGATGATTTATGTGTATGTATGTATTTATTGTTAATTAATCTGATATAATTTTACATGATATGAGGAAGTCATGTAATTTGGTATAGTATGATAGAACAGAACATGCATATATTGATATATGTTATAAGTGCATTATAAGTTTTTATTCCTCACTAAGTCTTCGACTTAGCGTGTGATTGTTTCACACGTAGGTTTCGCGAAGAGTAAAGAGGAATGCGGAGCAAGACAGATCAGTTTTCCTTACCAAATGTCAGATCAGAAAATATAGGTATTGTTTATAGAGTGTAGTTGGCACGTAGTCTAAAGATATAAATTGTATGAACTCTGATATATTTTGTAAACGTTTTGAATAAGTTAAATGTTATTAAAGTTTTTAAATTACTCACTATTTGATACGAATAAATGTTTGAAAAGTCAATGTGACACTTCGGACTCGTATCCGGGTCGGATACGGGTTGGGGGTGTTACATTTAATGGTATCAGAGCTATGGTTTAGCCGATTCTCGGCATAAACCGAAGTCCAAAGTGTCATAAAGGGTGTACATGCCAACATAGATTGAAAAATTTCTGATCTGATAGTGTAAGGAATATGTTGTCTTGCTAATAGAATAAGAATAGTTTAATACAGTAGAAATCCGATCGTGATAATTTCGAAGTAAGTGAAAGGTGATATTCCTGATTGTGATAGCTATTCACCTGCCCTGGCCAGGCAGGATGAAGAGCGGACACCTCAGGAAATGCCTAGTAAGATCAAAAGTTGATTTCAGAAAGCTGAAATCATATCTGAATAATGATAGAAAGTTTTCATCGTTTGGAATCGGAAAAACGATATAGAGTTATTATGTGGATAAGATAGAATATGGTGAACAGGTGTCACCATAAGAATGTTAAAAAGATCTAATGACGTGATGATTACGTATAGAAGAACTCAAGGATAAGTGCATCAGTGACAAGTGTATAAGATGTATAAAGTCAGTGCTTATGAGTTTGAAACAAAGTGATAGTATAGCGCATAAACAAGAGTATGTTTATGATAAGGGTTTGCAGTAGAGATGGAAAGAGTTAACATTGGCTAACTAGAGTATGTGATAAAAATGTACTGGAATTATAAGATTATAAGATATTGTCAGGATATGATAACCATATCTGCAATGGATCTGGATACAGTTGCATATTTGGATCATAGTAATGTGGTATAGTAAAGGAAAAGGAAGTAAGAATTGGTATATTTAAGTAAAGCTGAGGATTGATAAGAAGAGTTTGAGAATATGTATATCGATGATCAGATTATAGAACACAGGAAGTCAGAATGTTGAGATAATTTAGATTGGAAAGGATGTATATTATTGGTATAATAGGGCTTGTGCCCTAGATTGAACGAAAGTTATTATATAGCTGTCAGAGTAAAGGTGCTAGAGTTATAAGATTGGAGGAAAGATAAAGTGGAGATAATTGATTATGATGTGAATTTGAATATAGTTGTATATTCTGAGCAGATAGTTATGATGTAGAAACTGAGATAAGTATTTGCATGGAACCTTCAGGAAGGAAAATACAAGTATAAGAAATGATAAAGAATGAAGTTATGTATAAGAAATGGGTTATCAGAGTAATGAGGATGCATTGAAGATTGGTACATAAAGATGAGTATAAGTGATAAGACAAGAGTATGTGAATATGAAAGGAAATATATGATTTATGTATAAGGAGGAAGGAATAAAGAAATGAAAGGGATTGATTTAAAAGAATCAGATACGATAAATATGGAAGTACAGAGGACAATTTTGATATAGAAATAAGACAAGTGTGCAAGGTAATGTGAAAATATTGTTTGACTCCTTAAAGTATATGTTTAATCACATTGAGGAAGATTTAAAGTTGTGTTTTGGTCAAACGATGACGAAATACAAGTTTGGTATGGTTATTGTTGATATGATAAGCAACAGAGGATGATTGTATAAACGAAAAAGATAGTCGGAAAACTAAAGGATTAAAAAAATAAGTTTCTGATGATGATAAGAAAGAATAAGTCAGGGAAGCAACATAAGAACATTAGAAGATATGTTATTACTAAGATGTTCAGTGAAAAATTCGAGGACGAATTTTCTTAAAAGGAGGGGAGATTTGTAACATCCGCAATACCGGGTTAGTGACCAAATTGTAAAGTTTCAGAATTTGGTGACTAAAGTATAAGAATGAAATAGTTCAATGATTAGTGGATATATATGATGAAGGTTAATTAGTAATTATTAAAGGAAATTAAGGGTTAAATGGTCATTTGACCAGAAAGATTTTTATATTCCTTTTTAAGGGTAATATAAACGTGGGATATGTGAGAACCATCCAGAGTGCTCTTCTCCTTTCTTCTTCTTCATACGTGGGAGAGCAAGGAAAAGGTAAATTTAATTTCAGTTGGTTAATTCTTGAGTTTTAAGCTTAGTTTTGATTCTTTGGATATTAAATAAGCTTAAGGAAAGCTTATATGGGATTTAAACAATAAGATAAAAAGAATTATGAAGGAATTTGCAATATGAGTTTTAAAATGAAATTTTGATATGGTAAGGTTTTTGAAATTCTAAGAATGAATTTGACTTGTCATCAATCTAATTAAGAAGTATGAAATGTTAGAATTGGAATTAGAACACATTGAAAATTTGGTATGATTCTTGAATCTCATATGGAAGATAGGATTTTGAGGTTTAAGATGAAATAAATGAATATAGATTGGTTTAAGTATGTGTACTAGAGTTAAGAATGAAAAGGGGATGATATATGAAGTGTTTGAGAGAAAATGAAGTAATTTTCGGGCTAAAATATGATTTCTGGGCAAGGGGAATCGGTACCCATTCAAGGGGAATCGATACCCCTTCAAAACGAACAACATTTCCAGAATGTCATTAGGGAATCGATACCCCCATAGTAGGGAACCGATTCCCCCTAAAGGAAAAATGTGTATATTGGTTTAATAAGTTCGTTTAAGTTGCTAGTATCCAATTACAAGGTGTAGGTATCTAATGATTGCCTCAAAATGTACATTTATGTAGATTCTACGCATAAAGCAATTCCTGAACGTTTGGCAAGTAAGATCGATCAAGGGGAAATATAAGAGATTGGAATTGACTAGTGAGGCCAGGTGAGTGCATATTCAATAGTATACGATGTGCGATGGGAATAAGACTTGCGATGAGTCTATTTCCTAAAGTGTTACACATGAATTCATGATTAAAGGCATGAGTGGAATATGCATGTATATATGCTTGATTATATGGATTGATCTGTTCTTTTATGTGTTAGATGATAAAGTATAAGTAATTACATAAGAAAGGTTATGAAGTTATATGAGAAGATTATAGGAGTTATATGAAATTGATTTAAGTAAACAGATTAGATTATATATATAAAGAAGTAATAGAAGTGAGATGCGTTTATAAGTCTGCCATAGATGAATATGAATATGAATTATAAGAGTGCTATATGATTTATATTAGGATAAATCGTGAGGATATATATATATATCTAAGAGAAGGCATAAGAGTAAGATATAAGCAATGTGACTATAAGTATATGTGCTCTAAGTGATATGACTTATAGGTATTTCTATTATAATGTTACATGATATGTTATGTATGTTAAATGAATTATGTGATGGTATGAGAAATGATAGAATTATATGAAAACATGATATACGTGACATGTGAATTATATGGAAATGATCTACGTGTAAGTGAACTACGTGACTATGTGATAATATGAAAAGAAGCTATGTGATACGTGATATGAGAAAGTGAATTACAAGTTTATGTGAATATTTGAAATGAAATAAATGATAACGCCCATGTTATGTGTCATGAGAGCTAGGGGGTATAGTTGGCATGCCAAGAGTCGAGGGTTTACCTATGTTCTACGGAACATATGGACAGTTTTACCTATGTCTTTCGAGACATATGGACAGTATACCTATGTTCTAAGGAACATATGGACAGTTTACCTAGGTTCTTCGGGACCTATGGACAGTTACCGAGGATCTTTATGACCTCTGGATAGTTACCGAGGATCTTTATGACCTCTGGATAGGTCCTTCGGGACATTTATATGAGTTGTGATGACAGCATAGTGGTGCACAACCTCAATAGACTCACATATCTACAGTTCTCACAGGTGTACATGGGCTAATCAAGAGATATAAACAAATATATGCTAGTGATATGATAAATGTATTACAAATGATATGATGTGTGTGTATAGTGTTTAATTGAAAAGGTTAAGCATAAAAGTATGTGATTACATGATAAACTGCTAATGATGATTTATGTGTATGTATGTATTTATTGTTAATTAATCTGATATAATTTTACATGATATGAGGAAGTCATGTAATTTGGTATAGTATGATAGAACAGAACATGCATATATTGATATATGTTATAAAGTGCATTATAAGTTTTTATTCCTCACTAAGTCTTCGACTTAGCGTGTGATTGTTTCACACGTAGGTTTCGCGAAGAGTAAAGAGGAATGCGGAGCAAGACAGGTCAGTTTTCCTTACCAAATGTCAGATCAGAAAATATAGGTACTGTTTATAGAGTGTAGTTGGCACGTAGTCTAAAGATATAAATTGTATGAACTCTGATATATTTTGTAAACGTTTTGAATAAGTTAAATGTTATCAAAGTTTTTAAATTACTCACTATTTGATACGAATAAATGTTTGAAAAGTCAATGTGACACTTCGGACTCGTATCCGGGTCGGATACGGGTTGGGGGTGTTACAGAAACCAAGAGTAAGGATAAGTCATGTAATTAATAGATTCATATGAACAATTATAAAAGTTTATTTAAAAAAACAAAAAAAAAACAGCATATACCTCTATATAAACAAAGTGTTCTGCTTTCTCAATGAGGGAGCAATAAGCACAGTGTACACTCTCTTCTATTTGGCTGGTTCCAGCAGACCACTGACTGACACTCCTTATAATCTGAAAATCATAGACCTTGTTGATACTATATATAAACTAAAAAGTCTAACTTTAAATGAAAACAAAAGTCAACTAGAAGAGTAGAAATAGTAGCAGATCACATTAATATTTCATTGTGCCTAACCCAAACAGATGAATAATAGAGTTCATTAGGCACAAAAAAACTCCATGGGCCGCAAATGCGCAGCACTGGATACAAACAAAAATTGACCATAGATATTACTTTCGTGTCCCCATCCTTATAAGTTTACTTTTCCTTATCTTGTTACAGCTATATGTTGTTTAACAAAGTATATGACAAGAATTTCAATGACATATTTATGAATGTTAGGAAGCTAAGAAATCGGGATATCAAAATAACGGAAAAAAAAACAAGTATCATGAGGCAGATACAAATTGTTATAAAGTATCAACTAGAATATAACCCACCTGAAACGACATGAAGTTCGTGGACCAGCCTGTCCAGTTTCATCTGTGGCATCAACTTGATCACCCCTTTCCTGTGTTTCCCACCACTCAGGGTCTATAAGTTTGCTCCCAGGCTGCCTTTTTATATCTACAGGTTTTATAATATCCGGGGAGCCAAGTTCATCAACAAAGCTTGTCATGGGTGTGTCTGCAAATGGTTCTATTTTGAACTTTCGGAAAGCAAAATAAGTACTTTTACCAGCAGTAGAGTCCGGCTCGTTTGATTTTGGAAATGAACTGCAATCAGCCTCTTGAGGCAAAAGTAGAGGAATATCTTGTAAAGATGATATAGAAGAAAAGGAATCCTGTCTGAGGCCTGTATGACTACTACTATCCTCATGAATCTCGTTGCTTCTTCCCATATAATGTGGAATCACCATATGCTGCTGAGGCATAAGTAGTGGAATTGCTTTCTCATATGGAGCTTTATTTCTCTATTTATGGTAAAAAAGCAACAAAATTTTGTTAAATAACACAATTATGACATTTTTACTACTATATTAATTCTGAATAAAAATGACATTGGCATAGTTCCAGCGCTGAACAAAATGCCGTGCTACATCACGACAAGATGGTCCGCAGAGTGCACAATGTACATCATGTCAAGGCATTCGAGGATATTTTCGACGATGCAACTCATCTTTCATTGTATCTTCCCATGAATTTGGTTCAGATTCCCTGGAAAACAATTGGAAATTGGTTAGGAATTGAAAGAGCTTCAAACAAATCCATAATCATAACCACAAATAGTGTACACTTTTTTTCAAGATGGAAAGAGTGGGAAGAGGGAGGGGCAGAATAAGAAGTCACAAACTCTTCGAGGTTTGGAAACTCATGATCTCTTTAAACAAACAAAGAAGTTAACCCCATTGATTAGTATTCAGGAACTGTTGGGGAACATCTATCAAGGAACAAGACCAAAACCTTGAGAGTGGAAGATACATTAAGAAAAAGCAAGTTGCCATGTCAAATTTATGATAGATTGTGAAAAATCAGCCAAAAAAGTCCATCACTCTATTAATGATGTCATGGTAATAGAACACTACAACATAAAAGTGTGTAAATTAAGCATTTAATACTTAGTGACCACTGATATGTGATGAGCTCATGAAAGGCCAAAATGAATGGATAAGACGTATTTGAAAACATTATCTGAAAAGTATTATCAATTATTCAAAGGAGAATCTTTGTTTAAGCTAAAAGCTTACCTTGGATTATAGTAGTCTTTTCCAGGCCATATTATGGGAGGATTATCGCTCACTTTGTGTTCAAATGTGTCATAGCGACCGAAGCATAAATCAAGTCCTCCAATAAAACAAATTTGGTTATCAACAATTGCAAGTTTTTCATGGTGGGACCTATATGTAGAAGAAATACATATTCAGAGTAAAAAAAACCAATATATTATAGGAATATTGCATACTCAATTCTCCAACTAATGCATACCATAGATAGACACCGGCAGAGAAGTGGTCAGGATAACACAATACCCTCACATTCTCGTGAATGCTAAGAAGCTTTTTCTTGCAATAGACACTGTTGATTTTCAAGGCCAGAGCAAGTTCTTTGTAAAGAAGGATGTGTATCTGCAATCATAGATACATTCAGACCACTATAAAGTAAATAACTTAAAAACTAGTTAGCTAAGCATAACATCTTCACGTGAGGATTGGATATATACATATAATAGAAGAAGAAATTTAATTTGTTTTAAAAGATATAATAAAAAACATTGTGTAATAGTTAAATAAGGTTTGTAACCTTTAAAGGGGCTCCATATGAAACCAAAAGTCTTCAGAAAAAAAAAATAGTTCTTACGAACTTCTTAGAAATATATAAATGAAAATTACAGTACCTGAACCCCTTCCTTCGCTTTGGCTTCAAGCAAAGCATCAAGCCTGGAAGATGCATGCTCACGGAAAGGACGGCGTAGATACAATTCTGGGCAAAGCCACCATCCACACATAAATATCTGCACAAATTTTAGGATAAAAAAAAACAGACGATTTATGCTGAAGATAAAAGTCAGTTTGAATACAACTCAGGTCGACCTGCAAGAGTAGAAAGGACAGACCTCTGATTTAGCATCCTCAATTGACGAAGCTATAGCATTAAATGCTGCACTACCATCAATAAACCATTGAGCCTGACTACCATCATCTGTCAAACCCCTTGGAGGAGCAAAAGAGCCAAAAAGATGAGGATGGCACCAGCCCTCTGGGGGCCTAAGCCCGGCATCATTAATTGCAGCAACCCAGTCTTTAACTCTAGCACTACTCTTTGTTCTTATCCTTATGCTCCGGACTCCACATGTGACCTTTTGAAGTTCCCAACTATCTGTTAGAAAGTGAGTTTCTCTAGATATATTCATCAGACATACAACTTAACCCACCATTATAGAGGTAAATCGTTATTTTAATGTCTAGAAAGAATACGCCTTCAAAAAGGATCTTCAGTGCAAACAAACCCATAAATTTATCTTGATCCTATATTTTTGATACTTGATGTGATGTTAATAAAGATTTATGATGGATTTTAGGATTAAATATTTGTTTGGATAACAGAAGTATCCATCACCATAGGTTTTCTAGTGAAAAAAAAAATTGTCAGGGAATTTATCCAAATCAAAAAGAGAAAAAGAAGTAGCAATAAAAGGTCATTGATTATGAACAACACTATCTTAAACTTTAAAATGCCTGTCAAAATGTTAAATTAAATAGTATGTCCATCAGAGGAAAGAATTTCCGGAGAATGGACAAGTATTCTGCTGACCTTAAAGGCATGGTGTAAAGGATTACGCTCGCTCACTTCTGCTGCTAATGATATCCAGCCCTCACCGTTCCCATCTGAGGTTGGCAGTACATCGAAAACAATTATATCTGAAGGTTTGTTATCAAAAGGATCTTCCAAAAAGGCCAATAATCCAGGTTTTAGTACAGCCCACACCTGAAAATAATAGCAAAGGAGTGCCTCTTTATGGTCCAACCGAAGAGTTACTGTCCATATGGGAAAATAATGGTGCAAAAAATCTAACATTCTAGCAGGCTAAGATACTACAAACGCCAATGGTCTCAATCATAAGAATCTAAGTATAACAACTGTTAACCCATCTTCAAAACCCTCTCCCCAAATCATTAATCTTCTTTTAGTTTAACTTTAACTCATCTCACCCATTATGCAACAGCAGGCTATTACTAAACATGCTACCTCACTAAGCACAGTTGACCTAGTGATAACTCTTGCAGGAGCACAACATATGCGAACTGACATGCCCGTTTCCCACCTACCCAAGAATATTTGGACAGAGAAGAGGGCCAATTAGTATTTTCTGCACCACGGTCCGCAAGCATGTGCAAAGTAGGTTCTGGAACAAGCGCATTTTAAGTTGAATATTAACTGACATTTCCAAAATGAAATCACATTACCTTTTGCCAGTTGTCATTACAGCAATTGAACCAAGGGCGTGCACAACATCTATCAGAGTCATCATTCCTGGCAATTTTTGGTAGATGTTTCACCATTACATACTCTTCCTTTAGCTTAGGGCCATATTCTGGTAAAATGACAACGATGAAACCTCCAAAAACCTGCAAACCTACAAGAAAATTGCACAGATGCCAATACGAACAATAAAAGAGGGAAATAAAGTAACAAAATATCTAAACATTGAACACATTGTGATTAGTAATCACATTCCAATTTCTATGTTTTGACACTTTAATTACAAAATCCGACTACAATTAAACAACCCTTTCAATTTATCAACTGATAGAAACGGCATTTAGGAGGACTCTTCTACGTAATGATTGTTGCATAAAGAAAAAGCTAAGTTGAATCCTGTCAACTATTAAAGGAAGGTCTGGTACCTATGAAGATAAATATAGATGGACAAATGCATACCTCTCGAGAGTTAACAATATCCAAATTTCCAAGAAAGTTATTCAAATATTTGTGCATCGCAACCTTTGCTCTATCAGACATAGAAGACTGCCATCCCAAGGCTGGTCTAATAACCGGAAGAGCATCACTTGTCGGAACATCTCTAAATAGATACAAAAATAGGGGGGCGAAGAACAACACTCTTAAGCACTGAGTTAAAATTTCTTTTCCTTTTCATAGGAAAGTTGGCAACAATAACAATTCACCTGTTTCTCACACTTTCATCATGATGTAATAAATTAGCATCTTCATCCGGTTCATCATCTTCGTGCAGAACCGGCGTATGTACTTGGTCTCCTATTCCTAGATTTTGAAGCCATTCTTTAACCTTTAATATAATAATATTATACAGAAAACCACATCAAAATCCTAATCCATTCTGAACCAACCAGTAATCAATAAACAAGAAACTTTCAAAGAACCACGAAATACATATAAACACTGTCGTTATATCTACACAGACCTGTTCTTGCTTCTCGTGAATTTCTTCGATAAACAACCGCTTCTTCAAAGCAAAGTGCAAGTAAAAAACGTGCGAAGCCTTCTTCAATAACCGCCACTTAAACTGAACCAAAAGTAGGAAAAAAAGTTAAGATCGAAAAAGATGTAATTGGAATTTCAAATTTTCAAAAAATTTGAGAAATATTGAATTTTATCAAGAAGGAAAACTTGCATGTTAGTATCGGAATTCGATGGTGTAAGACAAGAGCATGGGGCTGATATCGCCGGCGTCGGACTGAAATGATGGTTGCTTTAGGTAACTCGTCGAAAATGCGGTCGACTCGGGGGCTACACCTGGAGTGAACGAGAAGAATTGTGACATCATCGACGGTGCTGATGGCTCTTGCTGCTGCATCTGTAAGTACCGTAGACCGCCTTGATCCGACTCCATTGAATTGGATTGATTAGCAAATTAATTAAAGTTCCGAGAATTTCTTTGTTGTTGTTTTACTTTTTCCTTGTGGATTTGATCTGATAAATTTGAAAATCAAAGAATATCAGAAAACGTGTTGCTGATCGAGGGATAGAAATAGCTTTCGCTTGGTTTGCCTTGGCTTTTGAATGCTATTAGTTCTTTCTTTCTTCCTTTCTTTTTGGATAAATTCCACTAGAGGTCATAATACTGTATTAAAATAATCTTTTTAGTCAATAAAGTTTTAAAATTATAAAATAAATATTAAATTTACCAAAATATTATAAAATAATCTCTACATACTATAAAATAATAATAAATTTTATAATATTTAAAAGTTTATTTGAGTTTGAATTTTAAGATACTCTGACCATGAAACATGTTTTGGTTTCAAATTTCTTAATAGATTAATTTGCAATTTAATCGTTGAGATATGCATTTTTGTTGTTGTTGATACTTAAATTTTTCAAATCTCACTTAAATATCTATCTTACTATTGTCATCTCTGTTTACAAATATGATGAAATTAAAAGTACGACAAAAGCTTAAAGGAGTAAATTATAAATAAAAACATTTTAATAATCTATATTTAAGTAGACACTGGTTATAAGCTATCAAATTTAATTAAAAATTTAATTATTTTAAAAAATTAAAATAAATTATTTTTATTAAAATGAGGAGATTCAAGATAATATATATTCTAAATATATTAAATCATTTGAAATGAAGACTTCAACAATATTGATAACTTCAAGATAATATATATCCCCCGTTACTTCACATATTACTAGTTAATTTACTGTTACTAGTTGTTAGTTACATTCAACCCGTGATTTAAGGCAAAACTGACCTGCTTGTTCAATCTCTCAAATTTATCAAAATATCTAACAATTTTAATTATATAAAAAAATTATTATAATATTTCTCACCTGAATTGATATCCAATTAAATAACTTAATCAACCATTTAAAATTTTAAGATGAGAAACACTTGAAAATCATTACATAATCAAACATTTTTTAAAAGAATTAGATCTAAATACATGCTCACGTGTGGACACTACGCTGTTCGAATTCGGGTCACCAAAAATTTTCTTTGACCATTGAAACCACTCCAAAGTTTCTACATATTCAAACATAAGTGTACAATAATACACTAATTTATAATAGACTTCTATAATACTCATTTCGGATTAGTCAACCAATAAATTGAATATTTGATGTTATACCAAAATGACAAACAATACCGCCATATTTCATTTCATACAACAGTTCCGTGGGTTTTTCAAAACTCTAAAATCATATAAAGTAAGAAATTAAAACATAAAATCAAAGAGTTTTCAATCCAAACTCCTACAGAGAAAAAAAAAACAAAAGGCTTTTTCACTTACATTCATTTCTTTGACTTTTTAACTCCCCTGCAGATATCAAAAGAAATCCAAATTAGAGCAGTTGAAACACATCAAGAAACAAAAACAAAACAATTCTGCCGCGCATCTTACTCGGCGGCCTGTTGCGGTGCTGCCTTCACACCAGGTCCCTGCAATGGTCAAACGAACCCAAACATTTTAGTCACAGCAGCATCGAATATGTGCAACATAAGTTTCGAACATGAATGCTTTCGGAAAAATGACTGCATGTTTCCAGCTTTCTTCTAAGGTACAATTTTGGTTCAACAGCTGTGTTACATTACCTGTGCAAGGCGTTCTTCCCTTCTGGCCATCTTTCGCTCCCTGCTCGCCTTGTTCTTAGCACGCTTGGCCTCGAACTGGTCAGAAAGTGTTTTTTCTCTTGCCTTCTCGGCCTTGGACTTGTGGATACTTTCCATCAACACGCGCTTGTTCTTAAACACATTACCCTTCACCTTCATATACATGTCATGGTACATGTGCTTGTCTTGCGAAGCAAACGCCTCAGCACACACATTCTCCTCATCCAAAGGATTTTCGTCGGCAATCTTGCCTCCCGGGTACCCCCTTCCTCTTACCTGAAAGTATTTAGATGATAATAATGTCTTGCTTACTAAGAACTTCAAGGAACAACAACAACGGAGCACAACCATTGAATCAAACACAATAAATATAGGCTACTGAATTGAGGATTAATCGCACCGTATCCAGAGTGTCGACCATTTCTCTTGGCCTCCTTCATTCTGCGTGCACGAGAACGGGAATGAATCTTGGTAGGCTTCCGGATGATAAAACCATCCTTCACAAGTTTCCTGACATTCTGCCCTGCAAACCATTGATCAAATTTTAAACAAACAAACTTGTTGGAAGGGGAAAAACAGCCAACAAATTAGACACAACAGAAACAAAGATCATAATATTAAATTACGGCCGCAATAGTGTAACGGCAGCATCCACCGTGATACCGCAAACCACATCAGAAACATAAAAACCTAGTTATTTTTAGGAAATGAATCACACTGTAGCGTCCCCAACATCCACAACACTCCTATGTATAAAAAAAAGTATTGCAGAGCTATTTTTTCATTTTACACACTAACTCTTCAGTAAACAACACTCCTCGAGCTGTTTTTACTGCATTTACTAGCTAGTAATAAGTATAAATCTAAATCTAAATCAATCATTTAATTTTCTAAGGAACCAAACAAAACCTACACATACATACATATATTACATATAGAAATGAATTGAATCGGGGTAATGAAGTAGAAAGAATTGGAGCAACTTACTGGAGTTGGCCATGGAGATTTCATTGATTTCATTGGGGTCGAGCCAAACCTTCCCGCGGCCGCACTTCAGGACGCTAGCGGCAAGCCGCTTCTGTAACTTCAGAGACACCATGGTTGTCTTCCTTTCCCGTCTCCCTCTCTTCCGTGTGTCTCTGAGAGTGGAAAACTCTAGTGTTACTTGCAATAAAAGGCGAGGCAGCCTTTATATATCAGAAATTTTGTTAGGGTTAGGGTTTTTGGTGTCGATCAAGAAAAAAATGAAGGGGTTAGCCCGGGCAGCTCTGCGGTGCGGCGCCTAAAAAACGGCTAATATACGGCGTGACCGGTTAAACAAGTGACCGGTTAAAATTTAGACCGATTATGTTATATTATTTAACCGGAAATATTATAAAGTACAATAACATACTAGGTAGCGCTTATATAATGTAATAGGTAGCGCTTATATTTACCTATTTTATAAGTAAACCGGTATATTTATACCGATAGCATTGCAAATTTACCTATTACATTATATTATATTGAAAGTGTCCATACTTTTTATAAAAAGGATCGATACTTTAATAGTGTTTCATGTTTTCCACCTACAATATTAATTTAATAATTTCATTTGCACAAAAAATTATTTGATTGTTTTGATATTTTATAAAATAATATTTAGAATTTTTAATTTAATAATAATATATATCGTAACGTAAAAAATAAATCATTAGACGCCTATAATTACTAAATTAATATCTTAAAACTCACTCAAAAGATAACCTTAAATTAATGTTTTCCACAGTGAAAAAAGTATGGACACTTTTATAAAAAAGATAGACACTTTACAATATAACCACTACCTATTACATTATATAAACGATACCTATTACATTATATAAGGGCTACCTATTACATCATATGTTTACCTATTATATTGAAAGTGTCCATACTTTTTATAAAAAGGATCGATACTTTTTTTAAAAGTTATGTAATTTATGTTTCAATTTTTTTAACAGTGTTTCATGTTTTCCACCTACAATATTGATTTAATAATTTCATTTGCACAAAAATTAGTTGATTGTTTTGATATTTTATAAAATATTATTTAGAATTTTTAATTTAATAATAATATATACCGTAACGTAAAAAATTAATCATTAGACGCCTATAATTACTAAATTAATATCTTAAAACTCACTCAAAAGATAACCTTAAGAACACTTGAAGAAGCAAGAGAACAACTATCCAAGCAATCAAAAACGAGAAAATCCCAACATGATAACAACTGAACATATCATATCAATGTTCCTTTTGCTAGGCACCATATGAGCTTTGGATTTTGATGAGCATCGGAAGTATTTCAGACTTATGATTTGGGTGGTACTCAACTTATGATTTTAGTTGCTATTTGTTACATTTCTTGTATACCACCCAGATCATACGCCCGAAACGTTTCTGACGCTTTAAAGTTGACCAAAAAATAAAATGGTCGGGATTTCCCTCGCGTTTATACGTTGGAAAAAAAACAATGGAAATTAGGAATAATCAATGATAACATGCATATTGGCTTGGGCTAATATTTATAGTGGAGCCGAAATAAATATTGAAATTCAAACTCAAATTGAAATTTAAATTCAAACTCCAATTACATATGAAATGAATTTGAAATGCAGTGTTAAATTGAACATGAAAATTGCATAATTGATTCATACTGTTCAAGTAACATGCTTTATGAACCATCAAGCTAAAAGACAATATTGATTGAGTTCAAAGCTGAGTTGTGAGTTGATGGAGTTGTCACACTTGTCACATGGTTGGAATAAAGTACTCACCTGCGAGATAGATTGTTTTGTTATACATAACCCATCTCAACGAAATTAATCCAATGAAAAAGAGTTATTTCTAACAAAGTCCGGAACATTATTTTTCCAAATAATGTACCCATAACAATGTTCAATTAATGTACCCACAACAATGTTTAATTGATTTGTTGTTTAATTTTCAATTTGAATTATTTGATTTAATAATTTCATTTGCACAAAAAATTATTTGATTGTTTTGATATTTTATAAAATAATATTTAGAATTTTTAATTTAATAATAATATATATCGTAACGTAAAAAATAAATCATTATACGCCTATAATTACTAAATTAATATCTTAAAACTCACTCAAAAGATAACCTTAAATTAATGTTTTCCACAGTGAAAAAAGTATGGACACTTTTATAAAAAGGATAGACACTTTACAATATAACCACTACCTATTACATTATATAAACGATACCTATTACATTATATAAGGGCTACCTATTACATCATATGTTTACCTATTATATTGAAAGTGTCCATACTTTTTATAAAAAGGATCGATACTTTTTTTAAAAGTTATGTAATTTATGTTTCAATTTTTTTAACAGTGTTTCATGTTTTCCACCTACAATATTGATTTAATAATTTCATTTGCACAAAAAATTAGTTGATTGTTTTGATATTTTATAAAATATTATTTAGAATTTTTAATTTAATAATAATATATACCGTAACGTAAAAAATTAATCATTAGACGCCTATAATTACTAAATTAATATCTTAAAACTCACTCAAAAGATGTATATACCTAAATATGTAGTTAACAAACATACCTAAATATGTAGTTATTGTACATACCTAAATTTAATGATAATATACTTGTAGTTATTGTACATACCTAAATATGTACTGCGAATTTAATGTTGTACCCACCCTTTAACTACCACTACCAATGCCACATCCTATTGAAAGCAGCACGACAGAAACATGTTCAAAATGAACCTTTGTTTACATATCCATCAACTCCTGGAGCACTCAACTCCAGAAGTGATGCAAATGGCAAGGTTCGCTGCTCTACGTTCAACGTCAAGTAGGTTATGCTACATTGCATCAAAGACAGACGAGTCTTTCAAAACCGCAAGAGATGAGATGAAAAAACTAATAGAAGAATTAGAAAACTCGTTTGGTTTGAATCATTCAGTCAACCAGAGCATTGTAGTAAACAATGTTCGTGACCCTCAACGAAAACATCGCAAGCGAAAAGAAGTGCCGAAGAACAAGGTCGAGAAGAAAATTAGGCGATGTGGGTACTGCAACGGTGAGGGGCATAACAAACTAACATGTCCTCAAGTCAAGCTTAGTTTGAGTACAAGCACACAGCCTACATCAACTGATTTTTTCGAAGACGAAATGGAATGACAACGATCTCCATATAATATATCGTAAGTATCAACATGACTCCTATTGTATGTACATATAAATATTTTGAATGAAGGAAGAAAAACCGCGTTACTTCAAATTACCGACACTTTTTCAATGGTATCGACACATTTTTATTCCAATCTGGACATAAAGTACCGACACAATATTATAAAGTGTCGATATAGGTTGTAGACCTATTCGCTCATAAAACCGGTATATTTATACCGGTTATATTACAAAATTATCTATTACATTATAATTATGGGTTCCGATGTGTAAAATGTCGACACTTTTTTAAATCGTATCGACACATTTTTCTTCCAATATGGACATAAAGTACCGACACAATATTATAAAGTGTCGATATAGGTTGTAGACCTATTCGCTCATAAAACCGGTATATTTATACCGGTTATATTACAAAATTATCTATTACATTATAATTATGGGTTCTGATGTGTAAAATGTCGACACTTTTTTAAATCGTATCGACACATTTTTCTTCCAATATGGACATAAAGTACCGACACAATATTATAAAGTGTCGATATAGGTTGTAGACCTATTCGCTCATAAAACCGGTATATTTATACCGGTTATATTACAAAATTATCTATTACATTATAATTATGGGTTCCGATGTGTAAAATGTCGACACTTTTTTAAATCGTATCGACACATTTTTCTTCCAATATGGACATAAAGTACCGACACAATATTAAAAAGTGTCGATATAGGTTGTAGACCTATTCGCGCATAAGACCGGTATATTTATACCAGTTATATTGCAAATTTACCTATTTTATTATAATATGTTGAAAGTGTCCATACTTTTTATAAAAAGGATCGATACTTTTTTTAAAGATATGTAATTTATATTTCAATATTTTTTAAGTATGTTTCATGTTTTCTACCTACAATATTAATTTAATAATTTCATTTGCACAAAAAATTATTTGATTGTTTTGATATTTTATAAAATAATATTAAGAATTTTTAATTTAATAATAATATACCGTAACGTAAAAAATTAATCATTAGACGCCTATAATTACTAAATTAATATCTTAAAACTCACTCAAAAGATAACCTTAAATTAATGTTTTCCACAGTGAAAAAAGTATAGTCACTTTTATAAAAAGGATAGATACTTTACAATATATTAAAAAATTATAGACACTCAAATGTATATGTACACATAACAGCAAATATGGAATAATTAATGAAAATATACACACAATATAATCACACCAAAATATAAATACACAAGAATGTTCAAATAATGTACCGACAAACAAAATTAATCCGATGAAAAAGGGTTGTTTCTAACGAAGTCCGGAACATTAGAGGCCTTCAACAAATTTTCCAAATACTCTCGTATGTTTCCGCCTTTTTCTGAGGACATACATAAATAATTTCAATTATCAAACTAATGAGGTGCAATTTTACTAACAATAAATTAAATTCGCATAAGCATGAATAAATTTGTGTCATACCTAGAGCTTTGTCGTTCGAATGGGAAGCAGCGTCAAAGGTATGTGGACATATGTAATTGTATTTCTATATAAACACATAAGTTGTTAAAATAATCAATGTCTGAACACCTGTTCAACTGGAAAAACATATTGCATAAATGCAACTTACCGGATTATAAATCATTTTTTCCGCTGAATCATCGACCAAAAGTGTATTTAGCTCGTTAAAATCTGGACACGCGTTCCAAACATCATTGAGATCTTTACAGTAGGTAACAGAATCGTATGTTTTGCATTTTTTTTTGATCCTGTTCACAAACAGTCGAATATAAATATGTAGGAATCATAGACAACGAAAAGTCAGCAAACTGTAATGACATTCATCTTACCCACACGAATAGAAAATGCTCGGAAAATACAGGTAGTTTCTCAAGTACACGGTCGACGTTATGCCTGAGATTGTAATCAAGTTTGAATGTTAACATTCAAATGTATATTAACGATTTTGACTACAGTAATTCAATTGCCTCAAACATGTTCTAACCTCATCTTTGAAGACCAAAGGGCAACAACAAAATTGCATAAATTCAAATAATCCTCTTCTGAGGACAACATCTACAACATGAAGAAAATGAGATTAAAGTTCTACGCTTATATGTTAAAATAATGGATACAAAAGAATAGAATTAAAACCTGCCGGCAGTCTTGGGATGTAGGCAAGGACACCATTGAGATCAAAAATTAAAAGTTTTCTTGAAGGCGGCGTTGCAGACACGATATACTTGTTTGGATCATCATCTTCATCATCATCATCATCATCGTCGTCATCATCTTCATCGCCAGCTTCATCATCATCATCATCATCATCGTCATCTTCATCGTCAGCTTCATCTTCTGCGACCGCTTGGTTGTCCACATCTGTTAAAAGAAAATAAAATAAAGTTCAGAACGTGTAAATGTTAAGAAACATAGATAATGAATTACCTAACTCGTTTGATGTCGTTGACGTAATTCGTTACGCAACATGGAGACTTCACGTTGCAATGATGAAATATCGGATCGCATTCCACTCACAAGGGAATCAATATGCTCCCGAAAATTGACCATGTATTCCATCACGGTCTTAATTGTGACATCCTCTGCAACTGGAGCTTCTTCCATCATTGCGTCTCCACTTGGTTGCTCTTCTTCATGGCCAACGGGGTCCATTTCCTCCCTCTCTTGATCTAATCTGACCTCCTTGACACGCTTCCAACCGAGTTTTTCAACAAAATCATATCCGCTTTTTAATAAATACCATGTCAATCTTGCGGGTTAATCGAACAGGGGCGTCATGCGAAAAATCAACTTCCTTCTTCTTCAACAGATGGGTGATGACACATCCATATGGTAGTGTAGTTGAAATTGTTGCTCCCTTTGTGACCATATATACAATTGTATTAAATATGAGTTTTGCAATGTTTGGATCCGTTTTGGATTTATACTTTGCTATCCACCAATAATCGCTGTCTCGAAGCGTTGAATGTTTTCCCCCACTAGGCCGGATATACCATGTGAGCATTTTGTGAAACACTCTCGACTCTACATCGAGGTGAATTGGGCTATTTCTAGTAACCCGTTTAATTGTAGACCAATCTACACCATTTTCATCTGAATCCCCTGTATTCGCTACACCTAAACCCTCCGCAATAGTTTCTGGAGATATATATATATCCTTCCCCATGACATGTGTATTAATTCCTATTATATTAGTCTTATTAGGCTCGTGCTGTAAGGAAGCATTGTTGTAGAAGACTCTAACTAGGTTGGGATAATATCTTGGTTCTACACCAAGGAATTCAAGCCAACCCAAGATGTAAATGTGGATTTAAAACTAAATGCATATTTATCATCAAACAAGAAACCCAGGTCAATGACACGTTCGGGACGAATCTTCCTTACTTTAAAACTCGTCTGCCATCTTTGTTTCTCCATGTCGGATCTAAAGTTCAGAGTTTTGAAGGACCTGATTTCCTCAGAAGAATCGTTTGTTACAGAATGAGGTGGTTGAGAAGAACTGGGTTGAGAAGAGCTTTGAGAAAGACATCGCTTCTGACGCTGACGTTTTGGAGCCATTTTGGTTGGATGCTACCCCTATTACAATGGAACACAAACACATTCAGGATAAAAACTCCAATATAGAAATCAATCAAACCCATAAAATATCGATAAATTTACCTGAATATCTGATCGTCACTTATGATAACGGTAGAAGAAAGAGGAAGATCTGCCTGCTTGCATTTATGTTTAGGGTTTCTCGATTAAGAGTACTATATATCGTAAACGGTGGAAAACACTTGATATTTAAATTAGTATCGAGACAAACTATATTAGTGTCGACACATTATTTAGACATATTCTCTCATAAAACCGGTATAATTGTACCGGTTAGATTGAAAAATTACATATTACATTATACTTTTGTTTTCGATGATTTTGGGATCGACACTTTTATATATGGATCGACACTTTATGGGTGCACCTTGTTTTCCATTCATTCTGGGAAAAAAATATCGACACAAACTATATTAGTGTCGACACATTATTTAGACATATTCTCTCATAAAACCGGTATAATTGTACCGGTTAGATTGAAAAATTACATATTACATTATACTTTTGGGTTCGATGATTTTGGGATCGACACTTTTTATATATGGATCGACACTTTATGGGTGCACCTTGTTTTCCATTCATTCTGGGAAAAAAATATCGACACAAACTATATTAGTGTCGACACATTATTTAGACATATTCTCTCATAAAACCGGTATAATTGTACCGGTTAGATTGAAAAATTACATATTACATTATACTTTTGGGTTCGATGATTTTGGGATCGACACTTTTTATATATGGATCGACACTTTATGGGTGCACCTTGTTTTCCATTCATTCTGGGAAAAAAATATCGACACAAACTATATTAGTGTCGACACATTATTTAGACATATTCTCTCATAAAACCGGTATAATTGTACCGGTTAGATTGAAAAATTACATATTACATTATACTTTTGGGTTCGATGATTTTGGGATCGACACTTTTTATATATGGATCGACACTTTATGGGTGCACCTTGTTTTTAATTCATTCTGGAAAAAAAATATCGACACAAACTATATTAGTGTCGACACATTATTTAGACATATTCTCTCATAAAACCGGTATAATTGTACCGGTTAAATTGAAAAATTACATATTACATTATACTTTGGGTTCGATGATTTTGGGATCGACACTTTTTATATATGGATCGACACTTTATGGGTGCACCTTGTTTTTAATTCATTCTGGAAAAAAATATCGACACAAACTATATTAGTGTCGACACATTATTTAGACATATTCTCTCATAAAACCGGTATAATTGTACCGGTTAGATTGAAAAATTACATATTACATTATACTTTTGGGTTCGATGATTTTGGGATCGACACTTTTATATATGGATCGACACTTTATGGGTGCACCCTGTTTTCCATTCATTCTGGAAAAAAAATATCGACACAAACTATATTAGTGTCGACACATTATTTAGACATATTCTCTCATAAAACCGGTATAATTGTACCGGTTATATTGAAAAATTACATATTACATTATACTTTTGGTTTTCGATGATTTTGGGATCGACACTTTTTATATATGGATCGACACTTTATGGGTGCACCCTGTTTTCCATTCATTCTGGAAAAAAAATATCGACACAAACTATATTAGTGTCGACACATTATTTAGACATATTATCTCATAAAACCGGTATAATTGTACCGGTTAGATTGAAAAATTCCATATTACATTATACTTTTGGTTTTCGATGTTTTTGGGATTGACACTTTTTTATATATGGATCGACACTTTATGGGTGCACCCTGTTGGCCATATTGTAAATTTGCCTTTTACTTCCAAGTATCGACATGACCCTTAATGTGTATAAGAAACATGTACAACAACATACTGCTAACTTTTCTCATCTCATTCATAATTATATTCACATACAAAAATATAAATCGTATACAAAATTATAAATCTTATACAAAATTAACTCGACATTTACATCATTGCATCCTTTTGTTATTCTTATGTAATATTGCAGCTTTTGTTATCTCCTGTCTTCGTTCATTTTGATTGTGGCTTACGAGATCGTTTAATACTCGCGATCGATCCCAGTCTCCAACAACCTATATTCAAATTGTCAGAACGTTAAGTATTGTCAACTACAGCATTCAATCTACGACTTTTAACAATTTTACCACAAACAATTTTTTCTATCCACTTACAAAATCACCAGTTGCCCCTGTAGAACCGATCGATTCCATCCACATCATCACATACATGCCGCAATCATATCTGTTACAAAATTTGAAAACCACACATGTCAATTATGATGAATACTGCATAAATTAAGCTTTCTATTTGTGATAACATCTCATACCCATTCAATTGCTTATTCTTCTTATGCTCCACAAATTTGAAATTTTTCAAGGGATACTTTCCTAGAGATCCACATGACTCAACCCAAATGCGTTTCTTATTATAAGAATCTAATATTTTAATCTGCATTAAAATAGAAGAAGTTATGCACCAAAAAAATTATGCATTATAATTTACATAATATCCTTTCATACATACATACATACCAATCTCTTAGCATCCTTCACTCTCTGTTTAGCTGCTTCAGTTGTAAACATACTATCATATATTGTTACAACATGATCTACCATATCCAACACCAACAGATACCAATGTGAATTATGGTAGTTTATTGTGATCATTATCTGCAACAAATTTCACACCCAATTTGACAAAACTCAACATTCTATATCCGAAAACATCATTTGCAATTGGTATGGTGTCTTACCTTCTCACAGTCGGTGAATTTCACATAGTTATCCAATATGACACCCCAGAAGGTAGAAATATTCTCAACACTTTCTTTGTTGTTGGCTTCCAACGCCTGTTGCTGTAATTACGCAACAAACATTATTAATTTACCGTCTATAACACTACTTTTCAATATTTATTAATTTAACTCACCACTAAGAGGTATGGAAGGTAGCCAATCCTCCCGTGTGACTTTTGAGAATCGTAGCATATGGTCCAGGCGAGCAAATCGATAACCTAACAAAATTAATTACACAATCAGAACATATTCAATAAGTTTTATTTATTTTCTACTTTCTACTTACCACACCGCCAACCCATTCCGTAGGCTTCAACGTTGCAACGTCGTATACAGTAGCGAATTGATTTCCCATTGATATTACAGAATATCTGTATGAATCATTAGGATTAATATCTTGTCATGAAATATTTAAATATCACTCACAAAACAATATATTTAACTTACCCCGATTCTAACTCGCTATTCCATAAATAATCACAAATTGCAGCTTCGATGTCATCAATTCCGGTTGGAATATCCGCTTTTTCAACCTACAATTTTGCATACAAATTTTTGTCACAACAACATAATAAAAATCAAATTAAGTATTCTTTTATTAAACTTACCTTCTGCTTCTTCTTCTGGGGTGCAGGACATTCCGAATCCAAAACTGCTGCTACAACACTCTCCGGTGTATAAATGACATCGACTTCCTTCCTCCTCATTTCTTCCATCTCTTCTTCTTCCTCCTCCCTCTTTTCTTCTTCATATTTTTCAGTTCATCGTACTTTTTTTCTACATAGCTCTTCATATCTTTTATTTCACCCTTCAATTGAGCTCCTTCATCCGAGTATTTATCAACCACCCCCTTCACCCCCGTAAGTTCACTCCTCAAATCAACAACCTCCTTCACCACTCCCTCAAATTTTTCTCCCGTCACCATCTTAATATCACCTCTTAACACCCCAACTTCTTTCACCACTTCACCCCTCAACACATCTACTTCTTTCACCACTCCATCTATTTTTCCTTCCACTACCCCCTTATGCCTCTCGAGTGTATCTTCGACTCTCTCGAGTTTCTCTACGACTTGATCAAGTTTCTCTTCGACTCTTGATTGTCTTTGCATGATTTCAAATTGGATTTTTTTGATATCAGCCAATTCAGACATCAAAATGTCGAAGTTACTCTGTTTTGCTTCACCGTCGTCCCACTCACCTTCATCCCCCAATACAACCATCCTCCTTTCTTCTCCTCTGCCTCCACTGCCTCCTCTACATCCTTGCCAATAACCTTCAAAAAATTAAATTACAATATTAAGACATTGATTATATTCTTAATATTATTTAATTACATTTATTACCATTTCTTGCTTCTTCCCTCTATCCAACTTCAACTTCACCATCACTCTAACCACCTCTTCCTTCCCCCATGCACGGATGCGTGCCACTCCGGTTCTTTCATAAGCCGGCACTGCCTCACAGCCCGACCAAAAATCGAACAGTGCAACCTGCATTTATAATAAAATTTATATTTTTATATAAAAACACAAAAAAATGATTCAACTCATTTACCTCTAAGATTGCTATGCACCCTTTGAGGTATCTCTGGCTGCCCTTTTTAAAGGTGATTATTGATTCAATCAATCTCGAATGGATATATTCAGCCCAATTGAATTCACCCTTCAAGCCTTCATCGCAAATGAGCTTCATATATTCCTTGTTCGTTGACATATCACCCGTTGGACAAAGAAATATCCCGACAAGGTACAATAGAACTCGGGCCTTCAGCTCATCCCCCAAGTAAGATCCACTTTTGATATCCTCTTCAACTTCAGTATATGTCACCTTATGATTCAAACCATATTTGGAGGCAAGTGCTTTCCAGTTCTTACTCCTACAGACTTCTATAACACTTTTGCCTTTGTTTTGTACCCCCAATACGGCTGCAGCAGTCGATACCCCCAGAGGGAATGAATAATCACCATACTTAGCCATACATTGACTGACGTCAAATTGTGCCATCAAGGATCGACACAATTCCCTCCGAATAGGTCGATCCCTTACTCCGATCAACGATCCAAAACCTATTTCTCCCAGCACATTCAACTGACCCTTCTCCTTAAGGTGTTTAATTAATAAATTCACCCTTTTAATGCTGCATATTGTCGACACTTCCTACATTTTTTAACAATATATAATGTTATAGTTCTTATATATTTTGTATCAACGTATTTACAAGTTTAATGAATACCTTATTTTCATGTGCTTTCCTCCGTTCTTTGTATTCTTTACTATCATTCCTTGACTGTGTGATGTAAGGTTCCTTTTCAGCATCACTCATTGAATTCCATTTGGACCTCACATCTTTTTTCACCTAATATTAAACATAAACGTTTCTTAATCAATACATTAACACTAAATACTAATACTACTCAATGTCAATTTCATTTTACATACCGAACCGCTCTGTGTGCCATCTCCCTTCATCCTTTTGCATTCGGCCATACTGTTAACATTTAAAATTTGTAATCAATTTAAAGTTTATCGATACTTTAATCCAATTACCATTTCAACAATAATAACAAAAAGACATTGATACTTACTAGAAGTACATATATCCACCCTTTGGTTGCTTTCGAGTCTCGGCCTCAATTTCAAAGTCATCTGCTCCACCAACAATTTTCCAACCCATTGACTCCATTTTTCCTTCATATATCAGTTTACGCAAATCAAATTATTTTGTTACATACACTTTTCAATATACAAATATAGATAACTACTCTTGTGGTAAAACGGTTTTCTTCAAAAGAATTTGAATGGCCACACCAAAATGTGTCGGCACATTTATACAACCTATAATATCATTTTCTACCTATAATATTTAATAAAAGTATCGACATTTATATTTTTCCTTGAATATCTATTTCTACCTGTAATCGGTCCCAAATGCTTCCTTACTCCAAAACCCCAACAACACATAAAAAACCCTATCGCGATTACTGTAATAATAAAAAATTAGGGTTTCGACAACATACTTTTCGATTCGACTGCAGCAACAAACAAACAAACTTCGCTTTAGAAACGCCTTCTGAAATGCAGCAACAATTACTCTTCGATTTCAAAAACTCGTCCGTTCTATCTTTTTTCAGAGGATATTTAGCTATGGCCTTTTATTTTCATCGGATATGTTATTTATATTTAATCGATACAAATACAAAAGTGTCGATACTTTTATGTCAGGTGTCGATACTTTCGAAAGGATAATTACCTATTTCTTTGAAAGTGTCGATAATTTATTACACGTACTTACGAAAGTATCGACACTTTAAATATATCCGGTATCATTTTACCGGTTTTATGATTTTGTTACCGGTTTTATCATATTTTTACCTGTTATATCGTTGTGGATCGATATATTTTTTTAAAGTATCGACACATTATAGGCGCTATAACTGCTTCTCTTTTAAATTCACAAAGTGTCGATCCTTATATAACGTATCGACACTTTTAAATTTACCGGTTTTATCATTTTGTTACCGGTTTATCATATTTTACCTGGTATATCGTTTTGGATCAATATATTTTTTAAAAGTATCGACACTTTTTAGGATTTAAAACTGCTTTTAAAGTTATGTAATTTATGTTTCAATTTATTTAATAGTGTTTCATGTTTTCCACCTACAATATTAATTTAATAATTTAATTTACACAAAATTTTATTTGTTTGTTTTGATATTTTATAAAATATTATTTAGAATTTAAATTTAACAATATTAACCAAATATAATAATAAATATGTTTTCAACAGTGAAATAAGTATGGACACTTTTATAAAAATGATATATACTTTTTTGAAAGTTATGTAATTTATGTTTCAATTTTTTTAATAGTGTTTCATGTTTTCCACCTACAATATTAATTTAATAATTTCATTTACACAAAAAATTATTTGATTGTTTTGATATTTTATAAAATATTATTTAGATTTTAAATTTAACAATATTAACTAAAGATAATAATAAATATATTTTCACAGTGAAATAAGTATGGACACTTTTATAAAAAGGATAGATAATTTACAATATAACAGGTAAAAATATGACAAAACCAGATTCATTATGACAAAACCGGTAAAATTTACTTGATATGTTAAACGTATGGACACTTTTATAAAAAGGATAGATACTTACCGATAACCAAAGTTTACCGGTTACCAAATTTTTTAATAGTTTTTCATATTTTCTACCTAAAACATTATTAGTTGTCAACATAATAGGTACCGCTAAACTGAATTTATTAAATACATTTTAATGTATCCGGTAATGCTGTATATTAGCCGTATATTAACCCGCCTTTCCTGAGACAATCCCGGTTAGCCCAGTTTGTTAGTTATTGAGATTAAGTAAGATTCTCCATAATGCAATGTTTTTTTAAAAGAAAAAGAATATCCCGAATTACGATGAAGGTTTATAATTATAATAATGAACTAAATATATAATTAAGATATTTTATTATAACTATTGGCGTAAAAATTTAATCATTTAAATCACACAACAATACAAGAAAAATGTTAAAAAAACATAATAAAAAAATTCAAATAAAATATAAATATGAACAGATCTAATCACATCGACAAATAAACCACAAAAGGGAATTAAGCTATTGAAAGATCATTGACGAATTGCAAATCAAAATTGAGTGACCTAAGAAAATTATCCACGAACGTAAATCATGTATCTAAATCTAATATAAGAGTTCAAAGCATGTACAATAAGTATCATCTTGATCAGTCATGATAATGTTAAATCCAATCCTGAGAAAAAAGATAAATAAAAACTACGGGCCAAAAGGTCGAAGGTATGCCAAAAGAGAAAGAAAAATGTATCATAAAGGTCGATGAAAGCGTGTCATAAAAACAGAATTATTAAAAAGTAAAAAATCAAATGTTATGTAAGATTTTAAAAAATAATAGTTAAGCGACCAAAATAGAACAAAAGTGATAGTTGGGATACTAAAATATGCAATTTACCCTAAAAATGTTTATATTAATTTTAAATTATTTTACTCAAAATTACTAACCGGTATTTTAATTAATAGAATCAATTAAACAAAAAAATTAATGATTTTATTGATTTATTTTTCAATGATCATGTGATATTATCTTATGGTGGCACACCAGCAACACCGTTAATTTATAAGCGGAAAATGATCAAAATAAAATTAAAACTAAATATTATATATGATTTTGAAAAAAATAATTAAGTGACTAAAATAGAAAAAATGATAGTTGATATACTAAATGTACAGTTGACCCTTAAAATTTTTATATTAATTTTAAATTATTTTACTCAAAATTACTAACTGATAATTTAATTAAGAGTAAACTACGTAAATGATCACTAATATTTGAGTAAGTTTTCGTTTTAACTACTGATGTTTCAAAAGTCACAAATCGATCGCTAACATTATCGTTTGTTACAAATTGGTCACTCGACGTTAACATCCATTAACAGACGTGACGGAAAACACAGTTGGCGCGCTAACTGCTTACATAGACTAGGTTGATCGCCTCGTTTTTTAAACTTCATTGGGGAAAATGAAAAAATTACTCAAACATTAGTGACCAACTATATAGTTTATCCTAATTAATAAAGGGAAATCAAGGGTTTTATTTAATATTCTGAACCATTCTTCTTATTCAATGAATTTTTTTTTCTTCTTCCATAAACTCATTGATTCTTCTTCCATATACATGTTTCTTCTTTTTCCATAAACCCATTTTTTCTTCTTCCATAAACTCATTTCTTATTCTTCCATAAACACATTTCTTATTCTTCAATTCGTATGAGAGAAAAACAATTTCTCTTCCACAGTTGCAAATAAAAAATATTCTTTTGGGTTTGATAGAAAATGAAAAAAAAAAACCCCTTAACTGGGCATCCACAATTACAAAACTGAACATGATTTATCTTCTCGTATAATTTTTAGATTTTTTTAAAAAAAATTTAGATAAGAATGAAAAATCATAAATTAAGTTTAGGGATTGTAATTTTTTTAAGGAGAAGAGGTGACTATTGAAGGTTTTTGGGTCTCTAACATGGCGGTCAATCTAGTTCATGTAAGCAGTTAACACGTCAGTTGTGTTTCCTATCACGTCTGTTAAAGACTGTTAACGTCGAGTGACCAATTTATAACAAACAATAATATTAGTGATCAATTTATATTTTTAAAACATCAGTGATAAAACACGAAAATTTACACAAATATTAATAATCATTTGCACATATTACCCTCTAATTAATAGAATCAATTAAACCTAAAATTAATGATTTGATTGATTAGAGTACTAATCTGACTCAGTTTCCCTACAAACTAAAACCACCGTCAAAATTCAAACGCTCGTCCAAATGACCAAATAAATACACGTTGCGTTTTCTCTTTCGATTCTTCTAACGTCCTCCACCTTCACTACGCAAAAATCCCCAAATTTTCCTTCCCCAATTTCGCACAAAAGCCCTAATTTTTTGTTAAATTAATTTCAATTGCTATTTAACCCAATGGATCTCTTGTTAATTTGCGATACCCTAACTGTTGCCACTTGCCAAGGACTAGGATTTGCGAAATTAATCCTCGATCGTCACCCTTACTTGGCTGCAAATAGCTGCCTTTACCTCTCCTCCGATTCACCCGCCGGTAATCTAGGAATATTCCACGTAACCGCCGGAATAGTCCCCATCGACGCCGTCGCACCTCCTCCTGTAAAGCCCAACTCCTATAAGACATTACCTCGAACTCTCCTTCGAAGAAAGCGCCGCACAAAGCGGAAGTTGTTCACTGGTGACGACTCCAACGACGGCGAAGATTATGGATTCTTATTTGGTAGTGACGGCGGCGACGGAAAGAGCGGAGGGAGCGGTTGGGGTGGTGGTGGCTGGAATTTTGGCGGGTTTGGAGAGCAGAATTGGGATGAATCTCCGTCTCCGTGGACGGGTACAGCTCTAGATTTTGTATACGAGGTGATTTCATGGATCGCTTTGTCGAATTGTGTTCATTTCGCGTTTAAGAAGATGGTTAGAATTGTAGCGAACGGGATCGATGAAGCCGACGACAGAGGGAAGGTTCCGATGTGACTCACATCAGTTTGGTGATTTGAAGATCAATGGTTATTGTTAAAATCTCTTCTTTTGATATATATATATATATCAAATTCAAGTTCTGTACATATACTTGGTTGTTTATAATTTTTTATAGCAATTTTACCAGCGAATCCCACTGTTGCTTGTAACTATTTGATTTGATTTAATGAATGCCATAGCAATGCTGTGGATCGATTGTTGAAATTTTGTGATGTTTGTTTGTAGTTGTAAAAGTTCATGGCAGAGTTGCTTAGTTTCAGTGGCCTGAAGTTTGTGATGTTAATTGCCTTACATTGCAATTTAGTTTATGATCTTCATTCCTTGGAAAATTATCTTAAATTTGCACTGTCGTCAAGTAAATTCTCACTGTGCTAGTCGGTTTAGATTCGGGTTTGGATTCATGTGTGAGTGTTGAATACGAATATATTTAAGTTTTTAGAAACCTTTTTAACATATTTGGAACATAATCAGAAAGTTGTATTATCGTATATGTGAAGACATTAGTTTTTTTTTATTTGATTATTATTTTTTTATTATTAATTAATTATTATGTATTATTATTAATTTTATACGGGCCCATTTACAATTACAAATCTGATGGCCCAACAAAAAAACCCGACCCAAATGTGTAACCCTAATCCTAATTAGGGTTTACACCCCCAGCTGCCGCCGCCTCAGCTATCCACAGCCACTGCCGATGCTCCAATGCCAGGTGATCCAACTAACAACTGTCGACGACTTGCTGCCATGACACCACCTCGCCAGAATGCTCCAAAAGCGCCACGAAGCCACACACGTTGAAGCCCTATGGTGAGTCACCACCATAGTTATGGTGACTCACCGAAGCTTCCCCCTTTGGACTGGTCCGATCCGAGCACTGTGGTGGCTATAAAAAGCCACCACCAAACCTGAAAAAAATAGAGAGGAAGAATCCAAGGAGAAATAACCAAAACAGCAAGCAAGAACAGAGGCAACAGAGACCAACAAGGCAGGAACCAGAAGCGGGCAAGTACAACCACACGACAACAACAAAGACTAAAAACCAAGAGAAAATAAAGCAAGAACGAGGGACTTACCACCGAGGAGAGCCCAATCGTCGCCGGAGACATTGTTTTAACCGAGGTAAAAGCTTCGGTTTTCCTAGATCTACGGAAATTTAAGGGGATTTAAAGAAAACAAAGGCCATATTCGGCATTAGGAGGTCAAAACTTACGTTTTAGAGTAATTTAGGAATTTCGGCCACCATTGACGGTGGTCGGTGGTGGTGATCGGCGCCGGAGAGCGGCTGCCAGCCGGAGCACGTTCCTCCGGTGAGGGGATTGAAGAGAGAGTAGAGAGAAAATTTTTCTCTCAGATTAGAGAGAGAAAGAAGAGAAGCAAATGAGAAATGACACTTAGGGCCGGCTGGTTATAAGGTATTTATACTCAGTATGAAACGACGTCGTTTCATGGGTATAACTATGCTTTTTGGGTAAAAGGGTAAAATATACCCGCTGCCATCACAGTCATGTAATCTTACATTTTAGTCACTAAAGTAAATTTTAGATCCTTTTAATTCGGTATTCGAATTTTACATATATTCATTTTAGTCCTTTACATAAAACAATATATATTAGGTAAATGACATATTTAGTCCTTTAATTTCAATAATTAATATTTTAAACCCCGAACAACATATTTCAATTTATTTTAATTTGATATATGAATTTTATATAATTTTAGTTTAGTCACTAAATTAATAAGGAGAATAGCATGTTTAGTCACTCTAATTTTAAATAATTAATTACGAATTAGGTATTTATTTTTAATATGTTATAATTTAGTCATATTATTTTTCATTTATTACAATTTTTATTTCTTTTATGTTTTAAATATATAATTTCATTTATTTTAGTAGTTGATTTAATTTTCAATATATTATTATTATTAAAATATGTATATAGTAAATAATATTTATTTATTTTATATTTTATAAATTATTTTTAATAAGAAATATATATATATATATATATATATATAATAATCATATTTTAATAATATTAAAGAAAAAGACTGTCTTAAAGCACCTAGAAGTCTGTTTTCTGATATATTTTTATCCTATAAAATATATACTAATTTTTAAAGAAATATTTTATTTATATTTATTTTTTAATATCGAAGAAAAGAGCTGTCTTCAAGCACATAGAAGTTCTTTTCTGATATTTCTAAATAAATAAATATCTTATTTATATAAAAATTAATAAATTTCCTTATAATTATACTAGTAAATTTGAAATGACATAATTATAGATTAAATATATTTTTTATTTAAATTTATAATAATAGAGACAAATTATAATTAATGAGTATCAAATTTTGGGCGTTATAGGGATGCTAATCCTTCCCTAAACGTAATCGATCACGAATCTTTTTTTATTTAAAATTTTTGGTTATATGCAGATCAGATTTATCTTTTAAATTATGTTTTATTCAAAACTATTTTAAAATATTGTTTTTAGGTATTTGACCTACCTGACCCAAAAGGTCAATGGCGACTCCCAAAATATTTTAAAATAAAATCATTTATTTATTCGTGTTATTTTTCCCGCCAAGTAAAAATTTCGTGCCCGAACGAAAACCGGTTACGACAATATGTGTTTGGGAATGTGTCGAATATGGGTGATGGATATGACTAGTTTGAGAAAATGAGGCATGGAAAAGAGTTTCTGAAGATATTCTGAAGGCTATGAAGCAAATGTCGAGTTTTCAGGTTCATATCGGTGGATCGAAGATTTAATCTCCCTGTTCCTTGGTAAGTTAATGTTCATACTTCTGAAACCTTGAGGTGATATGATTCGTTCTGAATTAAAGGTATTCATATCCGACAATTCCAAATCTAGATTGAATAAGCTTTTGAATTTTCGCCACGAGCAACATTTGTTGATCAAAACCATGTATCAATTGGATTAGGAATTACTGTACAGTAAAATCTGGGAATTACAAATGGATCAGATCTATGTTGTTGACATCAATATAGTAATAGTACATTTAGCTATATCTACTGCTTCTGTTTCCTTTTTTTCACATATATTCTCTGTATTTCCATGAATTCCTTGGCTCAGACAGTAAGAAATGTCACTTCGGATCACTGTAAACTGCCTAATGGCAAGGCGGAGGGCTTTGGAAACCATGGTAAGCGACCTTGGCATTCCGACAATTGGAACTGAATGGCAGGTTGTCATTCTGAGGACCGGCATACTGCAAGTTGATGTTGTCTATATGAATGCCTTGGCAAGGATTAGATGCACTGCAAAGTAGATCGACAGCGACTTTGCTGATTGATGTTCCCCGGATGTTTATGTAGTGAACGTCACTGATTCGGACTTTTGATGACTTCACGAGACAATACAAGAAAAAACATTAAAACAGTAGTCGCTACTTCGTGTAACGTTACTTAGGAACTGATGGAAATTTGTGAAAAAAATCGAGAAAGGGAAATTAACCCGACTGTGTTTCTTGTTTCCATATTCTTGATCTATGATGATGGGGTTCCGAACACGAGTCATGATCAAGTCCTGAAAGATTATGCCCGAAGCTTTACTCGGGGAGTTGGTTTTGTATGTTTTGATTCTAACTCCGTTGTCTGTCTCTCTTAACGAGCAGTTCTTCACGACGATCCCACTTACATCCGCCTCATCGTCGTAGTGGCCAAGGCTACCGATACTGTGATCAACCATTAACAGGAAAAAGATTCAATGCTACCAATATTGTGATCAAACATGAACAGGTTCCCATGCAATCCATGATTGCTGTAACGAGATCTAATTCGGAAAAGGAAGTAGATACCTGAAACCATGACCGGGGCCACAGATGACTTTCTTGATGCTGATATTGGTTGATCCATGGATCATTGAGACACAATCATCGCCCGTAGCAATGACAGTTCTTGATATCTTGACAAGGTCCGATTTGCTCATGTGAATGCCATCAGTGTTGGGGCTATTTTCAGGAGCATGCAAATCAACCTCGAAAATCCTGAAGTTCCGGCTCATGCTGATCATGATGTGGAACCCTTTGGGGTCGATTGATTTTATCCCTCGGATGATTGCATCGGTTACCTTGATGAACTTCAATGTCTGCAATCATAAACAACAAAATGTAACCTCAAACGTGATCCAAACCGGACATTTTCTTTTCAAGCGGGGGATTCGAAGCTTACGGCGGGCAAACGGGCGCAGTTAGACCTGGAGCAATCATTGAGCCTCCAAACCGTGGAACCTTGCCCATAGAAAGTGCCATGTCCGGTAAGAATCAACCCGTCGATGTCTTGAAACGTGATCCAATCTGTATCGTCTTCTCCATCACCACCTCGATAATACGCCATATTATGTTGAGCTTTGACAGTTCCATTAACTTGAAAAATCAACAAAGATGGATTGAAACAGGGTCCTGAAAATAAAACAGGTCCGATTAAGAACACGCCATCAGGGATTACCACCATTGCATCTCCATGGAAGTTGCAAGCAGCTTCGAATGTCCTTACAAAATTCTGCAGAAGAATCAACAGCAAAAGCAACATAAAATGCCCATAATTATACATACATACATATAAAGAAAAAGAAGAACATACGATTGAACTATCAGTCTTTCCATCAGGCTTTGCACCATGTTCCAACACATTGAAAGCTCTAACATTGGGTACGACGATGCCGTCCGCAGCATCTCTAGCCTTATGTAAAGCCGCCGCCGCGTTGAATAGACCCTTGCAATGGCAACCATGGATGATAGCTAAGCACAAGATGATAACAACGGCAAGAGCCACCATTGCTGCAAAAAAGAAGGAAGCTTTTTTTCTTCAACAATGGAGATTATTCTGGTGCAAACCCTTTGTTTCCCTGTTATTTATAATGTCTTTTTTCTAGAAACAAAGATAACTCGTCTGTCGGAAAAAGGACTACATTGTCGGAATATTAGGGGTATTGTAGTTTCAAGTTTGGTTGCCATTGCTCCTGCACTGTCAGAAGGAACCATTAACGAAACTAGAATTATTTGATATTTAAATATTGGAACGAAATCAAAAATGAGTGCATGAAACAGCTGAATTAATCCGTTATGCTCGGGGGTGAAGAATTTATAGGGCGTGTTGTTTATGGCTCCAATTACAAATTTGTTGGATGTCAAAAAGAACATTCTTAACCTAAATTTTAAATGAAGTTACCATTTGTTCAACTGGTTTCTATCTTAAACAAAACTAAATATCACAGCCTTTGCTCCTAAAATCAAAATCCAAAGCACTAAAGACCAACACAACAATTAATGTGTTTTACTTTTAATTAAACATTATATATACACACACACATTAGATCAGATTATTATTTTTAATTAGATATTATTGATATTATTAAATGGGTTGAGACAGTTGTTGGCAATTCATTGATTTTAATTTGCACGAAGAGTCGTAGCTAGTGGTAAATCGTTCGTTGATCGGTGTCAAAGTGTTTTATCTTCATAGGGAGGTAGAATGGAGCGGGGCAAAGGTGAGGTGATTCTATACAAGTTCCATCATTTCTCTTGGCCTTGGTTGAGAGGTTTTATAGAGGTTCTTGGAGTTGTTATCAAATGTAGGGATATGATGACTACTTGTAGATCAACAGACTAGGTGTATATGATCGGGTGACGATAGATAAATGTTAGATATTCGAGGTCTTTCTTTTGAAGATGTCTTTCTTTGTATCCCTCGGAGCTCCCTAGGTGCCGAATATCCGGAGATGCTTATGTATCCTTTAGAGTCTATTAAGTGCGAGAAAGGTATGTGAATGACCTCTGAATTTTACCAAGAGCCCACCAACTGGTTCCTCGTTATCATCTTCAGAAGGGACAACCTTTCAGTTATCGCATGAGAAGCTCTTTCTCAATTACCTTATGCCATTGCACTATATCTCGAGCCTTCTGTTCTTTCCCGACAGAATCTTCCTCAATTATATTAGGACATAAGCCTTAACAAAAATCTGACAGTAAAAATAAAGTTGAGTAAAAAACAGAACGAAAAGGAAAAATAACGGGAGAGGATGCCCTAATTCGCCCATTAAATATAAAAAGGGTCAGGGGTTACCAACAGTCGAAACGTCGCGCCATTCCACCTCACTGAACACAAGGCATGAAGGCAATATGCGTTTAAGCCTCTGAATTATTCAAGAAGCAATAATTGTGACGATCCCCTAAAACAATCTAATAAATACCAATAACGATGTACAAATAAAATCTTGGGTCAAACATTTTATGACATGCCCTCAACTAAGGGGACAAATGTTGTGCCTGTTAAAGGTCTTTCACATACCTTTCTCGCACCTAGTAGTCTTCGAAGAATCCGAAAGCATCTTCGAATCTTTGACACCTAGGAAGTTCCGGAGGATAAAAAGAAAGTGTATATCTAGAAGAAGAACTTCGAATATCTAACATCAATTGAGAAGTCGTGATCTATTGACATTATCAATGATAGATCCACGCAATATGTTAGAGTCGAATTTATCATCATTTGACCGCATCCACCTAACTACGAGTAGTCATTATATATCTACGCCCTATAGTAGCTCCAAAAGTTTTTATAAAGGCACCCGATCAAGGCCAAGATAAATGGTAGAACCTAGATGAACCACATTACCTTTACTTCTATTTATTCTCTCTCCTCATAGAGATAAAATGTAACGCCTCGGAAAGTACCGAGTCAACATTTAGAGTTTACTAGGGACAGTAATTGGTGAATCTTAGCGATTTGGGTTAGTCTAGTGGAAATTGGACTTTGCTTAAGTTAATTAGGGCCCACTTTTGTAGGCCCAAGGGATGTTTTTGATTTAGGGAGCAATAGAGGAGGACCCAAAGAGCAATTAATCTGCTGACAAATAAAAATCTGATTTGGCCTTATTATATAGGGTATGGCCGTGGGTTCTAGAAGGTGTTTTCATCCTAATTTTATTTTCTTACCTACTTCCACACTCCTAACCTTTTTCACCTCCCACATTATTTCCACCTTCTCCTTTGATTTTGTGTTAGATAGATCAAGCTTCCAAGATAAACATTCTATCTAACACCATTTCAAGTACAATTTGCCATACTAAACGAGATGGAGTTTTGGACGTGGATGAATATATAGGGATATATTCTGATATTTGAGTTACTAATTTAATATTCTACCGTCCTCATAATTATTCTATACATTTTCGGGGGAGTTATACGAGACCTTCATACTTTTGAAAAAAAATTAACGCGGTCTGAAAATTATTTTTACACTTAATGTGATCATTCAATTCAAAAAATAAATTCGACGTGGTTCTTTGACTAACAATCCATGTTGTTGATGTTATGGTGCTTACATGACGGTTCATAGCGCTGATGTGACGGTCCATGATGACTGATGAAGTGGTTAGAATGACTAAATTGATTTTACTTGTCTTGTTCAAGGGCAAAAATGATTTTTTAAAGATAAAATTATTTTAATTATAAAATATAAAAATATTCAAAAAATTAAATATAAAAATACTAAAAATAAAATTAAATAACTAAAAATAAATATATATTAAAGATTCTAAAAATACTATTAAATTTTTTTAAAAATAAATATATTATAAGATATAAAATGATAACTTATAAATTATTAAAAAAATAATTTTGAAAAGATATATTATACATAATATGTACATGTGGCATATAATCATATTATCAAAACTTATATAAAATATTCTTACTGAATTAGTCGAGATTTACAAATTTTACATCTAACCATAATTAGAAAACATATTAAGTTTTATATATTAAATTATTTGAAATATGATCAAATTTGTATACTGATGCGAGTTACTTATAATGTTTGCTAGCTAGTATATTAAATTATATGTTATATGAAATATAGAGTTAATATTCACTTAAACGTTATAGTTATACACGTCTTTGAATTGTTAAATTAATTAAATTTAAAGATTATAATTAAAAATTTTAAATTAAAAATAATTTATTTTATTTTTAAAAAAAGTCTCATCCTTTATGTTTTTACACATTTAATCTTAACTATATGTTTTTACACATTTAACAATTAAAAACACACAAAATATTAAAATTTTATATTATGTGAATAGATTATATCTCCAAAATGTATAATTAAATATACAATTTATATATATATATTACATGGTTTTTGTACAACATTGTTATTGATGTTTTTTCTCTTGATTTTGTCGGAACAAAATGTGGTTTTTTGCTGTTAGATGAAATGCCATCATCGTCTGCATGTCATCTAAACTGGGTTTCAAATTATATAAAGCTTTCATGAAAATTGCATAAATTACGGTTTCAAAAGTAACAAAACTTTATCTATTATTTATATTGTTATTATTATTTTATTAATTTTAGAAAAAAAAACAAGATAAGATGAAGATAAGGCCGTTGGAAAGACACTATTTATGACATATATGTATTCATTTGTTTTAATGTTATAATAATATCCAAAGTATTTTATATTTATATCAATATTTGATTTTAGGGTAAATTTTTAATTTCATCACTTAATTTTAAATTTATTCCTATTTTGTTCACTAAATTTTAAAAAGTTTTAATTTTGTCATTCAACTTTCAAATTATTTATATTTTAATCACTCTATCTCTAAACTCAATAATTGTGTTTTAAGGTGGCCCTTTTCAAATTATATTTTTAGATTTAGTGACCAAAATAGGAGTGAGGTCAAAGTTGAGCGGTAAATTTTTGTAATTTACCCTTGATTTTATATAATATTGGGTAAACTGCTTCAAATGTTACTAGAATTCTAGAGTTTACATCGAATTTATCATTAAACTTTAAAATGTTTCATTTTTAGCAATAAACTATCTCAATATAAGCATCAAACCATTAAATAAACAATGACGTGATAATGTGAGTGTTTTTTTTAATAAATTTTAGTTTGGTGTATCGAATTTATTATTAATTCTGAAAATGTTTTATTTTAGGTATTATATTTTAATTTATGTATCATTTTAGTCTCTATAGATAGTTGTCAACTATTTCGATCATCGTTATTAATTAACCGTCATCCGTCATCAATCATCATTAGTGATAAAATTGATATCAAAATATTCATATTTCTTCTTCTCATATTGGTTACTCAGATTGACGAAATTCATCTAAAGTTTAACGATTTAATACTTAATATCATTAAATCATTGTTTGATGATGCTAGTTTTAATATATGTTATTTATCTTCTTGAAAGAATGCTTGTTATTGTTCATCAATATCTAGGTTGATCGAAAATGATATAAGAGAATAACAACTTTCAATGATAACTAAAAATTGATAAATAAATAAATAAAAATCTTAATTTCGATGAAGCTTACAAGATAGAATAAAAAATTAATTTTTTACTTTCACATCAACACTAAATTACTGTATTATCGGTTATTAATGAGTTAACGGTCTAATACTTATATTTTAAAATTAAGTGATAAAATTGATACAAATCTAAACTTCAGTAATCTTTGGTGTAGTTTACCCGACTAGTATTTTATATTTGTAACAATCTTTAGTTTATAGTGGTTTGGCCGTCTATGACTTTCATTCGTAATTAAATTAAATTATTTTTCTGGATACATAGGCAAATTTAAGTCATCTTCAAATTCAATTACCAATCTTGAAGATTGTTTTCTTCAAATCCCCAACTATTGTGAAGTTGGATCACTTTACCATATATTTTCTTTGTTTTTATTCAAATTATCCGAGGAAAAAACGGATTTATCTCGTTTTCTCATAGTAAAACTATGGCGAATCGAACGGGTGATTTGGTGGAGGCAGTGCAGGAAGCTCACAAACTCGATGTTAACGCCTTGCTTCTCTATGCTCAAACTCATGTTCCTGGGTTTCCTCTCTCCCCTTCAAAATTCAATCTCTCTCAGGTTTTTTTCCTTTACAATATAGAAATAAATTAATTGAATTCTTTTGTTTTCAGTGTTTTTTTACTGTTTTTGAGATTGATTCAATGAAATATATAGTTCGGACATGGACAATCGAATCCCACGTATTTGATGGAAGCGGAAGCGGGAAGTGGAACTGTTAAACGTTACGTTTTGAGGAAGAAACCTCCCGGGAAGTTGCTTCAATCTGCTCATGCCGTTGACCGAGAATTTCAGGTGAATTTTAATTTGTTTAAGGATTTTTTTTTAATTTTTCTAAATTAAGCGTAAAGCTTCGATATCGGATTTGGTATAAAATTTACAATATTTGAAAATGATTTTTACAATTTATATTGGACAAAAAAATTGAAGTGTTTATGGGGGGAAATTGCAGTTCTGTGGATAGCTTGTGGAATTACGGCATTGGTTTAGTTGAATATTCATTTTCAAGTGTATGTAATATAAGAAAAAATTCCCCTTTTTTGCGTGTTTCTTTTTCAGGTTCTGAAGGCCCTGGGGGATCATACGAAAGTGCCTGTTCCAAAGGTTTTCTGTTTATGTAATGATCCGAATGTTATAGGAACAGCATTTTATATCATGGAATTCTTGGAAGGACGGATATTTGTAGACCCAAACCTACGGGTAAGGCCCTGTGATATTTTTTTGATGTTCTGAATTTGTGGTTGAAGCTTGTAATGGTTGTTTTGTTTTCAATGACATGATGTGGTTGTCACTTGGATTTGTGAGGTTATGGATTGAGTTCTGTTGCTAATTTTGTTTTAAAAGGGTGTACCACCTGAGAGGAGGCGGGCAATATATCTGGCCACTGCGAAAGTGTTGGCGTCATTACATTCTGCTAATGTCGATGCCATTGGTTTGGGAAACTATGGGCGCCGAGACAACTATTGTAAAAGACAGGTCCGTGAACTCTTCTTTTTGTAATATGAACTCTCACTGATTGAATGGGGAGCATTTTGCCGAAACATTATTGTACAAGCTTGGTCCTTCATGAGATTGACTGTGTTGTTTTTTTTAAGTCTATGGTCCTTTCAAGAAATAAATGAAGAGTATTTATGTCTATGTGGCTTACGGATGGTTTTTCCTTCTTTTAGATAGAGAGATGGTTTAAACAATACTTGGCTTCAACTAGTGAGGGAAAACCCGAGAGCAATCCCAAGATGTTTGAGCTGGCTGATTGGTTGCGAAAGAATATTCCTCCAGAAGATGCTTCAGGTGCAACGGGAGGCCTAGTTCATGGAGATTTCCGAATTGATAATGTTGTATTTCATCCCACTGAGGTCCGGTTCTTAATAATCTTTAATTGTTTGAATTGTATGATTTTATCTTCTATGAAGTAACATGAATGTATAGATCCGAGTATGCTTCAATTGCACTCCAATATTTATAATTATTATCCCACTTTATTTTGGTAGGACTTGAGGTGATTTTTAATGTTTTCTTACTTCAAATTCATCATACATAAAACTTAACACTGAATTCTCTGATTAGCATAAATTTTGAGATGCTTCAAATGTGCAGGATCGGGTCATTGGTATTCTTGATTGGGAACTGTCTACTATTGGAAACCAGATGTGCGATGTCGCATACAGCTGCATGGTATTTGGCTGATTTTCCTACTTTACCATTTTGCATAAAAAGAACAATTACCTATATCTTTTGTGGTATTAATTTTTCAGTGATAGATAAGTGTTTCTTTTGTAATATAGTACATAGGGAAACCGAGTCATATTGTACCGTCTTGGCTTTTGATTACCTAAGCTCCCCATTACTGTATTGGCAGCCTTACATTGCACAAGTTGGGCTTGATACACCTGAACTGGCTAAAGGTTTTGAGATCGTTGGAATTCCTGAAGGGATTCCTACACAGGCTGAGTTTCTGGAAGAATACTGCAATGAATCTGTAAGTAACTATAAACATGCCTTCGATTAACATATACATCTATAATAGTCTTCTAATTTCATGGGGAAATTATCATCAAGTGTCTCTGAAACCCACTTCACCCCCCTGATCACCATTTCCCCATTTATTTGGCCGTGAATATGCTTAGGTTTCAGTTCCCTATAAATGTGAAGCATCTATAGGATAATTGTTCTGTTAATTCGTTGATACATTGTTTTTGCTGAAAATGTTGCTATGTAGGGGAGAGCATGGCCTGCCTCTCAGTGGAAGTTCTATGTCGCCTTTTCCATGTTCCGTGGAGCATCGATCTACACAGGAGTGTATAATAGATGGTTAATGGTATGGCATGACATTAAATAGATTGGATTTTTATTGTAATTCATTGTTATAAAAGCTTCAGTTTTTGAAAGTCCAATATTGATACAATGTTATGTAGGGTAATGCCTCGGGAGGTAAACGTGCTGAACATACAGGTCGTCATGCTAATAGTCTCATAGATTCTGCATTGGCTTTTATCGCGAAGAAGACTGTGCTTCCGGAGCAACCCCCTTCTGGTAGTTAAGCCATCCAATTATTTACCCCTCTTTCTCTCTCAAGAAATTTCTTAAGAAGACTGTTATGTTCTTGTAGCTGCATCGCAGAAACTTCTTAAGAAACATCATTTAGGGTCTTGATTGTTGTATATTTTAACATCTTTACTTGCACATCAAATTGGTTATAAAAATTTTGGTCCGAAGCAATTGTTTAAGGTGCTTTTGTTCTTTTAACTACTCAAATCCAGTTTCACAAGGTAGAAGGCAACACAGGACTGAGAACAAAGTCCAAGGTGTTCCAGAAGGAAGCGGGAGGTTTGTTCCAAGTAAAAAGGTCCAGGAATTAAGAAACAAATTGATCCAATTCATGGAAGATCACATTTATCCCGTGGAAGAGAAATTCAGCAAACTTGCACGATCTGACTTGCGTTGGACGGTGCATCCAGAGGAGGAGAGGTTAAAAGAGCTCGCAAAGAAAGAAGGATTGTGGAACTTATGGATTCCTGTATGTGCAAAGTCTTCTCTTTCAACTTTCTTTTTCACCAATTACTATTTTTACTCATTTTGGCTTTTAAAATATTGCTGTATATTAAAATATATAACATTCTTGTGAAACCATATTGTCCAGTTTGATAGTGCTGCTAGGGCAAAAGAACTCATTTATTGTGGGAGTGGAAATACTCAGTACGCACATGATCGTTTTCTTGGTGCTGGACTCTCAAACCTTGAATATGGATATCTTTGTGAGATTATGGGTCGCTCTCTTTGGGCTCCGCAGATCTTTAATTGTGGTGCACCAGACACTGGTAATATGGAGGTAAGGCTTACTTCTATTGTAAACTAAGGTAGTTCTTAACTTGCTTCAACTAAAAGATTGAATATTTACAAGATTATAAATATTCTTTAGATTTAACTCACAGTTTCCTCCCTCTCATTTGCAATCATCCAAGAAATGGATGGAAAAAATATTTTGCCTTTTCATTTGTTTTCCGTTCTCTCCAATTTTCTTTCCTTCCTACCAAGCGAATCCAGTATCTCAATGGTTTACCATTACATTTATTTATATTTGTCGTTTTTAGGTGTTGTTGCGGTATGGAACTAAAGAACAGCTAAATGAATGGCTTGTTCCATTGCTTGAGGGGACAATCCGCTCTGCATTTGCAATGACTGAACCACAAGTTGCATCCTCGGATGCAACCAATATCGAGTGCTCTATTAAAAGGTACATTAACCAAATTCTATTTTAGTAATTCTAAAGCAAATTGTACTGTTCATATGAAGTTTCTATTCATTGATAAAACAATGGAGATTTAAATTTGTGTAACTGCACTTCAACCCTCATGAAACACGTAATGGTCACCATGTAACATTTTATTATTTTCACCCTTCATTAATTCCAATTTAATACTCTCTTATCTGATTTACGAATATTGTTGGAGTTTATTTCACCGTCTATGCACTCCTTTTACAGAGAAGGAGATTCATATGTCATCAATGGGACCAAGTGGTGGACGAGCGGGGCCATGGATCCAAGATGCAGAATTCTTATACTCATGGTTAGTCTTCTTGAATGGCATTGAGTGAATATATTATACGTGCATCTAATCTATAACTTAATATAAAAATGAATAATTTCATTTGATAAATGAAAAAGAGTTTAAATTAACTCTTTTGTCTCCTTTTAATTTTATATAATTTGCATGTGAAACAAATTTTAAATGTTAATACAAGGTACGTTGATAAACACTGTTAACAAGGAATTCGCTTGCGATACACGTGCATCTGATACACGTGAATACTAATTTGACTAAAAGGTGATCTGATTTCTGAATGATATCCAGGGGAAAACTGACTTCACTGCCCCCAAGCATAAGCAGCAGTCAATGATCTTAGTGGACATTAAGACTCCGGGGATAAGCGTAAGAGACCGCTAACAGTCTTTGGCTTTGATGATGCACCTCATGGACATGCAGAAATTTCTTTTGAGAATGTTCGTGTGCCAGCAAAGAATATTCTACTGGGAGAAGGACGTGGATTTGAGATTGCCCAGGTAAAGTTGCCATTTATATTGTAAGGAGTATGCCGTTGGATTCCATACATATTCTATTTCGTGTTCCACTCTCTTCCCACGATATTTGCATGTACCAAGGTTTTCAAAGGTTGGATGCATTTGAAAATTGCATCTACGCAGTTTCAGGACCTCAAACTTCAGCATTTATAAGCTCGGCCTTCTTTAAATTTAATTTTCGAGTTCAAAATTTATCTAGAAACGTCAATAACTACCCATCTTCATGAATGTAGGTGTTGAGCACGATGCGATTTTTAGATAAAATTTTTGAATGAAATTTTTGAATGAAATTTCTTTTGGAGTTAGTGCAACTCTTTACCATTGTAAATGTACGATATAATTTAGCTCTGCTCCGTTTATATTCTTGAAGGGAAGACTCGGCCCAGGAAGACTGCACCACTGCATGAGAATGGTTGGTGCCGCTGAGCGTGGCATGCAGCTGATGGCACAAAGGGCTCTTCATCGGAAAACTTTTGGAAAATATATTGCTCAACACGGTTCATTTCTTTCGGATATTGCAAAGGTAATTTACTCTATCTATCTAAAGCGAGAGATTAGACGGATATTTGTATTGGTTGGAGTACTTTGATGCTCATTTTAGTGATTAAGTAGAGGTTGGTCATTTAGTTGTAAATCGTTGCTTGTTGCAGTGTCGAATAGAACTGGAGCAAGCTAGGTTATTGGTTCTTGAAGCAGCCGACCAGCTCGATCGACTTGGAAACAAGGCTGCCCGTGGAACCATTGCAATGGCGAAGGTAAACTGTTATTTTTCCGTGTATATAATTTCATTTGAGGTTCAAGATGAACTTTGTTACAGTAGAATGTTTTGGATGTTGGATGGGCAGGTGGCAGCTCCAAGTATGGCGCTGAAGGTGCTGGACATGGCAATCCAAGTACATGGTGGAGCCGGTGTATCGTCCGACACCGTCTTGGCACACATGTGGGCGGCGGCAAGGACTTTGAGAATTGCAGATGGACCTGATGAAGTGCATTTGGGTACGATTGCGCAGTTAGAACTACGTAGAGCTAAGCTTTGAAGAAATCTTGAAAACCAAGATCATCCAGCATGATCTTTCCTTTTTTAACCTTCGGTTTCGAAAATAAATTGATAGACTTATAATCCAAAAACACGGAATTATTATGAAATATAATGCCTGGTTTTTTATTTTATATACATTATAAAATTCTGCTCCATTTCTTTATAGACCATATGTGCTTTATTTCTTTGATGTAAATATCACAGCATTCTTCAAAATCCATTAACAAACACTTAATCATTATGGAAAGAACGTGCAGAAGAAACAACCCTAGATGCTGATACTCGGGGATGGGGGCAATGTAGGCAGTTGTCCTCTCTAAAATTTTTAAATATTTTATATAATTTAAATTTTTATTTATAATATATTTTCACTCTCTGGAATTTTGATATGTTTTGTCATTTTTAAATTTTTATAAATTTATCCTTCAATATAAATTATGCGTCCGTTATTACAGTAACACCTCTTCATCCTCATTGCTAAATATTAAAACATATTCAAGATTAATAAATTCATATCGGGTTAAAATTAAAAATGAGACTTTATTTAATTATGAAATTACTTTTAGATTATTATTTTTTAAGTCTGTCTGAAAGATTGTTCCAATAGGCAAAAATAGCCCCAAGACTGCCTACAAGTATGCAAGTCTCACCAATCAAATTCCAAGCGAAACCCAACATTTTAGATTGAAGAAAGAATTTCTTCTATTTTTGCTTTTAAAGGTTCATGTTCTCAAGTTTCTTCTATTTGAAGAATTTTTTTTACAAACTTTCTCAATAAAGTTTTCTTTCCTCTAAGACTATATTTAGCGTGAAAGAAACAAAAACTAATTGAAAAATGGGAAAAGCACCAGCAATCATCGGTGTTTGTTCAGTCATATTGGTGGCCATGGTGGTAGCGGTGGCGGTTGGTGTTAACCGCAGCCGTAACGGTGGCAAGGAAGGAGGTGGCGGCGAAGAGCCAGCGACGTCGAAGAAGGCGGTTCAATCCATTTGCCAACCTACTGATTACAAACAAGAATGCGAAGAGAGCCTCAAGAACACCAACTCAACCGACCCCAAAGAGCTAATCAGGGCAGGCTTCCAAGCGGCTATCCACGAGATACAGAGGGTCGTCAACAACTCCGCCACCGTTCAACAAGCGGCAAAAGACCCAATGACACGTCAAGCCGTCGATAATTGCAAAGAGCTGATGGGATATGCCATCGACGACTTACACAATTCGTTCGACGAACTAGGCGCATTCGACGTTAGCCGGCTAGACGAATACATCGAGAACCTCAAGATTTGGATGGGAGGTGCCATCACGTATCAACAAACATGCTTGGACGGATTCATTAACGTATCGACCGACGCCGGCGAGAAAATGAGACGACTGTTGAACACTTCACAAAAGCTCACCATCAATGGCCTAGCCATGGTTAGTGACATTTCGAAAATCGTCGGTAATCTCAACATTCCAGGCTTGGGAAAAGGTGACACAACCGGTGCTAAACGTAAGCTAATGGCTAAAGAAGGGTTCCCTGCATGGGTTAGCTTTAGGCAACGGATGTTATTGCAACAAAATCCATCGGAACTAAAGCCTAATGTTATCGTTGCTAAAGATGGTAGTGGCAAATATACTAGCATCAATGAAGCGTTGAAAGAAGTCCCTGAGAAAAACGTTGCTCCGTTTGTGATATACATTAAGGCCGGTGTTTACAATGAACAGGTTATTGTCGATAAGCACAAGCATAATGTCGTGTTCATCGGAGACGGACCGACGAAGACCGTCATCACCGGTAACTTGAACTTTGCCGACGGCACTATCACATTCAGGACCGCAACTGTTGGTTAGTAACATACATTGTATTATAAAACTCACACTTGAATTCGAGTAACATATAATAATGTTTACAGGTATTGCCGGTCCGAAATTTATGGCGAAGGACATGGGATTCCAGAACAGTGCCGGAGCTATTAAGCACCAAGCGGTGGCTGTTAGGGTTCAAAGCGATCAATCCATCTTCCATAACTGTCAATTTGATGGCTACCAAGATACCCTTTACGCCCATAGTCATCGACAATACTACCGGGACTGTACCATCTCCGGCACCATCGATTTCGTCTTCGGCAACTCGGCTTCGGTCTACCAGAACTGCAAACTCATCGTCCGGAAGCCGCTCGACAATCAGCAATGCATCGTCACCGCTCAAGGACGGTCGGACAACCGCGAGGCCTCCGGCTTTGTCCTCCAGAACTGCACCATCACTGGCGCTCCAGACTACCTCCCAGTGAAGGCGAGAAGCAAAACGCACCTCGGTCGGCCGTGGAGACTGTGCTCGAGGACCATCATCATGCAATCTCAATTGGACGATATCGTCACACCCGAGGGATGGATGCCGTGGAATGGCGACTTCGCACTCGATACCCTATTTTACGCCGAGTACCACAACCGGGGACCAGGTGCCCATCAGACACACAGGGTTAAATGGAAAGGTATCCAACAGATCAACGCCGCTCAAGCCCAGGAATTCACAGCCGGCGTGTTCTTTCGCGGTGCGGAGTGGATCCAAAATTCCGGGGTGCCTTACATCGCCAGCATGATTCCTGGTCTGTAGAGATGCGATCAATATATATGAAACCGATGATTGAGTATTTATGCATATTTTAGCAACCTTGGTGCATAATAAAATGAAAAGTTGCGTAGATCAATAGGAATAAAGAAGAGGACGGTAAGATTATGGTTTATAGATTAGAGGAAGGAACTTTGTAGGTTACGTACAAAGAACAAACGTGGAAGATAGACATGAATTCCACGCATCTCTGTTTTGTCCAAGATGCAACTTAATTAGTCATGTAATTATTATATTTTATTCATCAAAACTGTCGGATTCTTACAAAAATGTACTTCTATTCTCTCACTTTTACAACTTTATCATTAAAATTTATGATTTCATTTTATCTGCAAAGCATTATTATTAAAAAGGGTAAATTACACCTAATTGATCATCTAACTATCACCTCTTTTCTACTTTAATTATCCAATTTTGATTTTTGAGAAAATCATCACAAACGTTTTGTTTTTTCTATTTCAATCCGTCATTGTTAAGTTTTTGTTAAAATTTTACGAATATGATGATATGGACTAGCATAATAATATTTTTAATTTTATTAATTAAAAATTAAATGACCTATTAGTATTTCTTAAAAAATCAATTAAGCCTTTGATTTTTTTTTTAAATACTTAAGCTACTTTATCATATCATCATCTACCAACACGGGAAATAACTATATCAACACTGTAATGATCAACAACGGTTTCTATTGGTCAAAGGATCAACTCAAGTTTTTTTCTCTTTCTTAATTTAAGGGTCATATTGGATTCAAAATAAGTTCAAGTTGTTTTTTTTTCTTTCAAAAGTTCAAGGTCTCATGTACAATTAAGTCTTTTTTTATTCCACCTCATCATATTCTTTATCAAAATTAAGGTTTTTTTAATTAATTTTTATCGACCATCAGAAATCATCATTCTTCGACATCTTTTGCGATCATCTTAGACATTGGTGAACACGTTTTATCGTCATCTACTACTTTATCAATTTAATTTTTTTCAAAACCTCCTTAAAACTCATGAAATTAAACATAAAACTTATCATTTTAGGGGTTTAAGGGGTTTTTTTGATTTGAAGTTTTATTTGAAAATTCAAATAGTGAGATGTATTCTTCAAGAATACGAACAATACACCTAATAACTAGTATCATCATATGGCCATAAGAAAATAAAAACATTAGTACATCAAGCTTTCAAATTTATTTTTATCTATTCCAAATAAGTTTCATAAAAAATCTATGCAAGAATAAGAAAGAAAATGAAATATGAATATTTTAGTACTAGTGAATAGCGATTAATGACAATAAATGATTGATTGATAGCGACAATCGAAAGAATTGACAATTTTTTATAAAAATAAAAAATAAACAATAATGACATCACACCATTCATGATTTAAAAATCCAATGTCCTAACAGAAACATAAAATAAAATTCAATGTTAAAGTGAAATGTTTTAAAATTTAGAGTAAAATATACAAATAGTCTCTCGAGTATAGATCATTGTTTTGTTGAGTTTCCCAATTATTAAAATTTTCAAAATAGTTATTTGACTATTCATATGTTCTAAACTCATCTTTTTTTTGTTGAAAAATTAACGCCTTTATAAGCTGAAAGTTAACTCACTAACTGAGATATGATAAAATCAAATTTTAATAATGTATACTGGCATTGTCGTTGCTTTTTAAGCTTTGCGTCGACGACATAATATTTCAAGTAATATAAACGGAGAATCAATTAATAAAATATATTTCAAATGGTTTTTAAATTTGATTTTATCATATCTCAACCAACAGGTTTACTTCTAGCTCAAACGACTACTAACTTTTAACGAAAAAAGACGAGTTTAAAACATATGAATAGTCAAGTGATCATTTTGTAACTTTTAATAGTCGAAAGATGAAATAAAACATCATCTTATAATCAGATGATCATTTTATAATTTTTAATAATTGGGGACTCAACAAAATAATACTTATAGTCGAAGATATTTTTTTCGAATATGTGGCTACATTATTTTTTTGTCCATCCAAGTGTCTAACATTACAAACATTATCACTTTAGGTGTCTGGGCCGTCAACAACGTTAATTTTCTCCGTTAAGTATCACGTATCACAATCTGATAATTTTAAAATTTTATATAAAATTTTAAAAAAAGTATATATATATATAAAAGAAAATACATAAATTTTGAAATAACCCCAAAACTTTAAAAACATTCACTTCAACCCCTAAACCTACACCGATTGTCGCTCTTTGCCGTCAACAAAGCTCCACCCGACCTCACCTCCCTCCGGTGACCAAAATCACTATGAAATCGTGATCGATCAACGGTCGATTGACGGTGAATCGACATTTTATACCCCGTGAACCTTAGGATGAAAATCACGATCCCATGTGATTCTAACGGTCAATCAGCGACAACTACAATGACATATAACTAGAATGATGGAAGGGGCTACGTCAACGGTAGTGGTCGTGGTCGAAAAGGGCGAATGATATAGGGTTAGTGTTAAAATTTGGAGATTTTAGTGATTTTGAGATTTTTTTTTTGTAATTTAAAAGAAATTAGGATTTTTTTTATAAATATAATAATATTTTTTAAAAAAAATTCAAAATTATCATATCGTGACACGTGTCACTTAATGGAAAAAACTAACAGCTATTACGTCATGGACATCTAAAGTGATCACATTTGTAACGTACACTTAAATAAACTAAAAAAATATACTAAAAGTACTAATTTAAATAAAAAAAATATAATTTGAGCATTTATTTAGCACTAAGCTTAAAATTTAGTACTAAAATCAATATGAAACGTAAAGTTTAGTGAATGATAAGGCCAGCCCAATGCTCATTATTTCTCACGAAACATCCGAAGCAACTTATCGACTAAGCGGGAAAAACAGTTCCTCGAAAGTTTTTGAAATCTCTCTCTCTTCGCCATATCCACTGGTCTTTTGCTGCACCAAAGTTCCTAACTTTCCTACGTTTTCTCTCCAAATTTTCTCGTAAACAAACAGAAGACCCCCCCCCCCCGCGGAAAAACACTGGATTTTCCCCAAATGAATTCAAATCACCGTCAACACCAAAACAAACCCTAACTACGGACGAAAGAAAATGACCAGTCACCAGAACCACCCCCAGGGAGGAGATTCCGGCGGTGGTGATTTTGGGAAGTTCTACGTTGCCCAGCCGGGGCTTGATTTGGAAGCTAATTGGGAAGTCGATCTTGCCAAAAAGCTTGAAGATTATCTCTTGAAGATTTGCTCCGGTGAAATTACTGGTTCCCAAGACGATGACGGGCATAGCTCAGTGAATTTCGCTGAAGGTTCTGCCTTGGTGTACACTTAACCTAAAATAAAGAATTTTTTTTCTCTCTTTAAATTCTTGTTTGGTTTTCTAATTAATATTTATTTATGCATTCTTAATTTTTCTATGTAGCTGCTTTGTTGCTTCAGGGTTCAGTTCAAGTGTATAGCCGAAAAGTAGAGTATCTTTACAACTTGGTTTTGCACGCTTTGGAGTTTCTTTCTCAGAAGAGGTTTCTTTTAGTTCCCAAATTCTTTGATTGTCATGTTACTTTGGCATTTTTATCTTCCATTTCAGTAAGAGTTTCCAACGAAATGAAGCGTTGTACTTAAAATTGGTGAATATGTTTGAACAGACAACAAGACAAACCCAATGGCGCATCGGATCAGGCGGAACAAATTGCTTCACATGCTACTTCGGATGAGGATCATGATAAATTTTGGGACTTAGATGACATCCCAGGTGATCCTTAAACCGATGACTCCCTCCCTTCCTTTGGGTTGAAATTACATTGCTTGTATCAGCTGAAATGAGTGCTTACATTTGCAGTGGAAGCGAAGATTAGCTTAGATAGTTCATCCGACAAACACGCTTTGGTTAACCACTTTGTGAATCCCCCTGCAAACTTAGTTGTTCTCGAAGGTGATTGCTTAGACACTTCTGGTGATGGCAGCGAGTTAGAGTCCTATCAGGTATTTATAGTTGCTTCAGTCGATAGTATGATGAAGTTTGACTGGCTATGTTGCCCAACTCTTTGATCGGTAAGTATATATTTGTGGTTGCAGTTGGCAACAAATGATCTTTACCAGGATTTCATTCTATTAGATCCATATGATTCGGTAGCAGTTGATTACTTGAAGGGTAATGATGCCAGTAAAGGTGAGCATGTCACTAATAAAGGCAGTTCAAGGCGCAAGACCTTTCAGTCTCCCGCATGGACTGCACATAAATCATCTCATGGAAAGAATAAGGATACTAATGTTAATCAAACTCCTAGGGTTGATTGCGATTTTGGTGCTAATGATCGTAATATGGGGCCCGATCCTTCTATCGCTGGTGGCTTTGGAAATGTAGATCATGGATTTGATATGGATGATAGGTATTCGAAACCTAGAGACTTGGATGATTCAGATGATGATGATGATAATGATCCATGGAAACCTCTGAATCCCCATGAACCGGAAACTTGAAAGTGAGGCCTGTCAGAAAAGGTAGCTAAAATTCGATTTCTTGCATGCTTTGTTTCTAGCTATATAATTTTGGTCAGTTCCTAATAGTCTTTCTTTTTTGTTTTTCCTTCACAAGCAGTAAAAGCTTCCAGAATGTGTTAAATTCTACGAAGAGTAATCCTATAACTACTTTGTTTCCACTCGCTAGATTGCACGGTACTGTTAGCCCCGAACTTACAGAAATGTGGGAGAGGCGGCAGAAGGCCATTGGAAAACAAAGGGAATCGAAGTCTCCTCCATTATATGAAAATGTATATTTACTAAAAGTTTAACTTAGGTGAAGGTGATGAATAGTTGGTTTGTAAAACAAGTTTGCTTATTTCAGCTTCGTCAATCACTAATTGGGCAAGGAACTGGAGCTCCTAATATTTTCCCTAATTTTGAAGAAGAAAACGAAGACAATGGATATAATGATGAGAACGTTGATTTTGGTGGACCTGATTTTGACATGCCAGAGAACATGCCTATGGATGAAGATTTACCTTTTGCGAACGAGAAGGTTAGCATATCAGTGATTTGATCTCCTGTTATATTTACCCACCGCAAAGTCTGGGATTTTCTGTTGTTGATCATTCATTGATCTTTTTCACAGCATGGGGATTGTGATGCTGAATTTGGAAAGAATGAAACGTTTGACAACGAAGATTCATGTTCTCAAGCAAGCCTGGAAGATCTCTGCCTCTCTCACCTGGTAAGCATACTCCTTCACATTTACAATAAGCAAACAATTGTTAAGCCTTTTCCCATCATTTGTCGTAGGCTTTACTCAGGACCATATTCTTCTCTTAAAAGGGGAGATAAATAGTGCTAGTTTTATTCCTTGTTGTCTATCAATGTGCCAACCTGCATCTCTTTTTTCCTTTTAAAAACTAAAACATAAAAGAAAAAGCTTTATTAATTGCTCGTTTCCAAGTTCACTATTGTATCCGTGTGCTGTTAGTGAAAGTTGTGACCATCAATTGCTGCTGGATTGTTGCTTGAACAAGTTACATGTATTTTTCCTGCAGGATGCTCTGCTTGCCAGCATAGCTGAAAATGAGAAGCAGACTGAACTGGCTGCTCGAGTTTCATTGTGGAAACAGAATATCGAGCACAACTTAGAAGAGCAGGTAAATAAAGTTGGCTCGAATTCCATTTCTTGATTTTGGTTTTACATTATTATAACTGCTAATCTTTTCTGTCGTTGCTCTTCCTAAGTTTTGTTCTTTTCTCCTGGTGGGATTTGAGCTGAGGGTACCTTTTGTTTTGAATAGGATTCACATCCTCCATTTGATATTCACGAGTACGGTGAAAGGATTCTTGACAACCTCTCACTGAAAGCCGAAAAATATGTCGTGCCGTTCGGTGATCTTGTTAAGGGTCAAGAAAAGCATGATATTGCTCGATCCTTTTCCGCACTTCTCCAATTGGTATTTCTTTCTCATTTCTAAGCAAATCTCAGCGATCAGTTCTTTCTAAAGCTAGAAACAGGTCAGAAAAAAATTGTTGCGGTAACACTTCCACACAAAACGTCTTTTTTTGCCATAAAGGTGAACAACAGAGATGTTGGTTTAGATCGAAGCGGACTTCCCGGTAAGTCCGTTTGTTATACGGATGCAAACCCTTTCCACGTCCGACTCCTGAAGCAGGATAAAATAAGGGCGGAAACTCAACTTCGAATGCCCAAAAAGAGAGTTAAATCGCCCTCGAGTAAAAAAGTACAAAAGGTGACGTATATATCCTTACCCGAGAAATGTCTATCGATTGAATTGGATTCAGATAATGTGTCAGCAAAGTTGTCATCGCAACAGAATTGCAAAGCTTCTGTTAAGCTTGGAAAGTTGGGCGGTGTAAGCTGCAGTCCAGAAAGCAAGAGGAGACGAAGGTCTCGATTGGTCAAACCCGTAGACGTGCAATTGGCACTGTGACACAAAACATAGTATAGAAGTTAGGGCAGTCTTCTGTTGTTGCAGCAATTCAACACTTCGGCTGAAGAGCTGTGAAGATTTCTGACCATTGGTTTAGATTATTTGACAATGTTAGCTATGAATCTGTATTATTTGTGTTAACAATTCAACACTTCTGTTTTTTGTCCCAAATGGCTTGTATTAACACAGTACTACGGCCTGTTTTCCTTGTAGATTTTGCACTCCTGTTATGTAATAATATAAACCATTTTACTTCCTTAGCCACGTGGCTAATACTTTTTGTTTACTGAGTCATACAACCTCCCACGAGTTGCCCTGAGTTTGCCGAGTCTCCTGAGTTCATGATAAAAAGGAGAGGGCTTGAAATGGTCTTAAAAATATATTATCTTTGCCCATTCCTTTTACGTTCAGCAACTTAAATCTTGAAAGGTATTAAATTAGCCGTAAATCAGCAATTCAATGATATTTTAAAATATCATTGGGTTGTTGATGTGGAAATTAAATAAATGATTTAAAAATTTCACATCAGCATTAAAAAATAATAAAAAATCATATCAGTATTATCATTAATTTTGTAATTATGTATCATTAAAGCTAACAAAAATTAGATATGATTTTAAAAAATAATAATTAATTAAGGTTTGTTAAAGTGGTAATCACTCAGCAGTTTGATACCACTTAAGCAATGTCTTAAGTTCAAGTTCTTGTGTATGTAAAAAATCTCTGTTGGGAGACTCACTTACCAAAATCATGTGTGTAATGTGGGTCGGTCGGGATTAGTCAAAGCGAAGCTTTGGAATTGAGAGGGCAACCAAAAATAATAATTAGATGACGAAAACAAAAATTAACAAGGTCTTTTGGCAGGAATCTTAACCCCTCAATCCTCATATTAGTCTCAAGGAAGTTAACATGGAGCAACAACAATACAGGGTTTCTACATCTTCCTTGCCCATATATTTGGTCACTTAAAACCCATTTTTTAAAGCTTTGTTCATCATTCATTTTGGGTTGTGGAAACCGGAAAACTGCAAAAGTGAAGTGTTTAATAAGGTCGTTTTAATGGATGAGATGATTTGGTCCTCCATTTTTGGTTTGATTTCTGCAAAACTAATGAACTGTTTTGAATTAAGATTTATTGCTGGTATCTTTCCTCTTTCTACTTCCGAAATCATTTAAGTGCAACCATTTATCTGTCCTGATCTAGGGACGAACACGTTATTTTTTATCTTATCTTAGAGGATTAACTTATACAACTCAAAAGACGTAAATAAATTAACAATAAAAAATACAAATAAAATTTAAGTGAAAATTTGAAATTTTCCACTGTCTCGTTTGCATTTCTCGGTCCATCCCTACGTGGACCTATTTTGAGAATCGATTGGACCGGTGAATGTGGGACCATTGTCAAAAGATGATGCCCGACGACCAGGGCAAGTTGCATGTGGATCATCATTCCATGTCTTAAATTGAATGTCTGATCAAATCTTTTGAGTTATTACAAGGGAACAAACATCATTAAAATGTAATGGAACATGGAACTGAAGAATGTTTTTAAGGCATGTTTGCTTGCTTACAGTTTTTGTCTGCAAGTTCTGCTTCTTCGATAGGCTCAGAATTTCTGGGGCTTTGTCTTCTTTTCTCGTTCACAAGAAGAATTACACATTTGCAAGTGAAGAACACAATCATCAATCCAAGTGAAAGCACCAAAATGAATTCAATCACTATAACCGATTCCAGAGCTGTCGCCACCAAAACCCCAACAGTTTGATAATCAGTTTATCACTTCGAATCTGTATTCGGCACATATCCGAACATAACTATAAGGATATGGGGAAGAACAACTTACTACGAATTGTCGATGAGCTCATCGGTTTCCTTTTGATCAGATTTACGGTAGCCTCCACGACCAAAGGCTTTGTTATCCTATCGATACAATCGGAGTAACATCCATACCGTCCTAAATCGTTTACTTTAACCGTTAAATCCGCAGCGTCATGTTCTCCTCCCTGAAAGAAAGACCAGATGATTAATCCAATCCTTCCCTATGTACATATAGTAGCTGCAGAATATGATAAATTTTACGTGGTAGGATAAGTGTTGCATGATTGCGTTGCAATCGATGATCGATGCTCGGAATCTTATTCCGATAGCTCTGACTACGAACTGTTTCGAGATGGTAACATATGTTTGAAGAGGTTGCCATTGATAACTGTTCTTCGACTTCAGTTCAGTCGAATCTATAAGAGCAGCCGGTAGTGTTGCTAGCAAATATCCATCACTAACTTCCATTGAAAACGCCAGTTCAAAGCCTGACTCACCCCCTAAAATTTTGTACCAGCACGGTGTTACTCGGACTAGAGTATTGTGTCCTAATCGTAGTTTAAGCATTTCAAAGACTTACCATTGACATTAAGAACATCCGGATCACCGATGGAGAACGGAAACCGATCTGTTTCTTTGTTGAACAACAAAGATTCATCCCTAGTGTCGTAACCGGATTTCGTCCGGGCACGAAATATTTATTTGACGGGAAAAATGATGTGAATAAATGGTTTTTGAAAATAATTTGGGAGTCGCCATCGGCCTTTTGGGTCAGGTAGGTCGAATACCTAAAAAAATATCTTTTAAAAGAGTTTTTAAGAAAACATCAATTAAAAGATAAACTGATCTGCGTTTTAACCAAAAATTTGTTCTTTTTAATAATAAAAAGGGATTCGTTGTCGGTTACGTTTAGGGAAGGATTAGCACCCCTACAACGCCCAAAATTGGTACTTTTTAATTATAAATTGTCTCTATTATTAAAAATTAAAAAAATTCAAAATATATTTAATTTAAATTTATATTATTTCAAAATTAAAAAATATCGGAAAAGAACTTCTAGGTGCCTTAAGACAGCTCTTTTCTTCAATATTAAAAAATAAATAAATGACAAACATTTTTTATGACAAAAATTTATTTTAATATAGTAAGATATTTATTTATTAAAAAATATCAGAAAATGGCTTCTAGGTATCTTAAGACAGCTCTCTTCTTTGATATTAATAAATAAAAATATATTAAAATTTTAATATTTTAAATAAAACTAAATTATAATTTTTATAATATTTAATTATTTAAAATACCAGAATAGGACATCCAGTTATATTAAGACTGCCCTTTTCTTTGATATCGAAAATAAATAAACATTATTATTTAAAAAATATATATATATATTTATATGACTAAGATAATAATAAAATAATAATTAAAGAAATAATTAAAATAAAAAAAGTAATAACAAAATAATATTGTAATTAAATAATGATCAAAATAAAAGAAATTCAAAAATTATAAAACTAAATATAAAGTATTAAAAATAAAGATAATAATTCGAAATATTATGAAAGATAATGATTAATAGTGTAATTTAACCTAATTAATTAATACGTGATTAAAATAATAATTAATAAACTATGAGGGACTAAATTTGATATTTTCCTAAATATATATAATACAGTTAATGGTTAAAATATAATAAAATAAAATTTAAACACTAAATTAAAATGATTAAAAGTCAATTTCAGTGACTAAATTGCAAAGTTACAGAACTATAAGGGTTGCGGAAAGGGTTTACCCTTTCTTAAATTACACAGATACCCTCCCCAGAACGACGTCGTTTGGGGAGGGTTTTAAATACCCTAAACGCCTGGCCCGAAGGGCCAAGCTTCTCATTTGCCTCTTTCCTTTCTCTCTCAAAATGAGAGAACCAGAGTTCTCTCTGGTTTCTCTCTAGTTTCCCTCGACGGAGGGAAACCGGCAGCCATAGGCCACCGTACTCCGCCGCCGGCCACTGCCGCCGGCCACCGTAAACGGTGGCCGGAATTTACCAAAAATACCCCCAAAGCGTAGATCTAAACGTCTTAAGGTCCGATCTAAGGTTATTTTAACCTAAAACCCCATAATATATCGTAAATCTACGATTTTCACCTTCGGTATTTTGGTTCTCCGGCGACGTTTGGGGTTCTCCGATGACAGAGTAAGTTCCTCTGTTCTCTTCTTCTTCTTTTTTTTACTGGTTCGTCGTTGATTGGGATCGTTGGTAGCTTTCTGTCTTCTTTTTTTTTTCTCGTCTCTGTTCTCTGTTGCTGTCCGTTTGTGTTCTTCTCCTCTCTCCTCTGGTTTGTTGGTTGTTGTCTCCGTTCTTTGCTTGCTGTCTTTTTTTTTTCTTTTGCAGGCGCGATGGCTTTTATAGCCATGGAGGTACGCCCTTCAGACCGGTTCCAGTGGGGACTTCTGGTGAGTCACCATAGCTATGGCGGTGACTCACCATAGGGCTCGATGTGGGTATCTTCGTGGCGTTCTGGAGACTTCTTTATGGGAGTCGTGGTAGCAGGGGATCGTCGGCAGCATATGGTTGGGTCACCTGGCAGTGGGAGTGTCGGCAGAGGCGGCGGCTGGCCTTCTGGAAGCATCAGAGGTGGCTGGGGCATGAGATGAGAAACCCTAGTTGGGTTTTAGGGTTTATGTTGGGCTTTTGTATATGGGCCACATTGTTTGGGCTTGCAAACTGGGCCTGAGTTCTTGTAATTGGGCTCTGGGATTTAATGTAATTTGTAATATTTATTTAATAATAATAATGATAACAATAATAATATTTATAATAATAATAATAATAAATAATAATAAAAGTAAACTGAAAAAATTAGTGTCTACAGCTGCCCCTCTTTGCTCATTCTTGTGTTAACAAGAATAGAGCAAAGACGAAAAAGACAATAATTTTTCATTTAGCTTATTTTGAGTAGGATGAAAATGTTGAAAACATTCTGCCCAGAGGTCTTAAAAACATCAAAAAGCTCCCGAAGGCTTTTTGGAAACATCATGCACTGAAGGATTTACAGATGACCCTGAGGGTTTGAAAACATCAAAAAGCTCCCGAAGGCTTTTTGAAAACATCATGCACTGAAGGACTTACAGATGACCCGAAGGCTTTGAAAACATCAAAAAGCTCCCGAAGGCTTTTTGGAAACATCGTGCACTGAAGGGCTTACAGATGACCCGAAGGCTTTGAAAACATCAAAAAGCTCCCGAAGGCTTTTTGGAAACATCATGCACTGAAGGACTTACAGATAACCCTAAGGCTTTGAAAACATCAAAAAGATCCCGAAGGCTTTTTTGGAAACATCATGCACTGAAGGACTTACAGATGACCCTAAGGCTTTGAAAACATCAAAAAGCTCCCGAAGGCTTTTTGGAAACATCATGCACTGAAGGACTTACAGATGACCCTGAGGCTTTGAAAACATCAAAAAGCTCCCGAAGGCTTTTTGAAAACATCATGCACTGAAGGACTTACAGATGACCCGAAGGCTTTGAAAACATCAAAAAGCTCCCGAAGGCTTTTTGGAAACATCATGCACTGAAGGGCTTACAGATGACCCGAAGGCTTTGAAAACATCAAAAAGCTCCCGAAGGCTTTTTGGAAACATCATGCACTGAAGGGCTTACAGATGACCCGAAGGCTTTGAAAACATCAAAAAGCTCCCGAAGGCTTTTTGGAAACATCATGCACTGAAGGACTTACAGATGTGAGAAATAGTTTACTAAGTAAAAAACTAAGAAAATCTTTTCTTACTTTTCAACAACTTCATTTTAGAAAAGATAAAATGAGAAACTATGAAAATCGTTTTCTCATTATGTTTCAAAATAACATATTGATTAGGTAACATGCCCTAATCTCAAGATAATTTTCATTCTTGTGGATTGCATCTATCACTTCTTCAGATGTTTGTATGATTCCTGTATTTGTGGTTTTGAATACCTTCTTCTTGTAAGGTATTTCTTACCATGAATCTTTTTGTTCTTCCGAAGATCTGTAAAACTTCATGTTTGAATGCACTCAGATGTATCAATGTAATGCATTGTCTATTGTGTAAATGATATTCTTATGAATGCATGAATGTTGATGCAATCTTCATTTGACTTCAAAGTGGTGAACTTGGTCTTCTTCTAGTTCATCATTTATTGCCAGGGTTACCTCTGGATATCAATGTAGCAACTTATGCTATAAAGCTTACATTCATGCAGAATCATCTGATCAACTTGTATCTTTGCTGTCTTCTTTGCTTCATGAAAGTCTTAGAAGAAATATTTCACTTGTGGAACTCTTGCTGTAGTCAGAACTATGACCTTGATGCCCCATTTTGTCTTGGATAAAACCAACTTTATTTGTTTGGACTTGTGTAGAAATCCCATAAAGCTTTCATCTTTGAAAAGAGAATCTATCATCTGACTCAGCAGGGATTAATTAGGAGAGTAGAGTTTGTTCTAATTTGACTCTTGAAACACATCACAAGGAAGATTTATTCCAATTCTTTTCATGTCTCCACATATAATCAGATCTCGAATCAGGCAACTTGGACCAATATCATGTCGAGATGCTTAACAACAACCTGTAGTTCAACCTTAGTTGACCCCATTAGTTTCTTGTTTAAAATTTCAACTTTCCTTGGAAAGAAATCTTAATTATATCTCACTTCTAATCTTGGGGTTGAAGAAGACAAACTTCATCTTGGATCAATAAATAGAAACCATATGATTGCAACCTTGGTTCAGCACCATAATCACTGGTTCGTAAAACATTTGACAATACATTCATCTTTTCCTGTAGTTTCTGCTCGGATTATTGGTCAAGGAAGCATTTGACAACACATTCATCCTTTCCTGTGGCTTCTGTTCAGATGTTCGTAAAACATTTGACAACACATTCATCCTTTCCTGTGGCTTCTGCCAAGATTTCTCAATCATTGAAGCTCTTTGCCTAATGTTCAAAGCTTTTGAATGACGTCACAAGACCACTTGAGAACAAAACTCAGTGGGGATTCAAGTGTAATGTTGGTATGACCAAAAAGTTGGTCAAATTCACAAGATATGCTGGTGTCGAATTGAATAGGAGACACTAACTGATCTTGATATCATCTCGGGCAAAGACAAATGTGATACTGATCACATTTTCTTCTATAATGATCTTTGTAGGAATTAGAAACACATCAACTGTAGGATCAATGTACAGAAAGATATCCGTGGAATTTTTGCAGCTGGGGATGAAATACAAATGATAAAACCAAAATAGATGAAAACTTAGTTCATCTTGGCTAGCGATGATGATCCCAAATAACAACGGGAATAACAGTAATATAAGTGAGAGTCGAGTCTCCCTTTTCAATGTCATCAAGGAAGCAAAAACTGATGTGAAAAACAGCTTCATAATCTCAATAGTATGGTTGAAACAATTTGCTAGGAATCTCAAAGAAATATTTTCAATTATCACCGACACACAGAAGGCCAAATTCAATGCTGAGATCTTAAGGAACTGAACCCTGGATCAAGTAGTCTACCTGAGGATCATCTTTATTCATGCAACCGTAATGTAGTTTATCAAAGAACACACTGTCATGTGACATACGATTAAGAAGATTAGGTATTTGAAAACATACTTGCTGAGTAAACATTTATTCAACATCATGATCATAATGTAATTGCCTGATGAACGAAGCAATTATGTATAGTCAGCTCGACTGTCACTGTTTCACCATTTTCATTCTTCATATCTTTCTGTCTCATTGGAAATACTTGTTCAAGTCAATGATCTTTACACAGGATATTGTGGGCCTTCAGCATGCCCCAACATTGGCTAATACAAGTGTTCAAAATGCATCAACAGTTCTGATTCTGGTTGAAATGGGTTTTCAGCATGCCCCAGCATTTTGCTGATAAATATTCAGAATATTTCAACATTTCTGATTCTGTTTGAAAAGGGTTTTCAGCATGTCCCAATATTTGCTTCTTGTTAATCTGAGTCTTCAAAATACCCCACATGGATCTGTCTGAAGTGAGCTTTAAAATGCCCCAATATTTGCTGATACATATGTTAAAAGTGTGCTCAACATTACTTCTTGTTGAGATGAGCCTCCAAGAATGCCCAAATATTCATATTGCTGTGAGCCTTCAAAATGCCCCAATATTCTATTTCTGGTTGAAAATGGCCCTCAAGATATCCCTCTAGATCTGTCTGAGATATGTGTTTTCTGAATGAGGTGACTATTTTATGTATCTGGAGGGATTTAGTCAGACAGAGCAATATAAATAGCTTGGTAATCCGTTCCAGGCTGACATAGTGGCTTATCATCTTTCAGTGAAAGCCATCTCTGAAATATACTTTTCTGTGGGAGAGAAACCAATTTATGCAAACAATAATCTGATGCAATGACAAGACTACATATACAATGGTACAAGCTCATCAAAAATCCGCACCCATGCAACATGTTGATTCTGATAACAACTCATCTGATTATGAAGCGATCTTTCAGGATGATTTCACATATATTGATAGTTCTTCTGATATCGAGGAAATCATGAATTCTGATTCTGATGAGGAGAGTAAACTGTTATACTTGACAAAAATGGGATTCTCAGAGGCTGAAGCTTTAATAACCATGGAGAGATGTGGTTCAGATTCATCAATTGCAGAATTGACATATTTTATATGTGCTGATCAAATGGCTAAGGTTACTGACGCACTTCTTATGGTAGAAGATAGGAAGCCATTATGCAATGATCCCAATTACAAGCAAAGACGAAACTTGGGCTATGATTTGTGGAAAAGGAAGAAGCAGAGGAAGCTTGAAAAGAAGCTTCTTAATGAAGATGATCATGCAATTTATCTTTTAATTCCAATGATCGGTTCTGGGGTTCCTACCGAATCAGATCAGATAACTCAAAGAACACTTCCAGAAGATGCTATTGGGTCTCCTTATTTCTACTATGAGCAAAATTCATCTTTCAAATCCAATGATTGATTTTGGAGTTCATACCAAATCAGATCAGATAACTCAAAGAATACTTCCAGAAGATGCTATTGAGCCTCCTTATTTCTACCATGAGCACATGGCACTTGTTCCAGTTAATGTTTGGACTGGAATATCACAGTAATTATTCGATGTAGAGCCAGAATTTGTAGATTTGAAACATTTTCATGCTATTACACTGAAAAGGGCTATATTCATAATTCTGCCCATTGAGAACAGATTTTCTCTTATTCTGCTTCCTCCATGTACTGATGCTTTTCCATTGACAAAGAAATGATGGTCTTCCTGGGATCCAAGAACAAAGTTGAACTGTTTATAAACATGTACAGGAAGTGCCAAATTGACAGAAATGATCTGTAAGGCTCTTGAAGCTTATGACAACGAAACACCTTCGAGTGTCCAGAAGTATGTTCTTGATGAGTGCTTGAAAATGGAATCTGGTATGGATTAGAAGGAATAAAATGGTTCCACTTGAACCTGATGAGGTGGAAATGCTTCTAGGTTTCCCTAAAAACCATACACGAGGAGGAGGATCTGTTAGAGATATGTTCCCCGGTGGTATCCATGTCCTGTCTTTTTTCTTCTGGGATCAGTGATGCAGAGGCTGTCTTCTACTGTCTTGGCATATTTTTGAAAACAGATGTGCAAGAACTGAATGATGATCGGTTGGAGCAATTTATGAGTAAATTTGTCGAATTCGACCTTGTTGTCGGTGGCATCCAGCGTAACAACCTTACTTATATAAAAGGCCTATAATGGTAGATTATGTTCCAATGTCTTGTTCTGTGCCCTAAGTCCTCAAATTCAAATTCAGCAATCTTCTGAAGGACATAATGGATATCATCTTGACAAAGAAAATGATCGTCATAGAAAAAGTAGCAATGATGTATCAAGACTTGAGCCAACACCAGAGTGCAGGTAGTGACTTGTTCATGGCTTTATGATGTAATCTTCTAGAGAAAATGAATTGATGGGGTGGGAAAATAATCTGTCTGGTGATGTTTATTGCCCTCAGCATAAGATAAACGATAATCTTTCTTGATGAGCTGCTAATAATGTCATAGGGGAGTGTCACAAGTTTAATTCTCCAGACTTTCTGGCTTCTTGGACCACTTGCCTTCAAAAATGTGAAGTGCTTCATTATTCTGGCCTCGTTCATTCTTTTTCTACTACAGAGGTAGAATAAGCAACAATTGCTTCAAGGACCTTCCTCATTTGAGACTGTCCTGTTTGAAAATGTTTTTTCCTCCTTTGTTTATTGAAGAATGAAAGACTTTTACAAAGTATTGCCCTTCTTAGGTTCACCATAGAATCAGATCACAAACAATGAGTTTAATAAATATCAAATAAATCAACTACACTTTTAAATCATTCAAAAATCATAGTCCTATGGCAAGTGTCAAAATTATTGACTGATTTGAGGTGTGGGTGGATTTTGGTAAAGTAGGTTCTTTCAAGTTGGTTCAGTATGTCGTTTTGGCTTACACTAACTTGAAGAAATGATTGTTATGCCCATCTTGTAGAGATGCTTCTTGTTTCCTTATTCTCCGGAATGGCTTTGGGATGTGCGGTGTTTTATTAAGAGCTTAAGATCGTCTCTTATGTCATTATTGCACCATTCATTATTCGAGCCGCCTTTTTTAGGTTTTCAACTCGAATCCTCCTTTGGTTTCAAGATATTATTTAAAAATTTACATCTTGAACCCCCCTTTATCATTTTTCATATCATGCATTAAAGATTTTAAAAAATAATTTTTGCAAATAAAAATCAATCTTGGAAGACGGAATGAATTCTAAAGATATCATCTTTTACTTAGAAATCCATGTATGATTAGAATGGACTTTTCAGGCACGTAACGTAGGCCATGGCTTATGGTTACGAAAGAAAGGGATAAAAAGGCCCAAATAAGTGTTTAAGGGTAATCAAACCAAGGATCAATTCATTCTGATGCCATCAATCTTGCCTTGCTTAACTTGGATCTGCTTTGTTGGGGATTTTTCCATCATTTGGATCCCTCTAGACTGCCAAATTTTGGATTCATTTCCAATTTCTCATATCTTCAGCATTTCTTGCTCTTCTTGTTCGTACTTGATCAACCTTGTAACTTGAGGCTCAATAAGTAACCCATCTTGATTCAATTTTCTTTCTTCTTTTTCTTTTTTGTTGTTTTTTTTTATTTTTGTGTTTTTTTTTCTTCTTTCTTTGCTGGATGAGTATAATACTTCAACTGCTTTGAGCACCTCCTTTTCCTTTTGCATTTTGGAGATTTTCCATTATTCTTGATTGGATTGATCTTCAAGCACTCTGTATTTGATATACCTTGTAATTCAAAACTTTCTTGACTTCATGGAAACTTGTCTTCGTAATAAAACTGTACTGACAATCTATATTCTTGTGAGCAAATATCCTTTACCTTGCCCCCTAATGTTGAGGGTGATCCTTGGTTAGGGTTGAATCAGAAGAAAACATTATTCAGGCTCAAATGGGGACAACAAAGGATATATATATATATTAAAGGATAAATGAAACAATGCCGTTCATCATCTCATACACAGAAACCTTTGTAAAAAAGAGGTATCTCCAGGGGGATGAATATTTAAGATTAATTTTACTTACATGAAAAATGTAATTAATGCATGATATATTTATTTCAATCAATCACTTTCCCCTTCTTCTTGAGTATGCCCTAATCACCCGAAATCATCTTCAATGAGTTGGTCCATGATACCTCATCTCGTCTCTTCTTGTAGTAAGATTAACGGATAATTGAAAGTTTGGTTCTTTTGAGGTCTTTTGGTTTATGATGGTTTTGTGTTTGGAAGGACAAATGTGTGACTTATAAAGTCATGTATGTGGTGGAAGGTAGTATCATCAATCAATTGACTATACCCGAAAAGGTAAGCATCTGGAGTAGGTGTCTCAAAAACAGGTGGAGACACTTCTTTAGAGTCGCAGATAAATGTAGTGTCAGGATTTGGTTTTGGTAAGGGTCGAGTAATTGGCATTGGATGGGATATGGAAGATATAATTTTATCACTTGCCAATAGATCTATAACTCTTGCAAATTTAAAAGAATATTTAATCTACTTGATACTCAATAATCTCAAGATTAAAACTTGATTCCTTGCTCATAACCTTAATAAGCAATACATATTTATTTATTGCACAAAAGGTGGAGGAAGGAAAAAAACAAGTTCAAACAAGATGCTGAAAATAAAAAGGTACTACAGTGGTAGATAACACTTCTACTTGTTTATGCATCATCACTCCTTTAATGTCGGTTGTGTAATAAGATCAGAGTCATTGTCTTCATTTGCCCCCCATTTCTTGATCATTTTTTGTGTCAAGACTCTTTTGTCAACAAGCATCTCTATTTCTTTTAACAGTGGCCTACAATTGCCTGTAGAATGCCCTTTTACCCCCAAGTGGAAATTACAAACACTATCTTGATCATAGCTATGAGCAGAAGGGTTTGATGTCACTTTAGTTGGTTTTGGTGTGATGTATTGACCTTTAACCAAATGAGGATACAAGTCTGAAATGGAAGTTTGGAATACTTCCAAAGTTTGTCTTGATCGCATGACTTTCTTTGGTCGATCCGAACAGTTACTTGCTCTTTTTCTTTTGCAATTGCGAGGACTCTGGATGCAACATTCATTCACATGATCAGCTTTTGCTTTTTGATCCGTCGGGCTCCTGGATGTGACTTTTGAGTTTTCTTCATTGATTACATTCTCAATTAAATCTCCACTTGTCACAAGATTCTCGAATTCAGTTGTCGGATTTGCCTGCATTAACTCGAAGAAAGGCGCTGGAAGGGAATCATGAAACATACGTGATATCTCTTCTTCTAACATGGGAGGTTGAATTTGTGCTACCACTCCTCTCCATCTTAAAGCATATTCTTGAAATCTTTCATTGGTTTTCCTTTTTACTCTTCGAAGATCCATACGTGTTGGAGCTAAGCCTTTAACATACCGATATTGTCCCAAAAATGCATCAGCTAAATCTACCCATTTCTTGATCTGTTCTTGGGTCAACTGATTGTACCAGACTACTGCTGAGTTAACAAGGCTATCATGGAAAGAGTGAATTAACAGGTCATCAGAATTTAAATATCCTCCCATTTTTCTGCAAAACATTCTTAGGTGGATTAGGGGACAACTTGTGCCATCATATTTCTCAAAATCAGGCATTTTGAATTCATGGGGAATAATCAAATCTGGAACCAAGCTAAGCTCTCTTGCTTCTAATTCTTTGTGGGAAGTATCAACACATTTCATATTTTTGATTGATTCATCCATCTTCTTGAATCTTTCCTCATATTGCGAATAATGAACAAGGCTATTCTTTGGGTTCAATTGGGATGCCCCAGAGGGTTTTACCATTTTCGACTCTTCAATCTGACAGCATGATTTTTCTTTAGCAGTTATCTCTTCTTTATCAGATTCTATTCCCTGAATAATTTGATCTGATCCATCTGGTACTGAATCTGATGTTTCTTTCCTTATATCCGGAGGTAACCCTGTCAATTGTTCTGGCCACTGGTCTTGTAGTCCCTTATAAGATTGCTCCATTGTTTTCATGATGACAGTAAAGTAATATGAATGAATGACCTTGGTTTTACTGTTACAAAACCTTTCATTAATTATTAACATGTTTTTATAATTAAAATACATGATAGTATTTAAATAAAATGTGAAAAATGCATAAATGGAAAAATAAGAATGCAAAATGTGCAATTCAAAGATTATAAAAAGTAAAAATACAAAATGAAAATGCACAGATACAAAATGTAAATGTATGTATGAAAAGGTGTTACTTAAGAGTGATCATCTTAGAACAGATTTCATTGAACACAAAAGCTTCAGTACATCAAACAAAACTTTTACATGTAGGGGACAACATTCAGTTCTAACTTCAACAAAACTTTACATATAGGGAATAACTTTCCCATTTTCTTCTCTAAAACCAAGTTAGTTTATCAGCTTATGGACCATATTGCTTGTCTGAACTGCAGCTTCTTCCATGACATTCTGGTGTTCTTTCATCTCCTATGTCAATTCTTGGAGTTGATCATTTTCCTTTGTGAGAGAACATTTGTGTTCAAAAAGTTTTTAGACAAGATCTTCATGTATGTTGCAACTCTTTTTCAGTTTGGTGATCCCTGCTATCCACTCTTCTGGGGTGTTTCCTATACCAGCATTTTGAAAGGCTTGACTGACCTTCTGGAAATCTTCATGTATGGTTTCCATTTTGGTGCTCAATTTATCGTTTTCAATCCTCAGATGACGTATTTGAGCTTCAAACCTCAGCAAATCTTCTTCTCTCTGGGCGCCCCTACTGATACTCTTACCTTTGAAGACTTTTGGTATTAATCTAGCAGGACCCTCGGTTACCAAACTAGGTCGATCATTTACCATAAATTGTAAGGTTCCATGATCCAAAAGACTTTGGACTCGGCGTTTGAAGGCAAGACAATTCTCGATGGTATGTCCTTGAGCTCCAGCATGATATTCACAATGAACGTTGATGTCATACCAATTTGGATACGGAGGTTGGAATGGTTTTATGTAATATGGAGCTATTTCTCGTACTTCAAGTAACTTTTCATACAAATCTTTATATGATATAGGTATAGCATCAACATGAGAACCGCCTTTTGTCTTGAATTGAACCTGAGTTTTAGATATCGGGAGCATACTAAACTTCGATGATTTCAGATTACATGGTTTCTTTTCTTCTCTGGGAGCTTGTACCGTCGTCACTATTTCATTGGTATCTCCAGACGATTGGTGAATACGAATGATGACTGTCTGTAATTTCTCCAATGGGTTTAGATCCGAAGTCCCTTGTATATATGAAATTGCAGGATTATCTTCATTAAGCTTTCTCTCTTTCTGTGCATGAATCTCTTCTCTTTTGGCCAAAACAGATATTCTATCCATCATTTTGGACATCTGCTCTCTTATTTCTCGTATCTCCTTTTGTTCTTCAATGGTCATACGATCTTTGGGTGCATAGCTTGCTTCTATCCTCAGAGTTTTTTCAGGATGTCTTTTCTTGGCCGCATCATATTTTGTTTGATCATAGAACTTTTTGTCCATTTATGATTTCTTTCTAATTTGATGAACAGTCTTTTCAGTTAACACCTTTTGGTCATGATCATGCAATGTAAACAAAAGAAAATAATTTAAACAAATTAGAGCAAAAATAACATACATGGGAAAATAAGAAAAAAATAAAATAGTTAATACCAACTAATTGAAAGAAAAAAAATTTATTTATCATGGTATATAATAAATCCTAACCTCATGCTTTCTAGTTCCATGCTTTGTTTGGAAAAATTAACCTAACCGCATGATTTCTAGTTCGCATGCATTTATTCAGGGAGAAAAAATAATAATAAATTAAAAGCTAGAGCTTATTTCTCCTTTGTGTACACCTATGAACAAAGGTTTAGTACTGTCTTAGATTAGGTGAAGTGCTAGGGTTTATTATATGCAAGGTTTCAGATCTAAGAATAAAGGTACTCGAACTGTCCTTGTTGATGCCCCTTTGGGTTGTCAACCCTCAATCCTAGTCCATTACAGACTTAAGCGGATCGAGTTCAATTCGAGGGGATACATTTCTCTATACCTGACACGGAGAATAAATTCTCACGAAGACATAGAGCATATGAACCCCGAAAGTTACTTGCTAGGTCTGACACGGAGAATAAATTCTCACGAAGACGTCGCTTTCACTCTCACTTAAAAGGGACAAACTCAATTATAGAGCTTTATGTTATGCAATGCAAGTGTTGTGTGTGAGGAGAAATGTTCAAACCTCTAACAGAAAAAATAAATAATGAAATAAAATATTTGCAAATAAAATGAAATATTAATAAGAAAAATATATAAATACTATGAAAATAATAAGTATATAAAAAATTTGAAAAGAAAGAATTAAAAATTAAATATATTAACTTTTAATTTTTAATTAAGAGAGACAATTTATAATTGATTTTAAAGTTTGACAGTCCCCAGCGGAGTCGCCAAGCTGTAGTAACCGGATTTCGTCCGGGCACGAAATATTTATTTGACGGGAAAAATGATGTGAATAAATGGTTTTTGAAAATAATTTGGGAGTCGCCATCGGCCTTTTGGGTCAGGTAGGTCGAATACCTAAAAAAATATCTTTTAAAAGAGTTTTTAAGAAAACATCAATTAAAAGATAAACTGATCTGCGTTTTAACCAAAAATTTGTTCTTTTTAATAATAAAAAGGGATTCGTTGTCGGTTACGTTTAGGGAAGGATTAGCACCCCTACAACGCCCAAAATTGGTACTTTTTAATTATAAATTGTCTCTATTATTAAAAATTAAAAAAATTCAAAATATATTTAATTTAAATTTATATTATTTCAAAATTAAAAAATATCGGAAAAGAACTTCTAGGTGCCTTAAGACAGCTCTTTTCTTCAATATTAAAAAATAAATAAATGACAAACATTTTTTATGACAAAAATTTATTTTAATATAGTAAGATATTTATTTATTCAAAAAGATCAGAAAATGGCTTCTAGGTATCTTAAGACAACTCTCTTCTTTGATATTAATAAATAAAAATATATTAAAATTTTAATATTTTAAATAAAACTAAATTATAATTTTTATAATATTTAATTATTTAAAATACCAGAATAGGACATCCAGTTATATTAAGACTGCCATTTTCTTTGATATCGAAAATAAATAAACATTATTATTTAAAAAAAATATAATATATATATATATATATATATTTATATGACTAAGATAATAATAAAATAATAATTAAAGCAATAATTAAAATATAAAAGTAATAACAAAATAATATTGTAATTAAATAATGATCAAAATAAAAGAAATTCAAAAATTATAAAACTAAATATAAAGTATTAAAAATAAAGATAATAATTCGAAATATTATGAAAGATAATGATTAATAGTGTAATTTAACCTAATTAATTAATACGTGATTAAAATAATAATTAATAAACTATGAGGGACTAAATTTGATATTTTCCTAAATATATATAAATACAGTTAACGGTTAAAATATAATAAAATAAAATTTAAACACTAAATTAAAATGATTAAAAGTCAATTTCAGTGACTAAATTGTAAAGTTACAGAACTATAAGGGTTGCGGAAAGAGTTTACCCTTTCTTAAATTACACAGATACCCTCCCCAGAACGACGTCGTTTGGGGAGGGTTTTAAATACCCTAAACGCCTGGCCCGAAGGGCCAAACTTCTCATTTGCCTCTTTCCTTTCTCTCTCAAAATGAGAGAACCAGAGTTCTCTCTGGTTTCTCTCTAGTTTCCCTCGACGGAGGGAAACCGGCAGCCATAGGCCACCGTACTCCGCCGCCGACCACCGCCGCCGGCCACCGTAAACGGTGGCCGGAATTTACCAAAAATACCCCCAAAGCGTAGATCTAAACGTCTTAAGGTCCGATCTAAGGTTATTTTAACCTAAAACCCCATAATATATCGTAAATCTACGATTTTCACCTTCGGTATTTTGGTTCTCCGACGACGTTTGGGGTTCTCCGATGACAGAGTAAGTTCCTCTGTTCTCTTATTCTTCTTTTTTTTACTGGTTTGTCGTTGATTGGGATCGTTGGTAGCTTTCTGTCTTTTTTTTTTTCTCGTCTCTGTTCTCTGTTGCTGTCCGTTTGTGTTCTTCTCCTCTCTCCTCTGGTTTGTTGGTTGTTGTCTCCGTTCTTTGCTTGCTGTCTTTTTTTTCTTTTGCAGGCGCGATGGCTTTTATAGCCATGGAGGTACGCCCTTCAGACCGGTTCCAGTGGGGACTTCTGGTGAGTCACCATAGCTATGGCGGTGACTCACCATAGGGCTCGATGTGGGTATCTTCGTGGCGTTCTGGAGACTTCTTCATGGGAGTCGTGGTAGCAGGGGATCGTCGGCAGCATATGGTTGGGTCACCTGGCAGTGGGAGTGTCGGCAGAGGCGACAGCTGGCCTTCTGGAAGCATCAGAGGCGGCTGGGGCATGAGATGAGAAACCTTAGTTGGGTTTTAGGGTTTATGTTGGGCTTTTGTATCTGGGCCACATTGTTTGGGCTTGCAAACTGGGCCTGAGTTCTTGTAATTGGGCTCTGGGATTTAATGTAATTTGTAATATTTATTTAATAATAATAATGATAACAATAATAATATTTATAATAATAATAATAATAATAAATAATAATAAAAGTAAACTGAAAAAATTAGTGTCTACACCTAGTGTTCTTCAACACAATGAATTCAGGAACGTTAACATATGGAGGATCATTAATGGGATCCACTACTACTTGAACATCCAAGTCATTAACTCCATTTCGGTTCCTGGCCGATACTCGAAGGTTGTCGTTCCCCTAAAAATTCCCATTCCTTGTATGATGAAAGTCATTGGAAAGTTATATCCTTGAATTCATGTCCGAAAATTGGAAAAATAGTACAGCTAAAACATAAAACATTCAATCGAGTTCGATGATTAGTACCCGAGATACTGAATTGACTGAAGGGCAAAATTGATCACTTCTAAACGTCCTTCAATGGTCAGATTGGTTCCTTTCTCGTCTCCTTTATTCACAGAAAATTCACTCCAAATCGGCTGCCAAAACTGCATTGACATAGTTGATAGAAATATTGTTCCATACATGGCACCGAGAATGACCGAGATATTCTCTGTCGGATCCGAATATTTCAATTCGAAGCCATTGAAACCACTGCAAACAGTGAGCTAAGAGTTCAGCTCTTGTGAAAAACAATGACTGATACGAACCATGAATTCGAGACAAAGCATGAACTATACCTGAATCTTGGACTTATTAGATCTTCAGTTGCCTGCAATTGGTTTGGAAAAGAAACAGACTGAGATGGAATGTTGAGTACAGATATTTTGACAGTAGCGGTAGCAAGGTATCATTAATGTTTGATATTGTATATATGAAAGAATCATTCCCAAAATAGTCTTTATAAGGTGTATATCTAAAGAGCATTCCATATTGCAGAAGCGAACCGTGAATTGGCTGCAAAAAACATAATATGTTGCATGTTAACAGGGAGTAAGAGCGGAAAAGATTCTCGGAATTCGACATCGATTGAATGACCTTACTTTAGAGAATTCGACAACGCTTGCATTGGCACCAGCAAAGTAGTCATTTTCCAACACCTGGCAGGGCATTAGAAGCAAAGATGTGTATCATCATAGTCTTGTGTTACTTGAATAACACGGCAATGCTAACTTACTTCCGTACACGTTAATCGCGAAAGGGCAGGGCGAGAAATGGTTTCCTTCGAACAATACACACATCTCGTAAGTGCCGACTTCCATGGCAAGATAGTGACCTATGTATGAACCATCATTGTTATCCACAAACATCCAGTTCGAGAAACCTGGCTTCTCAACTGAAGTAAGCACTATTCTTACTTCGTAGTTTCAGAAACAACGGGGATTTGAAAACAAATCCATCAACTGTACTACTATTTCATTTTAACCGGCTTCGGTGCCTTGGAAGCAAATTTCACTGCTCCTGAGATTGATATATTAACTTGACCTTGTTGAAAGAAAAACCACATGGCTGCTAACACTAGTAGCCGGTGGCTTTAATAATATTTTTTATTTTTTTATATAGTAAAATTGTTAAAAATTAGTCATTGTATTTTAGGGTATTTACAAATTAGTCCTTAAGATTTAGTTATAAATACCCTATCCCATTTAGCTTCAAAACCATCCCAAAGCATTCTAGCTTTCTTCCAATACTAGAGAGATTTTAGAGAGTTTCTTGAGAGTTGTTTTCTCCTTTTTATCTAGAGAGAATTATCATTGTTTTCTCCTTGGTAGATCGAGAGAGGTTGTAATTCCTATTTTCTCATAGTGAAATTCTTCTACCGTTGCCCGTGGTTTTTACCCTAAATATTTTAGGGGTTTTCCACGTAAATTTTGTGTCTCTTTTATCTTCATTTTTATTTTCTCAAATTATCAGTTGCGATTTTGCTCTATCTGATAGTCGTCTTCCGCAACAATTGGTATCAGAGCTAGATTAGAGTGTGTAATATCTGCTTATTGTCTTTGTGGTTGCCACCAAAAGGTGGATCCTCCAACATAAGAAAGTAAGAAGTTATTACCCATTCTTTGAATGTTCCAGAGAACTATTCACGATAGTGAAATAGTAGGAGCTATCCGTAAAAGAAGCTATGGCAACGAAATTTGATATTGAAAAATTCAATGGGAGAAATTTCTCATTGTGGAAATTAAAGATGAAGGCCATCTTGAGGAAAGACGGGTGTCTAGCGGCTATCAGTGAAAGGCCGACGGATTTCGCAGATGACAGCAAATGGAACGAGATGGACGGGAATGCTATGGCAAACTTTCATCTAGCATTAGCAGATGAAGTATTGTCAAGCATCGAGGAGAAGAAGATAACTAAGGAGATATGTGATCATCTCACCAAATTGTACGAGGCCACATCGTTGCACAATAAAATTTTCCTTAAGAGGAAATTGTATACTCTCCGGATGTCAGAATCTACTTCAGTGACGGAGCACTTAAACACACTGAACACGCTATTTTCTCAGCTTACATCCTTAAGCTGTAAAATAGGAGAACAAGAACGTGCTGAACTTCTACTTCAAAGTCTACCGGATTCGTATGATCAACTCATCATCAACTTGACAAACAGTAATGTCACTAGTCTAATCTTTGATGATGTTGCAGCTGCTGTTATACAAGAAGAAAATCGACGCAAGAATAAGGAAGACAGACAAGTAAATCTGCAACAAGCAGAAGCGTTGACAACGACGAGAGGGAGATCAATAGAACGTGGCCAAAGCAGCAGTCACAAATATGGTAGATCGAAGTCCAGAAGCAAAAAGAATTTAAAGTGTTACAACTGTGGAAAGAAGGGTCATTTGAAGAAGGATTGTTGGAGTCTAAATAAAAACTCCAATCCACAAGGCAATACCGCAAACACTTCAGATGATGGAGATGCTCTATGCTGTGAAGCGTCAACCACCGTGGAAGGTAGAAAACGATTTGCAGATATATGGCTCATTGATTCGGGAGCAACATATCACATGACCTCAAGAAGAGAATGGTTCCATCATTATGAACCTGTCTCAGGAGGATCTGTTTATAGTTGCAATGATCATGCCTTAGAGATCGTTGGCGTGGGAACCATCAAATTGAAGATGTATGATGGAACAATTAAAGTTGTTAGAGATGTGCGGCACGTGAAAGGCCTGAAGAAAAATTTATTATCCTACGGATTGTTGGATAATAATGCTAGCAAGATTGAAACACGGAAAGGAATCATGAAGGTGTTCCGTGGAGCGCTTGTGGTGCTGAAAGGCGAAAAGATAGCAGCAAACTTGTACATGCTGAAGGGAGAGACTTTGCTAGAAGCAGAAGCCTCTGTTGCCTCATGTAGTTCAGATTCTGCAATGCTATGGCATCATAAACTTGGACACATGTCAGAACAAGGAATGAAAGTCCTTGTGGAGCAAAAGCTACTTCCAGGCTTAACGAATGTATCACTTACTTTGTGTGAGCATTGCATAACAAGTAAGCAGCACCAGTTGAAATTCAACACATCAAATTCTAGAGGCAAAAGTATTCTAGAATTGGTTCACTCTGACGTATGGCAAGCACCAGTTACATCCCTAGGCGGAGCAAAATACTTTGTCTCATTTATTGATGACTACTCCAGGAGATGTTGGGTGTACCCTATTAAGAAGAAGTCAGATGTGTTTTCCACTTTCAAAAACTTCAAAGCGCGGGTGGAACTTGATTCTGGAAATAAGATCAAGTGTTTCAGAACAGATAATGGAGGAGAATATACAAGTGAAGAATTTGATGACTTTTGCAGGAAAGAAGGCATCAAAAGACAGTTCACAGTGGCGAACACTCCTCAACAAAATGGAGTGGCAGAGCGGATGAACAGAACCTTGTTAGAAAGAATAAGAGCAATGTTGAGGGATGCAGGCCTAGAAAAATCATTCTGGGCAGAAGCAGTCAATGCCGCCTGTTATTTGGTGAATCGAGCTCCATCAACTACAATAGAGCTGAAGACACCAATGGAGATGTGGACTGGTAAACCAGCTGATTATTCAAACCTCCATATATTTGGAAGTATTGTGTACGTGATGTACAACCCCCAAGAAATTTCAAAGCTAGATCCAAAATCCAGGAAATGCAAATTCTTGGGGTATGCTGATGGTGTAAAGGGATATCGCTTGTGGGATCCCACTGCTCACAAAGTGATCATTAGCAGGGATGTTATTTTTGTAGAAGATAAGCTACAAAGAAAAGAAGATGATGATAGCGCTGAAAAGTCAGAGACTACACATATACATGTGGAAAAGGAGGTTGAACAAAGAGATTCTTCTGAAGCAGAAACATCACATGATGAACAAGAACCAGAGAGTTCTGAAACTCCAACAACTCGTCAATCAGATCGTGTGAGAAGACTTCCCAATTGGCACTCAGATTATGTTATAGAAGGTAATATTGCATACTGCCTTTTAACAGAGGACGGTGAGCCATCAACATACCAAGAGGCAATAAACAACTCAGATGCTTCACTATGGATGATGGCGATGCAAGAGGAAAATGAAGCCCTTCATAAAAATAATACATGGGACATTGTGCCACTACCACAAGGAAGGAAGCCAATTGGTAACAAATGGGTCTTCAAAATCAAGCGAAATGGTGACAATCAAGTTGAGAGGTATCGTGCAAGACTGGTGGTCAAAGGATATGCTCAAAAAGAAGGTATTGATTTCAATGAAATATTTTCTCCTATGGTTCGACTAACAACAGTTCGAGTAGTTTTGGCAATGTGTGCTACATTGAACTTACATCTAGAGCAACTAGATGTTAAAACAACTTTTTTTCATGGAAATCTTGAAGAAGAGATTTACATGCTCCAGCCTGAAGGTTTTGAAGAAAAAGAAAAGAAGAACTTGGTTTGCAGGTTGAACAAATCTCTGTACGGTCTAAAGCAGGCGTCGATGTGTTGGTATAAGAGATTTGATTCCTTCATTATGTGCCTTGGATACAACAGACTTAATGCAGACCCTTGCGCTTATTTCAAGAGGTCTGGTGATAACGATTTTGTTATATTGATGTTGTATGTGGATGACATGTTGGTTGCAGGACCCAACAAAGATCATATTGAAGAATTGAAGGCACAACTGGCTAGAGAATTTGAAATGAAGGACTTGGGATCAGCAAACAAGATTCTAGGGATGCAAATTCACCGAGACAGAAGTAATAGGAAGATTTGGCTTTCACAAAAGAATTACTTGAAGAAGATCTTGTCACGATTCAGCATGCAAGATTGTAAGCCAATTTCTACCCCTCTTCCTATTAACTTCAAATTATCCTCCATTATGAGTCCTAGCAGTGAAGATGAGAGGATAGAGATGTCTCGAGTACCGTATGCATCAGCAGTGGGAAGCTTAATGTTCGCTATGATATGCACAAGACTAGACATTGCACAAGCAGTGGGAGTGGTTAGTCGGTACATGGCGAATCCAGGCAAAGAGCATTGGAATACAGTAAAAAGGATCCTGAGATACATCAAAGGGACCTCAAATATTGCATTATGTTACGGAAGATCAAACTTACTAATCAATGGGTATGTAGATTCTGACTATGCAGGGGATTTGGATAAAAGCAAATCTACTACAGGATATGTGTTTAAAGTTGCTGGTGGAGCTGTAAGCTGGGTTTCAAAATTGCAGTCAGTTGTGGCTACATCCACAACAGAGGCAGAATATGTAGCAGCTACACAAGTCAGTAAAAAAGCAATTTGGTTGAAGATGCTATTGGAGGAGTTTGGGCACAATAAAGAGTATGTCTCTCTGTTTTGTGACAGTCAAAGCGCCTTGCATCTAGCAAGGAATCCAGCATTTTATTCAAGAACAAAGCACATACGAGTTCAATATCATTTCATTCGTGAAAAGGTGGAAGAAGGAACGATAGATATGCAGGAAAATCCATACCAAAGACAACATAGCAGATTTCATGACGAAGGCAATCAACGCTGATAAATTTACTTGGTGCCGATCCTCTTCTAGCCTGTCAGAGACGTAAGCAGCATGATGGTACAAGGTAGAAAGAATGGTGTGAAGATATGACTGTTCCAATCAAATCTTCAAATGGGAGATTGTTGAAAGAAAAACCACATGGGCTGCTAACACTAGCAGCCAGTGGCTTTAATAATATTTTTTATTATTTTTTTATAGTAAAATTGCTAAAAATTAGTCATTGTATTTTAGGGTATTTACAAATTAGTCCTTAAGATTTAGCTATAAATACCCTATCCCATTTAGCTTCAAAACCATCCCAAAGCATTCTAGCTTTCTTCCAATACTAGAGAGATTTTAGAGAGTTTCTTGAGAGTTGTTTTCTCCTTTTTATCTAGAGAGAATTATCATTGTTTTCTCCTTGGTAGATCGAGAGAGGTTGTAATTCCTATTTTCTCATAGTGAAATTCTTCTACCGTTGCCCGTGATTTTTACCCTAAATATTTTAGGGGCTTTCTACGTAAATTTTGTGTCTCTTTTATCTTCATTTTTATTTTCTCAAATTATCAGTTGCGATTTTGCTCTATCCGATAGCCGTCTTCCGCAACAGACCTGTCAGAAAAAAAAATATATATTAAAGTATAAAACCATTCGGTTTCCTAGTATAATCATGTGAACCATATCAAGCTAGACGAGGCTCAGGAGGGATCGGGTTTTTTGAGGTTTGAATCGGTAACATAAACTCGAAAAGTTGTACCTGGTTTTACTTCCTTTGAGAATGGATTGCCACCATTTAGGATTATATTTCCACAGAACATATAAATTCTATAGATCCCACTCTTCTGAGGAGTATACATGACATTGAATGCAGTAGCTGAAACTGTCAAGCTTCCGGGAGACTGACTTTATAATCATACTGTCATTAAAATCTCAAACATAGCATACATACGTACATCCATACAGAGTTGCAGAACAAAAGCAATTCTTACAGTGTTGTTTAGGCCCATGGATGGAACAGAAGCAAGTTCGGTTTCACTTGTAGCAATGTAGGGCAATTCTCCTGCATAAGATAAGGCTGTTTATGACATGAAACGAAACCGAAATGTAGGTAAATTGCTTGAACATACACACCATGACAAATCTGTGTAGGATATATAGTAGGCGATACGGATGTGGAATCAATTTCCCTTTCAATTTCTACATGAAGTCTTTCGACTTCCACTGGGGAGGGATATTGGAAGGCATCGCGGAGATAAACCGAAAACTGTGCTGGTTCCCCAGCAACAGAGGTATTTTAACCTGTCCCGTTGATGATACTCTGTACTCCATCGCAATAACCTATTCGAATAGGTGTCGGACATGGATACTTTACGAATAAGAATCCGGTTAACATAGAAGCATAACGCACCTACAAAGACAGTATAAGCATATGGCGTATAGGAAATGCATTTGTTGTGCTTCATATGAAAAATGATGAGCAACAAGTTCCCTGCTTTTGACATGCTGAATGAAAACAGCTGAACCCGGGGTTCTACTTCTTCGAACTGCAAATCTGTTACGGGGATCGACAAATTCGTATCTTCCTCGATAACATCTGCGTCGAATTCATATAATCCCGGAACAAGGTTCCGGTATCGATATTGCTGGTATATAAGTATTTCCATCTTGGAAAAGATTTACCGTGCATTGAATTCAAATCTCCATTTGGCCACACAATTGGAGTCATCTAAAGGTCCTGCAAAAGCCGGATCGAGTTTACGATTACATGTTAAACTTGTATCTAACACTTACACCCGAGTCCGGGTAACATTAAAGCAAAGCAAATCACCTGGATTTACCTTGAATGGTAATGGAGAGCCATTCAAGGTCTGGTTTGCTCCTTGGATATTCAACAGGAAGTTTCCTGCTATAACAACCATGTACTCCATTATGGTATAACCAAATTCATTCCAAGCCATGGATGTTATGTTTAGCAAACTCGAAATGGAGCCATTTTCATGGAGAGCGGTCGTCGAGATGTTATAAGAACTCGGTTCTTTGTCCGTCGAAGTTACGTTATTTCTGAAGGCGTCTTTCGGGTGAATCAAAACCAGAGCCGTCAAACCGGCTTCGAATTCATCCCAGAATGCTAACCAGGAAGCAACACTGGCAGAAGGGTGCACTGGATCTGGTTCAACAGTGAAATGAAGAGATGAATCCATGACTTTGAAAGGGTCATCATTGATGATGACATTTAATAAGCCTGCAAGGATTAAAACAAAGGCAATCTGCCAAGTACTTGGATCGCCATTGATGTCTAGAAAAACACCAGATATGTAAGAACTATTCCCTGCCTTCCTGTTCACTGTAATCAAGGGATTAAAAGAAGTTCTATCCAGGGAAGCATTTGCTTTACTATCGAAATTCGCTATAACTTTGATTTTGATAGTTCAGTTTCCCCAGCTTTGAATGCATCCTTGTCATCCAACCAACTGAATGCAAACTTTAGTATTATTGCTTCATCTAAAACATGTAATAACATCGTACTAAATACAATAATTTAAGTTTGAAAATATAGTAGTATTTATGTGAATACCTGCAAAGAAAATGAGAATAATGTTAGGGTCGAAATTAAAATTAAGTGAAATTTGGCGCCATGATTGAGGAAATTCAAATGATTGTTGCCATTGCCATTGGGCTCTTTTCTTGAGGAAGGTAAGTGATGACAGTTATTGCAAGGGTTATTTATCACTTGTACTGGGTTTTGACACGAGTTGTTAAGATTAAACTAGGCCGTTGGATTTCGATAGTGGTTACTGACGGTGGCGGTTACTGACAATAACCGTAAAAGATTATTCTATGTTCTTTTTAAAACATGTTTTGAATTTTATTTACACTTAATTACGGAGTAGGTTTTATTTAAATTTTATCAATCCGATTTTATCAAATAGTTGAGTCTTTAAAACTGATTTTATTGTAATCACTCCAGACTAATTAAAAAATAATTAAATAGTATCAATTAAATCACTGATTGTGTTAATGAAAATGTTAGAGTAATAGTTAAGTAAATTAATATAATTACATATTTGATTCTTATTATTTATATATTTTATTAATTTAATTATAATTCTAATTCTAATTCTAATTTAATAAATTTAACCTATAAGAAATGAGGAAGAGGGAATAAGATATCAAATTAATAAATTTAATTTAATTATAATTTGAGTGTATAAAATTACATCATCACTAATAAAAAATAGTTGATCTATTGAGATGAGATACTAGATTTATTAAGCAAGGTCTGGAATTCAAATTCTCACGATTGTGAATGAAACAAATTGGATTAAGAAGGTCGCCCCCATAATGAGTTTCTACAAAAACAAATTTAAATTAATCAATTAATAGATTAGATATCAACGGTCCCTTCATTATAAATATTGGCTGATCTCTTCCACTATCTCTTTTCTTTTGCCACTGAAGTCTAATCTAATCCAATCAGATAACACTACCAAAGGAAAAAGAGAGCATTGATTGAAATATTGCATTTTGTGGACACAATCGCTGAAAGTGAGGGTAATAATGGTCCTCTGAAGCCCATCTAGGGCTACCACATGCATGGTTTTATCCGAGTGTGACAATCCCCTGCTTTCCTTACAGTTCAATGTTTGAAGTTTGATCTAATTAATTCCTTCAAACCTTGCTTTTCTAAAACATTAGAGAAAACAAATAAAACTTATAATTACGACATGATTATGTATAATTGGGTAAAGTACACGGATATTAATTAAATTATGTTATCATGCGATGATTATTTTATAATACTTTAATAAATTTAATGATCATATTATAACTTCTAAAAACTTCTATGATCATAAATATCATTTTAACATAATGAAATGACCCTTTGTATATTTAATCTATCATTAAAAAACCAGAGTCCAAAAACAAATAAATAAAAAAGTATAGGGTAGTTTATGGATTGTAAGACTAGTCACATTGACCTCAACATCTAAAATTTCAATTATGAAACACTTGTAAGTGTACCGTGACCTTTGAACAGGTCCACCTTCCATGTATAGAGGAAGAAGAAAGAAAAGAAAAAGAAAGGGTAGGTTTAATAGACAAGGAGCGTGGCTCCTATTCTGAACGTGGAAGCCTTTGTTTTTTTGGATGTTTTGAGACATATGCACATGTTCCCAATTCGGGCTTTCAATTTGCTTTCAATGTACACCATATGTACTATGTCATCTGCACACACACATATATTGGTGATAGTGCCTGTCCAATAACGTCTCTTTTAAAACCCTTTTTTGCTCTCATTTCGACGCTTTCCGATTATTTCAGTGTCATTGAGAGCCGTCCGACTATCCTCGTCCACCTTTTCTCTTTCCTTTCGTCCTCGGTTTTTTCTTCTGACGTATCTGATGAGGGCTCCTGTCTTCGATGTCCATGTTCTAACCTCATGCAATAACGGATCAGATTTTTTTTTAAGGTTAACACTCGTATATTTACAACACAAAATCTATTGAAGATAAAAGGAAATTCATATTTTAGGGTATATACAATTAATAAAATAAATAACTAGTAGAAGAAAAATCATATTTTATCACCTTGAGTTAAACGTGGATCCACCACTGATATCAGGAGTCGATATGTGTTGGTAAACTATACTTATGGCCATTTAATTATTGTCTATGTTCATTTTGACCATCATTTTTTTAATTTTATCAATAAGACCACCTAGCTATTTAAGTGTATTTAGTCATAGTTGTAGTTTATTTTAATAAAATTTCTACCCAATCAAATGGTGACACGCGTCACAATATGAGCAACAGATATATTCTTAATTTTGAATTATTTAATTTAATAATTATTTCTTGGTCAAACGACCCCATTTTTTTATGTAATTTTCTTCTTGCTTGTAGTTGCAATCATCTCCTCAACTGTTACTTTAAAAATAATTTAATTAAAAGTAAATCCATTTTAAAGTTATGATAAAAATTAATATAACCCAATAAATTTCGACTCGAATTCGTTATTTTAAGATAATTATTTTTTGAAAATATGATCCAAATTTGAGTGATATGATAAAAATGACAGGCACCAAAACTTGAATATTGGGAACGTGAGGATAGAAAATTGGGGTAAAGTTAACAAAGGTTGGTTGAGTTTAGGCGATGGGATGTGGATATGTTTCTATTTTCTGGGGAAAATGACAAACGCTGACTGGGTTTGGAACACATGCTTCCTAATATCGCACGCTTAAAATAAGGTTTCAATGCCTAATCTTCACTTGTATAGACCATCTACAATTGCAGTATAGGCAACTCCCTACTTTCGTTTCTCAGCTTTTCAAACACATCCAAATCATATACAAACACTCAACCATATATATATAGATCGTATCAACTCGATGAGTGACCTCCAACAAGTCTACGAGTGTCACACTCGATCATCAAAATAACTAATAATTTTTTAAACGATACAAACTAAAATTTAAAATTAAGACAGTTGTACAAAATTCCAAACTTCTTTAATTTTGAAAACTACTTTAATAATAAATTACAAGTTAACTTAATATCAAAAATAATTCTTACATACCCACCTAAGTATTCATTTAGTGTACTCGGGTAATCCTATTGAGACTCCTTTGATAATCTTGTCCCATCACAATCTATACAACCTGTAATTTACGGACAAAGATAATTCGAATACTAAACTAAAAATGTTAAGTAGTACGCATATACTGTATTATGTTTTATAAGTGTTGTTAACGTAAACATGCAAATCATATATAAACATACAAACATTAGGTAATATATATATATATATATATATATATATTTTCCCTAGCCATTCATCAAGAGTTTGTGTATTTTCTCTAACCTAATTAATAACATATGACATACCATCCTTATTCTATATATGAATATCATGCTTATTAACATTCATATGCACAATACTCAAAAGTGTTATTATATTTATAATTAAAAATTAATTTAAAAATACAATTTTAGTTTTTAGTTTATCTTCTCAAATTTTACAAATTAAGACTTATAATATATGTTTATAACTCAAATTAACACTTAATAATAATAATTTTAACTTCAAATTACTTATAATTTTTTGAGATTTACTTTTCCAAAAATATTTCCGATTTAATTTAAAAAACGACTTTTTAGAAATTGACCTGATTACCAGTTAACCATCTTTAACTATCAATAACTACGGAGTCCAAAATTAGAGTGTTACATGTAAAATATTCAAAATGATAAAAAGAATACGTTTAAGTACCCAATCGATTATTTAACTATAGAATAGGGGTCAAAAACAAGTATTGAATGAATATAGAGCGGTATGCCCCACAGCTTACCTAACTAGGAGCATTATAAAAAAGCGTAAAATCCCACACATTTCCCCATCCACGTTCTAGTTTCCAAGCTCACTTAAATCACTGCTTGTTTGATTCACGGCAAAAACTTTTGGTGTCATATTGGCTTACAGTTACACACTGGATAAAACACGAAATAAAAAGACATGGTCGAAGTTCATCAAAAGTACCCGACATTGGCAGAGGTATAAAAATCTTACGACACACTTTTCATTTCCTTTTCCTAAGCTTAATTTCTCCGAGTTACTGACTTGTGTTTTGTTTTCCATGTCCTATTTAGTTGATGGAAGAGCTTAAGAGAATAACAGATATAGGCTTCCCAATAGCAGCAATGAGCTTGGTGGGTTACTTGAAGAACATGATCCTAGTGGTGTGCATGGGCAGACTAGGTAGCCTCGAGCTTGCCGGCGGAGCATTGGCGATTGGGTTCACCAATATTAGCGGCTACTCAGTCTTATCGGGTCTAGCCACCGGCATGGAGTCGCTTTGTGGTCAGGCTTTCGGTTCGAAGAACTTGTTGGTCGCATCACTCACTTTACGGAGAACGATTATGATGTTGCTATTCGCTTCGGTGCCAATCGGATTGATATGGATTAACCTTGAACCTATCATGCTTAGCATCAATCAAGACTCCGGTATAACGAAAGTTGCGAGCCTTTATTGCCGGTTTGCGATCCCGGACCTTATAGCCAATAGCCTTCTTCAACCTTTACGTATTTACTTGCGTAGCAAGGGAATGACTTGGCCTTTAATGTGGTCGGCCTTTTTTTCGACCGTATTTCATCTCCCGATCACGATCGTTTTAACTTTCTACTTACGTTTAGGAGTCCCCGGGATCGCTATTTCCACCTTCATCACCAGTTTCAACACCCTTTTCTTCCTTCTATGTTACATGTTCTATAATCGAAGTACTACGTCAACGGACTCAGACGAGTCAGTACTCATGCCATTGTCACCTCCTCCGTCTTCAACAGCTCTAATGGGGAGAGAATGGGGAGTTCTACTTCGACTTTCGATACCGAGCTGCATCTCGGTTTGCCTAGAGTGGTGGTGGTACGAATTCATGACGATCCTAACCGGGAACTTATCCGAACCCAGTGTGGGGCTCGCAACGTCGGCTATCGTGATACAGACAACATCTCTAATGTACACGTTGCCAACGGCGCTCAGCGCGTCAGCATCGACCCGAGTCGGGAACGAGCTCGGTGCGGGGAGGCCGACCAGGGCGAAACTGGCGGCCATGGTGGCCATAGGGCTAGCCTTAGTGACCTCGTTTTTCGGATTGATAGGGACCATATTGGGGAGACAAGCATGGGGAAGAGTTTTCACCAAAGATAACCAAGTTCTGGAGCTAACCATGACGGTATTACCCATAATTGGGCTATGTGAGTTAGCCAATTGTCCACAAACCACGAGCTGTGGGATATTAAGAGGCAGTGCTAGGCCAGGGATTGGCGCGACCATAAACTTCTACTCGTTCTACATGGTGGGTGCACCCTTGGCTGTGGTGCTGGGCTTTGTTTGGGGACTAGGGTTCGTGGGGCTCTGTTACGGGCTGTTAGCGGCTCAGATTGCATGTGTGGTCTCTATCTTAACGGTGGTTTTCAAGACGGATTGGGAAAAGGAGTCCCTGAAGGCCAATGACTTGGTGGCCAAAAGTGATCCTTTTGCACATGCGGACCCAACCCTACTGACCAAATGTTGAAGATATAGAGAATAATGTTTGATTAAATAATCGTTTTGGTCCTTATTTTTTTTGGGAGTATATTAGCCCCAACATTTCATTTTAAGATAAAAAGATCCCTCCATGAATACAAATCGTTAGTTAACAAACGATCGCCACTCTAAAATAGGGGTCTTTTTGTCCTAAATGAAAAGTTGAGAGCCAACATATTCTAAAAAGAATAAGAGCTAAAGTGACTATTTAGTCAAATATTAAGATCTTTTTATCTTAAAATGAAACATTTACGATAAAAAAACTCTAAAATATAGATGCCAAAATAATTATTTAATCAAATGTTAAAATCAATTTTTTATATTATATCTGTAGAAAATTTATTATATGAATCTGTTTCATCGAATCATCAAATGCTGAAATTTTAAAATAAAATTGATAACATAAAAGATCGAAATAGACTATTTCATTAGTTAAAATTATAAATGATGTGATAAGTATTTAGGTTCTAAAAACAATGGAAACAAAATAAATTAAAATATGATAATTTAATAAGATAAATTTAAATTTTATTTTTTAATAGTCTAGGTGATTATAAGAGAATATTTATTCATAATCTTTTTTAGTCATTAAACATACATACCTGAAGAATCAGATGTAAATGTTTGTTTTTTGCTTATTGCTTTGTCGCCACTAATCTTTTTTTCCCATGAAAGAGACCGATTTAGGTTTGTATATTAATCAATTTTATGCTGATTATGGAAACTCAATTATCACGGTGTTAGTGGAATATAACTAGATTCAGTTATCATCCATTTGATTTTTTTTTATCGTATTTAAATATCTTACATCCTTAATCATGTAATAAAAACATTATAGAATAAAAATATCTTAGCTTGAAGTCAACTATGAAAGGTTGATATTTATTTACATCTTGAATTGAAAAGGGAAGTACATAGTCGTTTTCTCGAACACATGTACAGCATGTGCATGTCTCTGTCAGGTTAGATCTATACATAAATAATATAATGAGTGGTCTTAATAGTGAAAGAGAATATTAATTTTCATATAGAAGATTTAAGTTTGAGCAATTGTATTTACACTTGTATTTACATAAAACAAATATTATCTTATAATTACCATAGACTAAAATTAAATAAATAAATAAACCGGACCAACCAATTTTATTTTATGATTGTATGTGAAAATTATTATACTAAAATTCTTGCCAAAAGATTGAATTTACTGTTGCCTGATCTTATATCTCTAAATCAAACAGCTTTTTTGAAAGGCAGATCGATAATCGACGACACTCTCCTTGCCCAAGAATTGGTGAAAGGTTATGGTAGAAAAAACATTTCTCCTATGTGTGCCCTAAAAATTGACCTTCAAAAAGCCTTTTTTCTCTTCACTGGAACTTTCTTTCTTCTGTTCTTAATGCAATAGGGTTGCCACTAACGTTTATAAAGTGGATCGAAGCTTGTTTCACAGAAGCTAGGTATTCCATCTCCTTCAATGGGAGTTTGATAAGCTACTTTAAGGGTCAAAGAGGCATAAGACAACGTGATCCCTTATCACCAATCTTATTTGTACTTGCGATGAATATTCTCTCAAATTTACTTAAAATTGCTGCCAACAAAGGAATATTTGGCTATCACCCTAAGTGCAAAAAAATTGGCATTACTCACTTATCTTTTGCAGATGATCTCTTAATTTTTTGCAAAGAAAACCTTGATTCAATTGTTGGTGTCATGACTGTCCTTAATCACTTCTATGATCTGTCTGGCTTAAAGCTAAACATATGCAAGACAGAATTGTTTTCTGTTGGTATTTCATCTAGAAACCTGGATAACATCAAATCTGCTACAGGTTTCAAACATGGTTACCTACATGTTAGATACCTTGGTGTTCCTCTTGTTACTAGAAAGTTAACAGAAAAAGATTGTCTGCCTCTTATTGATAATATCAAACATAGGCTTCATCAATGGTATGGGAAATTACTTAGTTATGCAGGAAGACTAGAGCTGATTAAAACTGTCCTACACAGTGTCGTTAACTATTGGTCTAGATAGTTTTTACTGCCGCATAAAGTTCTTAAACGAATAGACCAACTCTGCTCCAGATTCCTTTGGAAAGGTTCAGATACGGCTTCTACAGGAGCCAGAATCGGTTGGGAGAAATTATGTTTCCCCAAATCCGAAGGCGGTCTTGGCTTAAAAGATCTCAAAATATGGAATAAAACATGCATGGTTCATCTCATTCGTAAAATTCTTGCAGGAACATGATTATTATGGGTTGCATGGATTCATTGCTATGTGATTAAATGCAGTAACTTCACTGATATCAATGAAAGCTCTTCATATAACTGGTGTTCCAGGAAACTTATTAAACTAAGGAGCGAAGTCCTACCTATCCTTAGCACTGGAATTTCGAAGACCAGAGACTTATGGGAGGAAATAAGAGTCCATAAAGCAAAGGTACCATGTCACAAAATAATATGGTTCCCACTTCACATCCCTAAATTGAGTATTATTTCATGGATGACTATTTTGGATCGTCTTCCTACTAGGGACAAACTCTCTAGAATAGGAATTGCTTCAGATGATTCATGTATTCTATGTCTCAAGTCGGCAGAAACAAAAAACTACTTGTTCGTTGATTGCTCTTTTGCTACTTCTCTGTGGAACTCTATCATGAGCCTCAATAATATGTACAACACGCACAACACTTGGGATTCAAGGATTTGTTGGGCTTCTCAACAATGGAAAGGTAAATCTCTTCTCAACACCATTATGAAACTTTCTTGGACAGCTTACATATACTCGATCTGGGATGAAAGGAATAGACGAATCTTCATAAGAGAATCAAGATCACCTGATCAAGTCCTAAAAACCATTAAGGATCTTGTTCGAATCAAACTCAGTGATAGAAACTTCAATAGAACTGATTATGTTAACGTAAATTTATGTAATTATTGTGGTATAGACTGAATATTTATGTTGTAAGTAGCCTTTATACCTCAAATTGGGATGTTCTGATGTAACTTTTCATTGGATAATAAAAATTTGCTTATAAAAAAAATATTTTTATTACATTTTTATTATTCTAATATAAAAATTAAAATAGGAATAAATTCAAATAAAAATCTTAATAATTAACGGTTTATAATAAGGATTTTTATATTGTTTTCACAAATAGTAAGAGATTCTCCAAAGCTAGCATGTTGTTCACATTGGATTTTGGTTTGCATGGCTGGTGACGTATTGTGCATGGCATATATGAAACTATTTATCAGATTTTTGTAAGAGATGCCACCTTCTATCAACATCACTGTCAGAATTGAACACAATAATTGAAATTTAACATGCAATAACATGGATAAATCGAACGTCATGTTCTCTATAAATTTTAAAATTTTATATAATTTAAATAGTTTTATATTTTTTATTATTAATTCATTTTTACACCTTCTCAAATTTTATAACTTAGTACATCTTAAAATTTTAGTATAATCTTCTAAAAAGTCACACTTAACATAAAATCATGTGTCCGTACTTAAAAAAAATTATGAACTTTTTTTACAAGCTGCATATTAGATCAAGTTGATGAGGTTACTTGAAACCAGAAAGAAAAAATGAAAACAACTAGACAAAGACAATAATGGTGTTGTCTATTCAATTGACGAGAATTAGGTATTATAAGTTACGATTATATAAAAGAGTCATAAATTTCCTATCAGTTGTGTACTGAAGCTTGACAATAATTAGATATTATATTATAAGTTACGTCTGTAAAATGTGTATTTTACCAATAATTAAGAAATATTTTTGAACATATATTACCTTTTAATCACATGTCTACAACTTAAACAATTTTATCCCAATAAATTATTAATTCTTCTAGAACAAAATTATAAAATCGAAAATCAAATGGGACAAGTCGATCAAACAAACCATTAGGTAACGAAAACGGAGAATAAGTGGATATGGCAAGAGGGAGCATGGAGTAAAGAACCCAAGTGGATTAATCCCCACAAAATGTCCAAAAAAGAGGAAGACAAAATGAGGGAAGTGTAGTTTAACTAATATTCTTGTTCAAGTGAGTGGGATATCTTTGCATGTGCAAGACCTAATTGGCACATGTCTTTTAAACTCCTTTTTTTCCTTTTCATACACGTGATGAATTGAAATGTTCAATATTGTTGGTGGATATACTTCTTTTTCCAAGGTAGTGAAAAAGCTGAAATATCTATTAGGATGAGGCCAAGGAGACATGGAATAAAAAAAACACGTGTGGAATGTGATGGTTGAAGAAATTGAGTTCAAATTATGGCATCCTTTACTACAAGACCAGCCGAGCTATGTCCCAAACTGAGAGCCTGCTTCCTCTGTCTTTGGTAATGGGTGATCCAATGAAGCAGGGAAAACGATGTTGAGCTTAGAGGTGTTCCTGCCGTTGCAAAATGTTCAAGTCGGATTATTTTTAGATTCAGATTTTCTTGTGTTTTAATAGGGTCTAGATTTAAAAAAAAGTTTAGATTTGTTTTTATTTAGATTTTATTCGGGTGTAATTTAATTTTTTATTTCTTCCATATTTAAATCATTTTGAATGCGTGTCGAGATGAGACATATGATCTCATATAAATTCAAATAATTTATAAATTATAAATATTCTTATTTCGAACACAATAATCAATTATACTTTTATGTAATAATATAATTTAAATTCGAGCCTCTCCTTTAAGAAAGTTACAGAATCCATATACAAAGGCACTCCCAAAGCAGGGGCGGATGTATATGGCTCTCTAGGGGAGTCATTGCACACCCATTATTTTGAAGAAAGTGTTAAATTAAATTTAATTTGTTAATGATAATAGAAAAAAATAAGAAAATTTGTATACTCAATTTTTTTTTCAAAAAATAGGATATTAAAATTTTAGAATGTCATTTTTTAGTTTCTAGATCCATCACTGTCCCAAAGCAATTGCAATATAACTCAATCCCTGCTTAATTTGAATAAAGCTCCAGGTGCACATTGTAGAAATGCATCCAAATCAGCATTTACGACAAATCAAAAACCAACTTTTTTATACACACTTCTCACTTTGTAAGTAGCAATGGTTTATTTTGAATATGTCATGGTCCGTTCCCCAAAACCTAATATCTAACCGTAACATTTGTAAATGAAAATACATAGTGATTAGATCCAGCAAGACTAACCTTTACGGTTAAAACTTTCCCCCGCAAAAGCTTAACACTCCTCTGCATGGAACTAAAATTCAGAGCAAACCCAATGAACTGACCCACCAAACAATACTTCCACTTAGAAATACTATCCTCAAGGACAGCAGATGGAGGCTGAACAGTAGGAACTCCTTCACGAATAGCCGAAGAATAATAATCCAATGACTACTTAGCCAAAATAGAGAAACAAAAACAATCACACACAAAAAGCAACAAAATTCGATCGAAAATCACTGGAGCAACAATAAAATTCTCAAAACCAATTAAACCTGCTAATGTTATATATATACGAATTAAAATTCTCTAACACAATATAAATTCTTTAGTTTTACATAAATTTAGGATCGTCGGATGAGTGAAAATAAAAAGTAGATTAACTCTTTTTTTGGGTGAATATATTCTCATTTTCTACCGTTAATCTTAGTTGTCTATTTCACTCATTAAACAATACTAAAAAAATGTAAAACACTATCCAATCTCAATTAGACTAGTAAAGCATCTTCTTGATCACAATTATTAGCAAGCCTATGCAAATATTTAAATTGAGTTGGGGGAATTTCAAAAAGAAGGTACAAATACTTTAAATTGAGTTGGTCCATACATGAAATGTATCTTCAGAGGATTAAAGTCGTAAAGGAATTACCGTTTATTATTCTTGGAATCCACATTGCAATTTTGGGCTCCAAACAAAAACTAACAGATAAAGCCTAAATTGTCCACAGTTTGAAGGAGGAGGGGGTGGGGAACTTCAATGATGACAACATAACAGGATTTGTCTAATAATTAATGTATTTTACCGTTTAATTCAGTATTATTAATTTATTATCTGAAAATTAAAAAAATAATTCTCTAAACAATATTTAAATGATATAAAATATTTTATTATTTATTTTTAAATTTACTTAAACATATATTTAATATAATATAAACACTTGTAAAATTAATTTTCCTTTCGATAATGCATAAAACAATGAGCTTTAATTTAAGTAATTGACGCGTGACTTTCCCTTCTTACACAAGTATTTGGGGGATGATATTTGTGAAGGAAATATGATGTTGATTTGCAGATTTAAGAGGTATTTTATCTACATTTCAAAATATTATTAGATAATAGAGTAAGATAAAACATCAAATCTAGAGAATTCGGTTTTTTTCTTTTTCCTCTTAATGAGAATACTACTAAGGACAAGTTATAAACGATATATATGTATATATAAGTTATGATATGCTCAAACTAAGTGTACAATTTTAATATAATTTATAAAAACGATTTTCATCAGTCGGAAAATAACATTAATACGCATGAATTAAATTACCTCGGTAGTAAAAGGATTGGTTATTATTCTTCTCAGATTCGAACATCAGAGGTTGCAGGGTATTTAAGTGTTCATTATCAAATAATTGAGAGTCTTTAAAATATATACTACCACATGTAAGCACCCTATATTAATATAAATATAATATTAATAAAATTTACAAAGTTTATAGATTAATTTAATAAAATTAAAAATAATGAACATCAATATTGTCGAATATTTTTTATATAATAAAAGTATTCTACCAATCTGACCTAACAGATTAAACTGAGAAAGATTCCATTCTTTTGATAAGTAAATTAAGTAAAATAATAATTCTACATCTTTCTTTAGCATAATCTTTATATCACTTTTGTTTTTTTTCTTTTGCCGAATATTTCTTTTCAATTTTTAATTGTAAAATAAAAATATTTTCTGTTTTTAAAGTAAAATAAAAATGATTGTGACAAGTAGCTTGAACAAAGTACATAAAAATGATTGTGACAAGTAAAATAAAAACTGGATGACTAAATTTCAATTTTAAAAAGACTACAAATTTCAATTTTAAAAGGAGTACAATGACTTTGAGGATATTTAACCTTTTGGATACTCAAAAGATCATCGTAAAATACTAAAAATCAATTAAGCCCATAATCGAAAATGACACTCAATTAAGCCCCTTACAAAATAAGTCATATTATAATTTATTTCAATTTAATCTTCACACCATTACTTAATGGATAGTAGGGAGTTTCGATAAGAAAATAACTCAATTAATTATAATTTATAGTTTAAAGAGTTTGACTTGATGTTGTTCTCAATAAAGGGTTTATTAATTTTTTTAGTATCTTTTGTAATATTTAAACCAAAAATATCATGTTTGAATACAAATCAAGTGATCTTAATGGTTAAGAAATTATTGTCATCTATTCGTGTTCTTGGTTCGAGCACGATGTCTGCAAAAATATATGAACGTTCAAACATCTCCATCACTTTTTATTTTATTTTATTTTTAAAAAAGTTTCCCAAATGCCCATCTTTAGGTAGCTTTTTAGTTCCAAAGCAAGTATCTTAGAAAAATTCTTGCAAAGTCACCATCACCCAGTGACTTATTTGTTTATTTTCAATTCCAAGGACTTATATGTTAATGATTCACATTATATTAAATTTAAAACATTTATATTATTTTTATATTAGAAATGAGAGAGGGGACCCAATTGTCCCAAAGAAATTCCATTGATTCCCTTGGCTCATTTAAAAGTGAATAAAATAGCTAAATATATAAGTCTATTGTCTCATCTTTATAGTGCATGAATAGTAGGATGATAAACAAATAAATAATAAAAATGATATATGGTAATTATTATTTTCCCATGTTAAAGTGCATGAATTGAAAAGGAAATGAATAATATAAAGGAAAAACAAAAGTTGTGAATCATTCCTATTATATTAAAATAATGTTTTAAAATTTTAGATATTTAATGAGATTTGTTATACTTGTGATTATCATTTTTAAAATTTTCTATCGTGCCACGAGGATTGATATTCAATTGATAAAGTGATTATTTATGATGATTTAGACAACAAAAAAAAAGAGAGGGAAAATGATCAAACTTATAATTTGTGATTCACTCTTTTAATTTAGATAGAGAATTATCGATCGATTAAATTCTGGATATAAAAGGTGGAGTAGAATCTCCCTCTTAGAGAAGAAAAGAAAATGGATCTCCAAAACCCCAAGGGTGTTTTATTATATATATTGTGCATTCTATAGTTGTGGTTGTCTTGTAGTTGGGTTGGATATAGAGCCGTGAAGATTATGATTAAATCATCGTAAGTTTAATGTATTTACTCTACATTTCAATATGACGTGGATGAACGCATGATTTATATAAATGGCCTAATATTTTGATATAAGTTTTTGAAAATGGCACCAAGAAATATTTTGATAGGACATACAATACAAACTAATTTTAAAAACCATAAAATTTGACAATCACTACATGGCAGGATGGATTAATAAAATGGAACATATAGACTTAATTTAATGCAAAAAATAAAATTACTATACAATAATATTTTTATTATTATATCGTATCTTTGTTTTTTATTTTGAATAATTTTGTCTTTCTGGCACGTATTTTTCTGTCTTGCTGATATTTTTTTTCCTCTATTTTTATGATACGATTTCGATTATTTTACTGTTGTTTTCGTTTATTTTTTCAAGGTTGGATTTGACATCGCAACGACGGATCAAGATGGTGTTTATTTATTATTATGATGATCTTCACTGCTTTGAATAATCGGATTGAATTTGGATATGCGATTTGCGTTCGTAGATAGTATTTTTCACATAGCTCGATTATAATTTACGATATGTCAATGGTCTTTCAATAATTTTATTCATTTTTGTGGTTCGTTTATCGATGCAATCAGATCTATTCGTATTTATCTCTAGTTTAATTTATTTGGTTAAATTTTTTTAACATTTTCATTGTATGATCCTTACGTGATCTTAAATAACTAATTTTATTATGTTTAATAAAATATTTTTATTATATGTTAACTTACTGTTATAATTGTAAACCTTCTTTATAATTGGAATATTTTCTATTTTTAATAAAACTAACTAATTTTATTAAAAAAAATTGTATAAAATCAATAATCTAATATAATGAAAAAAATGATGATGATGATTATTATTATTTAGCAGAAACAAACAAAAGAAGATGAAAACAAGGGTGAAAACAAAGAAAATGAAATGGAAACTAAAGAAGAGAGACACGTGGCAGATAATAGCAGTACAAGTCAAATCGTTGGCGACGCTAAATCGTCCTCCGTTACTGCTCCTTTTATAGCAGTGAGGGGCCCACCCTCCTCTCTCTCTCTTTCTATTTATTTTCCTCGAAAATCTTTTCGTTTTCTCATCAACCAAACACTCCGTCTCCTTAAGCTCTCCACCACCACCATATTTCATACTAAATTTTCAACATATATAAAAATTATTGGAAAAAAAAAGAATGAAATAATGGTGGGATTAAGCGTAGTTTTGGAAAATCAAAATAGTAGTAGTAATATAATTAGTCAAAAGAACCCACAGGTTATCAGCAAAACAAGCATGCTAATTACCACCGCCACCAGCGGCAAAGTTTCTTTTATAAATCCACCGTCAAACTACGCAGTTCCTCCTTTTCTTCAACAATGCTTCCTTTGCAAACAAAACCTCTTACCTGCACAAGACATATATGTACCAGTAAGTTCTTTTATTTCCTTTCCTTCTTCTTATGTTTAATTTTCCCCCAGATTTTTGGTTTAACTGATCTGGGTGTTCTTGTATTTTGGTAGAGGAGATAGGGGTTTTTGCAGCGTGGAGTGTAGGTGCAGGCAAATTCTAATGGACGAAGAAGAGACTTTAAAGAAACCAAACTGTTCTTTTGCAGCCATGAAACCTTCTTCTTCAGCTTCTCGTCGCCGCCGTGAAACTGGAAGAAGCCGAGCCGGTGGTTCTGGTTATTGAAAAACAAAAACGAGCCGACATGAACGGAAGAAGAATGGTTTTGTTTAAACTGTAGTGTTTTCCAATGTTGTGTTTTGCTAATTTTGTAATGAAAATGTCTAATCTTCTGTCGTTTTGTTTCACTGTTCCTGGAATGAAGGCAAAAGGATTTTGGATTATTCCCTTCTCTGCTCAGATTCCACTACTTTTTTTATACATGTACGTCTACATTTTTATTTTATTTTATATTATTTATAATAAATTTTTTTTAAATATATATATTATATGTTTATCACTGAATTTAATAAAAATTGTTATTTTATAGATTGACAGTGAAAAAATATATTTCATAATTAGGGTTCTAATATCATCACATGTTTTATGTATTTTATTTAAGACTTAAAATTTAAGATTATATATTTTAGATTGTATGCTCTAATGTTTAAATTTAAGATTTAAAAATTAAAAACAACTATTCAAGATTAAGTATTTAAAATCATTTAAATATGTTAAATAATCATAAATATTATTTCTACTACAGTACATAAAATAATAACACGTTTAATAAATAATATTTTATTTTATTTTTTTCATAAATATAAATACTTAAAAAATAAGTAATTATATATATCTAAAATTATTAAATATTATTTTAAAATTAAATAGTGTGATATCATTTTTTATTGGGACAATCAATAAGTGTTTGTTATGTACCAAAACGACAATGTTTCATAACTGTTGCTCTGTTGTGAGGGGGAATGAAGATTTAGTACTTTTAGTCCGACAAACAATGTTGGTCCCTATAAGAAAACATACTACTATTTGTCATTAAGGACTTCATTTTTCCTATATTTCTTCTAATAACCCTTCAATTTTATGATCGTTTAGTTAATTTTTTTATGTATTAAAAATCCGTTTTTTTATATAGAAATAGGCTGATGAATACTTATGAATAGTTAGAACTTGAGCCAATGAATTTTCAAATCCGACTTCTTTAATTCAAATTGAATTCAAATATTCGACATATAATTTTTGAATAAAGATGTTAATTATAAAATAGTGATTCACATTGTATTGTGTGATTTGAATTACAAAAAATTCTCTCTAAGATCAAACTTATACGGGCCAAATCGAATTAATATATTGATCCATCCATAATGAAACTTTTACCTTAATAACCTCATTTTGAGAATTAATTCTCATAAATTCTCATAAAAAAGTCAGGAATTAGGACCATAGTCCATGGAATCTTATACTTTTCTATGTGCCACTATCCATATTCTTGAAAAATAATAATAAAATATTAAAAAGTATCGTTAATAAAGAAATATGATAAATTTTTTATAACATTATTAATTAATGTGTCTATATTTTAAAAAAAAATATATCATATAAATACAATTATAGTGTAAAAATCAAAGGTGTATTTGATAAACTATCGAAAAAGAAAATCTTTATTTATTTTTTGCGTTGAATAAGATAAGTTATGGGTAGCTACTTATCACTTAATATTAAAATTAACTTATCAACAATTAATTGATTTAGTTTTTAGTAAGATAAAATATTAAATCTCTTAAATAAAGATAAGAGTTTAAATTTTGACGTTGTGAATAAAAAGTACGAGATTAGTACATTTACTCCCATAGTGAACCTTGCTGTCTAATAACTTGGACAACAGTAAGTAAATATTAAAAATAAATTGATTTAATTTTTTAAAATAGTTTTATTTTAAATAAATTATATTGTAATTATTTACTAAAAAAATAAAATATCCAAATCATTATATTAAATTTTTATATGTAAATACAGAGCATTACCAGCTCTTTTTCACCATCATGGTCCACAAAACAGATAAATCATATAAATTAGAAAACAGACATAAAAATTATAAGAAATTTTAAAATTCATATAAAGATTATAGAAAATTACAAATGTTCATGAAAACAATATATATAAATTTATTTTGAAGAAAACTAAGGATTCAGTATCGTAACATAATTTCTTTTTATAATTCGATGATCAAAACTGAAAAAAATAAAACAAATGACACCAAACTTATAGTTTATTCTTTTATTTTGGGTAGACTAAAATAAAATTATAAAAACAGAAAATATAAATCAATGTGAATTGGACATGCACACACCCCGTATAGACCTAGGTGCAATCAGCATAGAACACCTCGTTTAATTTTAGGATTTAGTATTTCAACTATCACTTTTGTTATATTTTGGACCCTTAACTATTTCTTTTCTAAATCATTTCTAACGTTTAATTTTAGTTCCATTTTAATCATCCACCGTTAAATATTAACAATAAAACTGACAGTTTATCATAAGATAATGCCATGTCTCACATCAACAATTTTGTTATTTTTTTAATAAAAGGTAACCAAAATAAAACCAAAACATAACATTAGGTATGATTTTGAAAAAAGAAATAATTGTGTGACCAAAACAAGTAAAAGTGATAGGTCGGATACTAAACATGTAGCTTACCCTTAATTTTATCTAAATTCACTTTGGTTTTAGAGCGAATAGTTTTTATGCATACAGAGATTCAAATAACAGACCCAAATGATACAAGGAAACAACTTAACAATTATCATAGAGCAACACCCAAGAAACTGTAACCAAAAGACTGTAATTGACATCCATGGTTCAAGTTCAAGTTCAGATGGAAACAAAATATACACGTTAGACGCAAGAAGTTTAGGATAGAGGATTGACATACAAACAAACGTGCTTCGGTTAAGACATACCGTTTCTAACAGGGATACGTAAAAGCCTCTTGATATCCAAGATCAAAATGATCACCACTCTTCACCGTTACAACAAACATGATTAACCCGATTTGAAGAGCAAAACCGCTTTCTGGTCTAAATAAAAATAAACAAAGTGGTTTGTCTCGTGAGTTACGTACGAGCCTGCATCGAAGTAAAAGAAATGAAAATTAATGCAACATGGTTTTGTGGTGTGGAAAGAAGTTTCATTTTAATTAGATTTCAACTATGTGCAAAAGACCGAAAACTCGAAGGAAATTTTCATCACAGATATCCAAAAGAAAATGTTCTAATCTATGCATATGGTACAAACACTATAACTCCGAATTCACTTTATGGATGTAGATTACCGAGAACCAATGTGAGCAAAACAGCCACTAATACAATTGAAATGATTAATGTAAATGAGAACAAAGGATGTGTAGCACAATCAGTCCAAGTTTATACGTACGGATATTTAACATATGAGAACTAAGGATGTATACCATGAGACAGCCTACATCGATGATTATAACGTCTAACATACAATCCATGGAATCTGGAACGAGCAAGAAAGTGTATGATTTGGTTGAACTACCGATGCATTCCCAAAATTATAGCAGATAAAATTTTGTGGTATATAAGAAAAATTAGACCTCCCTCTTTCGAAACATAGTATTGTTACATGCTCCATATTTGGGTAATATACATTTCACTTATATCGGTTGCCTATCTTTTCTTTCATCTCGGAAGAAATAATGTGTTCTTTTAATAATATAGTAATGAATTCCCTCCCCCCTTCTCTCCTCACCTTTCTCGAATCTTGATTTGGGAGAAATAATGTGTTTATTTAGTAATGTAGTAATGATTATTTAACCTAGTAGCACTCTTCCATCCCATGAATTCCACCCCTTCTTTTACAAATTCTGAGTTTTTTGCTTGGGATGTTTAAGTCGAAAGTTCCAAGTTCCAACCACTTTCTTGTTCAATAGAAAAACATATATCACATAGGTTGTTAATCACATTGCTGAACTATTATTACCCCATCGGACTGAATCCACACATAGTCGACTATAATGACACCCCTAATGAAACCGGCTCTATGAAATAAATATAACAACAAAAGATAAATGAGGATTGAAATCCAGACAGACAGATTAGGCATTAATTTGTTCGAACAGGTGCCACTGGAGCTGAGACACTAGGTCGAACACGAAAGTTACTAATCATTCATAGAATAACCAGATAAAGTTTTGAGACAAAAAATTGAAGTACTCACCTTAAGCAAAAGCAATCAATCTAATAGATTACTTGTTGATCTAAACCAGGAAATTCCATAGCAACGAAGAAACAATTACAATATAACTCCAGAAACAGATAAAGTAAATGGGAATTAAATCTCTTTCAAGCTTAGATCTGTTTTGATTTCATCTAAAACAGAAACATTACTTGAACGAAACTAATTTGTAGCAAGTGTTTTGCTTAAAAATTGAACTTGTTTGTATCAAAATAGATAATCAAAATGGGAATTTGGGTTACCGAAATTGCGACCAACAATGCAATGCCAAGTGGGTCCATGCTTCTTATCAAATTCCTTCTTTATATGCTCCGCCACATCTTTCTCTACACTGTTGTTCTCAAATGCCTAATCGAAGACCCAGGAAATAGAAGAAGAAAAACACGAAAGAGTTAACAAATTTATGATAGTTACTGATAAACCAAGATCAAATGAACAAAACCCAGAAACGAAATCGAATTAAAAAAAAACCCATTAAAATCGAGTAAAAAATGGAAGTTTTATAAAGAAAGAGAGCTAACGGAAATGGCAATATTGACAGCTTCTTTTTGCATGTCGTCTTTCATGTCGGCGCTTTTGATGACGACTTTTCTCGCCGGTGAAGTAGTCGACTCTGCAGTAAGCGCCGGAGAATGCTTCCGTTCTTCGGATGTCGGTTTCACCGTCAGTGCTCCGGTGATGCTTCTTTTTGCTTCTTCACTGCTCATTTTTCGGAGCTTTTTTTAAAAAAAATCCCAGAGCCAAAACAAGAAAGGAAAGAGCAGAGAAAAGAGATTCAATTTATTTCTATTTTTTTTTCCTTTTGTTTGAAATTGTGAGTAAAGTCGCTATGTAATTGTCCTCTTAGTTGATATTTTTGGGGTAAAGGTATACTTCAGCCCCTAAACTTGGCAATTTATATCTAATTGATACGTCAACTTTTTCTAATATTAAAAGGGTAAACTATTTATTACCACTTAATTATTTAAATGATTGAATGAAACCACCTGAGCTAACACCATATTTGTAATATATAATCCAACATAATTTACCATATTTGTAATATATAATCCAACATAATTTATATAAGAGTTAATTGTTAAAAGTCAAATAATTTAGGCACCAAATGGTGCTTTGTCAAAGTAAAAAATTAGGCATCTAATTTTTGTTGAAATTGGGTAATGGGATAATTAATTTTAGTCATTGTCATTTAGGGTATTTATAAGATTAGTCCTTAAGTTTCAATTATAAATACCCTAGCTCATATAGCTTCAAAATCATCCCAAAACATTCTAGCTTTCTTCCAATACTAGAGAGATTTTAGAGAGTTTCTTGATAGTTGTTTTATCCTTTTTATCTAGAGAGAATTATCATTGTTTTCTCCTTGGTAGATCGAGAGAGGTTGTAATTCCTATTTTCTCATAGTGAAATTCTTCTATCGTTGCCCGTGGTTTTTACCCTAAATTTTTAGGGGTTTTCCACGTAAATTTTGTGTCTCTTTTATCTTTATTTTTATTTTCTCAAATTATCAGTTGCGATTTTGCTCTATCCGATAGCCGTCTTCCGCAACATTAATGATATAAAAGAATACACGTAGAACTTAAGGTTGTTGTCCAAGATAATATTTCTTTGGAGAATGTTAACTATGCGGGAGCCCTTAGGAGAAAGAAACGCAAGGCTTCCAATGTCGATGTACTTGTCTCTACAACTTCATTCGCTACAGGGATCTTGCTAGGTCCATGAAGAGTTGTATTTGGTTCGCCATCTAGTGGAATTTTAAGAGATTGAATTAATCAAATTTTAGACTACGAAAATAGATTTTTAATATAAAATATAAAAAATATATTTAAAAATATAAATTTTAGAAGAACGACCCATCCATCCTCTTTTGATCCATCTTGGAACGACTATAGGTCTAGCCTTCAAATTTTGGAGTCATCCTAGATTCTATAGTAACTTAGCCCATGTTAATTTCATTCCAACAGGTATGTTTATTGGTGGTTCATTTAAATAGTTCACTGGTCGATTTCTTATTCATAGAAATAATATATTTCTTTAACTTACGTGCATAGTTATCACATCTTTTCGAGCAAACATGTTTAGTCGGTTAATTAAGTTGTCTATTTTTATTCCTTCGTATTCTTTAGGTTATAGATTTTAGATCCTCTAGAAGCACTCTCCTTCCTTCTCCTCCCCTCTAGGTAAGATTAGATTTATAATTTATAAAAAAAAAAAGAGTTATCGAACCTTGTTAAATTAGATCATTTGAATTGTTTTGTTCTTTTCTTCAAGTTACAGTGGTCCAAGTAAGGATCAATAATACATCATGGGATTTGATCATTAACTTTGGACCATACAGTAAATCTCAATTTAATTGTATTCCTCGGTTCACAAATATTCAATGGTATTGAAAAGAAATCCATTTTCTATATATATAACGTTAAATTATAGTCTAAAATAAATTAATAATTTATTCTATATAAATCTTTACATATTTATATTTTATGTTGTATTTAAATTATTCTTATCTAAGTATTTAAATCATTCTTAAGGGATAAAACTTTTGAATAAAGCGTTAGAAAAATATAATCATATAGAATGTATGATTTTTTTTAAGTGAGGTGTTTGTTACAATACCTATTAGAAGTCACCTGGAACATATAATGACTTTCAGAAGTCATCTGAAGTATATAACGTTTTCTTCAAACTTAATACTTCATGATAACAGGGATAGCCATATGGTACAAGTGACTTTCATCAGGTACTATAACAAGCACTTTAATTAAAAAATAATTTTTTTACACCCTACATGAACAAAAAAAATCAACATAATTATACCTTTTTCTAGTGTTTTAAACTAACAACAAATTAATTTAATGGGACGAAATATTAAATTCTTTAAACAAGATAAATTGTTTAAATCTTGATTTTGTTTATGAAATAAATTGGATTAAAGAAATTATCTTTATAGTATTCTATTTAAATTAATTAGTTAATAAATCAAATATTGATAATTAATCTAAATAAATCATTTGTACCTTCCATTACCTTATATGCTTGCAAGTTGCAAGAGTTATGCATCATTTATTTTATTTTGGCCACATATATCAACCACTACTTTTTAACTTGAAACCAATAAATATCAATAGAACAATCCAAAACATCATATGAAACATAAAATGTAGGGTCTACAAGGAATGGTGATACTTTCTTTCATAGAATTCTGATCAAATTATTTAATTTTTTAAAAAATAAATATTTATTAAATGTTTAAATTTAGTAATTAATCTATCTACATATAAAGTACTCTAAGTAGTTCTCTCTTTTCTTCTCAAACATATTTAAAATTTTCAATTTCCATTTTCACTAAACAATGGAAGTTGGCTTGAGTTTCTTTGTGGGTGTTATAGGTAATGGCTCAAAACATCTATATATATGTATATGATCATGGCAGTCTAAAGTGTTTTTTTTGTTCACACAGGCAATGTTGGTTCTGTTTTTTCTTTCTCCAATGTAAGATTAAACTACTCGATTTTTGTGTTTCTTTCTTCTTTTTTTACGTAAGATATTGAGACGTTATTGTTACTCTGATTCTTTCTTACATTTGCAGCGCAACGTTTTCGGAGAATAATAAAAGATTAAAACGCAGATCGACCGAAGATTTCGAGAGCCTTCCTTACGTTTGCACATTGTTGAACTCGAGTTTATGGACTTACTATGGGATCACTAAGCCTGGAGGAATCCTCGTCGCCACATTTAACGGCTTTGGCATCTTTGTCGAAGCTGTTTATGTGGTTTTGTTCCTCGTTTATGTTCCGAAAAACATGAAGGTAATAGGGATTAAGTTGAAAGAACAAACCCTGATTTTGGACAAGTTTCAGTTTTGTTGTACTTTGTTGGGGTGCAGGTTAAGACAGGGATATTGGTAGGGATAGTGGATGTGGGTTTTCTAACAGCCGCCATTGTTGTGACTCAGTTAGCATTGGAAGGGGAAACTCGGATTGGAGCAATAGGGTTCATGGGTTGTGGTCTTAAGATCATCATAAATGGCTCACCTTTTGCTGTCATGGTATGAACTTTTCATGACTTGGACCTGCAGCTTTCTTTAAATTAGTATACTATTTGATATTCTTCTTTAAATTAGTATACTATTTGATATTCGAGTGTTCTTTTCCCTAATTAAAGCACCTATGTTAGATAGGGATACCAATTTGATCCGAATATGATAGATTTTGACTTGACTCGACCTGATACGATCATATTTAAAATATTAAGATTTAGAGTCTAAAGTTTATGGTAAAATATCTTTGACATGGCCCAAAATAATAGTATTTTCTTATGTATATCTATGAATAATTATTATAATACCCTTCTATATATATCTTTTTTCAATTAGATCCCTACTTCATTAAATAAAAAATATATATTCATGTCGAATCAAATCAGATGTAAGTTTTTACTATAAAATTTAGATCGAATTTTAGATTAAATAGAAAATCTCTAAACTCGAATTGAGTCAGATTCAAAAAAAAAATTATACGCTTCTCAAGTTTTGTTAGATTGACCAGAAATCCATCCCATTGTCATCTTTTTAAAGTGAGATTTCTATTACAAAACTTGATGATACTCGGGGCACATTTATATAACAGAAATTAAACATAGATATATTTTGAAAGTTATTGAGTAATTAGATTTCAGTGTAATTGGATATAATAATATAATTATGATATGTTTAATAACTATCGTAATTTACAGGTTATGTTGAATTGGATGTATTTTTTATTAATCTGAGATGAATACAAGATAATATATATTTAAAGATTTTTAACCATCCAACAATAAACACTCATATACTTCTGCATATGTGGTGCTTAAACCTGAGACCGTAAAGAATAATAATCGTTTAATCACTGAAGTCGTTTAGTTTGTGCAATATAATTAAATATCTTTAATTATATTATTCAATTCTAATCGTAATTTGTTATTTCAGAAAACGGTGGTGAGAACCAGAAGTGTGGAGTCCATGCCATTTGCCCTCTCCTTTTTCCTTCTTTGCTTGTGCATGATTTCTTCCTTGGGTAAGATTTCTATCATCTATAATTTTTCAATTATAAAAATAATCTTTAATATTAAAATAAAATAAAAATTTATCTTTCGAATTAGTAGCGGAACTCAACATTATTTATTGAGGGCCATTTTCAAAAATGCATACATTAGCTAAAATATTTTACTACCTTCAATTGAAATGAAATTAAAATTTGAATATTTAATAATTTGATTGAAATCCTCAACTCAAAGAAGATTAACAATTAAACCAAAAAAAAATTTGTATCTTAAAATTAGAAATAACAAAAATAATATATTTTCGTTTATTTAAAAATAAAATAACAATAATAATAAACGAATGTTAACTCTTTTTAATAAATAATAGCTAAATTTTAAAACTTCAAATTCTAAGGAAATATAAAATTTTTATAACTAAATTTAATAACTTATTATATACATTTTTAAGGGACCAATTTAAGAATTTAATAAATACAAGTATATATCAATAATAAGTTGGTCTAATGAGATGAGACACTAAACCCTTTAACAAGGTTAGAGATTCAATTTCTGGCGTTTGCGAATGGAGCAAATTGTGTTGGGAGGGTCGCTCTAACCTCTGCAACACCCTATTCGGATTAATCAATTAATAAATTAGATATCAATGATTATACCAATATATATATAGATGAGATTAACAGTAGGAAACGAGAAGATATTCACTGGGGAAAAAACAATGAGCCAATCTCTATTTACACCCATCCAATAGACTTAAATTTATCTAAACTGAAGAGTTTTACATTGTGTAAATGGATCCGGACGATAAATAAATAAATAAATATATATATTAAAAAGGGTAAATTACAAGTTTAGTACCTAAACTATCACTTTTGTTCCATTTTAGTACCTAAACTTTCATTTTTTTCAAAATCATACCTAACGTTTACTTTTTGTTTAATTTTAGTACCTTAATTTTTAACAGCGGAGTACTAAATAAAACAAAAAATAAACGTTAGGTATGATTTTGAAACAAATGAAAATTTATGCACTAAAATAGAACAAAAGTAATAGTTTAAGTACTAAATGTGTACTTTACCCTAAAAAAATTGGGGTTGGGGGCATGGCCCCCTCTAGTCCTGTAATAGTTTCGCCTCTGTTTCGAGTCAAAATTTATTGAACTATGCTTAAATAATTGTTTTTATCATTAAATCTTCAAGAAATTATAAAATATATTAAACTTATCAAATAATTATAAAATGATCATTGTAATATCATATAAGTGTAAAAGTTGGATAAATTTAATGACCATTTTATAATAATTCGATAAAATTAATGATCGTTTTATAATAATTTAATAAATTTAATAATCATTTTATAATTTTTAAAAATTCAATAACCAGTATACTTTATCCTTTTATTTATAAAATGTCTAAATCAAACAGAAATCGTTACCTCCTTAAATTAGAAGATGATATTACAATTCAACCTTAATCTTTAGAACAACGTCAATCAAATTAAAATTCGAACACTCAAAAGAATCATGAAACCAAGAAAAATTATGTCACATACTGATTTTGGAATTCATAAAGATACTCTTATATTTATTTAATTATCTATCTATCTTTCTATCTGTTTGTTTATAGGTACCAAATGGGATAGGTTTCCTACTTGGAACAGCACAGCTTTTTCTGTATGCCATTTACAAAAATGCAAAGTCATCAAGCAACAATTCCGCTATAGAAGGATTAATGGAACAAGGGTGGCAAAAGCAGCCCCTTATACTCCCCTTGCACTAGTCACCAAACCATGCTATTTCACTCGAAAACGAACCTATTCGATACGAATATATACGATATGTACCCGACATAAATATATTTAATTTTTTTAAATATTTAAACTCATAAACGTACTCTCACGTCCATACATAAGTCTGACAAGTAAAATATAATATAAGCTAAGATCCAAAAATGTTTTATCTAATAATAATGTAATAACAAGTATGGTTATTAGGCCGTTGCACCACCTCCGACAAGAACTGTCTTTGGGTTACCAAAGATTCTTTGCCTGAAATCATTCACCATTAATGGAAGTCCCTTGCGTAGGGAAATGGTCGGTTCCCAACCAAGAAGCTGTTTGGCCTTTGAGATGTCCGGTTTCCTCTTGTGTGGATCGTCTTCTGTGTTTGGTTTGAATTCTATTTTCGCATTCGGATCTATTGCTTCCTGTACCACCTGCATTGACAATGTCGAATACCCTTAGCGGAGTTGTCCCGGTATACGTCTGGCACAAAGTAATCCATCGAGTGTTTTGATGAAAAACAAAGATTTTTCGGGTTTTAATTTTACCTCGGCGAGTTCGAGCATGGTGAATTCGCCGGGGTTTCCCAGATTGAAAGGACCTACGTGATCACCTTCCATCAACCGTATTAGACCCTCCACCTAGCATGTAAATAAATATCAAATTGCATTATACCGTGAGTAAATCAGATGATGAAATTTAAGGCACCGTAAATGTTATGTGAGACAAGCTTTTTTTACTAGGTCTGAAACATATTGGAAACTCCTAGTTTGCTTTCCATCACCATAGACAGTCATCGGCTCTTTCCTTAATGCTTGGGCTACAAAGTTGCTGACAACCCGACCATCATCGATGCACATTCGCGGTCCGTACGTGTTAAAAATCCGAGCAATTCTCACCTGTTGAATCAAGTTGAACAGATTATGTCACTCCGGTTCTTACTCTCGTACTCAAATCCAAATTTCAGAGAATATGATACAAACCTCAATGCCAAGGCTTCTATGGTAGTCCATGGTCAAGGTCTCTGCAGTCCGTTTGCCCTCATCGTAGCAACTCCGTACGCCTATCGACGTATCAAAACATGTTAAGCAAATATTTCGAGTTATCTCGGATTCCGATTTTTTTCGTGTGTGTATATATAAAGAGAGAATGAACTAACCAATGGGATTGACATTGCCCCAATAGGTCTCAACCTGGGGATGCTGCAAAGGATCACCATAGACCTCACTGGTGCTGGTTAGCAAGAAACGGGCACCAACTCTTTTTGCAAGCCCTAGCATGTTCAATGTTCCTACCACATTCGTCTTGTGGATCCATCCCATTACAATCAAGGATTCCAAATTACACCACACTCAGAATCAATGTATATATTATGTAGACCTATCGATTTTAATAAGAATCCAAAAATTCAAACCAATCGATTCAAATCGAAATTAGATTCAATTCGATATAAACATTATAGAACCAACAACTTAAATCTATCTAATTTGAATTTTAAGTGACTAAAATTTAAACTAATAGAAACATAAATGACCCACATCTTAAATAACTTAAAATGACATGAGCTACATCTTAAACAACTTGAAATGATATGAGGTTGAAGTGAAGTTGAAATTATATAAATTCTTAACGACTCAATTTGAAGAAAAAAAAACTAAAACCTAAATCAACTCAAACTCAAAATAATTTGACCTTAAACCAGTCTAACCCTAAATGAATTAATCAAAATTCAAAATAACTGAACCCAAAATTATCATAAATATAAATGATTTAAAATTCTAAAAATCCAAATTTAGATATTCTAGCAGAACTCGACTTGAAACCTAGTCAATTTACTCGATAAATCTAATGCTATGTTAAATACAGTAAACAGAACCTAAGTTTATATTTTATTTGTCTTTGGGTATATGTCTAAACCAATATTTCTTTCATGCATGTTGTAAGAGATCACTAGTACAAGCGATACCATGGTTATAAACCAGTGACCTATGTACAAGAGGAAGGATAGAGTAAAATTTGATTAAAAAATTAAAAAAAAAATTGATTCGACTTGTAATTTTATAAATTCGATTTGATTAAAAAAATCAAATAAAATTTAAGTTATAAAATATGACTTGAATAACTAAAAAAATTATATTTAATGAATTGATTTTTAAGTTGAGTCGAACCTTTAAATTCAGTTTAGTAAATGTATATCTATTATGAAGAAAAGGATATAATGGTCTTGACAGGATTGAACTTGTAATGAACAGGGGAAGCAGGGCAAGCCAAGTGATAGATTTCATCAACTTCCAACAGAATGGGTTCCACAACATCATGTCTGATGAGCTCAAACCTCGGATTCCCAAAGTGGTGCATCAAATTCTCTTTCCGTCCGGTAAAGAAATTATCGACAACGATCACACTATCACCTCTCGCGATCAAACGGTCCACAAGGTGGCTCCCCACGAACCCAGCTCCACCCGTAACTACAATCCTCATGTTCTTCTTCCTCACCCCCAATGGCACTTTCCCGGCCACGTTCCTCCCTCGAAAACCCTCGTTGTAAGCTTCATAAAGCACTCTCCGAGTCATAGAACCCGACTCGGACACCAAACCAACGTCTAAGCCGCCGCCGCCGCTCGGTTGTTGAAGCAACGACGTCGAAAAAGGGAACGTGTTGAAAAACAGAGCAGCAATGGCGATCCCGACAAGAACAAAGAAGAAACGCTGTTTCTGAGCCATGTAACGGAATGGGGTTTTCCAGTTTCCGGCAGGGGTTGGAGGATTGGTTCGTGGAGTTAGAGTTGGTGATTGTTGTTTCTGGTTTCTATGAATCAGTTCGGACGCCATTTTTTGTTTTTTGTTTTTTTTTTCAGATTAAAAAAACAGGGGAAGATGGTGGGATTGAATTTAAAACAAAGGGAAAGCTTTGATTTTGGATCGACTTTGAATGATTCCACAAGTGAGAAAGGGAGAGTTACGAGGAGAGAGAGAGCATCTGTTGCAGTTCGCCGCTTCTGTAGGTTTCTTTGCATGAAAATTGGCGCTGGATAATCTCTCGCCTTTGTTTCCTAATTACATAAACTGTCATTACCAATCTCATTAGTATTTCATTTTATACAATTGATAAAAAAAACATATAGGTCAAATTATAGTTTCGGTCCCTATACTAAGTTTAAATTTAAGAGTCAGTCTCTTTACTTATAATAACCTAATTGATTAGATCATATAGTTATTCAGATTATTATTATATATTTGTACATAAATTTTGATCCAATAGGTGTAGAGATGGAGCTAAATGGGTCTTGGCAATGGTAGGGGTTGACTCCCTAACTTTTTAGTCAAATTGCAATTTAAATCTTTACGAGTTTAAATTATTAATTAATATTATCCCTGAAATACAATGTAATATATTAATTTTGATTTGGTACAATTATGCACATAAAAGCTCATGTTTTATTCAATTATGCACGTTAAACTTTTTTTTTTATTTTATTATAAACATTTTGAAAGATAAATACACTTGTTTATTTTTATATTAAATTAACATAATTATTTATGTTTGAAATACATAGGCGTAAAAAAATGTTATATAATTGTAATAATAATTCGTAAAAACTACATCAAACTATACAATTACATAAAATTAAAGCCCATAAACAACTTTACATGTTTATTAGAAGATTTCCTCAAAATAATGTTTATTAGAAGTTCATGTATAAATTTAAAATTTACCTCTTATTAATTCTATTTTAAATTACAATATTAAAGACATTATAAAAATAGACCGGATTAATGTCATAAAAAAGGGGACCGACTTTTTAGATTCTTGAACTGCCGGAAATGGCTTTAGAATTATAATCATCTTACCAATGAACACCAAAATAGGGTCGATGAATGTATCGGTATCAGGTGCATTAATCTAGGAACCAACCAACTGTTTTGTTTCTTAAGTTGGGTTTAGCATAATGATTAACAAAAGGTTGTCCTAATCTTACATTCCGGAAAAAATGCATTGTAATGATTGGGTCACCAACTGGACAAACCGACAAGTCAGCTAGAATCGGCGGATGTCCTTCGGTGGTTTGAAGTTAAGAGGATGAGTTTGTTCAGTTGCAGTTTCATCTTCTTTCCACATTTTAATGGTCTTGTCTGCTTCACAGCTAACCAGTCTCGTACCGGTTACATCGTACGAGAGAGCGTAGATGCCGGCTTCGCTATCCAATGAGCCTGAAATAAAAGCAACGCATTGTGTTAATCATCCTCCCATTGCCACGATCGACAAGAACTAGCGGAAAAAGAATCCAGAAAAAAGAATGTACCGGGTTGTACGATTGTCTGAGCTTGCTGGAAATTGTGACCACTCCTCCAATCCCAAAACCACAAACTCCCATTGTCACCTTTATCAATTTGCATGGTAAAACATTAGATTTAGAAGCCATACTTGCATATTTAGGGCTAACAGAGGCATGTACACGGTAAAATTCGAAGTCTTTTATAAATACCTCCGGTGGCCATTACGCCATCCTCATTGACAGCCATGGTGTTAATTATAGTCTTCTGCTGAGAGCTGTTCCGGAAACACAAACAATGATACTAAGTTAGTTCGTTAAAAATACGAACAAGCACATGTCCGGACTTCAAGCATGGAAGTAAAATGGCTTTCACTTACAGCATATTGTGTAAGAATTCTCCCTTTGGAAGATTGAATTTCTTAATGTTGTCAGCCGATGCGGATGCAAAAGAATGCCTGATACAGAAAAGTTGAGAAACATTTAAAACCACAGGATAGCTTCGTTTTTCGCATAAATTAATAAATAGGGTGTAGAGGCACGTACTCTTTCGGATGTGGTGCCATTGCTCGCACGGACTTCTTATGGTGTGTTAGAGTTGACATTGTTTTTCCTGGACATTAAACAACCAATATGTAATAAGGGGAACAAAAGATTAGACATATAGAAAGAAAAAAGAAAATGTCACATAAGTTCAATTTACCATATCTAAGATCCCAGAATTTTATCGTTGTATCGTGAGAGCCGGTAACAACTTGTGGATCCTGTAAGAGAAGATGCATAAGTTCCATTATTCAACAATTAAACAATTTCTCACGTTAAAAGTATTGCGGAAAAAAAAAAAGAAAAACATCTTTGTACAGTTGGTCGTGTAAAGACTGAGCAAACGGTATTATCATGCCCAGACAGTGCAAAAATTTGCATCTTGGTGCGAATATCCCATACCTGTAAATCGTTGTTTTATCAGATATGAAACAGATTTCATGACTCAAAAAAAAAAAATAGAAAATACCATAAAAATACATATGCAGCTAAAAATAATGTATTAAAACAACAATTTGTGAGGGGTTTCCACTTGTTGAAATTCTCATACCCGACAGACAGAATCACGTCCCCCAGTTAGCAATATGTCGATTGTGGGATGAAGAGCCAAGCAATAAACACCACTTAGGTGACCATGGTAGGACCGGATAACCTAACAGCAATTTATAAGTTCCGATAACAAGAACGATTTCAACAGTTATAGTGGACCAAAAAATCTAATTTATTACTCGTAACATATTCAAAATAATAAGTTCATGCAGTTCTAACCTTGTTTTGTTCAAGATCCCAGCATTTTACTTGCTTATCATCACCAGCAGAGAACATATACGTATGTTTGCTACTGACAGCAAGGCCTGTGAATAAAATATAAATTCCGAATTATTCTGAATCAATGATTGATATTCATTATGCACAACATGGTTAGCCCATAAAAACTATTCAAACCTGAGAAAATTTCTTAAAACAAACCTCGTATCTGTTCAATGTGCCCGGTCAGTGTGAGCTTTAGCCTTCCACTTGCTACATCCCATATCTAACGCGCCGTAATCAAGACAAGCAAAATAAAAAAGTCATTTTCAAAAACTGGATTTTTCAAATGATATCCGTTTGGTAGATTGCATTATAGCAGAGGGAAAACAATGAGAAAGAAGGGATAACTTCCAATTGCACGATATATACCTTGATTGTACGGTCTGCAGAACCGGAACAAAACCAGTTGTTACTTGGATCAAAGGCTACAGATCTAACCCATCCCAAATGCCCACTGATTACCTGCATTAACCATTTAAACATGTCAAGTAATCTATAGCAGCTGGGAGACAAAGAAGCAACCACGAAAGAGATTCAACAGGAAACAACAAATGAAATCGACTGTCATTATACAAAAGTGATATTAGTGCATAATATTCTCGATGTAGCTTTAGTTATAAACATGTTTATCAAAAGACTAGGAAACACAATCAGCACAATGGACAAGAAAGTAACTCGATGGAAGAAAGGGGAAGTGTCCAAAAGTGCTTGTGTGTGTGCTTGTGCCCCCAAGTGGAAATAAAAAGTGATGGCAAAAATTCTATTCCATTGCACATGACCATAAAATCAACAACAAACTCCACTGACATCAACTACCATGAAGTATAGAAATAGATTCTCACCCTGTAGTTCTTCCATGGACGATGCCACACTGGACGTGGCCATTTGCTTGGGATTCTTTCTATTATAGCAGAGGTTGTCAGTCTGTCACATGAAGGAAACCATAAATCTTCAAGCTGTAAACGTCCTATATTCAAAGGCGATAAGTGGCAAGCCATAACAGACTGGAACCTAAATGGCTTGACCAACTTGCAATCCACATATAACCAAACAAATACTTCTATATGCAAAAGTCAGAACATGTTTCTGCAGTCACTTGTAAAGGTTGCTACATGCCTAAACAAAGGTAAGTAAAGATACAAACAAGTCATAGGCCTAACTGCATGAGAGATGAATTTTTACATATGAAAGCAGGCAAACATTGAAAAACAAAACACCAAGTGAAAGAAGTGTATTGAGGTGCAATAACAATCACATCGTAACACAACTTCCAGAATTAAATGAGCCTGAAGAAAGACGCATAATTGGGAGAGAGTGAGCACCTTTCAGAAAAGGGTGCAGATGCAGAAGTAATGGCAGTGCTTTTGCCAAAAGTACCAACATCATTTCTGGTAAGAAGAAAGAAGGACAAAAAAAATTAGCCACATAAATCGGCAACACAATTTCTTCTACATAACAGAAACAGATTCCAAAAGAACAAGGATTCATTGGCTTATACATCTTAGAATTGGTCCCCATTTAACAATCAACCCACAGCCGTTGTTTCATATGGGAAGACTGTAACATCCCAAAAGTCGGGTCAATGACCAAAATGGAATTTTTGGTAATTTAGTGACCAATCTCAGAAAGATTAAAAGTTTAGGGATTTTAATGAAAAATGTTGGTGTTGTATTTAATAACAAAGTTTGGAAGTAATAAGGGTATTATGGTCATTTCTCAGGAAAGATTTTATTTCCCTTTAGAAAGGGTAATAAGCACGTGGGAAAGGAGAGAATTCTCCAGAACTTTCTTTCTTTCTTCTTCTCCTCCAGCCGTGAGCTTCAAGAGAAAAGGTGAGTTTTATGAATTCTTGATTATTTGTGGAATTAAAGGTTGGATTTTGATCATTAGATAATAACTAAGCTTAAGTTATCTTAAAAATCAAAACATAAAGGATTTACGAAAGTTAAAGAAAATGAGTTTCAAAGTAAATTTCTGGAAAAAAGTTAATAAATGAATGTGGAGATGGAATTTGACTTGTCATAGATGTGAATAAGAAGTTATAAGTGTTAAATCAAAGTTTGGATAACATGGAAAATTGGGAATGATTCTTAATTTTAAGAATCATGAAGAGATATGAAAGATAAAGATAGTTTATATGGATATAAGTTGATTTATAAAGTGGTAGTTGAGTTTAATGACATGTTAGGGGCTTAAAATAGAAGAATTGAGTGAAGAGTTGATGATTTTTGGGCTTGAATACAATTTTTGGGCATGATGCATCGGTACACATTCAATATGTACCGATGCACTCTTAAAAGAAGAACACCGAATGCCCGGAATGCATCGATGCAGTTTTAGTGTGCACCGATGCACCAAGACATTTTGAAGGTGCATCGATGCATTAAGGGGATGCATCGATGCATGAGAATTCGAAGCTATTTTGTGTATCGATGCACCCCTAAGGAAAAATGTGAATATGGGTTTATTAAGTTCGTTTAAGTTGCTAGTATCAAATTACAAGGTGTAGTTATCTAATAATTGTCTTAAAATGTATAATTATGTAGATTCAGAGCCTAATCAAGTTCCGGAATCATTGACAAGTATGATCGATCAAGGGGAAAGATAAAAGATTGGAATTGACTAGTGAGGCCAGGTGAGTGCATACAAGTTAGTTTATGATGTTTAATGGAAATAAGACTTGAGACAAGTCTACTTCCTATATTAGAAGGCATGAATGTATGATCATATGCATATGTTTGATTTGGGTATATGTGATATATATTATAGTATGTATTAAATGATTTGTGTGAATACATGTAGTGTGATAAGTTATAGGAATTAATATGATTGATCTATATGATTACATGGGAATGTGAAATAGGTTATATGATAGGTGACCATACATGTTACCTAGTAAATGTGATCAATAATAAGAATCAATATAATAGATTTATATGACTACATGAGAAGGGTGATGAGTTAAATATGATTATATTATAGAATAATATATTAGTGAAGGGAATTGAATATAAATGATGATGCCAAACTATAAGATAAGTGTTATAGAGAAGAAATATACTTAAAGAGAATTATGGTATATGAGTTATGTAAAATTTAACTAAACAAATAGATTAAACTGTTATAAATGGAAAATGAGATAAGTTAGGTAGCATTTACCTATGAGATAAAATAAGATTATATGAATAAGTAAACATAAATGACATAAGGAAAACTTATGTGTTATATGATTTAATCATTGAAATGAACATAAGATATATATTCATTTGAATTTATTCGATAATATGAGTATATGACATTATTATACGGTTTAGATGAAATACTATACATGAATAAATGTTTTTGAATCAAATGGTTTGTATTATGTTTTGGTTTTAGCTAAATAGTATTTTAAATGCACTGTTTTGATTTCAGTGCTATGAAAATATATATTCTATGTAAAATACTATAAGTATATGATCTATGTGATAATGTTCAATGGGAATAAATGATAAATTGAATATTGTTATATGAAGCACTATGCGTATATGTTCTATGTGATTAAATGCTATGAGTAATTGATTTATGTGAATAAATGATAAATTTGAGTAATGTTATTTGAAATATTATATGTTATATGAATACAAGAACATGAGATATGTGACATGTGAATTATATGGAAATGATCTATGTGTAAGTGAACTACGTAACTATGTGATTATATGAAAATGTGATAATGAGCTATGTGCAAAACTATGAGACTACGTGTCTAGGTAATATGAATATGTGAACATGTGAAATGACATAAACGATAATGCCCATGTTATGTGTCATGAGGCTAGGGGTATAATTGGCATGCCAAGAGTCGAGGGTCTACGCGGTCTTTCGGGACATATATGCATCCTTTGGAACATCTATGAGGTCTTTTGAGACACATACTTGGTCCTTGGAATATGTATATGGATCTAAAGGAATTTTCTATGTGGTCCTTAGGGACATCTTATATGGCACTTCGGTGCATTTCTACGCGGCACTTAGGTGTAATTCTACGTGGCACTTCGGTGCATTTATATGAGCTGTGGTGACAACATTAGTACACAACCTCTATAGACTCACATATCTATAGTTCTCACATGTATACATGGACTAATAAAGAAGATGATATAAAAGAATCTTGTATGATATTATGTGCTTTGTTTGTAATCTTTATGTTGAGAAATGATATATGTGATATGATGTTGATATGTATATAGCTTGGTTAAGAAGAATAGGTACAAGGACATCAGACTAAGGGATAAAGAACGAAAATAAGACTATTAAGAGATAATGATAAATGTATTACATACGCTTTATATGCTTTGAGTGTTAGGAAATATATTATCAGAATTATATGATGATATGTGTGTGTTTCTTGTGAAACAATATGTATATATATATATATGTGTTTATGTTTGGAAACATTTTATAGTTTATCATGATTACATAAATTGTGTATAATAGGAATTAGTTATGATATACTATAATCAGTTTATTTATACCTCACTAAGTCATCGACTTAGCGTGTGAATGTGTAGGTTCTGGAAAGCTAGAAGAAAGGTTAAGAGGAGCAAGACAGGTCAGCATCTCCCTTACAAAAATAATTTCAGATCAGAAAATAGAGGATTTAAATGACTTTGGTTATTTTGAATATAGTTGGCATGTACTAATTGGTTGAGTTAAATATGCTCTGATTGATTCTGATTATTGTGGGCAATTTATGTAACTAAACCGCTTTTACTTTAATGAAAGCTTTAAATTTTCTTTGAATTTTGTCAAGAGTCAAAGTTTGAAAAGTCAATGTGACACCTCATACTCGTATCCGAGTCGGGTACGGGTTGGGGTGTTACAAAGACTATACCAGAATCAACACATAGAACATTTAGAGAAAGCGAACTTACAGCCCCTTTGGTTGTAAAGATGGACCAACAACTAAAGCATTTTGAGCACCTTCCTTTTGTGAATTCCTAGAGTCAGCTGGACCTGCTACAATTACAGTTACAGTTACACAAGTCCCAACAATAGGCAACTTGTAATAAGCTACTAAAACATAAATAAGTGGAGACATGCCGAAATCACTGTATATAACAATCAATAAGTACAGGCTATTAATACGCAGACCACACAAAAAATCAGTAAACAAATTATCAAGGTAAAAACCCTTCATTCGATTCAATCAAATAAGAACATTACCTGTAAGAGCAAGGGAATTCGAAGACACAGAACCTTGATTTCCAGCACCAGAATTAACTTGCCTCGAAGGTTGAGCAGGGGCAGTTTTAATTCCACCATACTCAACATTTATCTTACAAATTGAAATCAAAACCAATCATCCACTTATAATCTAGTAAACAATCCCCATTACTAGTAACGATAAAAATTAATGTTCGAGCAAAAATCAGACTAACCTTGTGGCTCATGCGAATTTTTTTGCTGCACTCAAACAAAAAACAAACTTGGTATTCAAAAACGGATCAGCGAAATTTCAGTGAACAAACGTAGGGGGGAGAAGATTGGAAATTGTTTAATTCTGAAGTTAAAAAGATGAAACCTTTCGGGGTCAGGAGCTGCGAATTGGCCATGCATAGGGCTAAAGAGATCGAGAGAGCGCTTTAGGGATTTAAGGCTGAGCTTCTTCAATGACTGTGGTTCTACTGGCTCCATCTCCAGCGTTGGCCCTCCCATCCTCTCCCAATTTCCAGCGTTTTGGGATTTAGGGTTTTGGGTGTGGATTCAAGCCAAATTGGAATGTTTAACCTTTTGTTTTTATGAAAACGAAGTAAAGCAGGAGCAAGAAGGTTCAATGCAATTTTAAACCCAATAATGATTAAAGACACAAATAATCCTAATCTTTAAGTAAATTTTTAAAATTTCAAAAATAATAAATTATAACATTATTAATTTATAATAAATTGATATTTTACCACCATCAACCGTTATTAGAGTAACAGAATGTTGATGTAGCATATTAATCGACACCTTTTTTACATTATTGATAGCATATCAATCAACACCTTTTTTTACATTATTGACCGGTCTTCACCTCTTCCTCCTCTTCTTCAACTAACCATTTCTTTCTCCGACCATCATTCTAAAATTCTTAAACGTTTTCATTTTTTTCTTCACTGCAGTTGGGTATTACTTTGCTGATTTTAATCTCGTCTTTAATGAAAATGGGTGCCCAGGAGCATACAGAGGCCATGAAGGCCGTTGACAGAACTGCAACAGTTGGTACGTACTACACATTATCTATTAATAAGGTTAGTGAAATTGGGTTGAAATGGAGCTATTGAAGTAGTCATTTCCATGGAAATAATAAAGTGTTGGCTTTATAATTTTACAGCTGTTAGTATTGGTAAAAGATTCATGGCAAAGGATATTTAAATCAGGAACACTGCCGGAACCAAGAAGCGTCATGATTGATGGATTGTAGACCATCAATGAATGAAGACGAACCAACAGCTTTATTTAGGGACTTGGACTTGCATGAAAATATGTAAGTTTCGTTAGGCCTCGCAGACATCAAGATAATCACCTACAAAATTAACAAGCCTACCCCGCCGTGTGCGAGATTCCTTGACGACTCCATTCAATATAGTCGTGGGAAATGCTGTGGACTTGGGCATGATATGCTATGCGTTCGTTTTAGGTCTGAAAATGGACCTTTATGGCATGCGATCTTTTACGCCGGAATGCTTTGTACATTCATCGCAGCTAGCACTGTCACTTCATAATCCATGGCTGAATTATTTGTGGTAAGCTCCACCTTATCCCTCTCCATTTCTCTCTCACCTACTCACCCGCTTCGTGACCAAAGTGGGCAAGCTTAGTATCAGTGCAGGAGAGCTCTGCGATATGATTACCATAATTTTACTACCATCTAACTGTCTCAATAAAGGATTTTCTTTGTTATTATTGCCATTGAACAATCATCCTCCACTCTTTTTCCACAACATCGTTCGTAGGTGCTTTTTGATGAGACAGCACTGTATTTGGATGCATTAATTTTTGGTTTTATTTTGGATATTTCTGAATCATTCCATTAATTTATGCAACTTTAATAGTGTTTGTTTATTTTAATTTTCATGGATATATTTCCTTTTATGTTGAACAAGGAGTATTTAACCAAATTAGCATATGAATAAGACACGTTCACGTTATTAAAGTGGAAAAAATAAGCTTATTTAATTATTTTCACACATGTCTGAATACGTTGAATTTCAACGTATCTAAATAAAAACGTGACAGAAGTATTTATCGTGACCAACCTTTTAAACCGATGTAATCATTAATATTTTCCTTCATTGGCGAATATTTCTAGCATTGAAAAGTATATTAGTACAAAGATATGTTAGTACTTGCATTGAAAAACGTCGTTGTTTCTGTTGTCGAGCGCGTGAATCTTCTTTTGTGGGTGGATTCCGATTTTACTGTTTTTAAAGTTCCGCTTTTATTTCATTTTGAAGTTTATGCTATTGGCTTTTGCGAATAGTGTAATTTTGAAGTTAAAAAGATGAAACCTTTCGGGTCAGGAGCAGCGAATTGGCCACGGATAGGGCTGAAGGGATCGAGAGATCGCTTTAGGGATTTAGGGCTGAGCGTTGGCCCTCCCACCTTCTCTCTATTTTCAAGGTTTGGGATTTAGGGTTTTTGGTTTTGAATTCAATTCTGTTTTTATGACAACGAAGTAAAGCAGAAAGAAGGTTTAATGCAATTTCTATGTTTTGATGTAACATTTAACCATTGTTAATCCTGATTATGTCTATATTATTAAACTCCGCTACACTACCTTGTACCCCATGTTGAAGCCCAACTATGGCTTGATCTTGCTAAACAAACTCTCAGCTTTGAACTCCCAATCAAACCATTGATTTGGAACTGCTTAGGCATTGCTTTGAGAGGGCAGTGAAGGGCTTGTTATTATGTGCTAACATGTGCTTGGATCACGAGATGAGTCCCTAAGATGCTATCACTTGTTCCTTTCTTAAAAAAAATACTCCCAAAAGAATTTAAATAACGGCTGCAATATGATGTGTGAGTATCATGGGTTGAGACTCGAGCTTTTATGCTAGGTCGCAGTGTCAGTTTCAGGCATGTTCCGGCAGGCCAAAACTCTCGGACCATGACACGAGCATGCATGACAGGTTATTTTCTTTATCTGTCTTTGCCTAATTGTAGCACAGATGCTACAAAGATTAAGGCCCTATGATATAAGTGGAGGGATCAGATTATAGAGTTAACTACCAAGAAAAGATTCCACCCAAAGAAAGGTAAATGAACAGGGAACAAATGAACTAAAAGTTGAGGTGGTAGATTGATGGTTAGTGCCACAGTCATGGGGCAAAGAAAAGGCATCTCATCGATCTCATCCTCAAAGTCTTTTACAGAGAGCAACAAGTAACAAAATTTCCAAAAAAAATAAAACTAACCAAAGAAAAGGTAGAAGAGCATTTCAATAAATCATATGCATAATGCCAACAAGATCTCATGGAAGATCCGAGATATGGTTCTAAAAGAAGAAGTATAGACAATCAGAGAATGACATCCCTGGAAATCAATCAGAAATAAACAACAAAAAGAAACAATCTTGAAGACCATTTTTGTTTGACTTGTGTTATTTATACCAACTATCCTTCTATGGGCACAATGATCATACTAGGTATTAACAGCAGACTGCAGTATCTCATCACATTAGCAAAAGAGAAGTGTTATCACCTAGAGGTATCCAGGGAAGCCTCATTAGCACCTTGGCATACAATCAAAACCGGTCAAGAACCATCTCAGCAAATGATCAACTATGGCAAAATAATGCGCTTGGAGTTGAAAACATTGTGTGGGTTCCTTGCTCATCAACATAACGTGTTGCTAATGCTTTAGCAGAATATAGCCATATCCCCTGTTCAATCAGAAAACTTATCATGGGTTAAAACCTACTAAATAAAACTACATGATACAGAAGACAAAAGGACCAACATTTTGTAGCTAAAATTACCTTCATGCAAGTCCAAGATTTTGTAGTTGATTACAGTGTGGGGTTGGCAAATCCTTATTCCATCGGCGCTTATGGCGTTCTACATGGCAATACCGCCACAGCATATGTTTGTAATCCTTAATGACATTATCCTCGATATTAGCTCTAGCAGCAGTTCCTTGGGGAAAGTTCACATCGAAGGTTGATGATTTGACGAAAAAATCCACTCCATATTTCTCGGTAGTCTTGGGAATCTGATAGGAGTAATTCCTAAACAAAGAGTAATCAGGCTCGGAACCGGGCAGATAAGCAAGCAGGAAAATCAACAAAATCGGCAACATTTGAATAAGAAGCAATAAATTAGGTCCTCCTCTATGCTGCTCCTCCCTCTGTTGATGACCACCCATTCCTCTAGTCCTGTAAACATGTGTCGTCCTAAACATGTCTCCCTGACCAAAAAAGGACCTAAATATCTCATCAGGATCAAAATCATCATCAAACAAATCATTCCCATATCTTCTCCGTCTCTGTCTCACATTATTCCGCTGATTGTACTCAAATTCATCAACCAAATCAACTCGATCATACTGCCTCCTCGAATCATCATCGCTTAAACACTTAAATGCCTTGCACACCTTCTTAAATGCTTCCTCAGACCCAGGAGCCTTATTCTTATCTGGATGAACTTTCAAGGACAATTTCTTATACGCCCTCCTGATTTCATCAACGGAACAATTCTTTTCCACACCAAGAATCGAATAATAATCACTGTTTCTCTTAATCTGCCTGATCAGCAGAACATGTTCCTCGGTATAACTTCTCTCCCCATCAAAACCCTCATCCAACTTAGATGAGCCGCCATTATTTTCATCGCCTAAAACACGCTTTTCATCAACAGAAGAAACCGGGGCTGACCCAGAATCGAGATTTTCACAAGCATCCAAAAGCTTATCAACAGATAAAGTACAGTTCAGGCGTCGAGCAATTCTAATGAATTTGAGCGCACGCTGTTTGTTACCAGAAGCAATTGCTTCTTCAGCAATGCGAACACATCTTAAAGCCTCGTCTTTATTACTATCCATAATACCAAGTTTCTCTAAATCCAAAACCCTAAATTTACCGAATGAAATTTCACAAACTTCAATTTGAAAAAAATACAAAATAGAACACCTAAATCAAAGGGAAATACAAATTATTGAAGTGAAAAATTCAGCAAAAAGGACAAGCATAAAGTAGAAATATAATTCAAAATTAAAGAAACTCGCCAGATCGAAAATTGGAAGGAGGAGAGAATGAGAGAGATGGGGTTCACTAGAATTCAACTGAATGACGTGAATGACCCGGGTTTTGAAATTTATACCTTTCGGAAATCGAATGATAGCACGCCACGTCAGTCTCAATGACGATATATAGAGTAGAAGATCTAAGCTTATGGCTCTTTTTCTTCGTTTTTTCATCTTAGAATCAAACCGGATCAATCGGTCCAATCTGTTAAACCAAGAATAGGTGGTCCAGTCGGTTAAACTGAGGACTTATTTTATTATTTTTAAAACCATGAATTATATAGTATTAATATTATTTATTTTATATCTTTAACTTGCAAAATATAAATATTTATCATTAAATATTCATTAACAACGTTCATACATCATACAAATACAATTATTTTAATTCAAGATTAAAAAAAATAACTTTTTTATTATTGTGATCATTTACTAAGTTCTACATAAATCAAATTATCTTTGGAGACAAAATGGGATCTATTTTTTAGAACGGTAATATAGTGTACATGGTCCCGGCGAAATAAGATGATCTTTGAACTTAAAACTGTAGTTTTTGAAAGTATTATTCAAGCAAGCAAACGAATGTTGAACGAATCTTTATGAGCGGTTGAGTATTTGGGGTTGCAACCTTTTGGTGGGGGTGTGTTACTACGAATCGTAATGCCAGATGGGAACCTCCGTTTATTGGATGCCTTAAGCTTAACACGGATGGAGCACAGGGCCATGGGTCGGGTTGACCCAACCCAAAAAGTTTACCTCCTTCATCCGATCTGATTCGACCCGAAAAATATATACACTCCACCCGACCCGAACCCGATTTTTTGAGATAAAATCCGAACCGATCCGACCCAACCCAAAATAATAATAAAAATATTATTTTTATTCGATCCAACTCGAATCCAATCCGACCCGAACCCGATTTTTTTAAGTATCCAACGGGTCGGATGGAACCATCGAATTTGGGTCTCATGCCCATCCCTAAGCACAGCGAACGGATTCAGGTTTGGCTACTTGCTGTGGTTTCCTTCGTGATCATTTGGGGGTTGGATTAGCGGTTTTTCAAAATCATTCGGTTGTTGTTCAGTGTTGAGAGCGTGGTTGTGGGGTTATCCATGGCTTGAAACAACGAAGTGCAAAAGATGATTGTCGAAACGGATAATAAGGAAATGTTCACAGTTCTTAATAAAGATCTTAATGTGCATAGTTTTTCTTCAATGATTCCTCAAATTTAAACTCTTTTTGATTGGGGATGGAGGTTGTCTTATAATTATGTGTATCGCAAGGTATGACTAAACTGACTTGGAATCTACCGTCCGGTATCTAGATTTTTCAGACTCCTCTCATGACAATTGCAGACGTTCTACGTGGGGACATTTTACAATCACCAACTGAAAATGAAGTTAGCTAGGTGACCTGTTTAATCCCCCATCTTTGTTTTATCCTCTTTATATTAAAAAATGATTTAAATTTTAAATTTAAGGAAAGATTAAATATGTAAAATTTAAATAAATGAAAATTAAAAATCAAATTTAATCTTCAATGAGTAATTTAGTTATTTTATGATTTAATCAGTAATATTTTTATTTCTTTAATTATTTTTTCATTTTAAATTTATTTTTGATCAAATTTCAATCACACATTTCTCATAGAATATTCTTATAACTTCAATTATTATTTTTGAAAAAACAAATCTTATTTCTTTTAATTTTTTTAAAATTTTTTATTTTGTTCAATTTGATCTTTGACCGTAACTCTTTATAATTTATTTATTTATTTTAATAAATTCTTGACTCCTTCAGAGATGGACCTAGAGGGGGCAGGTGGGGCAGTTGCCTCCTAAAATTTTTAAATTCTTATATAATTTAGATATACTCTTTGTATTTTTAGTTGAAATATGTTTTCGCCCCCTAAAATTTTATAAGTTCATATCCCCTTTAAAACTTTATAAGTTCGCTCCCTCTAACATAAAATCATGCACCCGTCCCTGGACTCCTTTATACTCCATTCAATACTTAATTTTTATATATTTAAAAAAATATTATAAATATATAATTTTAGATGATATTTGATTTATTAAATAACATTACAACTCTTACTTAAACATGAATATATATATATATATATATATATATATATTATTAGAAATAAATGTTTAAATTGAAACCAATTAATATCATTATAAATAATTATATTTAAATTTAAATAGAAACTCGAATAAATATATTCAATTTGAATAAGTTAAAATTTTATAAACTCAAATTAATTAATTAAATTATTAAAAAATTAATTACTTAATTAAAAACAATAAAATAATACTCATAAACTCAATTAATTTTAAAAAAATTAATTCAACTCGATTAATACTCACCATAATCCTATACTAACTAAAGGAAACATTCGGCCCTATTGCCAAACAAGGTTATATCAGAGATTCGCCTCAGCTTTAAGCTTAAGCCCAAACCTAAAAGCCTAAATCATCAGCCGAAACCCTCGTTTATAAATACCTATCGTCCCCTTCTTTCAAATCCTGTCTAGCTCTCTTTACTCACTGTCGCCTTCTCCCATTGCCATACCTAATTTTCCCAGTTTCTCGCTTCGATTTCTCAAAGAGAGAAGCTGCAATCATGTTGGTTTACTAAGATCTAATTACCGGTAATTGTTTTTTTCTGCAATATTTCTTCAATTTTGATTTGCTTTTCACTGATTTATATTGTTTTCTTTTCTTTTTGGTTTCGTGATATTTTCTGTGTTGTTATTATATCTATGTTTAGTTCTTATTTGGTTATATTTGATATTGTTTCGATGTAGATTTAGTCAGTAACAAAATTAGAAACCCTAACAAAATTTCAGATTTTATCTGTCGTGTCTAGAAATTATAGTAATCTTTGATGTTTTAAGCTGAAAGAAGTACTGATCTTTTATTACTTTGCATCGTGAACATGTCTTGGAGTTGTGTCGATGTAAGTGTGTTGAACCAACTGTTATTTGATTCATCTTTCATAATTGAACTTAGGGTTATTTGATTTAATTGGATTTTTGTTGATACACGTGTGTTGGACTTTGTTTGATCTAGTTGAGTTGCACGAACTGTCTTTTTTCTAATGAAATTTAAAATCAATTAGCTTCTGGATTTGAAATTTTTAGTAAACTCGTTTCTTCTTAAAGCTAAAATATACAGGTTACTTTTATTACTATGCGTATTTTTTTTAATTATACATGTTAATTGATATTTCAGGTGACGAGCTTCTTTCTGACTCATTCTCCTACAAGGAAATCGAGAATGGAATGTTGTGGGAAGTTGAGGGGAAGGTTAGTATTTTGGTTTAATTGTTAAGTTTAAAGATTTAGATTCTTTATCACGTTAAATTGAATTTAACTTAAATTTGTTTTTTTGCTATTTTTAGTGGGTTGTGCAAGCAGCGGTTAATGTTGAAATTGGTGCCAATCCTTCTGCTGAAGGTGCAGATGAGGATGAGGGTATTGATGATCAAGCTGTGAAGGTTGTTGACATCGTTGACACTTTCAGGCTTCAGGTTAGCCGGTTTTACTCTTAAAATTATTTTCACGATTTTTCACTTTTTGAGTTTTGAACTTGAAAAATGTATTAAGATGCCTCTTGCAGGAGCAACCTGCTTTCGACAAGAAGCAGTTCATTGCCTACATAAAGTTCATCAAGAAATTGACACCCAAATTGGATGCCAAGAAGCAAAAAAGCTTTAAGAAAAACATCGAGGGAGCAACCAAGTATTTGCTTGGGAAACTGAAGGACCTTCAATTGTGAGTTTCATTTTTCTGTTACCATTTCTCTTGTATTTCATCAAGTTCCTTTTCGGTATACCAAAACTATGGAATCTTTCTTGCAGTTTTGTCGGTGAGAGCATGCTCGATGACGGATGTGTGGTGTTTGCTTACTATAAGGAGGGTGCTGCCGACCCAACATTTTTGTACCTGGCTTATGCATTGAAGGAGGTCAAGTGCTGAGGTTTGAAGAACCAAGTACTTGCTAAAGTTTTCGTCTTTATTATTTTTCTTACTCCAATTTTTCCTGTCTTCTGTACTATTGAGACTATGTTTCATGGTTTTTGACGTTTCTGGGATGGTTTTTGTTCTATGGTTTACATTAAAGCTTGTTCTTAATTAGTATCACATTAAAGCTTTAGTTCTTAATTTATTTGGTCTGATTTTTGGACAAATTTGCTATGGTTTACATTAAAGCTTGTTCATAATTAGTATCACAACACTTTTACCCCCTTTCTTATCTCTCAAAATTATAACTTACAAGCCTGAGGTATTATTTTTCTGAAAAATAAAAACAATTAATCTATTAAATAAAAAAGACGTGGAGCTAACTATATCCAACCTTTAAGGTTGGGTCATTTGTTTAGTCTGGTTATCGTTTGAGAAGTTTTTATTAGTCTTGGGTTGAATATGTTCAAAGTTTGAACATTCAGATATCCTTGCATGGTGTTTAAATTCTTAAGATATTTTCTGTATGTATGATGTTCGAATTTGAGATTTCAAGAAATAATAATAGTTTATTAACTATGAGGTCACGTGAGGTAACGTGGTTTGTGGTGTTTGAGAAAATTTGAGTAAAAATATTAGATTGAAAAATGAACGGAGTAAGAAGATTGCGAATTTGAGTTTCATGGTTTGAGATTTACCTGAACTTTTTCTTTAATTTCAGTATATGTGTTTATTTTTAGAAAATTCATAAGAGAAATCCATTGAACTACGAAGGGATGGATTTAATATTAAATATTTTCCTCTAACTTTTTATTTAAGGAATGATGCTTTATTAAAAAAAATATTTGAACAATATCATCTCCTTTCTCTTGCATATAATTAGTAAAAAAATTGAATTTTCTTTATCACGCCTCATATTATAGTAATTTTTAAAAACTATTTTTTGTAAAAAAAATTATGTATATTGAAGGGATAATGACCAATTTTATTGTTCCTTTCATCCGTTATGAATAATAAATAGATCAACGATATTCACCGCGGCATCGTTCGGTACAAAATAAAAAATAGGAAATTAAGAGGTACGCTAGAAACAAAACCAACGTTGATGGCATTTCTGCCACCAAATCAAAAATCTTTAAACCGAAACATAATTATTTCAAACATAGCCGTTCAATAATTTTGAAAAAACAAACAAACAAAAAGTTTACCCAAATATACAAATATCGAAATTATCAACTTTATATAGTTTTCCATCTCTCTATAAATTTTGATTCAAATTTATCCAAATTTTCCTTTTTTTAATATGTACGATCAAAGCCTTCGTACAATCAAGCTGTCTTTTATACTGCAAATCTTGAATCGCCGACGTCCCTCTTCATTTCTCATTAGCTGGTAATTTGTTTATTTATTTATGTTTTCTTTTAATTTTCTTTTGTAATTTGAAATTGAATACGTGAATTTTGATTGACATTTTTTTATTTTGATAGATTTAAGGAAATTCGCATGAATTAATGCAAATTTCATTTTTTTTGGAAGAATGTTCTTCGAATTCGGATTTTTATTCTGCTATATTTAAATTTATTTGTTAATATTTATGTTTGTTCTTTTTGCGGTGATAAACAGGTTTTAAGAATTGGCTCCTCAAAGACGATCGCAGCGTTACGTAGGTGGCCAAATGCATCAAAGCAATGCAGCCGCAACAGTGCTTTACGATCACTCCAGTGGAGAGTCCTTGCACAACGCGGATTCCGCCTCCGGCGGCGATCCCGGTGATGCCGTCATGGCGCGGTGGTTGCAGTCCGCTGGATTGCGGCATCTTGCCTCTACGGGCATCGACCAACGCCACCTTTCCGATCTCCTCATGCAGGTAAAACAACCAACGCTCTACATTTAATTTCCACGTGTACATTTTTAATGCTTGAAATTTACTTCGAAATTTCAGTTTTGGTGGAACTTTGTTTGGCCGTGGCTATTGCAGTTTAATTAAGGGAAGTGTTGTTGAAGTTTCCACAATGTTCTACGCCCAATCATGTGCCCCTTTTTTACTATTTACATTCCATGATTTGATGGAATGAATATGTTCTTTCCTCCTTCGCGTGAAGTTCTGAAAAATTCACCCCACTTTTAGTATGAACAGTTAGGGCGACAGACATTTTGAGAAAATCGGAGTTCATAACTAGTTGATCATTCTTCTCATGAGTTTATTATTATTTTTATCTCATTTTATAAGTTTTAAATGGTTTTACATTCTACGGATTCTTAGATAATGAGAAGTTACCGTTTCATTATTGAAGGGTTATGGAGCACAATCTGCAGAAGAGAAGCAGAGGCTTGTCACATTAATGAGGAACTGCAATTTTAATGGGGGATCTAGATCGGAGCCATGCATGCCAACTGGCCAAAGATCAGGAGGGTTCTTTTCTCCAGATTTCAGGGGGGATATTGGATTTGGGCTTTTGGATCTTCATGCTATGGATGATACAGAACTTCTGTCTGAGGTATGGTTTAGGACACTGCACCTAACTTTGCTTGAGATGTCTATAATAAGTGGTTCCTGGAAGTTTAGGTTGATAACATCCAACTCTACTATTCTTTTTTTATTTTTGTGGTGATTTGATTAGATATTTCTTGATGTTGTTTCCTTATGATATTTTTTAAAATTGTCAAAAAGTTTGCTTCAATTTAAGTTTGCATATTCGGGTTTAGAAATTTTGATTTTATTTGGTTGCAGCATGTTATGCTTGAACCTTTTAGACCATCACTAATCATGCCTGATGTGAACAAAGCGTTGCAAAATCAATCTAGTACTAGCCAGCAGCAAAGAAAAGAGCAAGTTTATTCAGATGCCATATGCTCTGCCAGTGAAAAGGAGACCAGCACGAGGGAAAATAATGTTGCTAAGATTAAAGTTGTGGTATGTTGGTTTCTTTCCATGGGGCTTCATTTCTCTCCCCTCTTTCTCACCTTTCTGTAGAGATGGGGACATCTAAGATTATAGTTTATGTCCTCCGGCTTAGTGTCTTTTTTGTTCCTTTCATTGTCATCTTGCTTTTTTGTGTTTCATTATATATGTTCTGGACAAAGTAGATGCATGTTAAATGTCATGTAAGCTAAAAAAAATCTCTAACATTTGGTACAAGGTACGTAAAAGACCATTAAACAAGAAGGAGATTTCTCGGAAGGAGGATGACATAGTAATTGTGAAGGAGAATTCTTTAACTGTCCATGAACCCAAGCTAAAGGTTTGTCCCTTATTCACTGCAGTTATGTGACATCGCTTTGTATTCCTGAGATGAATATTTTAGAACTGTTCTTACCTGTTTGATATGTCATTTCACTCGTTCTTATATTTTGCTTTAATTGTTATACGAGAGGTGGACTTGACAGCATATGTGGAGAAGCACGAATTCTGTTTTGATGCTGTTCTGGATGAGCATGTAACCAATGATGAGGTAATACTTGGTTGAAATCTATTTCCTTAATGCTATCCGAACATGGTTCATGAATAATGTTATGACCAAAGTTTGTTGATTTGTCAGAAAAAAAAGATCGATCTAGTCTATTGTTTGATTCAACAGGTTTATCGTGAAACTGTTGAGCCGATAATTCCCATCATCTTTCAGCGAACAAAAGCTACTTGTTTTGCTTATGGACAAACAGGTGCATAGTTTCTGAACTTTCTTCCAGATTGGCAGGCACATGTGCTACATATATTATGTTCTGTTTTTCTATGCTTCATGCTATATTCGCGTGGAAGGAAAATTGTTCAATATCAACGGCATCTATATACTTTTTTTACATGAAACTAGTTCTTTGACCTTCTTGGGGAGTAAAATTTTGATTTAAAATGTACAAACATATTTTCTGTTTGTTATTTCTATTGCATTGTTTGATGTTTCCTCTCATACCTGCCAGAAACTTCTTCTTTGATTTTTGTAGATCGTTGCTCGACTCTAAGTCATTTACCATATTCAAAGAGTTGGGAAGAAATTAGATTCTAGTTAGAACCGGAAGTTCACAATGCAACCATTACCTCTGAGAGGTAATGGTAATGTGGCATGGTTTCTATTTTTGCTTTTTGCACGTCTCTAGAACCAGAAGTTCACAAGCCAGAAACTTCTGTTTGATTTTTGCACATCTTTAGGTCATGGTAATGTGGTATGGTTTTTATTTTTGCTCTATGTCATGGAATATTTACCTTTTTAATTTCAGGTAGCGGTAAGACGTTCACAATGCAACCATTACCTATCAGAGCTGCCCAAGATCTTGTTAAATACTTGCACCAGCCAGTTTATCGTGATCAGAAATTTAAACTGTGGCTTGGCTTTTTTGAGATCTATGGCGGGAAACTCTATGACCTTTTGAGTGAGAGAAAGTATTTCCCTTTTCTTTCCTTCCTGCTTCTGCGTCTTTCATTTCATTTTATTTTGATTTCTTGAAGACATTCGTGATTGATTTATGATATGTAATGACTTAGGAATGTCTGCTGCTCTGACTGTTGTATCGAGCACAATTTGTCATTTGTCAAGCACACGTTTTCTCTTTCAAGATGAATGTATTAAAAACAACTAAATCGCATGTTTTAAATTTCCTCCTATAGGAGACTTTTTATGAGAGAAGATGGGAAACAACAAGTCTGTATTGTTGGACTGCAAGAATTTGAGGTCTCAGATGTGCAAATGGTGAAGGAATACATTGAGAAAGGAAATGCTGCTAGAAGTACAGGCTCTACTGGTGCAAATGAGGAATCTTCAAGGTCACATGCTATTTTACAACTTGTCATCAAAAAACACTCCAAGGTGAAAGAGTCCAAGCGGAACAACGATGGGAATGAGTCTAAAGCTGGAAAGGTTGTTGGGAAGATTTCTTTTATCGATCTTGCTGGAAGTGAAAGAGGTGCAGACACTACTGACAATGATCGACAAACTAGGTAAGTTCGAATTTTACTGTTAATCGTATTAACATGTATTGTTTCCTACCCAACTTGGTTGGTTGAATTCTTGCCAGGATAGAGGGTGCTGAAATTAATAAGAGCCTTTTGGCTCTTAAGGAGTGCATTCGTGCTCTGGACAATGACCAGATCCATATACCATTCCGAGGGAGCAAACTTACCGAAGTGCTACGAGACTCTTTCGTTGGTCATTCAAGGACAGTTATGATCTCCTGTATTTCTCCAAATGCCGGTTCATGTGAACACACTCTCAATACTCTGAGATATGCTGATAGGTATCCTTGTTTCTATAACGAACTTTGTTGCAGTATATTGTATTTACTTTCTGTCTAAATGAAGATTATTGCTATCCGACTAAACAGGGTTAAAAGTCTTTCAAGAAGTGCTAACTCCAAAAAAGATCAGTCTGTAAATTCCTTACCGCCAAGTTATAAGGATGCATCTCCTGCCTCAGCTGCCTCAGATGTAGAAGATGCATACGAGAAACCACAGGAAGTAAAAGTTGTCGACGTTGGTCCAAGGCTTGTCGACAAAAATGTTTATAATCTTGACTTCGACAATCGGCTGCCGTCGACGTTTTCTTCAAGCCAACCTTTCAATAGGAGGGAGGAAAGTGGAACAGGTTCTGGCCCAACGGATAAGGAGAGATTTGAAGCGAGTAACTCTTATGGTGGTTCTACAATTCAAAGAACTTACTCGTCAACTTCTCAAACTTCAGTTGATACGGAAGAGAAAGTGCAGAAGGTGTCACCGCCTCGTAGAAAATCAACTAGAGAAGAAAATTCTGAGATAATGGGGAACTGGATCAAGAATGATGGAGGAGGATCTGATTTGTCTGCTACAAACTCCCGGCAGGCAAATGCAGTTAATTATAACCGTACAAGTAGTTTTGGAATCAGACCATATAATCCAGAGCCTCGTACAGATGGAAGTATTAATTCAGTACTCGAGGTAGGAGATCTATACGGTTAATTTTGTTCTGTATTATAAAAGGGTTCACAGGATTTTCTTCGTTGAGTATACGTTTGGTTTGTTGCAGGAGGAAGAGGCTTTAACTGCTGCTCACAGAAAAGAAATCGAGGATACGATGGAGATTGTTCGCGAAGTAAGTAACCTTGCTCATACAACTTTACCGAAATCCATGCCGATAATTCGAGATTGTGCATCATGTTCTGCGTCTTTATTTCAGGAAATGAAGCTTTTGGCTGAGGTGGATCAACCGGGCAGCCAAGTTGACAGTTACGTGACCAAGCTGAGTTTTGTGCTTTCACGCAAGGCTGCCAGCTTGGTGAGCCTTCAAGCTCGCCTTGCCAGGTTCCAGCATCGACTGAAGGAGGAGGAGATACTAAATCGGAAGAGAGTTCCTGGTTAAGAGCAGCTGTTCATTCTCTGCTTTCATTGCTGCATCCATTACCGTCCTATAATTTCATATCATAGATAGTCACGGTACTACTTGTCCCGGCGGTCATTTACATTAAATATTTCTACAAACAGATAAGTTCTCTCAAACGATGCCAACTTGGTTCCCAGCAGTCGATGAGGCCTCCAAGACAGAATTCAGCTTTTTTTGGCACAAATCTCGGGTCATTCATGCCGGCATTAATCTTGCTGTTGGTGCTTATTTGGTGGCAATAGGGCGGAGTCAGGTTCACATCTGTGATGAATCTGATGCTTTCTAGTGGGGTGGCAAAGGGAAATGCTTTGAGAAGTCATTCGTAGAAAAACAGTGTTATTTTTTGAAACCTTTTTCCTTGTTTATTTTGCTTTATAACCTCAAAGGGCACATCATTCGTGTCAATGTAACATTCTATAGATTTATGAAATATATAAATCTATTGTACCAAAAGGAATATATAAATCTATACAGTATATAAAGATTCTAATTAAGCACACATTGACTTAGGTATTTACAAAAAGATTATTTACTATTACTTTTTAGTTTATTTATTATTTAAATGAATTATAATTTCATGGGACAGTAAAAATATATATTTAATAAATATGTCTATTTAAATGTTATTTAATATATTCAAATGACCATAAATTTTAACTTTAACCCCTAAAACCTATAATCTTTAACCCTAATGATATAGTTTAACATTAAAATCTGCTTGAAAATTTCTTTCAACATCATCGCAAAATATTTTTTATTCAAATTTATAGTGTTATTTTTTAAAATTAATTTTTTAATATAAAAGAAAATTAAGTTTTGGTTCATGTTTAGATCCGTTTGAGAGAACTTATCTGTTTGTAGAGCTCAAAAAGTTCAAGTCAATAACGTTGTTTCAAATGGCTCCTGATTTGTTGAAGCAACGTAACCGACCTGAACTCGGAGTATTGTATTATATGTGTAGAAGACATTCATAAAAAATGAAAGGCCGGACTCAGAGGAGGCTTCCAGTCGTTTGGCTTGGCAAAGCCTTTCGCGAGACAAACTTGTCAACCATTCAAGCTCTGTCGATGATCAAAGTTGTTTCTTCCCGGTAGTGTTTAGGTAAAAGCTTTGGAAGCAGCACAAATGGTAGTGGTGGAATACATTTTCAGCCAAATTATACGAGTGCAAGAACAAGCATACAAGCATTTCAAACACGGCATCCGAAAACCTTATTGGACACATCTGAACATGAATACGAAGATATTAATCTTTTGGAACGTACCTATATTAGACACTTTCATGTCCAACATTCGCACCTTAAGTTACCCGGACTCGGAAGGATTCGAGTGTCGGACTACTTAAGTCTCCAAGTCTCGAATTTTTTTTTTTTGGATTAGTCTCGAAATTTTGGACACGAGTAGTTGAACACCTTTTTTATATTTTCCTTTCTATAAATTAATAACACAATATTTTGTCACCCAATCTCCCAAAAAGAAGGATTAGCAATGGAATGGAAATAGACAAGTATATGAGTAAAAATCAAGAACAATAACGTAATGAACTTCAATTGAAGCCATTCCAGCTAGGAATTTCCACTCTCTATGCCATTGTCCGCGATAGACTTGCAGTCACGATAAACACAACAAACCGAAAACGTGTCCAAGGCATATTATGAAGAACCCGAGATCTTAACAGTTTTAAAAGATGGATGAAGCAAACCCAACTCATCTTGAACTTCAAGTGGATTACCAGTCTCATTCCGAACACGCTTAACTCTCCGACTGGCCAGCGATTTATGCCTAAACCCGTACATTTGCAGGATCTGATTATCACCAAAATTAAAAGCTCGATCCATCTGTTTCAAACACCTATCGACCGAGTAATCCCCAAACTTCCCAAAAGGTTTACACCCCACAAAGTGAGTAACCAAAGGCCACCGATGATCCCCTAATCCGGGAGATAATTCTTGATCATTTCCTCGTACCGATCCACCAAAATCCCCCAATAACCGTGCAGATAATAAGCATTCTCCAGATACACTTTCTCACCCCATTTCTCTCGTTCCTTGACCAACAAGTAAACCATTGCAGACTGATCGTTGGCTTCGAAAACCGGCCTACCCTTTAGTTCCCTAGTCAAAATCTTCCCGGCGTCTTCCCTAACCTTCCCTTTCGGACCCATCGGAGCCCAAGCATCTAAAAGATCAAGCGACCATTGACAATTCCTCAACAAGAAACTACCCGTATTTAAACCAATCCAATTCTTTTCATTATAAACCATTTCATTCCAACCATGCATAACCAAATTAGAATCTTTGTACCTTTCCCATGGAAGCTCCTACGCCATATCCGTAAACATCGCATCACTTTCCATCCACCAGAGGAACTCGATCTCCGGATGCGAAAGCAAAAGCTTCCTAATCAACGGCAATTTCGCCCAAAAACCAGCCATTTCCGCATCCAACAACGCCATTTTGTAAAAAATCTCGATCCCGTGTAACCTACAGTAATCGATCTTGTTCTTGATCGATTTCAGTAAGTAATGGTCGCCGACAGGGCTTTCGCAAGGTTTGGGCGATGAACCGGTGACGAGGAGGACTCGAGGCTTGTTTGGACCGATGAAGTTCGGGAAATTCGGGTTGTTGGTGAGCCATTCGGATCTTTGTTGATCCCAATCGAATATTTTAGGCCCGAGTGAGTACAGTTTGTTCGGGTCGGGTTTTTCCTTTTCGCCTTCTTCATCAACGAGAATCTTGGCGATATCAAATTCCGCGTAGCTCTTCTCGTTGTTATCATCAGCCTGAGCAGCGTCATTCTGAGCTTCTTCAAGTAACCGACGGGTATCGACGCTCCTGTGAGGAGTGTCAGAGCCAGCGTGGTGGTTTTGGTTTTCCAAGGCGGCGGAGCCGGGATTTACGGGGTTGATAGTGCCATGTAGGACAATGACGGTTATTAGAAGGCATAGGAACCGTTATTTTGGTTCGGGAACGGCGAATTCATAACCATCGGTCGGACATCTTGGTTTCCTTGCCGGCTCGGCGGCAGGTTCGGATGTAAATTAACAGAAAATTGAGGGGTTCGGGATGCAGGTTAAGACGGTGGAGTGGGAAAGTGAAGAAGGAAGGAAGGAAGAAAAAGAGGGAAAATTGAAAAATAAATGGAAAGCTGGAAACAGAAATAAATTCTGCTTATTTAGTAATATTTTGAAAAGGTCCCCATATTATATACTTTTAGCTGATTTAATCTTTATACTATAATTTAATCATTTCTAACCTTTCTATTTTTCAAAATGTGTATTTTCTATTCTTGGAGTTAGCTTGTTTTTTTCATTATTTCAAATCCTTGGAGAATCAATATTTATTTTTTAAGTAGACTAAGGTGTTATAAGATAGTATCTATTCAGATTGTTTTTTAATTTATAACAATACATACACATCTTGCATATATAACTACTCGAATCTAGATCCTTTATAGAAAATAATATTCTCTTTCTACGATTAAGATGTTTTAATTTTTAAAAATTTCATTTTGGTTTTTAAAATTGAAAATACCTATTTTGAATATATTGGATTAAAAATCATAAAGAATATGATGGGTTAATCAGCTCAAAATATATAGTACAAGGACTTCCTAAGGAGTTTCTCCTTTTATGTTAGGTGTTTAACGGGAGCACATTGTCGGAGATTTTATTTCATTTTAAATATCTTGATGATTTGTTTATAACCGTCGATCCCAATGGTGGGGTCTCGTAAAAGTAGATCGGACGGTGTCAGCAGTTTCAATGGTAGATTGTGTCAAATCGTCCAGTATGGAGTCCCAATCACATGGGCATCACATCACAACACAACACGGTTAAGGCATTTTATTTATTTAAATTGTAAGATTTTATTTTATGCTATTTACTATTATTTGATATATTAGTAGATAAAAAATTTGTTCTTTTTATAATTTTGTCAAAGGAATTTAGAAATTTTTATTTTTTTGAATTAATATTTGGAATTCAAGTTATTGAATAACTCATTTTAATCAATATTATAGAGATTTATAATAGGATGATTTATTTAATTTAATATATTCTATATATTATATCAAGATTTGAACTCTTAATTTTTAAATAAACCTGAAATAAAATTAGTATAAGAATACTATTTTTGAGTCGTTAGATGGATTTAAAAAAATGATTGAAAATGTTAATCGATTAATATAGAAAGAAAATGGGATTAAAGTAATGTAATATTTTAGGTTGTAACCGTTTTTTTATTGAATAAATTACTTTCCGGATTGAAATCTAAATTGTTACACTAAGTACCATAAATCAGGTAGATTGAAAATTTTTCAGGTTAAAACCTAAACCGATGCCATAAGTTTTAAGATATTTTCAATTGAGAAATTAATATAATATTTTAGGTTGTAACTAATTTTCTTATCGATTATGTAACTATTTAGGTTGAAACAAATAATATTTTAAGTTTTAACCTAAAATATTATGTTGAGTATAATAAATTACGTAGATTGGATAACTTTTCAAATTAAAACTTAAGATGTTACCATAAGTTTTGAGTTTCTTTTCAATTGAGAAAATAGGGTACTATTTTAGGTTATAATCGATTTTCTTATCGTATATGTAAGTTTTTAAGTTGGAATCGACCTAAAATAAATTATGTAGATTAATAAAAAAGATACCCTAACTTTTGAGTTTCTTTTTTTTAATTGAGAAACTAGGGCAATATTTTTCATTGTAATATAACTTTTTAAGTTGGAACCAATAACATTCTAGGTCGTTACCTAACTTAAATGACATAATAAAATATGTAGATTAATTAACTTTTCGAGTTAAAACCTAAAAATTTATCATAAATTTTGAGCTTTTTAAATTGAGAAATTATAATAACATTTTAGGTTATAATTTTTTTCTTACATATTTGTAATTTTTTAAGGATTATTGTTATCCCTAATGGTCTCATATTCAAGTCCGACATTTACAGATTTTTGATCGCTCATTATCATATGATTATCTTTTGAATAAATATTATCTTTTGAATAAATATTATTTTATAATAAACCTAAATTAATAAAAAAATGTTGTATTGATATAAAAATATACAAATATTTATAACTTTATTTATTTACGATGGAATAAATTTTAGTATAAATCCATATAAAAATATATTTTAATATTTTAATATACTAAACGAAATTTCTTATAAAAATGGGGATTAAAAAGTAATTTCATGTCGTCGTTGTCACTCTCGTTATCTCACTTATGTGAGCGTCGCCGTTTCTCTTTATCTTCTCCTCTCTTAACCAGCGACAAATGCTAATAATCGAGAATGGTAAATTGCATTTTATTGATTAAATTATTTCTCTGTAATATTTTATTTAAACCGAATTCATTCATTTTTCTAAACCTTAATTGAAGATTATTTGTTAGGGATTTGATTTCCCGTTAGTGAATCTGATCTGTTCTTTAGTCAGAGGCTAACATATTAGGATTTTCTTTTTCCTGCCGAATCATGATTTAAAATTTCTGTAGTTTGTTTGGCTGCTAAGAATTAATTTAAGTATTAGATTATGTGAATCAACCGGTTTCGAGTCGTTGGACGATATGCTTCTTTTATTTGGCTTTTTAATAGAGTTAGATATGTCGTAATCTATTGCGAAATTGTAGATTTTCCCTCTGATGATATGTTCGGCTGCTGAGAAATGCTTGGAAAGTAAACTCGAGTATTAGATTCAAAAGTTTAACTATGTGGAAACTGATCGGTTTCAATGATATACTTCTTATCTTCAGATTGTTGATGGAATTAGAATTACTAAAAATAGCTGTGCTTTTGATTGCTTTTTTGCTATGGTGACATGTTAGAACGATTGAAATTTTGGCGTCTAATTAAGTTGATATTCACACTGGCTTTTGGCTTGAACTATGCATTCATTGAAGAAAGATTTGCTTCCTTAAGCGGTTACCATGCTTTCTGATTCGATACGGTAAAGCTTAAATCGATACTATTGATTTCATTTTACTTTTTATTCAGCAGGATGGGAATGATTCTGTAGATCCAAAACAGGACACTTCTGATATGGCATTTTTCGTGAGTTCAATTCTCCTGCACTTTTATTTATGGTGAATGAATATAAGACTATTTCCATCTCGTCATGGTTATTCAGACCGTGATGAATTTAACTATGCTATTTAGGGGATTCACCGAACATTGCGCTGAAACTGTTAGACCATCTTCGAGATGAGGGTTCTATGGTTTAAAAATGACTTTCATCCAGCCTTTACTGAACTAAGTCCATTTTCTTTGCAGGTTCAGAATCTACTTCAACAAATGGTGAGTTCTTATTTTCATTTGCTTTGAGATTCTGTGTGGAATTAAAGGACAATGCGTTTTAAGCCAATGTAGCTAAGTTTCCTGTTTGATTACATGTTGCAGCAATCAAGATTCCAAACAATGTCGGACTCCATCGTAGCGAAGAATATCCTTTTACATATTGCCTAGTAACTGCAAAACACTACTAGGAAAGTAAATCTTGTTTTGTTGATTTTGGGACCCTTTTGGTGGTCTTAAAGGTTTGAGATTGCAATATACAAAATCGAGGCATCTTACTCGTTCCAGTGCTGTTTCTAGCTCATGTTTGTATATTGTCGGGTAAATTAGCCATGAGAGGGTTTTTGAATTTTGATTTCACTCGTCGTTGTTCCTTAGGTGATACAAAAGCCAAAATGAAGTAATTTCATATTCATTAGATTTATATTCTCCTGTTCGAAACAAAATAAAACACTGCATTTTACTTGTGAACATTTTCTTGATCTCCTTGACTTCAATGCACTTGATGAGATGGGCGGCAGGATAGACGAGTTGGAGAAAAACGTCAATGAACTCAGAACAGAGTTGGGTGGAGAGAACTCTCCCCCTTCGGTTCCTCTTGCGGCTAAAGATGATTCCAATTCCCCGAGTGGGTCATAACTGTGTTCTGTGATAACTTGAAGGATTTTGGCATCTAAATCCATGGTATTTCTAGACTCTATTGCATTTGGTACCTGATTTTTCTCATGGAAAACCTGAATTATGCTAGTATTTTTAATCTATACATATTCTAAAACTAGACTCGGGTTTAAGTATCGAATGTATATGTTCATTTTTTTTCAGTCTTGTGTGTTTCGTGAGTCGTCGTCCGGATATTCACGCGCCTGAATGAAAATTCTACCAATCTAGTAAAATAAAAATTTAATCAATTTATTTGAAAATTCTGACGAGGAGCCAAGTTGATAAAAATAGATGATTTTCTTAAATCTTACTCTTGTTGGGGTAAGGTCTCGAATCTGAAGAAGCAAATGCTAGGAAATCGGAATCATGTTACAAAATATACATTACTTTTGCATCCAAAGTAATCATTGTTTCAATGGCTTTGCTCTTCTCGATCCCTTTTAAAACAAAGTTATTGGCAAACGACTAATGAAGAGACTCACTCCAACTCCGGCTCACCGAAATCGGCTGTCCCCATATTCGACTTCACCAAGAGAGTTCAACCAACTGGTGCAATCGAAAAAGTCGATGTTGCCTTCTGGGGTGATTTCTGCAAGTTCATTATGTTGATAGTCATAAATTTCAACACGTCCCCACTTTGCAAGATAGATATTTGATAGTTGAAACTTGAAAGTGCCCAATGAAGCAGTGACGGATCCGCGCTTTGGTGAGGTTGAGTAATTATTTACTATGATATTCGAAATTTATTAATTGTGTTTATCTTAAAATTTTATTTTTACCCACTCTACATAAAAAATTTATGTTGTCAATATATATATATATACTCATCCTCAAAAGTATTTTTAAATTTATCGCTAAAAGCATCCATGACTCTTCCTCCATCTCCAATACTCCATTTTTCAATTCAAATATAATTCTTAATCTTTAAATTACCCGTAAGTTACGGATTTTCAATTCCTAAATAATATTTAAATAATATGATTAATTATAAGAATTTAAAAGGATCATAAAAAAAAGAAAAAACTAAACCTAAAATTTAAGCATAATACGTCAATTAATGATAAAATTTAATTTAACAAAGTTTATAATTATCATTTGAATTAGATCACAATTTCAAAATACAAAATATATATATGATGAAACGAATATAAAGACTAAATATATAACTTATACATAATATAAAATCTAATAAAAAATTTAATCATTTTAACTCACAAGACTCAATTATATTTTATTCCCACGTTTAATCAACATAATCTTTTTATCGATCTCCTCTTTTAAATATATAGCTCTTTATTCACAATTTCAATTATTGACCAATATATTACTTTCTTTTGGACCACGTTTCATCATTCAAATAACTAATGAAATGATTTCAAAAATAATAATAATGAAAACTTATAATCAATTACAAATGGAGAGTTTAGAACTGGTATTCATATCTTATTTGCATGTATTTTTTTCAATTATTAAAATCTTTTCATCAGTTTTTTATATCAATTATTTAATATTACTGTATTAAACCGAAATAACTCTGCTAAGTGAATCAAACCTTAATCAGATACATCTGGATATAAATAGATAGCTTAAACTCTTACATAGCTACTCATATTATTTATTATTTATTTATATAATTCACCACAAATAAAAAAAATTAATTGAATCTAGTTAAACCATAAACTTCGAATATTAAAATTAAGGGATGAGACACTATATTCAATAAGCAAGGTATGTGCTTCGAATATTGATATTTGTGAATGAAACACTATATTCAATAAGCAAGGTTTGTGCTTCGAATATTGATATTTGTGAATGAAACAAACTGAGTTTGGAGGATATTCCTCGTCTCTACAATACTCGATCCAAATTAATCAATTAATGAACAAGGCACTAATGATCATTAAAAATATGAAAATTAAAATATGATAATTGGCCTATGGCTTTCTTCTTGATCTAAATTTCCTTGAATGTTAGCACGTAAAGTTCGAGGATTCGGCTAACAATTTTTTCCCATTTTTTATGATTCAGAAGATCTCCAAAATAATTTTATTCATATTAATGCATTTATTTTTATGTTGTATGATATAATTTATTATAATGTTAGCAACTATAAAATGGCTTTAGAGCAACGTTCATATCAAAATCATTCCCTTCTATTCACCACCATCGATGGTTCTCTTCACTCTCCTCCTTGCACCTCTCCTTCTCCTCCTCCTTTTCTTCATCGTCCGGCCCAAACTGGTCACCGTACCGATAAAAAACCGTCATGTATTCATATCCGGCGGCTCGTGTGGCATCGGTTTAGCCCTAGCTCATAAGACCGTTTTAGAAGGAGCTCGTGTCTCGCTTCTAGCTCGTTCCCTCCAAAAGCTCAAGGAGTCTCAAGAATCAATCAGGGAAGCCTATGGCGTCGAGGTAGCAATCTTCTCCGCCGATGTCCGCGATTACGACATCGTGAAACAAGTGGTCGTGGAAGCCGGTCCCATAGACGTCAGTGGCGGATCCAGAAATTTATAAATGGGGGTCCAAAATTTTAATTTTCTTTTCTTAAAAATAATGGGGTGCAAAATTTTTTTATTTTTTTTATTTTTCTTTAACATATTATACTAAATTTCATTTCCCTCCCCTAAATAATGGGGATGCACTTGATCCCTATGGGACTTAGTGCATCCGCCCCTGATAGACGTGCTGGTGGTAAACCAAAGAATTTTTGTGCCCGGAGAGTTGGTGAAGCAGGGGCTGGATGATATCAAGTCCACAATAGAAGTGAATTTGATGGGGGAGCTTTAACGATATCAAAGCTGCTTTGCCATTTGTCGTAATCGGTTTTCGCCCGAGCACGAATTTTTACTTGGCGGAGAAAATTTAAAATGAATAAATAAATGATTTTTATAAAATAATATTTTGGGAGTCGCCATTGACCTCTTTTGGGTTAGGTAGGTCAAATACCTAAAAATAATATTTTAAAATAATTTTTAAGAAAACACAATTTAAAAGATAAAACTGATATGCGTATAACAAAAAATTAAAAAAAAATCGTGGTCGATTACGTTTGGGGAAGGATTAGCACTCCCACAACGCCCAAAATTAGTACTTATTAATTATAAATTGTCTCTATTATCAGAAATTTAAAAAATTCAAAGATATATTTAATTTATAATATTGTTATTTCAAATTTATAATTTTATGAAAATATATTAATTTTTATATGTAAATAAAATATTTATTTATTTAGAAATATCAAAAAATGACTTCTAGGTGTTTTAAGACAGCTCTTTCCTTCGATATTAAAAAATAAATAAATTTTAATTAAATATTTCTTAAAAATTAATATATATTTTATAGGATAAAAATATCAGAAAACGGATTTCTATGTGCTTTAAGACATCCCTTTTCTTTAATATTATTAAAATAGGATAAAAATAATTTATATAAAGGATTTTAATAAAAAGTAAAATAAATAAATAAATATTATTTATTATATATATATTTATAATAATAATAATATTTTAAATATATTGATAATAAACATATAAAATTTAAACAATAACAATAATAAATGAAAGTAAAAATAATAAAAACTAATAATTTAAAGTTAATGACTAAATTAGAATATATTAAAATTAAATATCTAATTCACAATTAATTTATTTAAAATTACAGGGATTAAACATGCTATTTTTTATTTATTTAATTTAGGGACTAAAATAAATTATATTAAATTTGAATATCAAATTAAAATAAATTAAAACATGCTTTCAGGATTAAAATATTAATTAATAAAATTATGAGGACTAAATTGGTTATTTGCCTAAAATATATATATTTTATGGAAATGACTAAATTATAATAAATTAAAATTCGAATACCAAATTATTTTATGCTTTGATCTTTTGTCAACTTTTCTTCTTTAAGGGCATTAACAAGCTGTTGTTTTTCATTAACCGTTCCTCCTGATTTGAACGTGGTCTTCAACTGAGGGAAAAACATGTGTTCCCAATAGATTTCTTCTCCTTTCAACCTTGCATTTTTATCTTCGCATCTTCTTTTCATCTATTTGTTCTTTTGCTAAAAATTGGGCTTAAATCCAAGCCCAAAACGACATTTCTTCATCTTCATACTTACATGAACTGAACTCTCTTGAATATTCTTTCCCAAACCTTTCCCAGTTTTAGCTCCAATGCCTAGAGTCTGTCGTACAGTCATCTTAATGCAATCAGACAATCTGGGATGTGAAATTTTGTTTCCTTCTGCAATAAAGGTTGCATTAACAAATTCCAAAGCTCAGAAAGAGCATTCGAGAGCATCATCATTGGTTTCAATATACGGAGCATTACTTGTTACAGATGCAATGATTTCTTCCTTATCTCCTACGCATATTAGTTGACCATCAACAAGAATTTCAGTTTCTGATGCAACGACGAAGGAACAGCTCCTGCAGAATGGATCTACGGCCTCCCCAATAAACAATTATATGTAGGGTGGATATCCATTACCACAAAGTCAATATTGTATACAACTGGTCCGATAAGCAGTGGTATTTCCATTTTTCCAAGTACCTCTTTCTGAGTGCCATCGAAAGCTCGCACTATGTTATAATAATTCTTCATGTGCGATTTATCCACCGACATTCTTTGAAGTGTAACCAGAGGCATTAAGTTAAGGGCATATACATTGTCAATTAGTACTCCTGGCAACATATGACCATGACAATGTGGGGTAATATTCAGAGCTTTTATTGATCCCATTCTGCCTTCAGGTATTTCATCGTCCGTGAACGTTATGTAATTATCAGCAGCTATGCGCTCCACAATCCTGTCAAGCTTATTGAGGGATATATCTTCAGGGATAAATGTTTGATTAAGCATTTTCATCAAGGCATTTCTGTGTGCTTCTGAATTCATCAATAGATCAATAATTGAAATCCGCGCTTGCTGTTTATGTAGCGGTTCAACCACATTATATTTGTTATGTTTCAGAAATTTCAAAAATTATTACGCTTGTTTTTCTATTACAGGCTCATTGAATGCTAGAGGGGATTCATCATCAAATACCTTTTAGGGTATTACCGTAGCTTTTTCTTTTGCTTTTGTTTGTTCTGATGCATTTGATGTGTCAGAAGAATAACATCTCCCACTTCTTGTAAAGAACCAGACTTCACTTACTGATTCAGCTGTTAAATCCACATTCTGTATTTTTTCTTCTGTTTTTTCCAGAGAAATAGATCCTCCTACCATTGAAACATTGGTAGTATAATTCCAAGGTACCCTGCGGGTATCCTTATATGGAAATGGTAATGGAGTTGTGATAACCACCTTTGATTTTGTTAGAGCAAGATTCATTATAGATGATTTCACAGTGATGATCACAGGATCACTTGTTCTTTGTTTAGGCATAGAATCTTCTGATGCGCAAACGTCATCTTCTCTTTTTCCTGGTTCTTCTTCAAAGAACTCTATCTCTTTGTCATTCATTAGATTTTGCAATAATCCCCTAAATTCGAGGCATAGTGGAATTTTATGCCCCTTTTCTTGATGATATTCACAATAATTCTCACATTCATTATACTTTTGTTTGAATTGTTGCTGAATCATACCAGATAGGGAAAGTTGTTGAAATATCCAACCAAAAGGGGATTTAATCTCAGAAACATCAATTTTGGCTTTCTTCCTGAATCATGTTCACGTTTTTGTCTCCATAATTTGGCAATGGATGATTTGATGTAGCTGGTGAATTGAATTCCAGTTTTCCAGTATTAATCAAATTTTGGACCACCCTTTTGAATGCCAAACAGTTTCAATAGAGTGACTCATAATTCCGTCATGATAAACACAGTGTGCTTTTACATCGTACCATGGAGGAAATGGTGGTTGGATGGGAATCAAAGGATAGGGCCTTATGACATCTGTCTTTAACAGTGAATCATAGATCTCAGTATATGGTACTGGTAATGGTGTAAAAGAAGGTCTTTCATTTTTTCCTACGAGATCCTCTGGATTCCGTTCGATTAGTGTTTGTTTCCTCTTTCTTAACCCTTGGTTGGGTTATCGTAACACTTTTCGAGGTATCCTTGTTGTAAGCATTCACATTGTTAACTTCATTCTCTTTTTTCTTGTACATGGGTCTCTTGGAACTAGACCCCTCACTTGATTCTATTTTGCCACTTTTCATGGCATTTTCAATGAGTTCTCCAGACATAACCAAATCTGCAAAATTTTTTGTTGCATTTCCCATTAAATGACTTAAATAGGGAGCCTTTAAAGTGTGGACGAACATCACTGTGGCTTCTTTTTATGATAAAAGTGGCTGGACTTGGGCTGCTGTGTCATGCCATCTCTGAGCGTAATGTCTGAATATTTCATTGTTCTTTTTCTCCAGATTTTGAAGAGTCCATCTATCTAGGACCATATCTGTCACGTGGCGGTACTGTTCTAGGAAAGCCTTTACCAGATCCTTCCATGATCTAATATTGGCTTTGGTCAGTTGAGTATACCACTTTAAGGTTGGTCCTGTCAAACTATCTTGAAAACAATGAATTAATAATTTCTCGTCTTTCACATGACCTGCCATTCTGCTACAAAACATGGTAATGTGGGACGAAGGGCATGTAGTACCGTCATATCTATCAAATTCAGGCACTTTGAACTTGATAGGGAGGATTAAGTCCGGGACCAAGCTCAACTCGCTGGCGTCAAACCCATAGAATGATTCAATCACTTCCACATATTTTATTCTTTCTTCTAAGCTCTTGATATGTTTGGTAAATTCTTCATTGGCTTTTTCTTTCTCATTCAGCTCATTTAAATCTGGAATCAAATGCTCAGTATTAAATTCCCCTATCTTCACATCTGGTATAAGCGGATTTTTGCTTGAAGAAGCATGATCCACTTGTTGACTATCATTTGGTTTAGTCTCTTGAAGTGCCGATGTGCAAGCATGGATTTGCACAGGTGTGATACCAGAATAATAAACTGGTTCCGGTGTGAAACCTAAATGATACATAGGTTCCTGATCTAAAGGTACAGGATTTTCATGAATTTTTCCAATGGTAGCTTGCTTCCTGAACCTTTCTTCTATTTTCTGCATCATATTGTCTTGTGAATTTGCAATGTTGGATTCAATCTTTTCTAACTTCATTTTCATTTTTGCTTGTTCTTTATTATGATGTTCTTCAAGACGTTGTATTTTGTCCTCCATGATTTTCTTAGTATCTTGTCTAGTACCGTAGTGAAGTTGAATTTCTCGTTTGGACAGAATAACTGCGATTGAAAACCCTTTTGATAATTTTATTTTTTTATTTTATTTTATTTAATGAATGTTTATTTTAATGTAAAGAAAAAACTATAACGAAAATAATACAATGAATAATGAATGTGTGCAAAAAGGTATTGATCCCAAAAAGTTAATTGTCATAGAACAACTTTCATCGGTATACAAAAGTTTCTTTATAACAGTTCATAACTACAAATACGACATAACTTTCCTATTAAGCTCTATTATTTCTTTCGTCAGACATGACATCTTCTTTCCGAACTTAGAAACTGGATCAAAGTGGTGCTCAATAATCTTTGCTTCAGTAGCTAACTCCCCAATATATCTGGCAACTTCACTCGTTTGTACCATGGCCTCGAATACCATACTTGTAACACCCTTAACTCATATCCGACCCGAAAACAAGTTTGAGATGTCACATTGACTTTTCAAACTTTGACTCTTATTGAAAATCCCGGGAATTTTTAAAACTTTCATTAAAACGAAACACATAATATCATGGGGCACCGAACCTTAGTTCAGTATTCGTCCCGAAGGACCAGTCCATAGATCCCGAAGAACCTAGGTAAACAGTCCGTATGTCCCGAAGAACATAGGTAAACCCTCGACCCTTGGCATGCCAACTATATCACTAGCTCTCTTATCACATAACATGGGCATTAACATTCATAACAGTTCAATTTACTTATTCATATACTTTTTCTCATGAACATATATCTTTTATTTTCAGTCACGTACCAAATGTACGTGTAATCATTGATCTTATAATCACATGTTCATTCTCTTCGGTCACATACCATATGTATGTGTAAACATATATCTAATATCATATAACACGCATCACAAATGCATGTATTCACATAAATCATTTCTTATAGCTTTATTCATATCACATATTCATATAAGCTCATATCTTATTTCGCATATACTTTCCATATAACTTATATATCTCATAATCACACAAATCATAACATTGATCACCAATCAAATAACATTTTAGGAGTTACTTCTTACCATAGTAACTCTATCACTGGCTCATCGCAAGCCAAATGTTTATTCAATAATATAAGTACAAATTAAATTGCACTCACCTTAGCTTTGCTTTGATTCGATTCTAATCCTTTAGTTGATTCGGAACGGGATCACGTTCTATATCTACATAATCATACATAGATCTATATCAGTATCATAACTAATATACTCTAATGGTTCACTCTTTAGACCAAGAGAAAAGTCAATTTCATCTTTTAATGAAGGTATGCATCGATGCACTACTGATGCATCGGTGCATAAAATGTATTCGATGTTGTATTATTGCTGAGATGCATCGATGCACTCCTTATGCATCGATGCACCAATTGCATTCGATGTTTCATTATTAATGGGATGCATCGATGCACTACTTATGCATCGATGCATGAATTGCATTCGATGTTTTTATTTTAAAAGAGTGCATCGATGCACTTCCTGTGCATCGATACACCTTCAAACGATTTATGAGTTTTAACCTTGATGCATCGATGCACAATGAATATGCATCGATGCACTCTGCCCAGAATCCTCTTTTTGAACCCGAAAATCATTCATTTTGGATTAAATCCTTCATGTTTCATCCCCTTTTTCATTCTTAACTCTAGTACACATACTTAAACCAATCTATATTCATTTATTTCATCTTAAACCTCAAAATCCTATCTTCCATATGTAATTTAATAATTACATCAATTTTGCAACATATTTCAAATCCAATTCTATTACTTCATATCTCTTACTTAGATTGATAACAAGTCAAATTCAACTTTCAATTCTTGTTATGAACTCTATTCCCATATTTCATTCAAGAACCTCTAATCTTTAATCTTCTCTATCTCCTTTATCTTTTGATCTTAAGATAACTTAAGCTTTCCTTAAGCTTAGTTATCATCTAATGATCAAAACCCAATCTTAAACTTAACAAATAATTAACTAAGTAGAAGACTCACCTTTGAGCTTGGAGATACGGGAGGAGAGGAAGAAGAAGGAGAAGAAGTTCTGGAGAAATATCTCACTACATGCTTATCTCTTAATAAAGAGATAAGATAATTATCTTTTAGATAAAAAGACCATTTTGCCCTTTAATTCCTTTAATTATTACTATCAACTTTTAGGATTTATTTCTAGATAAATCATTGAACTAATCCATTCTTCTACTTTAATCACCAAATTCTGAAACTTTACAATTAAGTCACTAACCCATAGTTTGGGATGTTACAACTCTCCCCTCCGTATAAGAAAATTCGTCCTCGAATTTACATTGCACAAGGAGCTAAAATACTTTCTATACTTTTACTATTCATTTTCACCTATTACTTCTTCAATTTCGTGATATCATAAACTTCACTTCATTGCTTAATTCTTCCATTAACTTTTTCCCTTAATTCTAATGGGACACCTTCAACATATCCTACTTACTCAAACACTCTGCCCTAATAAAGTTGTCATTACTATATCACTATAAATAATTTCTAATTACATTCTCAATTCTTTCACAAAAATACTTTTAATCGATGAATATGCAAACTCATATCAAACAATAGTATAATGTATCTATTATATCGTAGAAAAGTACATGTTATTATCTCTGGATCATTAAAATCTTCATTAGTATTAATATTATACACTCGAGCAGTGGAGTGTATTTCCTGTTGAGTAGAGGATTCAAGTTGGCTTCTTCCTCTACCTCTTCCTCTCTGAGACATCGAAGCATATCGCTTCGATTGTACTGACTCTTTTGTTCCTAATGGACAATCTCTTACGAAATGTCCCGTTTCACCACATCGAAAACAAGCTCCAGAAACCATTCTACATATTCCACCATGGTATTTTCCACAAGTCTGACAACGTCTCTGTTGTGTTCTGTCCTCATCAGATCCTACTGACTGAGTCTGTCTCACTTTCATTTGATTTGATTCTCTAACGGAGGATAATACCGATCCAGATCTTGCCTAAGACTGAAAACCAAAATCTCTACCTCTCTTGAGTGGTGCAAAACTCGATGAAGCCCCCATTCTTTTAGATGATTGGGTTCTTTGATCCTTAAACCTTTCATTCTGAGCTCTCTCTAGAGCTTTAGCACGATTTACGATTTCTTGAAATGATGACAAGTTTAACATTATTAACATTTCTTTCAATCTCGGGCGCAAGCCCTCTACAAACCATTCACACGCATCCTTCTCTGTTGGAATTAACTCGGCCGCAAAATGAATTAACTTGTTAAATTCACACTCATATTCATATATAGTGAAATCTAATTGCTTCAGATTTAAGAATTCTTGCTTCATTTGTCTGATAAACTGGTCTCCTATATACTTGTGCTTAAATTTTTCTAAGAACAAGGACCATATCACTTGGTCATTTGTCATTCTCAGAGTGACATTTATCCACCAGATTCTCGCTTGCCCACGAAGCAAGGAGACCACTCCATCTAACTTTTCCACATCTGAACAATGGAGTCCATCTAACATTATTTTCACACCTTCCTCAACTTCACCTTTGAATTCAGGAGCTCATAATCTCTTTAATTTCTTTGCTACATTCATCCTCTGAGTAGAGGAAGTAGGAGGTTGAAAACGCGTCAGAATAGCGTCCAACGTCCTGAAGAAAACATCTTGATCTTGTACAGGCACTCCAGTAGGTGACTGTTCTTCACCTTGCCTGGCCAGGGTAGGTGAATTACTACTTTCCGCGGGTCGATCATCTCCCGCTTCATTTCTAAAACTACCTTGTTCAGACATCTATAAAAATACAACCATACAGTTCTATTAGCAAAACAATATACTTACTATTCCATCAGATCAGAAGTTTCTACTATTTTGTTGGCATGTATACCTTATAAGACACTCTAGTCTTCGGTTTATGCCGAGAATCGACTAAACCGTAGCTCTGATACCATTAAATATAACACCCTTAACTCATATCCGACCCGAATACAAGTCTGAGGTGTCACATTGACTTTTCAAACTTTGACTCTTATTGAAAATCTCGAGAATTTTTAAAACTTTCATTAAAACAAAACACATTAATTTACATAAAACCATAAAATACAAAATCGATCAGAGTATTCGTAATTAACACTTATTACATGCCAATATTCTATACATAACCAAGTACATACTTTGTCAATTACTTCTGATATGATCTTCTAGTAATGATACTATCTTTACCACTTCTATTCTTGCTCTTCTTGTTTCTTGGTACCTACGTGTAAATCACTTACACGCTAAGTCATAGACTTAGTGAGGCATATAAAACATAAAATATTTCATATAACATAAATCATACATAAACATATATCATCATTATCATTAAGAAACATACATACCATCATATGGTTCATGTAACACATTTCAAACCACTTACCTTTGATAACCATTTATAAACCCATCGTATACATATCACATTCAATATGTTTGTTTGATCTCTTTATTAGCCCATGTATACTATTGAGAACTTAAGGTATGTGAGTACATTGAGGTTGTACACCAATGCTGTCACCACAGCTCGTATCAATTCCCTCATGGGGCACCGAACCTTAGTTCAGTATTCGTCCCGAAGGACCAGTCCATAGATCCCGAAGAACCTAGGTAAACAGTCCATATGTCCCGAAGAACATAGGTAAACCCTCGACCCTTGGCATGCCAACTATATCACTAGCTCTCTTATCACATAACATGGGCATTAACATTCATAACAGTTCAATTTACTTATTCATATACTTTTTCTCATGAACATATATCTTTTATTTTCAGTCACGTACCAAATGTACGTGTAATCATTGATCTTATAATCACATGTTCATTCTCTTCGGTCACATACCATATGTATGTGTAAACATATATCTAATATCATATAACACGCATCACAAATGCATGTATTCACATAAATCATTTCTTATAGCTTTATTCATATCATATATTCATATAAGCTCATATCTTATTTCACATATACTTTCCATATAACTTATATATCTTATAATCACACAAATCATAACATTGATCACCAATCAAATAACATTTTAAGAGTTACTTCTTACTATAGTAACTCCATCACTGGCTCATCGCAAGCCAAATGTTTATTCAATAATATAAGTACAAATTAAATTGCACTCACCTTAGCTTTGCTTTGTTTCGATTCTAATCCTGCAGTTGATTCGGAATGGGATCACGTTCTATATCTACATAATCATACATAGATCTATATCAGTATCATAACTAATATACTCTAAGGGTTCACTATTTAGACCAAGAGAAAAGTCAATTTCATCTTTTAATGAAGATATGCATCGATGCACATATCATTTGGACATTCTTGCTCTAGAAACTCTTTCAACGGTGTGTAATCAATACTAAAGCGACGGTAAGAGACCTTTTTTTTCCTCCAAAAATGGCTACGGATCCATACATATAATAATGGTGCACATCCTGAAAATCGTCCACCTCCTAGCCTTCTACAAGTGCTTAACGATCGAAAAGTCTCTGCTAGAATTGCAGAAGCATGATTGATCTTTTTTGGCAACTGCTCGAACAAATCTACTACTGCAGCCTCAATGTACCCCAATGTTTTTGGGAAGATAACCATACCATATATAACCAGAGCAAAAAGATCAAATCGTACTTTATCATCTGGATGACTCTGAATAATTTCTTTGATGTCGGTTCAAGCAATGTCTTAGCCCTTTTGTTTCTTACGGGATACCACTCATTCTTCTCGTACTCCTGCAATCTTTGCTAATTTAACTCGAAAAGGTTGAGTTTTAACTGAACTTGAATGAATTCGATTCTCCAAAGCCCCTTCTATATGTAGCAAAGTTCTGTACTCTTCAATAGTAGGAACCAAGTCCTCCTTATTGAAAGTGAAGCAATTATACCCTGGATTCCATAATTGAATTAGAGCTCGAAGTAAGTCATCATCAACTTTGACATAGAGCAAATATGGAATGTCCCTGTAAGACTGGTAGAATTGCAGCTTTCTATTTGATTCCCAACTCTCCCAAATGCCTCGCAAATCTTGCATATAATTTCTTTTTAGCGAAACCGGAGCATAACTTGCCAATTCAGGCACATAATCATCCTGTAGACTGTCTCCCCCTTGTCTCTTTCAGTCTTCAACCCACTGTCTTACTTCTGAGTTTGGAACTATTTAATTTGAACACTTTTTATCCATAGATGAAGGTTTTCTAATGAGACGATTAACTTGAAGATCAATACCTTTTATTTTGTATGATGTTATGCAAACAGCAAAAATAAAAGAACACACACAAAAAAGAAATGAATTAGTTCACATAATAAAGGAAAAAAATTAATTTAATAATAATGTTTACCTAAATATCTCTATTTAAACATGCTGTCTACATACTTTAAATAATTTAAATTCACATGCAATTTATTCAGCAAGAAAATAAATAAATAAATAAATTTAAAAGGAAAAAGTTAGAATTCATTTCTCCTGTGTGTACACATATTTTGGACAAAATTCCGGCATGGCTTCAGATCAGAAGAGTTTCTAGGGTTTTTTATATGCAGAGTTTCAGATCTAAGAATAAAGGTACCCGAATTGTTCTTGTTAGTGCCCCCTTAGGCTGTTAACCCTCAATCCTAGTCCATCACATACTAAAGTGGATCGAGTTCAATTCGAGGGGATACACTTCTCTATGTCTGACACATAATAAATTCTCAAGAAGACATAGAGCATATGAATCCCGAAAGCTACTTGCTAGGTCTGACACGGAGAATAAATTCTCACGAAGACGTCGCTTTCACTCCACTTAAGAGGAACACACTTGATTATAAAGCTTATGTTATGTAATGCAAGTGATGTGTGTGAGAAGAAATGTTCAAACCTTTGACAAACAAATAAATAATGAAATTTAATACTTGAAAATAAAATAAAAATAACATATATATATATATATATATATATATTATGAAAACAATAAGTATATATAAAAATTTTGAAAAGAAAGAATTAAATATATGAATTTTAAATTTCTAATTAATAGAGACAATTTGTAATTGATTTTAAAGTTTGATCAGGTCCCCAGCGGAGTCGTCAAGCTGTCGTAATCAGTTTTCGCCCGGGCACGAATTTTTACTTGGCGGAAAAAATTTAAAATGAATAAATAAATAATTTTTATAAAATAATATTTTGGGAGTCGCCATTGACCTCTTTTGGGTTAGGTAGGTCAAATACCTAAAAACAATCTTTTAAAATAGTTTTTAAGAAAACATAATTTAAAAGATAAAACTGATATGCATATAACCAAAAATTAAAAATAAATCGTGGTCGATTACGTTTGGGAAATTATTAGCACCCCACAACGCCCAAAATTGGTACTTATTAATTATAAATTGTCTCTATTATCATAAATTTAAAAATTCAAAGATATATTTAATTTATAATATTGTTATTTAAAATTATAATTTTATGAAAATCTATTAATTTTTATATGTAAATAAAATATTTATTTATTTAGAAATATCAGAAAATGACTTCTAGGTGCTTTAAGACAACTCTTTCCTTCGATATTAAAAAATAAATAAATTTTAATTAAATATTTCTTAAAAATTAATATATATTTTATAGGATAAAAATATCAGAAAACGGACTTCTATGTGCTTTAAGACAGCCTTTTCTTTAATATTATTAAAATAGGATAAAAATAATTTATATAAAGGATTTTAATAAAAGTAAAATAAAATAAATAAATATTATTTATTATATATATATATATATAATAATATTTTAAATATATCGATAATAAACATATAAAATTTAAACAATAACTATAATAAATGAAAGTAAAAATAATAAAAACTAATAATTTAAAGTTAATGACTAAATTAGAATATATTAAAATTAAATATCTAATTCACAATTAATTTATTTAAAATTACAGGGATTAAACATGCTATTTTTTATTTATTTAATTTAGGGACTAAAATATAATTATATTAAATTTGAATATCAAATTAAAATAAATTAAAACATGCTTTCAGGATTAAAATATTAATTAATAAAATTATGAGGACTAAATCGGTTATTTGCCTAATATATATATATATTTTATGGAAAGGACTAAATTATAATAAATTAAAATTCGAATACCAAATTATAATAAATAAAAACATGCTATAAGATCAAATTAATTTTTTTTAAAGTTACAGTGGCTGCGGGAATAATTTAGCCATGCGTGAAATTGCACAAAGGCCCTCCCTTAAACGACGTCGTTTAAGAGAGGGTATATATACCTGGTTATAGCTGGCCCTTCGGGTCACCATCTCATTTCTCTTCTCTCTCTAACTGAGAGAGAAAAAAAATTCTCTCGCCTCTCTCTAAGATTCCCTCACCGGAGGGAATCCAGTCGGCGGCCATACGCCACCGGCCACCACCACCGGTGGCCGAAAAACACTATCTTACACCAAAATGAAGATCAGACCTTCTTGATGACGAATCCGTTGTCCCTTTCCCTTAAATGGCTCCCGATTGGAGCAAATCTAGGAAAATACCTTCGATTTTCAAAGGTTTTTGGTGACGCGTGGAGGTTCGTATGAACTCCGGTAATGGCATGGCTTCCTCGGTAAGTATCTCTCCGTCTTTTCCTGGTTATTTTTGGTGTTTTGTAGTTGATGGGGTGCTCGTTCCTCTCTGGTTTTTCTTTGCAGGTTCAGTTGATGGCTTTATAGCCATCACCGGCGCTCATCTCGGACCGGATAATAGAGTGATTTCGGTGAGTCATCGAGCTATATGGTGACTCACCCCCAATAGTTGTGACGTGTGGGGCAGCTGGCTCTTCTGGAAAGCTTGTCGAGGCTTGAGGCGTGGCAGCAGTGTCGGCAAAGCAGCTGGACGTGGAGGGGCGGCAACAGAAGCGGCGACCGCGTGGTTTACCTAGGGTATCATACCCTAGGGTTTGGTCTGGAACCATCTGGACCGTTGGATCTAAGTTAGATCCAACGGCTGGTAAGGAGAGCGGCGGCTAGGATGATATAAATCCTAATCAGTTTAGGGTTTCCATTGAGCTCCGGGTTTGATTGTAAGTGGGCCTCGGGTATTGGGCCTGTTTGTAAATAAAATTATTTAGTAATAATAATAATAATAATAATAATAATAATAATAATAATAATAATAATCAAATGAAAAAAACGAGTATCTTCACCGTTGATGAAGAGTAGGAAATATCTTGCACCCGCTTCCATTGCTCTTATGTCATCACAAGCGGGTCAAGTAAGCTCTTTGTTGTATTAAATTATGAGTTATTAATTATCATAATAATAAACATTTTAGCATGTTCGATATCACGTCATCCTGTATAATTTACCGACAACAATATCATATCATCATGTATAATGTACAGACAATAATATTATGTCATCATGCATGAAAAAACAGGTAGGTATTTATGGATACTCTGCTTATTCAGCAACAAAGTTTGGGCTCCGAGGATTAGCAGAAGCATTGCAACAGGAAGTCATTTCTGATAACATTCATGTCTCTGTAATTTACCCTCCCGACACACAAACTCCAGGTTTTGAGCAAGGTATCACATTTTTTACCTTATAATTACAATTCGTATTATCATAACTTTTTTTTTGTAATTACACATGAATATAATTATTAAAATAGTGATTATATATTCATACAATTATACTCTAAACACATCAATTATTGTAATTGTTACGATAATATCAATTATATATGTTATATTCTGTCAAAGGTCTTCCGTATACCACTTCTATACTTTATAGCTTCAACAACAACCTAGAAGCATTTCTCAATTTATGACATCTAGGGAATTGTGGAAGACATAACGTTTTGACAAACTGCGACCTATTGACATGATTTAGTAGATTCATGTAATTTATCAGAATTAAATCTACTATCAACTAATCGTATTCACTTAGCATGTCAACATAACAAAAAGTCATGATAATCCTACGCTTGACATCGAAACCTTTTGATCAAGACTGAGAAATATGATAAAAACATATATAATCACCTCATCCTTATTCATCTCAACTCTATCTCCTTATAGAGACAAAACACATCGACACTTATCAACAATCGATCTATTACTAATTACGACTCTCCTTTTAAATTAAAAAGAGTGAATCATAGGTAACAACCGTAAACCATTTATTTCTATCAACAAATTAAATCTACAGATACAGTAAACATAACTTTAAGGGTTTAGGGTTTTTAAAAATCCCTGTGTTTTTTTTTTTGCAGAAAGAAGGATAAGACCGGAGCTGTCAGACATGATAATGGGATCAGGTGCTGATGTATTGAGTGCTGAAAATGTAGCAAAGAAGACAATGGATGGCATAAAGAGAGGAAGCTTTAGTATTTGGTTCAACTTGGAAGGTTACATATTAGGTTTCTCTGCTGCTGGTTTCTCCCCTCAAACATCTTTTCTCCTGGCTTTCCTTGAGATCCTTCTCGCTGGTTTATCACGTCTAGCAGCTTTCTTTATCTTGCGGAGTTGGTATATCATCATTCAAAAGAAGCATGCAAATTAAGAGTTTTTTTTTTTAAATTAGTGTTGTTCTCCTAAACCCTAAATGTTATTGATTTCATCTGTTCGCTTTGGTGTTTGATTCTGTGATCACTTGGCATTTCAGCTCTGTGTAATCGTTCACTTCTCGAGGGTCTTTTATACTTGGACCTTTTATATATGGATTATATTGTAAACATTAACAAGAAGAATAAGTAGCCCACCTAGAAACTAAAAAATGGATGTCTAAAATAAATAAATATTATAATATTTATTAAAAGAATTGGTAAAATTGAATCCAAAATTTAAATTTAATAACATTTAAATATTTTGCATAAAATCACTCTAATCTATCAAATTGAATTTAAAATTAAAATTCAATATTTTATTTATTTATTTTTTGGTTATCCTTCTTATTTCAAGGTTTATCTTGACTAATCCGAATTAAGCATATTTAGTTTATCTTGACTAATCCGAATTAAGCATATTTAGTTTTGACGAGTGAGTCTCGAGATTTTCTATCTTTATAAAGACTTAAACTCGAAATCTTACTTAAATGATATTAAGTTGTTTGATAAAAAAATGTGAATTTAAAAATTAAAATATGAATTTAACTAAATTTAAGATGTATATGAATAAGTGAAAGAAAATAAGAAAAAGGAACGGAAAACAGCTTGCAAGCAGCTCGACCGAAAAAATCGCCAGAAAATTCCAGGTGGCCGGCGTGTAGCAACTGGTTCAGTAATCAGAACTGATGAAGAAAGGAATGGCAATGACTAAGTTGTGTATGAACTATTAGATAATAGAAAAAGTGAGAGGAAAAAGTAATGGGTGTTCAAAAAAGTGAGAGATTTTTAATATTTTAATTAATATATTTTTAAAGAAATTAGAATTAAAAGGGTAAAGTATAGTAATGGTCACTTAACTTTTCTAAATATTTCATTTATGTCCCCAAACTTTTAAAACTTGTAATAAAGTCCCAAAACATTTAGTCCGTTTGCAATATGGTCCCCCAACAGTTACGTCGGGGACCATATTGAAAACGGATTAAATGTTGAGGGACCATATTGAAAATAGACTAAATGTTTTGGTATTATATTAAAATTTTTAAAAGTTTGGATATCTAAATGAAAGTTTTAGAAAAATTCAATGACCATTAATATACTTTACCCAAAACTTTATTACAACGCTTAATATATCATCATCTCCATCTTGAGTATCTTCGGCCGGTCTCCTGTGTTCTCAGTTTCTACAGGGAGGCGGCAAAAAGAGAAAAGTTGTTATTTTAAGATAAAATATCGTATTTGTAATTTCTCCTAAAAAAAGTAGTTTAAATTCGATATTAACCTTCCACTTTTGTCCGCCCCTTCCCAATTTCCAGCTACCTTTACGTTTCTCTCTTTGTTTCTTCTTCTTCTTTACCTGCAGTCTCTCACTAACCCTATCTTTCTAATCCTTTCCCCCTTCTGAAAATTGGGTTTCCAATTTGGTAGCCTAAATCCAGAGAGCGAGAGGAAAAAAGTTATTTTTTTTGTTTCCTTATCAAGAATTAAAGCTCTGGCGATGGAAGAGCTAGGGCAGTTTAAAAGGGCATTACTTGATGCCACTGCAGGCGCTATTGCTGGCGGCATTTCTCGGACAGTTACTTCTCCTCTTGATGTTATTAAGATAAGATTCCAGGTGAAACGAGGGTTTATTATTATTATTATTATTATTATTATTATTATTATTATTATTGTTATTTTTTTTAATACGAGGAACATTGGAATTACTGTATGTGCTGTTATATTTGTGATATTCTTTCTGGGGTTTTTGATTTTCTATGAATTGAACTGTTTTTAGGCTTTGCTCTGTGGAATTGATTGAAAGAGGTAAAGGATAAATAACTTGTTAACCCAATGGTTCAGATTCATGTTGTATGTTTGCTTCATAGCTTAACATGTTTTTCCAATCCTTGCTACCAAGCAAAATCTTAGAGAGCAAGTTGTCAGGCATGGTAGAGTGTTAGGTGAATCCAATTCTGTTTAGTTTGCAATGTTGCAATTTGAAATGTATGCTTCACTTGATTGATACGTATTAAGTAGTTGTTTGCAATGTTGCAATTCGAAAGATATTGAGATACTGACTACATAATCTTCATATTTGGCCTATAAATTCATGCCATTGGGTATCAGATAACAGCAGCAAAACTGAGCCTTTCTCGCACCATGCCGTGAATGTTTTATGAATCATAATGTATAATTATATGGGACTTAGAAACATTTAGTTGTTAAAAGCCCCAATTTTTTCTTGAATAACCTTGTTCTATTTGGTTGTCCTCCAAAATTCGCTATTCATATTTCATACTTGTTTTCTTGCCAAAGCATTGTTTTGTTTCCTTTTTTCTATGTTTAATTATTTTAAACATGTTTTCATAGTTTAATCCACATTGTATGCATTGCAACCTCCATCTTGTCCCAAATGCTTTTATTTATGAGAATTTCCATTTCAGCTCTGGGCTTGTGTCATTACATATTAATCCTTTGTTGCCAACATTAAGGTTTTTCCCCCTATGCTGTTAGGTTCAATTGGAGCCTACATCTTCATGGGGTTTGATTCGGAAAGATCTTTCAGGACCATCAAAGTATTCTGGAATGTTTCAAGCAACAAAGGAGATATTCAGGGAAGAAGGTTTACCGGTATGACAGCCATTTTGTTGTAGACTTGTATGTTTATTTCCTTTTTTATTTCACTGGTTATGTTTGGGAATGGTTTATATATACTGCTTATTAATTTCTATTGTTAGCTGCATTGTTACTTAGCCTTTTCTTTTCTGTTTGTTGATTTTCCTGAGTTTTGGTAGATTTGATTCTTCTTCTTCTTTTTTTTCTTATTCACTATGCCTGTTTATGGCGCAGGTCTTTTGGCGTGGTAATGTACCGGCTTTACTTATGGTTATGCCATATACTGCCATACAGTTTGCGGTGTTACACAAATTGAAAACGTTTGCTTCTGGTTCTTCCCATACAGGTACTTTACATTGCAGAATATCTTTTCTTATGCTCCAATCAAAAGTAATAAGAGTCAGGTTACGCTATATATTGACTGTAATTTGGGACATAGATCTAGTTAATATAGAAGATAAATATTTTTTGTCCTTGATGTCCACCGTTATATGTAGTATTTTAATAGTTGGTTTATTATATCAGAAGATAACCTAATGTTGTTTCTTACGTTTTGATCTTGTCATGATCAGCGGATCATCTTAATATAAGCCCCTACCTATCTTACGTTAGTGGGGCATTAGCAGGCTGTGCAGCTACTGTTGGATCTTATCCTTTTGATCTTCTACGGACAATATTAGCTTCACAAGGTGAACCTAAGGTATTAAATTGCCTAATGCTGTGATGTCATTTTCTGCTTTGGCAACATTTCATTCAATTGTGTGGGAAATATATTTTTGAATCCGTATACAATTACGTGTTCACCTTTTTCGATAAGTTTTTATAATTGCATCCCTGAACTCATAATATGATGTGCGGAAACTTCACCCATTGTATCCTCATACTTCTTAGCTGCAAACGCTTTAATCTCTTCAATGTAGCTCATTTGTGCCTCTTCAATGTAGCTCATTTATTTGGCACCTCCTGAATACGTGTAGGTATATCCCAACATGAAATCAGCACTATTTGATATACTTCAAACTCGTGGCTTCAGAGGATTGTATGCCGGGTTGTCACCAACGCTGGTTGAGATTGTTCCTTATGCTGGCTTGCAATTTGGCACTTATGATACGTTTAAGCGTTGGTGCATGGTGAGGTTTTTGTTCTTTTACTTAGTGTGATACTGGTTAAATTTTAGATATATTCAAATGAAATGAAATTGTTTGAATATATTGAAATATTGAAATACATTTATTTTCGAAGTAACCATTTCTGATGTATGGTTTTGGTTTTTATGTCTTCATCTTAGGCTTGGAATCATTTAAGATCATCCAGTACAAGCTCAACCACAGATGATAGCCTTTCAAGTTTTCAACTCTTCATTTGTGGGCTAGCAGCTGGTACTTGTGCGAAACTCGTCTGTCATCCGCTTGATGTAGTCAAGAAAAGGTTCCAGGTAGATATATTGGGATCATTTAATTGTCTATTTTCTTTTAGATCTTGTTTTATATATCGTTGCTCATTTATTTTTAGATAATGGTAGTGCTTTACATAACTTTAATGTTATTGCTTGGTTGCAGATTGAAGGACTACAGCGGCACCCGAAGTATGGTGCCCGAGTAGAACATCATGCTTATAGGAACATGTTTGATGCTTTACACCGGATTCTGAGGTCAGAGGGTTGGCATGGTCTTTACAAGGGGATTATTCCGTCGACGATCAAAGCTGCACCGGCTGGCGCTGTGACATTTGTGGCTTATGAGTTTATATCAGATTGGTTAGAGTCCATTCTGACTTGAGGCTGACCCTCGTTTTCATTTTTAGGTTTCCTTCTCATCAATGACATAATTCATTATTTTTCTCTGAATTTTGTTAACCCCATAAGAAAATGTGAAAGGGTTTCATCATATTGTTACATTCAATTGTCATTAGTTACAGGAAGTTGATATTGTTCAGAGTATTGGATTCGGTGGTGAATGCTATTTTGTTTTTCCATATAGTTGCTTAATGCAATGAAAAGCTTTAAACGTTGAATCGCTGCAAACTTGTTTGGTCACATCGATATAGATCAATACCCAAACCAAAAAGATACTTGAAGCTAGCATTTAAAGCAATATGATACCTGATAGCTCTGTTTTGTAATGTTGAAACTCTTCATGTGACATTATCCAATTTCAAGGGATTTGAGTGTATAAACTCACTGAAATGTAAGAATCAGTTGAGCATCATTGTAAAACCAACCATCTTTCCATTATTTTTTATAAAAAAAAACTACATCATAAATTTATCATACAGTATATCCATCAGGGTGAACATCCAAGTTCCAAATATGATCTATTTTGTCAAATGATAAACTTCAAATACAAAATCCAACTTCAAAATAAGAGGAAAATGAAAGTCAGGCTTCTTTATTGGTGCTTTTTGGACTTGGTGTTGTCCTCTGGAGGAAGGGATATGAATTGCAGGATCGTTTGGACCTGAGCAACATCCAGTCTGAACTTCTCTGCAATCCGGTTAACATCCATGGCACCATCATGATCATCAGCCTTGCCCTGATATAGTAGCATGATGTGGTGTAGCTGTTTTACGTTCAAGGTTCCTGGAGGTGTGGGTCTTTCTTCATACCTTCCGGACTCAGTCGTTGTATTCCGCAATTTTGGCAAGGGTCTGGTAGGATTTTCGGCCACAAATGCCTGCAGTAGGAGGAAGTTAATTATTAACCAACATTAAAATAACACTGTCAAACATTCCTCTCCAACACCATTAGCGGATGCAATCACGATATCAGGTGTATCTAAAACCGAAACTATAACATAAAAAGGAATGAAAGAAGGACAACGACTAAACTGATACCAACCGGTTAAAAGACCGAGTGGAATCATTTTACTAAATCTTTACACTAGCCACTCATCCCTCTATCCAAATGAATATAATAGTCTATTCAATTCAGTGAAAACAAGAGAAATCTCAGGTCAAATGGAGGTCTAAAGACTCTAAACTTCATCAAATCCTCCAAACCTTGTTATCATAGAAATGACACTAGAAGTAATGCAAAGGTAGAGAGTTAAACGGTATAAGACGGGTTTAAAAAGCTAGAGAAGATAGCATAGGCACTGCAGAGTCACGTTCTTAAAATTTTTAAAGAAAAAAGGTTCTTAGCTATCTGAGTTGAGCTCAAGCAAGGGATCAAATGAGAATGTTGCTCAAGATTGGTCCTAAATCAACCGCTCTTTTGACATTAACTTGCATTCCGGCACTTCTCATTTCAAAAGAACTAGGCAATCCCACTAACATTAACAAAAAATTTGGTAAAGAATCAACAATACTAGAAGAAATACATAAAAAGAGTGAGCAAAATCATCCTCGAAAGAGTATTTCATGTTTTTGGATAATAGAACTGAAATGACTATTCTACAGAACAGCCAGTCCATGAATCAAACCTCGAGTAATTGTAATTCAAACATGCCCAAAATTGTCCAGTAGTTCAATTCCTTAAACAAGTTCCTAGTTTTCTGTTTCCTTCAAGTAGAAACCTCTGAGAAAAATTCCCACCTAAGGCATTGTTTGATTCTATTGAACACCATTACAGCTATAAATTTTCCTTTTTGACTAAGCTGTTATTCATTAACACAAAACCAAATTAAAAAAGAAAAACAATTTTAATGAACTGACCTCACCCATCTCAAGTTTGCCACCAGGCTTAGCTGAAATCCTACCCACCATTTGACTAAGCATTGCATCATACTTGGGATCTGTTAGGAAATAAACCAAGTACAAGTAATTTCCCTATAACCAGATTAGTGAGAATGCGAAATAAAAGCGGAAAAATAATACCCGAAATTTGATAACGGAGTTCAGCCAATTTATGCTTACGTCTCCGGACTGCTGCAGATCTTTTACTAAGAGAAAATTTACAGGTGTTTACACAACACACTTGAGAGAGAACTAGAAGATTTTGGGATGATTTTGAAGCTAAATGAGCTAGGGTATTTATAGTTAAAACTTAGGGACTAATATTGTAATTAAAAATAAAAATATTTTGGGCAGCCCCCCCTCCCCAATTTGTTTTAGCAGCCGGCTGCTACTTAGCAGCCCAACTTGTTCTTTAATTTTCAACAATCTCCCACTTGAAGACTGATTTCAATCTGTCTTCACACCTCGATCGATGCAGCAGTATTTCTGGTCTTTTATTCTAGCATGCCAACTGAAGCTGAACACAACTTCAGTTTGTCCGTAGTTACCGTCTTTGTTAACATGTCTGCTGGATTTTGAGCTCCACTGATCTTTTCAAGTTTCAAAATCCCATCTTCCAGAAGAGACCGGATAAAATGATATCGCAATTGTATGTGCTTCGTCCTGGAATGAAAAGACGGATTCTTCGCTAGATGGATAGCACTTTGACTGTCGCAATACAAGACATTGTTTTCTTGTTTCTTGCCTAACTCATTCAAGAAACTTTGGAGCCAGACCATCTCTTTGCTGGCTTCCGTAACAGCGACATATTCTGCTTCGGTTGTGGAGAGAGCAACTATCTTCTGTAGTTGAGAAACCCAACTCACTGCGGTTCCTCCTAGAGTATAGACATACCCTGTAGTGCTTCTTCTGATGTCAACATTTCCGGCTAAGTCAGCATCTACATAGCCTGTCAGTATCGTATCTCCACCTTTGAAACAAAGTGCTTTGTTTGTGGTACCTCGCAGATATTTGAGGATCCATTTGACTGCTTCCCAGTGTATTTTGCCTGGATTATTCATGTACCTGCTAACAGCTCCCACTGCTTGAGCAATATCTGGTCTGGTACAAACCATGGCATACATCAGACTTCCAATTGCTGAGGCATACGGCACCTTCACCATGTGTGCACGTTCTTCCTCCGTCTTTGGTGACTGTTCTTTGGAGAGTCTGAAATGAACACCTAAAGGTGTATTTACTGGTTTAGCATCTTGCATGTTGAACCTGGAGAGTACTTTGTTGATGTACTCAGCCTGTGATAACATCAAAGTCCCCGACTTTGTGTCTCTCTTGATCCTCATCCCAAGAATCTGCTTTGCAGCGCCGAGATCCTTCATAGCAAACTGCTTCGACAATTTTTGCTTCAAGTTTATAATCTCTTGCATATCTGAGCCTGCAACGAGCATGTCATCAACGTACAATAATAAAATAATGAAGCTGTTGTCGAACCTCTTGATGTAGCAACAATGATCTGCTTGGCATCTGGTAAAACCACTGCTACTCATGAAACTATCGAACTTCTTGTACCACTGTCTTGGAGCTTGTTTTAAACCATACAAGCTCTTCTTTAACCTGCATACCAGGTTTTTCTTGTCTGCTTTTATGAAGCCTTCTGGTTGCCTCATATAGATTTCTTCCTCCAAATCACCATGAAGGAAAGCTGTCTTTACATCTAACTGCTCAAGATGTAAATTCTCTGCAGCTACAATTTTCAACACCAGTCTGATTGTAGACAGTTTTACGACTGGAGAGAAAATTTCATTGTAGTCAATACCTTCTTTTTGCTGAAAGCCTTTGACAACCAATCTTGCTTTGTAGCGTTTTCTCCCATCGTGCTCTTCTTTGATCCTGTAAATCCACTTGTTATGGAGCGCTTTCTTGCCTGGTGGTAATTCAGCTAATTCCCATGTCTGATTTGACATAAGCGAGTCCATCTCATCTTTCATGGAAGACTCCCACTTGACTGAATCCTCCACTTGCATTGCTTCATCATAGCACTCTGGTTCACCATTGTCAGTTAGCAACAAGTAGTGCAAAGAAGGAGAATACCGTTGGGTTGGTTTAGGAATTCTGGAGGAGCGTCTCAGTTCTGGTGTGCTTGGTTCTTCTTGAACTGCTTCAGGATTGATCTGAACATCATTTCCAGAAATCTCCTCAAACTCAGCAAATTCCTTTGTTTCAGCTTTGGTATTTGAACTGCTTGATTCTACAGTTGACCTGTCTTTGTACATCACATTCTCATTGAAAATGACGTCTCTGCTTCTGATGATCTTTCGATTTTCGTAGTCCCAAAACCGATAACCGAACTCATCACCGCCATAACCAACAAAGGCACATTTGTTGGACTTAGCATCAAGTTTACTTCTTTCAGCAGAGTCTATGTGTATGTAAGAAATACAACCAAACACTCTTAAGTGTGAAAGGTTTATTTCTTTCTTGCTCCAAGCTTCCTCTGGTATTCCGCCATCCAAAGGAACTGAGGGCCCACGGTTGATCAGGTAAGCTGCAGTGTTGATAGCTTCAGCCCATAGAAATTTGGGCAATCCGGCATGTATTCTCATACTTCTAGCACGTTCATTCAGAGTTCTGTTCATGCGCTCAGCTACGCCATTCTGCTGCGGTGTTATGGGAACTGTTGTCTCCATCTTGATCCCATTGTTTGCGCAGAAATCTCTGAATCTATTGTCTCTGTATTCTCCTCCATTGTCAGACCTCAACCGCTTGACTTTCAAACCAGTCTCATTTTCCACCATGACCTTCCATTTTCTGAAGGTATCAAAGACTTCTGATTTCTTCTTCAGAAAATAAACCCACACCTTCCTTGTTGAATCATCGATGAAGGTGACATAATATAGTGAGCCTGCAAGAGATGGAACTGGGGATGGTCCCCATACATCAGTATGAATCAATTCTAACCTTTCTGCCTTGGGTGCCTTGCCAATCTTTGCAAAACTGACTTTCTTTTGTTTGCCAAAGATGCAATCCTCGCATAGTCCGACATCCACATTCTTTAGATCCGGCAGCTTCCCTTTTGACAGAAGTATCTTCATTCCTTTCTCGCTCATATGGCCAAGCCTTTGGTGCCATAGGTTTGATTTTCCATCAGCATCTGCTACTGCAATGATATTCTCTAAATTTGAGGTTACATAGAGAGTACCAGTCTTCTTACCACGAGCAATGACGAGTGCTCCTTTGGTAATCTTCCATTCACAACTTGAAAAGGTTGTACTATATCCTTCTCCATCAAGCTGTCCAACAGAAATCAGATTTCTTTTGAGGCCAGGAATATGTCTCACTCCTGTCAGCTTCCAGGTGGTCTGGTTTGGCAGCTTTAGTCGGATATCTCCTTTTCCGACGATCTTCAAGGTTTCATCATCAGCAAGATGAACCTTCCCAAAATCACCACTGATATAGTTCTCCATGATTTCTTGGCATGGGGTGGAGTGGAAAGATGCCCCTGAATCCAAGATCCATGATTCAATCGGACTGTTGACGCTTAGAATCATGGCATCACCTGTCTCCTCCGTCATGTTTGCAGATTCCTGTGCGCCGGTATTTTTCTTCGGTGCTCGGCAATCTCTTTTGAAGTGACCCTTCTTGCCGCAATTATAACAGGTAAAATCTTTCTTTCCCGTTCTGGATTTTTCCCGTCTGGATTTGGATCTGCCACGATTTGAATTTCTTTCTGAAGTTCTCCCTCTGGACTCCGTGTGCAAGGCTGAGGAGGTTGATGCTTCACCCGATTCTCTCCGTCGAATTTCTTCGCTCAGTACCAGATCCCGAACATCGTCGAATTTCAATTTACTATTTCCCGACGAGCTGCTAACTGCTGTAACAGTAGCATTCCAACTGTCTGGTAGAGATGATAAGAGAATTAAAGCTCGAACTTCATCATCGAATTCAATTTCCACAGAACTCAACTGGGTTGTGATTGTGTTGAGTTCATTCAGGTGTTGAGCCACTGATGCCCCTTCCGTCATCCGCAAATTGAATAATCGCCTCATCAAGTGAACTTTGTTTGAGGCCGATGGCTTCTCATACATACTGGAGAGAGCTGCCATAAGACCTGCCGTGGTCTTTTCCTTTGCTATGTTGAAAGCAACATTTCGGGACAACGTCAGTCGGATAACTCCGAGGGCTTGTCTGTCGAGAAGAGCCCAGTCTTCATTCTTCATGCCCTCTGGTTGCTTTCCTGAAAGAGGTTGATATAGATTTTTCTGATACAGAAAATCTTCAATCTGCATCTTCCAAAAGCTAAAGTCCGCACCATCGAACTTTTCAATTTTCACCTTCCCTTCGTCTGCAGCCATCGCTCCCACTCGAATCTGGCTTCGTTTGGATCGTTTCTGACAATTTCTGCGAACCGCCGTGTATTAGAACACCTCCGTCGACAAACTCGTATCGCCGACCGAATTTCACTATTCACGAAATTCGCTATTCACGTGAATAGTAATGAATAGTAACCTCACAGAAAATTGACAAAATTCACAACCAAAAGCTCTGATTACCAGTTGTTAGGAAATAAACCAAGTACAAGTAATTTCCCTATAACCAGATTAGTGAGAATGCGAAATAAAAGCGGAAAAATAATACCCGAAATTTGATAACGGAGTTCAGCCAATTTATGCTTACGTCTCCGGACTGCTGCAGATCTTTTACTAAGAGAAAATTTACAGGTGTTTACACAACACACTTGAGAGAGAACTAGAAGATTTTGGGATGATTTTGAAGCTAAATGAGCTAGGGTATTTATAGTTAAAACTTAGGGACTAATATTGTAATTAAAAATAAAAATATTTTGGGCAGCCCCCCTCCCCAATTTGTTTTAGCAGCCGGCTGCTACTTAGCAGCCCAACTTGTTCTTTAATTTTCAACAGGATCTCTTTCTTCCAGTACATTCTCAGGATTAACTCTTCCTTTTAACCCCAAAAAATTCAAATTCAAATAAGAACTCAAAATAAAAATCCAAACTTTTATTTTATTGGAATAGGGAAACGAATTACCATGGTCGAGATCTTCATGCTGGGAAGGTCTGGAAATCTTCTGTTCGTTGGTGGGACCCAAAGGTCTCCTTGTTTTTGTGGGTTGTGATTGGTCCACCAATCGAAGCCTACCAGTCGCTCGACGAAATGCCTGGCCCATTTCTCTCGCTTATTTCTCCGCCCTTTTAGTTATAACCTTCTGCTTTTTCCGGCATAAAAGAACAGATCCAAATTACAGTTTGGCTTCTATATCATTGTTCGCAAACGGAACGGTCGTTAAAAACCCTAATAAGGATTTTTATGGGTTTTATGCTTTTGGCTTTGTTCTGAGAGAAAGAAAGAGGGAAGAAGAAAAAAAAAGAAGGTAAATCGTGTGTGGAGACCACGCGCTGGTTTGTTTTATACAAATAATGACGGTAGATTCTGGTTTGCCACGTGGTGATTTCATATGACACACCTTTACTTTCATGGTAGCCTTAATTTAATTTCAATAACATTTTAGGTATTACTCAATAAGGACCTATTCTTTTAGGGATTACTCACTATGGTCCTAAGTTTTGAAAATATAGAAAAAATGTAATATTTTTTTGAATTTGTTCAAATAAGAGTTTAATCCTTTAAAACGGTCAGAGTCTTGACATTTTTTTGTTTAACCATCGGCACTCGATCTATTGATCAATTAATTTAGATCAAATTTTATGATTTAATATTTTTAATATGTGACCTAACATTTCAAAACTGTTATTAAATAAGTGTCTAACATTTTAAGTATGCTTAAATAAGAGTTTAATATTTTTGAATCTATTGGAATAAGTGTAATTAAATATTATTTAAAAAAATTATACTCTTATTTGAGCATATTTAAAATGTTAGGCACCCATTCAACCGTTTTGAAAATGTAAAGTCATTATATGAGTATATTAAAAAATATTAGATATTTATTCAACTGTTTTAAAATACTAGACCTTTTTATACGCAACCTTTAAAATGTTAGACACTTGTTTGAGGATTTAGCAATTTTAATAAAAAAATAAGTATAATTTTAATAGAAAAGTCTAATAAAATAAGTTAGGTGCATATAATATATAAGCATCCTCAACAATAAAACATGATAATTGAATTTATTATAATTAAAGCACATCATATTTAGGATGATTGAGAATATTTGTCAAAATGAGACTATCAGTCTAATGGTTCTAATGGTTCAAAGTATATATAGATAATCATATAACTACTAGTTAAAAAATTTAAAATAAATTTAACTTTGAAAAAAATAAAGGGTAAGCTATAAGATTGATCATTTTCGTTTAAGTTTTGTATATTTTTCCTCACTAAATTAAAAAATATATATAATATTTAATTACTTTTGTTTTCATTTAACTAAGATGTGATCATTGAGGGTTAACTTCCATTAAATCGAATTATTGACGAGACATAATGAATATATAAAATTAGAAAAAAGTTAAACTACACAATAATCACTATTATTTGAATAATTTTTTGTTTTCTCTACTGAAGTTTTAAAAGTAATAAACTGGTCACTAAAAAGTCAGACAGATCATTATATAATGATTTTAAAATTAATTTTCCCCACATAATACTAACATTTTCATAGCTCGATAACTTGGGCATTGATGTCTCAGATACACAACAACATAGTACAACAATGAGAGAGGATGAGGGGGGTCGATTAAAAACTAAGGATGCCTATTTATATTTATGTTTCTCCAGATAACAAGAAGCAAATAAATTAATAAAAAAAAAATCTGCTTCACCCACCTGAGCTATAATCACTAGATTCCGGCAGTAGAGGTACGGCGGCACAACAAAATGACTCTTTTGTCTTTGAGGAGAAGACATCTCTCATCTGAATTTCACTTCAAATTAGTGATGGAAAACTGTAGTAGTTGATTATTTATACAGTATACACCAGAAGGGGCCCACATATACAAATGAGAGCTGCCGGTTAAGGATGACAAACGGGTATAATTTCGTACCGTATCTGTTTCAATTGGAGCGGGGATAGGTATAATTTTGGTGGGTAGTGTGCGGGTGTGGATTTAAAAAGTGATACCCATCGCGGATAGTGGGCGGGTGATGGGTTTGAAACATTTCCTGTCCCACATCCGCCTGCTTACTAAATACCCATTAAATTTTGGATCATTATGAATTTAGGTATAATTTTAGAGATTAATTTATAAATATTAATATTGTATAAGATATATGATGTCAGGCAGGTCTAGCCGGGTACGTCTCCAGTTGGGTAGTGGGTGTGGGGATGGATTTGAGAATGTACTCGCGTGGGTAGTTGTGGATTTAAAAAATTTTACCCATCATAGGTGGTGAGCGGGAGGTAAATTTAAAAATATTAGATGGAGATAGAAATGGAGGAGAGGGTATCGCACCCGACCCGCCCGTTTGCCATCCCTACTTGCAGTGCATAACACAAGGCGATTACATATCGGATCCCAACCTGCCGCACTGATAGGATCCTTTTGCACCAAGATGGCAGCTAATTCCAAATAGCGTATGTCCCAATCGTTGCGAGTATAGATATATTAGCTATCATTGCTCCATGAAATAAGACCTAGAATAAATTTTAGTTTGGCTAGTAACACTTTAAAGGGAGGAAAATCAAAGTTAATTGAACCAACTCATTCTAATTAGTTTATTTAGCAGCTTAGTGCAGCTTTAAATATGAGCGTCCTTAAAGTATGATTGATCCCTAGAAAAAAATAACTTGAAACCAAATCATCATATCCATTAAGAATGCATTTTCTAACATCCTAATATGGCATCGACAATGATAATTGGCAACTGACAGTTAAGTGGCGGTTTTGTATCAAGTTGGACCTCTCCATCTATAATCAATGCGCTTTTAGGTTAATTGCTTGACATGAAAAAAAATAAATTAGAAAGCTTTTGAGGTAAATTAGATATAAAATCATTATTCAATGACCTATTTGATCTTTTAGTGACCAATTTGTTATTTTTGAAATTTTAGTGGAGAAAATAAAAACTTACTTAAATATTAGTGATCATTTGTGTAGTTTACTCTTTTTAATTTTATATATTCTTTATGTCGCGTTAGTAATCCACTAAAGATCTAACGAAAATTAACTCTGAATGATCATATCTTAATTAAATAAAAATAAAAATGACAAACATGTTTTTTAAAATTAAGTGATGAAAAATATATATAAAACTTAAATTAAAGTGATTTGTCGTATAATTTACCTAAATATAAATTGTAAAAGAAAGACTAAAACGTGATATAAGAGTAAACAATAGCATCTATCACCTATATAACAGTAGCTCTTATTAGCGGACTGGAGAACCTTCCGATAGGAGGTAGCCATTAATCGATTGGGATACTATTTGTCAGCCCAAACGAGATGGGGGACTCGGATTTCGTAATTTCCATTTGTTTAATTTGACACTGTCAGGAAAGCAAGTTTGGAGGTGTTTACAGCATCCACATAGTCTTGTTTCGAGATTATGGGCTGCTAAATATTATCCTTCCGGTAATATCATATCGGCAACTTTGGGCGATCGGCCATCTTTTATTTGGCGAAGCATTTATACTGCTCTTCAAACTTTGAAGCCTGGTTTTTATCGGCAAGTGGGGATAGATAGCTCTGTATTGATGCACGTTGAGAATTGGGGTGGAACATCTCCTATTACATATCAAACTTCCTATCAGGATAGCTCTACTGATCCTGTCCGAGTAGGATAATTTATGCTAACTGGAGTCCCTCAATGGAATTTGAAATTAATTCGACAGATTTTTTCAGCCGCTGATGCGCGACAGATTCTGAACTGCCCGATAGCCCCAGTTCCTTCTGACGATATGATTTGGAGTGGCCATTCTTCGGTAAAATCCGGTTATAAATGGTTATCAAAGCAAAATTGTCCTATATTACCAACGTCTCGTTTGTGGCTTTCACTCTATCGCCTTCATACATTACCACGTATCCGGTTGTTTGGATGGCGGGCTACAGTTTATTCTTGGCTGGTGTCTCGGATGGTCGCTGTGTTCTGTGCGGGGAGATGGAGGAATTAGTCCTTCATGCGCTAAGGGACTGTTCTTCAGTGAATCCCATCTTTGCCATGGCAGGTTTGCCTTCCCATGTGACTTCTGGTTTATTTTCATCATGTGGGTTGTGTTGGAATCAATGTTGTCTACCTTGGATGCTCGTTCTTTCACCTTGCTTATAGTCTTTCTTTCCCATATTTGGAACCGACAAGATGTGCTCGTACACGAGGGTCGCCTACTGCCTGGGTGGTTTCTGGTTACTTCAAGCAAAGCTCAGAAGCTTGCTTATGAACGAGCGGCTGCATCACCAATCCCAACTATTCCTGGTTCTGCTTCCATTTTTCACTCTTATTACCGACGAAAGCCACCATCGGGATTTATCAAGCTTAACGTTCATGGCGCCTGCCCAAATGATTCTGGTTCGATGGCAGTTGGTGCGAGATGCCGACGGATTTGTTTTAGCTGGTCGTGCTACCTGTGTTGACTGTCCCCGTTATGTGGGCTGTATCGAAGCTCATGCTCTTTGTTTCGGGTTGCAATCGGTTTCTGAAATGGGTCATACGAAAGTTCTCGTTGAAAGTGATGCTTCCAATGTCGTTCAGCAACTCCGTGATCACCACTCTGATCTGTCGATTGTTCGTTATATTCTGTTGGAAGCGAGGCAACATTCCATCCGGCATTCGGCAAATATTGCTGCCCATACTTTGGCTCATCACGCATCTATTACTTCCTCGACAATGTCTTTCTTGTTTGATTATCCTTCTTCTTTATCCGATGTTATTGTAACTGACGTCATTTTTTATTAATGAATTCTATGGTTATTTTCAAAAAAAAATATTAAATATGAAAAACTAAAATAGTATATTTATAAAAAGGAACAAAGAGATAAAAAAGGAAAAGAGGAAGATGAAAAATTGGATGAATGAATATGAAGAAATGAAATGGATTGACGACTAATTATTAAACTATTAGCGATATACGAATAAATTTATTAGTTTTTGAAGATAAGAGAAAAAAGGAGACAAAATTTAAAATTACAATTTGACTCATTCATGAACGAGTTAAAAAAATGAATCGAAGTCGAACAAAGAAATCAAATAAGTCCTAAGGCACACAACTTTATTTACAGTATTCTAATAAAACACACAAATATATTAAAATACGTAAACATAAGTTCAATTTAAAATGATTATGTTTTAGGATTTAAATATAATTTTATCATAGATTTCACACTAGATTAAGCAATATCCAAACCACCAAAGCACACAGGTTTTATGGAAAACCACGTAATCCAACATAATAAAAACACTTTATTTAATTAATCATTAATATCTGCTCAATTAACTGACTTACTAATTCAGATCGAGTTTTGTAGAGATGAGACAATCCTTCCAACTCAATTTACTCTATTTGTAAACGTCAAGATTTAAACCTCTAACCATACTTAAAGAATCTAATATATCATCTCATTAGACTAAATAATTTGTTACTAACATAATTAACACTTTAATTACCTTGTTAATTTATTTTTGAAAATACGTCTTTGGCTAATAAAAAAATAATGACCCACATCTTTGAAACCTAGTCATACTTATCCTACCAACTAGAGTAGTTAAAAAAAGGATTGAATTATCAATATCCAAATTGAAATTTTAATTATGAAAATTTAAAAGATCAAAATTATTAAATTGTAATAATTTATTAAGCGGTTCAAATGATAAAAGAAAATATTTTTATTCTTAGAGATTATGGGTTCGAGAAGCTGTATTTGCAAGATGTCTGTGCATTCTCAATATGTTAATAAAGTTCTAAACAAATATTACCTTATAATCATTTCGGACTACTTAAAAATAATTATAAAATTTTAAAAATATAAAGTTGAATTATTAATAAAATATTTTTATATTAAAAAATATAATCCCCTATTATCCTTTCGATTTATTCTTGATTAAATATTTTTTATATATGAAAAAATGTTTAAAATAATTGTACACCTTCATATATCATCATCATCGACGTCATGATAGTATTTTAATTATTTATCATTTATTGTTTAATTGTATGAAAATTTCAAAAAATATTATATATATCAAATTTCTTAAGTTAAAGGTGATTACAAAGTAGTATCTATTATAAGTATTCTCGACTATTTAACAATGAACGCTTAATCACTCTTGTAGTAGCTGGTGTTCGAACTCATGACCTTTAGAAACAATAACAAATTTTTTACTACTAAAGTTAGTTGATTCATACAAAAGATTTAAATAATTAATACATTTGTTTTATGAACCATTACTTGACAAACCCTAAACTCAAAAATTTATTCAACGAAGAAAGTAGTGTCTATACATTATATTATAATATTCCTTTGTTTATATACATATACATACATATTTTCCTATAGAGTTGACCCACTTTGGTTTTTGCACTTAATTTATGGCTTTAATGCTAGCAAGTTTATCAAGAATATTCATTGTCTTTTCTTATGTTTCCTTTCCTACGTGTATGCATATGTATTACATTATACAAAATTTTTAAATTTATTTTTATTTAGATTTTTTTAAATAATATGAGATGATTATAAAGTGGTATATGTTGAAAATTTTTATTATTTATTGACAACGTTGTACACATTATATAGACGTAACTGTTTGAATCAGAGACCTTTAGAGAACAACACTTTCTTTTATCATTAAGAACACTTAATTAGTTTTGATTTAGAATCATTAGATAAACATAAATGGATGATTTAGATTAAAACTTGAAAATGAAAAAAAAATTACAACTAAAAATATAGGTGGAAAATGTGAATGTACAAAATTTTAATCTCAATCATCAATTCATAATTATATTTTTTGCGGTACATAATTGTTTTACACAAACTATCTATTTTTTTAATTCAAAATATTAAAATCGAAAATCCTAATTAAACCATAAGCCTTAAATTTCAAACACTAAAATCTTAAACCTATACTTGAAAGCTTAAATAAAACTCATAAATGTTGTAATAAATATATTTATGTATATTAAAATCTACAGTATATTAATAATTTTTTCTTACTTGTAATAATCAGATCTGATATCATCAACCAAAATGTAGGGGGAAAAAGAAGAAATAAATCCATTAATCAACTTAATCATTTATAATTTTCGACTTTTTATTAAAAAAAAAAGTCAGCTTAATCAGATTAAAATATATAAAAAATAGATTAAGTATTTTAATTTTAATTTTTACATCAAAATTACTTTTGAAAATCATAAAATTTGGGAATTTGACGTGACTTATATGGACTAAATCCGGCAATAACGCATAGTACAATACCTTTTATACAATTTGTTCACTGGACGTTGAGTCTGCAGACATGGTTCCAGTATACTGATCCCCACCGGATAATCAGATTCATCACATGTCACATCGATATCGATAAACACATAAGCCTATACATTCATACAACCATACATACATACATACATATACAACTAACCTTTTGACCTTGAGCAACAGCAGCAGCAACAACAATAACAATTAGGTTTCTTTATCCAATGTCCGAAAACATAGTCGGAGCTTCGAACGATCATGATGTCGGCTTCAAAGAACAAGAGCGGTTACTCCCCATAGCCAACGTGGGTCGAATAATGAAGCAAATCGTTCCCCAGAACGCCAAAATCTCGAAAGAAGCAAAGGAAACCATGCAAGAATGCGTGTCGGAGTTCATCAGCTTCGTCACCAACGAAGCCTCCCAGAAATGCAGAAAAGAGAGGCGAAAGACCGTTAACGGCGATGATATTTGCTGGGCCTTGGCGACCCTAGGCTTCGACGACTATGAAGTGCCGTTGAAACTGTACTTGCGTAAGTTTAGAGAGCTCGAAGGCGAGAAAGCAGCAGCCAATAAGACGAAAGATCAAGAAGAAGATGAACGATATCCATTGAAGTTCGGCTTCATTGGTAGCAGTAGTAAAGATTTTAACCTTAGGACTTTTGATTGAGATGAACTTAGTTGTTTTGTTTTAGAGTTTAACCATAATCTATAACATCAATCATCAAAGATTGGATTTGGATTGTTGTTTTTTATCTGTTTTCTTTGATATATGGCTTCTTAGTTCATGTTTTCACCCCATCTCTGCAATTTTTCTTCTGTTTTCATTAATCACACTGCTTTGGGAATTAGGTGAGGAAATTCATTTTATGTATATGTTGATTCAGTACTTCATTTTGTATATAAAAGAAACTTAATAAATCTGAATATTCTTGTATCTAATACTCGCATCTGAATTCGAATGACATAGTTGCATTTTGTTTCCCGCAAATTAAAGTCTAGTTTATATATAGTGAATCAAGGTAAATAAATGTTACCTTAGAATCTGAATTTGCTACAATTAGTTATTTATTTTATTGATTATGTCCTCATACGTACAAAATATAAGTTATTAATATAAATGTTTTAACCCTAAAATATAGTTTTAGATATGTTCCTGTACTGAATTTGGGTTAATCTCGACTTTCAGAGTTAGTTTTCTACATCAATTTAGTCAATTTCTCCCTCTTATTTGGGATTATAATTAGTCAATGTGGACTTTGTATTTAGGGTTAAGGTCCCTTTTTAACGTCTTTCTATTCGTTTTTACCATTTTTCAATATTCGAATTCGAGTTCTCTCCTTTTTAACCCAACACTTTTGGTAGGTTGGGGTTCCTTTAAACTCATTGTAGAGAGCTAATGAGCATGGAGCCACCATTTTCAACTGAGACACACACATATATACATATACTGTATCATCATTTGGCTCGATGTCTGTTCAAATCCAAAAACGACTTTCTAAGTCTTTCGCCTCAGTTCAAGTTTAGCTTTTAGGGTTTTCAGAATGTGTGTATATATATGGGTGGAGATAATTATTTTTGAAAATTTTAAATTAATATATATTTTAAATATTTTTTTTTTATTTTTAACTAATAATCTATTTTTATAGTCTGAAATTTTATAAGTTCGTCTATTCATAAAATTTTAAAAACTTGTCATCTAATATAAAATTTTAGCTCCATCTATGTACGTATGGCTTCAGTTGGGGCAGACATCTGATATTCACTATAAAATTAGCCTCCCAATAAGAAAAATAAATTTGAAATATACAGAGTGGGAGACAGCGATATATATATATATATATGTATTATGTGGACTTAAAAAGTATCCTCCAATCATTTCATGTACGTACAGATTGAACATTCAGGGAATCCCCCATCTCCGAAACTCCAAAAACACAGAATATTTCATGTTCAACATAAAAGGAAAGCATTCACACGGAAATTATTGGACTCTCCAACATACATTTTCTTTTTACTATAATATATATGTTAAAAATTCGAATCTCGAAATTATATTCCGAGTTATTTTTAACAATTCGAAGGAAGGCCATAAAGTTGGAGATTCAAATTTGAGTATATATACATGTATTTAATGTTGATCGTGTCACCATGACACCAAACGATGAAATCTTTCATACGCATTCAAAGATCCCATGCCAGACAGTTTTCTCTGTCCATGCAATATTTTAGATAGCTGGTGTCTTTATGACGACATAAAATTTTATATTAGATAATAAATTAATAAAATTTAAAAAATGTACAATTCTATAAAATTTTAACATAATATCAAAAATAACCTTCAATATTTATTAAAATGATCATTTTTATCTATAAAATGTTCGTAAAAATGATTGGATTCCTTGACCGTTTGTTTAGACTTTATTTAACATGTGTAAACCTAACCCTATTGGTGGAGTTTGTAATTTATAAACGGAAAAGAAAATAACATGAGATCAATGTGAAATAAGACACGTGTCAGAGACGAGATTTAACATGATTTAATTTTATTTACTTCCACAAATTAGAGAATACAAATCTATTTGTAAACGTAGAGATCATAAAGAGCATAAATACATGTAATTTTCTAATATCTCATTATACAATATAAGTTTAAAGCCCAAGCGAACCCTGTATACTACCAAGTAAACAAACTAAACATGGATTCCAAAAAAAATACAATACCAAACGTATTGAGTCTGGAATCCCTCGATAATATTCAATCAGAGATGATGTATCGTCCCTTGTATGATCCACTTCTGCATGCATTTCTTTCATATTTATTTCGTGTTTTCAATCGCATCGTGTTTTCATTAATGTTGTTCTTCCAACCCGAGATGGACCCAGAACAGGAAACAGAAGATAATGATCAAGCCAAGGTAAGGAACATTGCGGGTATCTATGTGGGTGTGTTGGGCAAGGCTCAATTAGATGCTATGAAAGATACATTGAACAAACCATGTTTAAAGCTACTGCTGCATTTTATTCCACCAAGGCCTCTAACAGGATGAGAAATGCATCATACAACGATTACATGCTTAAGATGCGATCGCGGTCGCAGACAAGTTTATGGAAACATGAAAGAAATTCGCAGACAAAAATAATACGAACATGATACAAATACGGAAGGGTATTAGACAGCTATCTCACAGTTCTCAGATGAGTTGTGAAAACAAGCACCACAAAAGCCTGTGTTGGAAACATTTACCATTGTCTAAATCAAACTCAAGCTTGACAACAATAAAAATACAAAAGAACCTTCCAAAACAATATAATTTTCAGTTCCAATAGAATTTATGGGGAAAAAATTGTAAACGGAATAGAGAACTGTTAGTGAATAAATTGATTATTTCTCAATACAACATCAATATTCAACCTCTTGAAAATGGTTGCCCAATGATTCCAAACTCTCTATATATTCATTTCTTTGGGCCCCGAAAAAATGGAGCAAAAAATAGTACCATACGGAACCGATATCTTACATAGAACTCCGAATCTCACTTTATACACATGAACACTGAGGCAATAGGTTGTTGGCGACTGACGTCTTTTCTTGTTTCCGAATGCAGGTCTAAGTAGGCATCTTTTTCACCTTTCTTCTCCAATATGCACATTGGGGGTTATAATCCAAACAAACACAATATTATATACAGCACTACCTAACCAGAACAACCTACAGCCTGCGTAGCCTGCTGAACCAAAGATATAAATTCATCTACATATTGAAAGCTGAAATCAATCACCTTTATAACAGAAGCAATCCACTCTATATCTTGTGCTTCTTCCAGGGATGTAGCATTAGCTATGAAACATGTTTGGGATTTTCTCAAGGCCTCCATTGCAAAACTTACATCCTGTGTCTGCAGAATATTAACGTATTAACACATTTACCTAATTGAACCACCTAATCAGCTAGCATAGACATTGAGAGACGAAATTCTTACCAAGTTCATATGAGATTATACCGGGTGGTTATCTATGGCCAGTACAGAATGAATTTGTAGCTATACGATAAAATCATTGCGCAGGCTTTGGATCTTATTTATTATTTTTCCCAAACTTTTCGACAGGCAAACTCCCAAATTAAGAAGGAAAACAGCATAAGCCTGACACTAAAATCTACAAGTTTGGGCAGGCTGTTGACATCCATTTATTAGACAGTGAAGAAAAACAAGTGTATTGACTTCCATTCAGGCTATCAAATGATCTTTCAAAGAATAAGAAATTCAATTCTACTACCAGCAAGTTAAGAAAGATCAACACCAACAAAGAACCCTGGTCGGAAAATGCAAGTCTATACCGCATGGTCAGTACTAGCCTGCTAGGTGTTCTCATCAGTCATTATCCTCTTCAACACTTTTTCATTCAGATATCACCTTATTTTCACCAAATTAACATCATATCCATCTCCAACAACCTCACAACTACTTTACAAGTCTATATAATTGGTCTTTAACTACCAAGGAACATTCAAGGAGAAAATAATATTTTATAGGCATAATCACTGCCTCATAAAACCTAGAAAATAATAATGAAGCAAGAGAAAGGAGGGTGGGGGGAAGACTGGCACTTTCCGACAGAATTAACTTACAAAGTCAAACAGCCGGCCAAAACTTGGACGGTTTCTAGCAACAACGACATGGGTTCCAGCAACATGTGAAGCATTACACTCGGCTAATGGAGCCTTGTCCACAATTGCTTGATTATTTAAGTTATTATCAATATCTGATACAGAAGATGATGGAGATTCACCTGAAAAAGGCAATTTTGAAAGATGTTGGGAGGTACTTAATCTGAGAATTACATCATCAAAGTGAGACTACTAATTAATATGGAAGAAACAAATTTTGCAACTGAAGTTGCACCTTAACCAAAACAAAAGTCATCTATGTACAGTGAATACATTTTGTTTACTCAAAGCATGACATGAAATTACAAGTGGGGCACAAGCCCAATGAGGAGTTTCTGTGCGAAGGGAAAACCAAATATGAAATATTTACATGGCTCCGAATGGATCCTAAAAGGACCACATGCATTGCTGACTGTCAAATAAACAAATCATTGTCACAGAGTTCCTGCCCCATAGATAACACAACTTATATAGCAAAAAAGTTACATTTTAAAATGAAACATGACAAAATAGAAGGTTCACACCATCTAAACGGATTTGCAATAAATCATGTTGTGTGTGTGTGGGGGGGGGGGGGGGGGCTGCCTAAGTATTCATCCAATGACTTCTTACCTTGAGGGACCATCTGTAGAGTTGCTTGCAACTCTTTCATGTCTCTGCTGCAAGAAGATTGTTTGCAGTAAACAACCCTCATGTACGCTACCTCCACGCATTTATAGGCCAAAGCAGCAGCAGTCATTTCTTGGCATTTTTCATATTCTTGGGCACACATTCTGTCAAATTGAGAATTTCAAGATAAAGCAAGATATAGGGATAAATCAACACTCGTACTGTAAATTTAAACAAACAAAAAAAATATCCAAGTTCAAGAAACAACAGTTTCCCTTCACTTTAGAAACATTCACTTACTCGCAAAGTTTAGTGGCAGTGCTGTACACTTGCATTTGGTTCATGTCTCCATGTCTACCACTCTCACTATTGCTGGTCTCTAGAAGGGCAGCAACACCAAGAAACTTAAGAGCAGCTCTGAAGTAAATCTCATTGCTTTCAAAAACAAAACTAGAACTCTGAAAAACGACAATGAAATGGTAGTAACAGTTAGAATAGCAAAGCCATTTTTTCTATAACTTTTATGAAAGCGGCATAAGGACAAAAGTTGAAAAGAAACCTTAAGATGATCAGCATAATTTCTAAGTCCTTTAGCATCATTTAGGGCATTTTTTACTGTCAGGCTGGAGGAATTTTCTCTAACAGGACTGCAAGAATTCTTGCTGCTAGCTTTTCCAGGCTGTTTTAAAGCCTTCAACGCACCAACCCTGGAAGAGCCATTACCTGGAATCCCATCAGAGATGACTCCGTGTTCTGCTTCAGGTACTGTTCGATGACCTTTTTTCTCTTGCCAACTTTCAGTTTCAGAACGTAAGGATGATTTTGGCATTCTGCTTCTTACCTCTGCTTGCATTACTTTAGTTTGACCACTAAAATCCTGGATCACATTTTTCTCAGGGGCAGAGTTCCCCTTTTTGCTGCATGGAGCAGAAGATTTTACATCAGATTCATCATGCTTTATATCCAATTGGGTCTCCATTCTACTATCACTTGAAGGTTTTCCTGAAGGATTCCTCCTTCCAGAATAGTTCTCGTCCTCGGCTCCTCGCTACATTTCATCTTATCTGCAGCAGAACTTCCCTTATTGTTTTTTTTCTGTGAATTAGAAGCCTTCTTAGATTTCTGAGAAAATAATGCATTGCCAACGCACTCCTTGTTCAGTATATCCTCATTATGGGAACTTTCGATCGCATGCTGCACATTCTCAGCAGAATGAGAATCACCATTGAGCACATGGCTATTCCTCAACCTAGAAGAAGGTTTACTTCTAATGCTGATTTTGCAAATAGAATCTTTATCCCGTTAATCCAAGGTAGAAGATTTATGGGATCCAGTGTTAAAATCACCTGACATATTCTCTTTTTCTGTACCAGGTTTTTTTTTGATAGGAATGGAAGGCCTCGTTAAAAACCCTCTTCTTGATTAAAGGAGCTTAGGGGTAAGCTCCTTAATCAGCGGAAGGAGGAAAAGAGTGCCTTAAAAACTTTATTGATAATACAATCTTACATAATATTTAAACACCACACCACAATACATCCCATAAAACTTGACAACAATTTTCTAATAGACCGTCTCGCTGGACCAGAAAATCCAGTGACAGGGCTTTACAGTCAACCTATCCCTTTCTTAGCTAAGCTATCAGCCTCCCCATTGCTCGCTCTTGGAATCCACCTCACTGAATGAACCTTTCCATTTGAAAGTGTCAAAATCTGATTAACCAAAGACGAGTAGAAAACAGGAGCCAAAGCCGGTGATTTAATCCATTCCACTACCGACTTGCAATCACTCTCAACAATCAATCTCCCAACAGAAACCCAAACTGAAGCCAGAAAAATTTCAATACCCCTTTTAATAGCCTTTAATTCAGCTAGAGGAGGAGTACCTTGGTCAACTTTCTCTGAAAAAGTCAAAAGTGTGCGACACTCCCAATCTCTCAATATACCTCCTATACCTTGGTCAATATACCCTTTTCTGTACCAGATTGAGCAAGCTCAAAAGTACCTTCCCCATTCCAACATCTTCTAAGATTGCCACTTGAAGGAATGCCACTATTTGCAGAATCCTTCCCTGAACCAGTAGTTGATGCAAGCTTTTCTGGATATGAGGTCCTCATTGGAGATGAAGAAACTGATTCAACCGGCGAACCCCTTGCCTCCAAATTTATTTGGGTTTTACGAGAACCGGAAACCTTTGAAGAACTAGAAGTTGCCGGAATAGAAATTTGTCCAGTTCTGGAATCCCTTTTTGATGAATCAAGGCCATCCAATTCTTTTTGAAATGAGGACTTTTTCTTGTGCTTACTTAATCTCTGGTTCCTATCAATACATCGGACTTCAATGCCACCAATCAAATGATCCATACTTTTCCTGTTAGGTGTACCATCACCATCATTTCTATTGGACTGCTTCCCCTCAATCTTAGAAAACCGTAACTTCTTTTCATTCCTAAAACCACTCCCACTACTTTCTTCCTTCATGCATGGCTCATTCCCAAATTGACTGTCCTGCCAGTCCTCCAATTTCCTTTTCTTGACAGGAGCCCTTTTATCACATATTCTAACGTCTAATGACCCACCATCTGATGAGGCCTGAGTTTGATCCACAAGTTTCTTCATAGAAGCTACTGATTTTTCTTTAATATCATGTTTTACGTCCCCAGAATTAGAGCTCCCATTGTAATTCTGCACGCTTCTTCCATTTGCTTGAGTTGGCAAACTAGTGCTTGAATTAAGGTCCACCCTTTGATCTAAGTTAGAACTGTGATGCTTATCTGTAGTGTATTCTATTTCTGCTTTTCTTTTCTTTGAACCTTCATATGCATAAGGACCAGACTCCCTCTTGTTTTTCATCTTTGCTTTCTTAGTCTCACCTACAATCAAACAATGCCCAAAATGAATAACAATAATTTCAATATAAAAGTCTGACTACTACTGAAATTCATATTGTAATAACAACTAAATAACTCCAACTAGAAGCCTTTCTTTCTCTTCAAAGTTGGATTTCTTCATGACAATTGATTCAACAGGAGCCTGAGTCATGTCATTTAGACTCTTACTTTTCAAAGATTCCTTCTGTTGTTTTTTTTAGAGTTTGACATCTGATTCAGGCCATTGCTACCTGCTTTCAGCACTTCCTTAAGACCATGGTTCTTCTTTCCTTGAACAGAAAAGGACTGAGAATTAAAACTAGAGTTGTTCTGATCAAGATGCTGAGGTTGAGCTGAAGTAACTAAAGACACATTTCCATTGGCATGATTTTGTGGGTTATTTTGATTCTCAGCAACTGGAACCTGGTATAATGCATTGAGAGCTTTTGTTGTGTCGTCCTCACTAATGTCACACCGATTCATTCTTGGCCTATACAATTATTTCAACAACAGAAATCAGCAAAGGAAAAATATAAATGCATATGTTCACACACATGGACATGCATCTATACGTGTACCTGTTATTCAGTTTCACCAGGTTATTCTAATTATTTGCAAGGACCATGTGCACACAAGAAGATAAACAGACACATAGCATGGCCTCAAACAAAAAGACATGTATTCAACAAAACCTATATTAGATGCTTATCTAAATAACTTATAACCAGTTAAGCATGCTACGCAACCACTTCTCAGGGAGTTGTTCTGGTCTAGTATCAAAAGGTAAAAGTCGCCACTTGTGACAATGATCACATTGAACTCAATTTTCTTCTATGACTATAGGAGCAGTTGCAGCTGTCTGAGCAGCAAGTCTCTTATCATTGAGGTGAGGAACCGCATCTGGAGCATCCATTCCCAAAAGCTGGTTATCAACCGTCCAACCACTAAATTTTACCTTTGACTTATCCAAATAGCCATTATGCTCTGTCTCAAAATCCACTGGACCATAATCTTTTGGTCTATTCTGAAAATGCTTTATTGTTGGCTCCATCTGGCAACTTTTCTGTTCGGAATTTGTTTCCGGTGCATCTCTACGATTATCTTGGACCTTATTAATACCCTTCTGTAACTTCAATTTCCGAATCTTTTCTTTACCTGAAGAAAAACCTTGACTAGAACTAGTGGTATCTTTAAGGGTCACACCCACATCAGGTTTCAAGCTTTCCTTCAACGAATTAGCAACTTCTCCAGACTTCTTGCCCTCAAACAATGTCTTTTCCTTCTTGGAAGAGATACTTATTTTATTTTGTACACGAAATTTAGCTATCTGACCAACCTTTGTTTTTGAATCTTCCTCAAGCTTAGAAGGAGCAGAGTTTTGGTAGCATTTGCTTCTAACATTGTCCCCAAGGTCAAGTGAAGCATTCTTATTGGAATTATCTACACTTTGTTCCCAACCCGTTTCCTCTAAAATACTACGCTTATCCCGCTTCTTTCTCTTGCCACTCGATCTGCTCCTTCCAGATATTGACTCCAAAGAATCCTCCTTTGCAGAGTCAGAGGAAAACAATCCACCCCTCAATGCATTTTGATTAGCTTCTGCAGAGACATCACAGACCCTGGTGGTGGCTTCCACAGCAATATTCACTGAACTAGTTGGAGCTGTGTGTTTCAAGTCATTGGGAAATGACTCTCCTCCTGCAATCTCAGTTTCATGCTTCTTTTTTATGAGCGATGTCTTCCCACTCTCAACATTCATGCGATTTCCATGCTTTGATTCCACCATCTCTTCACTTTTCTCGATTAAAAAAATTGTTTTCTTCTCATTTAGTTGTTTTCTATTACCCAAAACAGATTCATTTATTAACACGGAAGGATGTTTTTGACATGCCTTGAGCAATGGGATAGATTTATTTTCTCTAGAAGGTCTTTCCTTTTCCTTTCGTAATAAGCATAGCTGGCTGTCATGAAGAGGAGATATAAGCACAACACCAGGGACATGATTGGAAGTCATAACCTGTTTAAAGGCAGAAAATATCAATCCATCCTTCTTTAATTCATATGCAGACCTGAAAACAACCAAAAGAAACCTCTACCTGAAGAATGCTTTCTTGAGATATCTTTAATGTTCCTCCACTTTCATCAGGACTGTTCCCCAATGACGAAGATGGAGAAAAATCAAGCCCAAGACCACTATAGACTGCAGCAACTTTTTGTTCTTTTTTATCAGACCCCATTTTAATTCGAACCTTCAATGTCTTCTGATCACTTGGAATCTCTGCTCTATTAAAACTCTCATCCTTCAAATAAGATTTCTCAGCAAATTGAGCAGAAGTCAAATGCATATTATGTTTAGCTGCAATATTGCTACTTGGGCATAAAATGTTCCCTGGTCTCCCAGTTAGGGGTGCATTTGGAGGAGCTTTCAAATTCTGAGGTGCACCCTGTATGGTAACACAACCCACAGCACTCAAGTAAACTAGAATTTTATTAAGTTGCCAAAGCAACAGCTATGGACTTCTTCTTCTGAAGCAATGACCAAACTATAGCAAGGATATCATCCATATACTTCCATGAAGAAATTGTTGGTTGAGGAGTTCCTCTGCGGTGTCTTCGGATGTGATAATCTTGGAGGAGAAAGTTCATAGGTAGGCAAAAAAGAGCCATATCCACCAAATTTTGCCCCAGAAAAAAGAATAATTTAAAAATCATCATCTTCAATGAAAAACATTAAGCTTGTAATATAACTTCAAATTTGTTAAAACAGCGATGAACCACTTACCCAAATTTTCTGCAGAAACTTCGCCTTCAAAATCTTTTTGAAAATGGCCCAAAACGTTTTTAATCTTCTCATCCTTTAAGAAATAAAATCCCATATTACTACCATAATAACATAGAGAGTTTTGAAAATGTAAATTAAAACGGACATATAAACCAGATTGAAGTACATCTATAAAAGGCACAACAAGCCAACCGTTATAAGCATCTCGTTCTTGCCAGGAGCTTAACAATAACATGAACTAATTGTAGTTCAATATTTCAAATGAAAATTAGATCAAATAAACTAAAACGATGAATTTAATAACATTTAATTAGGCATTCAGCAAACAGTATGAACATAAAAAAATCCAAAATGTTGATGAAAATCCGGAGATCATACAGGCCAATTTCTGCCGAGAGACAAGTGTTTTATGAAGTTCAGGTTATCATTTACTTTCTTTTCCATGCATCAGCTTTCTCAAGTAATATGTCAAAAAATTGTTAGTAATAAAGTAATCTAATTTCAAACTTATAATAAATTAGGAAATGATTTACAATGGTGTATCTAGTTTATCATTATCATGTCACATTGCATAACTAGCTATAAAAATGCACAAAGACATTAAATATCCTTTTAAAATATATTCTTTTAGTTGTTTCTTAACATTCCTGCTGATGAAAAATTAACATCGACAACCACCAAGTATGCAAAAGAAGTGAAAAATATCATCTCATTCATCAACATTCACCATCATCAGTCTTCATCATTTCTCAACCAACAAATTGTATCAGTGAATCAATGGTCATATACCACAAATAAATTCAAACTTAAAGCCTCAGAACCCTAATGTCCATTGAGAGCCACATCTTATGCTGATAAGCACATTGCCTATTATGCTTAACAAACCCAAAACTAAGCATAACTTCAAATTCACCATTCTTTGCAACAAAGCTTAATACAATTGCATTGCCTACAAAGTATCATAAATGCATAATGAAACTCTGAATTCAGCCTAATTCCTACCCAAAACTCAAATGGCATTAACTGAAGCATAATTCCAAGTTTTGGAATGAGAAAACAGGTGCAAAAATTAATTCGTCTTTTCTCCAAAAATTAGACCCTTACAATGTAAGAGAAGGCGGTATCGAGGTTAATATTGTCGTCTTCGTCTTCGTCTTCGTGAAAGCAAGCTTCGCCTTCTTCAAGCTCGGAGTTTTCATCCATCACCAAACCCACCACCTCCTCCAAAAACCCTAACCCTAACCTCGCAAAAACCTTAAACCTCAAATTCCGCACCTTTCCGAATATCCAACATCACAGAATTTTGAAAAAAATTAAAAATAAAACTATATATATATATAACAACAACAAAACCCACAGAAAATCTCCCAAAATCGACGCGAATCCTACCAAAATCAAACAAATATATATTACATAAACAATCCCTTTTAATATCAATCAAATTTGAAAAATTCGTTAATCAATATTCTTCTTCTTCCTCTTTTTTTTCTTTTTTCTTTTAACTCACGATAAGAGAGATATTGATGATCAGACGACAGAGATTGTAGAGATCGACGAGTGTGGCGCCGACTCAGAATTGACTCGTTCCGCGACGCGGTGCCGAGTTTCGTTTTACGGTCCCTTTCTCTGGTTCCAGAAAATTTGTTCACATTTTCGTCTGAAAAAAAAATAGAAAATACTAAAAAAATTTATTTATTTGTTTTCCTTTTTCAAGGTGTAAATAAAATTCCGTTGATGGCGCGTGGATGCAGAGCGTGGGAACTTGGTCTCTTTGTACAAAACGACAGCGTTTCGAACTTTTTGTTCTTTTCTTCACATGAATGCAACTCTTTCCTTCTAGGGTTCTTAGTGTGGTTTTGTCAAATTCCTAGGCTAGTCCTTATACTATGTGAAAGTTATAGATTTAATCTGTGTACTGTCCAGATTTTAAAATCTTGACCTTGATCCAAACAGTAACCGTAAAATCTATATTGTGCATAATAAATTAATTTTTGTTCTCTAATATAATCATTTTAAATTTTTATAATTTCATCACGTTGTCCCTGTGTATGAATTGAAATTTCAAAAAATACAATTAAAATTTACCAAATTATAATACAAAGACTAAATTCACTTCTCATGCATAGTACGTGAAGTAATGACAAAATTTGATATGTTTTTTTGAAAAACTTGTGATTTTGAAGAGCACAAGAGTTTGAATATGTTGAAACTATATTTTGCTATAATAAATAAGGGTAAAATATTATTGGATGTAATTGAATTTGTTTAAAGATTTCAAAAATAATTTAAAGTCTATAAAACAAAAATTTGAACATAAAATGATTTTTTAGTAAGTAATGTCGATATTTTTCTTACAGTATCGAAATTGTTCTTGTGGTGTCGATACCATAGATAAGAGAAGTATCGATACTTTCTTGGTAGCATCTGTACTATATGTTGTTTTCAATCGTGTTCAAATTTCAGAATGTAAAATTGGTATTGATACTCTAGGAATATCGATACTACTTTACATAGTAGTACCGATACTACAAACCCTAATGTAACATCCTCAATACCGGATTAGTGACCAAATTATAAAGTTTCAGAAATTAGTTATTAAAGTAGGATAATTGAATAGTTTAATGATTTATTGGAAATATGATGAAGGTTATTTAGTAATTATTGAATGAATTAAAGGGTAAAAAGGTCAATTGACAAGCAAGATGTAACACCCCCAACCCGTATCCGACCAGGATACGAGTCCGAAGTGTCACATTGACTTTTCGAAAATTTATTCGTATAAAATAGTGAGTAATTTAAAAACTTTTATAACATTTAATTCACATCTCTTCTGATCTGACATACGGTAAGGAGAACTGACCTGTCTTGTTCCTCTTTACTTTTCTTTTCGCTTTCCAAACCTACGTGTGAAACAATCACACGCTAAGTCGATGACTTAGTGAGGCATATAAAACATATAATATTTCATATAACATAAATCATACATAAACATATACCATAATTATCATAATCTCTATCATTATCATTAAGAAACACACATAACATCATATGGTTCATGTAACACATTTCAAACCACTTACATTTAATAACCATTTATAAACCCATCGTATACATATCACATTCAGTATGCTTGTTTAATCACTTTATTAGCCCATGTACACTAGTGAGAACTTAAGGTATGTGAGTACATTGAGGTTGTGCACACATATGTTGTCACCATAGCTCGATCAATGTCCCGAAAGACCAGTCCATAGATTCCGAAGAACCTAGGTAATCAGTCCATATGTCCCAAAGAACATAGGTAAACAGTCCATATGTCCCGAAGAACATAGGTAAACAGTCCATATGTCCCGAAGAACATAGGTAAACAGTCCATATGTCCCGAAGAACATAGGTAAACAGTCCATATGTCCCGAAGAACATAGGTAAACAGTCCATATGTCTCGAAGAACATAGGTAAACCCTCGACCCTTGGCATGCCAACTATACCCCTAGCTCTCATATCATATAACATGGGCATTATCATTTATAACAGTTCACATTACTTATTCATATTCTTTCTCTTATAAACATATATCTTTTCTTTTCAGTCACGTATCACATGTACGTGTAATCATTGATCTCATAATCACATGTTCCTTCTCTTCTGTCACATACCACATGTATGTGTAAACATATATCTAATATCATATGTTGCATGTAATCACATAGATCATATCATATAGCTTCTTTCACATATACATGTAATCACTTAGTCTATTTTCATGTAATTCTTTTCACTTCTCATATGATTTTATATTCATATCTCACATAGCTCATATCACCTTGCATTGTTTCATATAAACATAGATGTCATATCTTGTTCGCATATATTTTCTATATAACTCATATATCTCATAGTTCTTTCACATAGCTCACTATCATATTTTTATATCATATATCTTATAATAGATTCTTATATCATCATTTGTTTCCTTTCTACCTATTCATAATCACATAACATATACAAAGCATATCATTATCTTTAGCCATGCATACATACAATCAATGTAATACAGATAATCACATATAATTATAACAACACATAATCATGTCCATGACTTCATGCATATTACTCTAGGAAATAGACTCATCGCAAGTCTTATTTCCATTAAACACTACATATCACTAGTATGCACTCACCTTGGCCTCACTAGTAAATTCCAATATCTTATCTTTCCCTTGATCGATCTTACTTGTCAAATGTTTCGGAATTGCTTTACGCCCAGAATCTACATAAATGTACATTTTGAGGCAATCATTAGATACCTACACCTTGTAATTGAATACTAGCAACTTAAACAAACTTATTAAACCAATATTCATATTTTTCCTTTAGGGGGTATCGATTACCTACTGGGGGTATCGATACCCTCATGACATTCTGGAATTATGTCGTTTGAGAGGGTATCGGTACCCCTTTGAATGGGTATCGATTCCCCCTAACCCAAAAATCATTTTTCAGCACGAAAATTACTTCATTTCCTCTCAAACACTTCATATATCATCCCCTTTTTCATTCTTAACTCTAGTACACATACTTAAACCAATATATATTCATTTATTTCATCTTAAACCTCAAAATCCTATCTTCAATATGTAATTCAATAATTACATCAATTTTGCAATATGTTTCAAATCCAATTCTATTAATTCATATCTCTTACTTAGATTGATAACAAGTCAAATCCAATTTTCAATTCTTGTTATGAACTCTATTCCCATATTTCATTCAAGAACCTCTAATCTTTAATCTTCTCTATCTCCTTTATCTTTTGATCTTAAGATAACTTAAGCTTTCTTTAAGCTTAGTTATCATCTAATGATCAAAACCCAATCTTAAACTTAACAAATAATTAACTAAGTAGAAGACTCACCTTTGAGCTTTGAGATACGGGAGGAGAGGAAGAAGAAGAAGAAAAGAGAGTTTCTGGAGAAATCTCTCAATCTTATCCCATATATATCATTATCTTATCTTTCCAAGTCAAATGACCACTTTGCCCTTAAAATCCTTTAATAATTACTAACAACTTTTAGGATTTATTTTCAGATAAATAATTGAACTAATTCATTCTTCTACTTTAATCACCAAATTCTAAAACTTTACAATTAAGTCACTAACCCATAGTTTGGGATGTTACAACTCTCCCCTCCTTATAAGAAAATTCGTCCTCGAATTTTCACTGCACATTTTGATAAGAACATATCTTCTAATGTTCTTATGTTGCTTCCCTGATGAAGACATCGAATTTCATCCATTGATATAGTTTTTATAATATTTTTTTATTATTTCAAACTATATTATAGAATATAATATTTTATTTGTTTATTCATGGGGTTACATATTACAGGCCCATTACACGAAAATAAAACAGCCCAAGACCCACTGCATGCAAACCATTCCAGCGAGCTAGGGTTTCCAGAACCCTAGCCTCCCAAGCGGCGCCTCGTCCCACGCCCGAATCTCATGGTCGTATGACTCTCACCTCCAACAGTCCGAGTTCTCCGGCGCAAGGAAAGCACATGAGGCCAACACCATCATCAACAAACAACAACGCATTAGAGTTCTATTTTAAATAGGAGTCTAAAAAATAGTTAGTTTTTCAGTATAAATAGATCCATTTGTAACACTACGAGGGGGGATAGCCGCAAAAAAAAATACACAGACAAAGCAGTGAACCAAATCATTTTGTACCAACTTCGAAATTGAATAAAAAGGGTAAGCATGCTCTACCTCGTTGGTTACTGTCGATCTCGCATGAGGGCCGTGATTTCTTTCTTTTGCATGTTGTCTCTCCCATATTTAAGCGTTGAAAGCCGATGACCGGAGTAGGGGTGTGCGAAAATTTCTTTCTAGATCTACACCCCCACGAGGCTTATTTTAGAAAATGGTGGTGTTTTTAGTGACGAGGGTGTTGTGGGCTTTCAGAAAAAACGAAACTTTTCAAGGTTTGCCGCCGATGAACGGCGGCCGGCGCCGTTCTACGGCGGCCGGCGAGGCGGCTTGAAGTGGCCATGGTGGCCGGAATCTGGGATCAGGGACCCTGTTCTTCAATCTCGAAGAACAGGCGAGAGAATGCTGTGAAATGGGGAAAGGCTCACGGTTTTTGGGTTGTATCAAATGAAGGAAATAAGTTTTTTCTGAAACGATTTTGATTTTATGCCGGTGACCCACGTGTTTTTAATAAATTAGGGTAAACTACCCTTTTGGTCCCTCGCAGCTTCTAAAGATTTATCTTGACCCCGATATTGCTTTGAATTTTGACCTCTAGCCTGCAATTCTTTCATTTTAGTCCTTTCTCGGGATATTAGTTTTAATTATCTTTTTATATTACATTATAATATTTATATATATTTTATATTATTATTTTTTTTTACACATTCGTATACATTTATTATTAGTATAGTATTATTTCATTTATATGTTATATTATATATATATATATGTACACATTTTGTATTTTACCCTATTTTTTACTTCTTTATTATTATATTTATTTACATTATTTATTTTTTTTCTATTATTATTATATTTTTTCCCTCCCTCTTATATTTAGCTATTATATAAAGGGTATTAATGTTATTATATGTTCGTATTAACTTTATGTGTTTTACTTTATACGCTATTATGTTACACTTTTTTCTATTATTGTTATATATATATATTTTCTTATTTCATTTTCATTATTTTTTTATATTAGTTTACATGTACATATTTGATTATGGTGATTTATTTTAGTTTTTAGTTTTATTTATTTATTACTATTATATATATCCTTTTATTTTTCCCATTGTTTATATCTTTATCATTATTACCACCATATACATTATTTTTATACTCTGTATTTTCCTCATCTTATTTGTTTTCCATTTTACCTTAGGTGTTTTTATTTGCATTCTTTATCTAATATGTGTCTTGATTTTCTAAGGGTACAATTTAAGCAATCTGAGGTAAGTAATTTGGACCGTCATTTTACATTTTAATTTAAATTTACATTTTTCTTAATTAAGACAACTGGAAATTACGTAGTACCGAAAGGGCGGTTCAAGGGTGCTAATCCTTCCTTGACCGTAACCGACTCCCGAGCCCGATATAGTTCTGGTAAGACGCAGATCAGGTAAGAAATAGGGTATCCGATCAACCCATTTATTTTTAAATAAATGATCGGTGGCGACTCCAATCCACATTTTTCTAAGTCGAAGCCCAATTCCGGGGCCCAACCGAAAGACGGTTGTGACAGCTTGGCGACTCTGCTGGGGACACAGGTAAGTGAGTCAGGCTAAGGTAATTTCCAGTTGTCTTTTTAACGAAAAGGGTAAGTTTAAATTTTAAGGTAATATTTCGATCCTTTTTACTCACTTTTGATTATATTTTCGAGTAAATAGTTGGACTAATCGTTTTCTCATGATTTCAGCCTTCAAAGTTTTTTTTCATCTAAGGCTCTATACCCGAGCTCCAAACCCTATTTTAAGTGGGGGTGAAAGCGACGCCTTCGTGTGAATTTATTCACCGTGCGGGCCTAGCAAGTAGCCTTCGGGATTCATATACCTTATGTCTTCGTGTGAATTTATTCACCGTGCGGGCATAAGGGAATGTGTCCTCTCGAGTTTAACTTAGTCCATACAAGCCTGTGATGGGTTTAGGACTAAGGGTCTGGCAAGCCCAAGGGGGCACCGGCAAGGAGAACTCGGGTACCGTTTTTTTATAACCTAAACTGAGAGATGATGGAGAATTAGAGCCCACCCCAAAACCTCATTCCAAACCTTAGGCTGCTTTGATTTTATTTCCTGCCTTACTTTATGTTCAAAGCATGCGAACTAGACAAATATGCGATTAGGATTTGTTTGAGATTAGCATGCGGGATTGAGATCATGTCCGGGTAGGAATTAAAGCATGCAGGGTAGATATCATGTGGGGTAGGATTTTTCGTTTTTATTATTGTTTTGATTTATCTCACTAACTCTATTTTACTTTTGTTCTCTTTATTTTGTTTTCATTATTTGCATCATTTAAAAGAGGTGTTGATCCACCAAAAACTTGTTTGTAAACATGAATAATCTGCATTAATGGACAAAGGGGTTGTAATACAAGAGATAAGAACGCAGGGGTTCGGCTATGGTCCGAAAAGGCTCAGAAAGAAAATGAGGACAATTTGCAAGACAACTATGTGTCACATTCATGGTGCCCACAATCAAGTACATCAAAAGTTAACTTTTCAAAAATGGGTTGACAAAGGTGGCAGGGGCAAGACGAGAAAAAGGTTATTGACCTCGAGAGTCCATTTAAGGACAATAAGAACAAGATGGCAAGTCACTGTCGACAAATTCAAGAAACAAGCAAATGAACTTCGAATAATCCATTTGATGGAGGATTTCAATGGAATTTCCGATTCACCAAAGGATGAAAGCCAGAGATGAAGTCATTCGACACTTTTTGGGAACCAATACAAAAAACTCAACATTTTCACGGTTCATCCAGAGAGGTCGGAGCGGTTCGACAGGTTATTCAACCGGTGAAAGACGAAGGCAAATGACTAGTCAACCGGTTCCGGGCCTAGAGGATTTAGTCCGGATGTACCTTTAAATATGTTATTGTCTCTTAAAAGATAAACACTTTTGTCCCAATAAAGGTTATTACAATAACATACATGTTTTTGGATCAATGCCTCGAACATTTCATGCATTTTTGCATTTTGCATATACATTTCATTTTTTAAGTATTTTCATAAACATGAAATCTCTTCATGGAGAATTCGATGAAGTGGTTTTAACCATACGACAGAACATGGAAGCAAGATTGTAACATCATAAAAAACTATCACAACGAATGAGCCCAATCAGCTGGTTGTACGACTAAACCTGCCAAGATGATCTAAGAAAAAAGTCCACATATCCTAAGGGCTACAATGTTGAAGCTATTTGTAGTTGCCACATAGGATGCTCCAAACATTCCTCTGAGAACTATAAGGCGCTGAAGCGCAAGATCCAAAACCTGATGGATTCAGGGGCATTGACAGCCGAAGAAGGGGGCATGGCATATACCATTTGCACTTAGAGGATTGTTTTGTTTGAACACGTCACTAATATTTCATGTTTGCTTAATCTTTTAAACGATTGAATTTATGATACTTTCTAAGGTGGAGCAATTGAACAAATTTTAATCTTTAGTTCTTCGAATATTAAATGAATTAAGGATTCTTTTAACTCTTCAAGAATTATAGATTTTTGACATATGACAAGATTAGACCTTTCTTATCATGTCTCAAACCCCAAAATGAAATACCTTGATCATTACCAAAAAGACCAAATTTTGACATAACTTCCCTTTGAAATTCTTGAACATTGTCTTTATCTTTTTGATACACCAATGCCTTTCTTTGAGTCAAATAAAGTCACACCATTGTCTTTTTAGACTCAAAATTGACATTTTAATACCCAAGGCATCGAGTTGTTCATTTGAACATGAGCATTCTTCTAAGACACAATTTGGGGCATCTCGTCGGGAGCCTGAACATTGAGATATGTTGGGAGCAAGGAGCAAAAAAAACAATTCATTCGAAATAATTCTATTACGCATTAACTACACTGTTTTCATGTGAATGAAATTAATCCTGAAAATCTATCCCCCTGGGGATACCTCTTCTGTGAGGACTTCCATGTATGAAATGATGAACGACTTTCTTTCTTTATCTCTTTACAACAGGAGAAAATATATATCCCTTGTGTCCCCTTTTGAGCCTGTAGTATTTTTCTTCTGATTCAACCCTAACCAAGGATCACCCTCCACATTGGGGGGCAAGGTGGAAGAAATCTGCTCACATGAGTGAAGACATCAATCAAAAGGAGACACCAAAAGGTGGACCAAATGGCAAGTGCGAAGATCCAATCAAGAACAAAAAAGAAAAGAAGCAAAAAAGCAAAAAAAAAAACAAAGAAAAAGAGAAACAAGAACAAAAGGAAAAAAAGAGCAAAAATCAAAAGAAAAAGGGACAAAAAGCACATGCAAAGATTCCCTAAAGACAAATGGCACATCAAGCTTCAAACTATGAGATTGATTAAGCACAATCATTCCCGAATCTCTGAATCACTTCACTCGAAGATCATGGAACATCCAGAGAAACACATATGAGCATATCCAAATTGAGCAAGACAGGATTGAAGGCATCAGAATGAATTGATCCTTGGTTCAACACCCTGAAACACTTGTTTGAGCCTATTTATCCTTTTCTTTCATAACCATGAGCCTTGGCCTACATTACGTGCCTTAAAAGTCCCTTCTAATCATACATGGATTTCTAAACAGAAGAGACTATCTTCAGATTTCATCCCGCCCATCAAGATTAATCTTTGTTTGCAAAAAACAATGTAATTAATGCATGGTAGAAAAAATAACAAAGGGGGGTTCAAGACGTAAATCCTGAATAACGTCTTGAAACCAAAGGAGGGTTCGAGTTGAAAACCTGAAAAGGCGGCTCGAATATAAAAATTGTGCAACTGAGGCGATCACGTAAATTCCTTGATAAGGCATCGCACAATCTGAGTGTGACAACAAAGGTTGGGAGTCAGGGAACACTTCCAGCAGAGGAGCATGCAAGCTACCCCATCAATCTTTTGAGCATCCAATGTCAAACCTTTGAGCATCAAATGCCAAACCTTTGACCAAACACAATAACTTGAGACTTTTTATCCTTTCCTTACTTGACTATCTCCCAAAGATAGCTTGGATCTTGGCAGTTGTCAAATAGCTATAATTTATTGAAGGATTAACATTGTAATTAATTCTTTGATATCTGATTAACTCTAGTTTTATGATTCGTCTCAATTGTAAAACCGTGATAGGGGCAATATTTTTAAAACTTGAGATTAAACATTTTTTGAAACTCTTTTAATTGATATTTTCATGACTTTGAAAATAAAAGAGAAAGAAAAACATTTTTTTTCAAACAAGACAGTCTCTCTAGAGTGAATCTTGGTAAATGACATGTGACTCTCAAACACAAAGCTCATGCTTATAATCAATGATGAAGCAAGAAATGAGGAACATTTGGGGCATCTTTGAAGATTCAACATCAAATATTGGGGCATTTTTGGATATTGAGGCATCTTTGGGGATTCATCATCCTAATGCGAATTATCAGACCTTTTTCAGGAGATAAAATATAACCAATTCATGTTACATGCATCTTATGTATACATTTTAGAGTGTCATATCTATCATTTTCTTCCCACATACATAATTTTTGCAGATTTTAGAGTCAAGTTTCGACTTCAAGACGAAGGATACTCGAATCAAAGCACCTTTAAAGATTTATGTTGGTTGCTTAACTCAGCAGCAAGAAGCTACACTTCAACCAATTTGACATATTGAAAGATCGACAGATCTTAGAATCACTTCAGACGAGTTCGAGAGATAATTCAAAATTGATCCAGTTCGCATTTTCAAGTTGGATTTCAACTTCACGACGAAGGATATCCAATTCCTGGCTCAACTTCACGACGAAGGGGCCACCCACGATTTCAACTTCACGACGAAGGGAATCGTGCTCACCATTGTCTCTCTTGAGACAGTTTCCCTTGAAACAACTTTGTCTCTCTTGAGACAGTTTCCTTTGAAACAAAATTTTGTCTCCCTTGAGACAGTTTCTCCTGAAACATAAACATTGAAAACATTTCCCTTGAAATGAATTTCGTCTCTCTTGAGATAATTTCCCTTGAAACAAATTTTGTCTCCTTTGAGACAGTTTCTCTTGAAACACAAAATCTTTGAGATTGTTTCCCTCGAAACAAATTTTGTCTCCTATGAGACAGTTTCTCTTGAAACACAAATCTTTGAATTTATCTCCCTTAAAACAAAATTTCGTTTCTCATGAAACAACAGATATCTTTGAAATCGTTCCCTTGAAACGAATTATGTCGCTTTTGAGGCAATTTCTCTTGAAGCGTCATCTTTGAATATGTTTTCCTTGGAACTAATTTCATCTCTCCGTGAGACAATTTCTTTTGGAACTAAGTTTTATCTCTCTTGAGACAGTTTTTCTTAAAACAAAATTTTGTCTCCCTTAAGACCGTTTCCCTTGAAACAACAGATATCTTTGAGATCGTTTCCCTTGAAACGAATTCTATCTCTTTCAAGACAACTTCTTTTGAAGCATCATCTGAACTGTTACACTCAGCTCAGGCACATACTTGAGATGGTCGAGAAGCATTTCTCAAATCAAAAATAGAATGTGCACATCAGATTTGAACATTTGAAGAATTCAAGATCAGGGATCAAAATTTGAAGATTCAAGAATCAAGATTCCAGACAGGCAACTGGAGATCAAGATTTCTCTCCAGAGCCCCAAGATAACATATGTTGCATATGCATTTTAGGCACACCTAAGAGCATTGCATCCATAGCATCACATATATGCATAACTTTTTCAGGTTTTAGCTAGAGTCAATTTCAACTTCGCGGCGAAGGATATTGCACTCAAAGTGACACAATTTGCTCGAGAGTGGATTTCAACTTCACAACGAAGGATATTGGACTCCAGACAACGCAAGTTCAACTTCACGACGAAGGGACCGCTGGTTGTCAATAAACAATTTTCCCAATTTCAGAGCCAATTTCAACTTCACAGCAAAGGATATTGGACTCCAGACAACGCAAGTTCAACTTCACGACGAAGGGACCGCTGGTTGTCAACAACAACTTCCCAATCTCAGAGCCAATTTCAACTTCACAACGAAGGATATTGGACTCCAGACAATGCAAGTTCAACTTCACGACGAAGGGACCGCTGCTTGTCAACAACAACTTTCCAATCTCAGAGCCAATTTCAACTTCACAACGGAGGATATTGGACTCCAGACAACGCAAGTTCAACTTCACGACGAAGGGACCGCTGCTTGTCAACAAAATTTCATTCAGAGCCAATTTCAACTTCACAACGAAGGATATTGGACTCCAGACAGCGCAAGTTCAACTTCGCGACGAAGGGACCGCTGGTTGTCAATAAACAATTACCCAATTTCAGCTTCACAACGAAGTATCTTTGGCCAGAAGACGATTCAAAGGCCACTAGCCAGAAACTTTGAGCTCGGTTTCAACTCCACGACGAAGGATTTCGTGCTCAAAATTTTCCAGTTTCAACTTGACCTCACGACGAGGGAGTCATTTCATATTTTAGTTCAATTTGATGAACCAGTTTCAATATCGGATTTCAACTCTGTGACAGAGGATATTCGATATGACCGAAATTCATGTCTTTTAATCTTTGCTACATTTTCGTTATACGATAATGAGCAAAGAGGGGCAACTGAAGACATCGAATTTCATCCATTGATATAGTTTTTATAATATTTTTTTATTATTTCAAACTATATTATAGAATATAATATTTTATTTGTTTATTCATGGGGTTACATATTACAGGCCCATTACACGAAAATAAAACAGCCCAAGACCCACTGCATGCAAACCATTCCAGCGAGCTAGGGTTTCCAGAACCCTAGCCTCCCAAGCGGCGCCTCGTCCCACGCCCGAATCTCATGGTCGTATGACTCTCACCTCCAACAGTCCGAGTTCTCCGGCGCAAGGAAAGCACATGAGGCCAACACCATCATCAACAAACAACAACGCATTAGAGTTCTATTTTAAATAGGAGTCTAAAAAATAGTTAGTTTTTCAGTATAAATAGATCCATTTGTAACACTACGAGGGGGGATAGCCGCAAAAAAAAATACACAGACAAAGCAGTGAACCAAATCATTTTGTACCAACTTCGAAATTGAATAAAAAGGGTAAGCATGCTCTACCTCGTTGGTTACTGTCGATCTCGCATGAGGGCCGTGATTTCTTTCTTTTGCATGTTGTCTCTCCCATATTTAAGCGTTGAAAGCCGATGACCGGAGTAGGGGTGTGCGAAAATTTCTTTTCTAGATCTACACCCCCACGAGGCTTATTTTAGAAAATGGTGGTGTTTTTAGTGACGAGGGTGTTGTGGGCTTTCAGAAAAAACGAAACTTTTCAAGGTTTGCCGCCGATGAACGGCGGCCGGCGCCGTTCTACGGCGGCCGGCGAGGCGGCTTGAAGTGGCCATGGTGGCCGGAATCTGGGATCAGGGACCCTGTTCTTCAATCTCGAAGAACAGGCGAGAGAATGCTGTGAAATGGGGAAAGGCTCACGGTTTTTTGGGTTGTATCAAATGAAGGAAATAAGTTTTTTCTGAAACGATTTTTGATTTTATGCCGGTGACCCACGTGTTTTTAATAAATTAGGGTAAACTACCCTTTTGGTCCCTCGCAGCTTCTAAAGATTTATCTTGACCCCGATATTGCTTTGAATTTTGACCTCTAGCCTGCAATTCTTTCATTTTAGTCCTTTCTCGGGATATTAGTTTTAATTATCTTTTTATATTACATTATAATATTTATATATATTTTATATTATTATTTTTTTTTACACATTCGTATACATTTATTATTAGTATAGTATTATTTCATTTATATGTTATATTATATATATATATATGTACACATTTTGTATTTTACCCTATTTTTTACTTCTTTATTATTATATTTATTTACATTATTTATTTTTTTTCTATTATTATTATATTTTTTCCCTCCCTCTTATATTTAGCTATTATATAAAGGGTATTAATGTTATTATATGTTCGTATTAACTTTATGTGTTTTACTTTATACGCTATTATGTTACACTTTTTTTCTATTATTGTTATATATATATATTTTCTTATTTCATTTTCATTATTTTTTTATATTAGTTTACATGTACATATTTGATTATGGTGATTTATTTTAGTTTTTAGTTTTTATTTATTTATTACTATTATATATATCCTTTTATTTTTCCCATTGTTTATATCTTTATCATTATTACCACCATATACATTATTTTTATACTCTGTATTTTCCTCATCTTATTTGTTTTCCATTTTACCTTAGGTGTTTTTATTTGCATTCTTTATCTAATATGTGTCTTGATTTTCTAAGGGTACAATTTAAGCAATCTGAGGTAAGTAATTTGGACCGTCATTTTACATTTTAATTTAAATTTACATTTTTCTTAATTAAGACAACTGGAAATTACGTAGTACCGAAAGGGCGGTTCAAGGGTGCTAATCCTTCCTTGACCGTAACCGACTCCCGAGCCCGATATAGTTCTGGTAAGACGCAGATCAGGTAAGAAATAGGGTATCCGATCAACCCATTTATTTTTAAATAAATGATCGGTGGCGACTCCAATCCACATTTTTCTAAGTCGAAGCCCAATTCCGGGGCCCAACTGAAAGACGGTTGCGACACCTGACTTATTCTTTCTTGTCATCATCAGACACTTACTTTTCAATCCTTTAGTTTTCCAACTATCTTTTTCGTTTATACATTCATCTTTTGTTGCTTATCATATAAACAATAACCAGTAATATCAATCCATTGTTGTCTTTTCTCTCATTCGATTATGCATTTTTTCCTTTGACCTTTCTAAAATTCATATAATGTTACTTATCCTGTAGACAGTAACATCAATTCTTATCACTAAAAATAAAAAATCAATCCATTGATTTCTTTCCTCATTTTCTAATTAATTCACCGCAATCCAAACTTTTACTCATTCTTTCATCATTTTCTGTATTACGATACACATAACCTCTTCATATAACCTTACATACTTTTCTTACTTCTAATCAAACTTACAATTTGCACTTTCTTATAACCCTTTATCATATTTAATCCTTTAAACACCATCTTTTCATTTCTTTATCCATTTATCCTTTTATTATCAAAATCTTCTTATATACAAATCATATCTTTATCACCTCTTTATAACGTTAATAACCAACTTCACTTATACATAACCTCATTCTTTACTATCTCTTATAATTGTATTTTCCTTCATCAGCTTCTAATCCTTTAACTTAATATACTCCAACTTCCTAACTCTGTTAATCAACATCAATTTTTCGAATCTAAAGTGAAAACCTTCATCTAACCATTCACATACATTCTTTTCAATTGGAATTATTTCAACAATTACCAAATCTCAATACTCATCTCACCCCTTTATAATACTTTTCCCGCTTCAATTTTCATAACTCTAACAGAACTTTTAATCTAATTCACAAAGGTTGTCTTTAACCTTGGTTTATTATCAATTAAATCATTGTTTAATCTTTCAGTACCATACCATACTAATTGAGCTGTATGACTCTCTTTGATGGTACTGAACTCTATGAAGCACCAATTCTCTTAATCATATCCACACTCTTGCTTATACCCAATATTATCCCTTCGTTTCAAACTCATAAGCTCTGGCTTCATATACCTTATACACTTGTCACTGATGCACTTATCCTTGAACTCTTTTAAAAATTCTCACTAATTCATTTAATCTTTTAACGTCCTTATGGTGATACTCGTTCACCATATTCCATCTTATCCACATAATAACAAACTTCTCAATTTAATTTCTCCATTATGGAGAAATGAACATCTTCTAGCATTATCTTCATATCATTTATCCAAAGGTCTGTAACAACAGAGCCTTCCTCAAATTCACCCTTGAGCTCGGGTGCTTATAACGCTTTTAACTATTTTGATACATTCATTCTATGAGTTAACGAAGTATACAATTAAAAACACATCGGAATATCATTCAACATCATGAATCATTCTCTAATCTTATACAGACATTCCATGAGGTTTTCGCTCTTCTCCCTGCCTGGCCAGGGCAGGTGAATGCTATTACCTTCAGGTCTATCGTCTTGTATTTCACTTTAGAAACTCTCATATCATTTCTTCTATCACATATCACGTGTGCATATGATCATCCAATTCATATCATATAACATGTCATTTTCATATGTTCACATATCATCTATCATATCATATAAACATATATATATCTCATAAATCATTCTCAGTATTCACTTATCTTATATAACATAACAATTTAACTCTATTAACAAGACATCACACTCCTTACCCTATCAGATCAGAAAATTTTTCACTTTGTGTTTGCATGTACACTTTTTAAAACACTTTCGACTTCGTTTTTAGCCTATAATCGGCTAAACCGTAGCTTTGATACCATTAAATGTAACACCCCCAACCCGTATCTGACCAGGATACGAGTCCGAAGTGTCACATTGACTTTTCGAAAATTTATTCGTATAAAATAGTGAGTAATTTAAAAACTTTTATAACATTTAAATTATTCAAAACATTTACAAAATTATTCAGAGCTTATACAATATATTCTTTTGATTACATGCCAACTAGAACTTTATATACAAAAATACATATTATTCACCTCTCTTCTGATCTGACATTCGGTAAGGAGAACTGACATGTCTTGTTCCTCTTTACTTTTCTTTTCGCTTTCCAAACCTACGTGTGAAACAATCACACGCTAAGTTGATTACTTAGTGAGGCATATAAAACATATAATATTTCATATAACATAAAGCATACATAAACATATACCATCATTATCATAATCTCTATCATTATCATTAAGAAACACACATAACATCATATGGTTCATGTAACACATTTCAAACCACTTACATTTGATAACCATTTATAAACCCATCATATACATATCACATTCAGTATGCTTGTTTAATCACTTTATTAGCCCATGTACACTAGTGAGAACTTAAGGTATGTGAGTACATTGAGGTTGTGCACACATATGCTGTCACCACAGCTCGATCAATGTCCCGAAGGACCAGTCCATAGATTCCGAAGAACCTAGGTAATCAGTCCATATGTCCCGAAGAACATAGGTAAACAGTCCATATGTCCCGAAGAACATAGGTAAACAGTCCATATGTCCCGAAGAACATATGTAAACCCTCGACCCTTGGCATGCCAACTATACCCCTAGCTCTCATATCACATAACATGTGCATTATCATTTATAACTGTTCACATTACTTATTCATATTCTTTCTCTTATAAACACATATCTTTTCTTTTCAGTCACGTATCACATGTACGTGTAATCATTGATCTCATAATCACATGTTCCTTCTCTTCTGTCACATACCACATGTATGTGTAAACATATATCTAATATCATATGTTGCATGTAATCACATAGATCGTATCATATAGCTTCTTTCACATATACATGTAATCACTTAGTCTATTTTCATATAATTCTTTTCACTTATCATATGATTTTCTATTCATATCTCACATAGCTCATATCACCTTGCATTGTTTCATATAAACATAGATGCCATATCTTGTTCGCATATATTTTCTATATAACTCATAGTTCTCATAGTTCTTTCACATAGCTCACTATCATATTTTCATATCATATATCTTATAATAGATTTTTATATCATCATTTGTTTCCTTTCTACCTATTCATAATCACATAACATATACAAAGCATATCATTATCTTTAGTCATGCATACATACAATCAATGTAATACAAATAATCACATATAATTATAACAACACATAATCATTTTCATGACTTAATGCTTATTACTCTAGGAAATAGACTCATCGCAAGTCTTATTTCCATTAAACACTACATATCACTAGTATGCACTCACCTTGGCCTCACTAGTAAATTCCAATCTCTTATCTTTCCCTTGATCGATCTTACTTGTCAAATGTTCTGGAATTGCTTTACGCGCAGAATCTACATAAATGTACATTTTGAGGCAATCATTAGATACCTACACCTTGTAATTGGATACTAGCAACTTAAACAAACTTATTAAACCAATATTCATATTTTTCCTTTAGGGGGTATCGATTCCCTACTGGGGGTATCGATACCCTCATGACATTCTGGAATTCTGTCGTTTGAGAGGGTATCAGTACCCCTTTGAATGGGTACCGATTCCCCCTAACCCAAAAATCATTTTTCAGCACGAAAATTACTTCATTTCCTCTCAAACACTTCATATATCATCCCCTTTTTCATTCTTAACTCTAGTACACATACTTAAACCAATCTATATTCATTTATTTCATATTAAACCTCAAAATCCTATCTTTCATATGTAATTCAATAATTACATCAATTTTGCAAAATTTTTCAAATCCAATTCTATTACTTCATATCTCTTACTTAGATTGATAACAAGTCAAATCCAACTTTTAATTCTTGTTATGAACTCTATTCCCATATTTCATTCAAGAACCTCTAATATTTAATCTTCTCTATCTCCTTTATCTTTTGATCTTAAGATAACTTAAGCTTTCCTTAAGCTTAGTTATCATCTAATGATCAAAACCCAATCTTAAACTTAACAAATAATTAACTAAGTAGAAGACTCACCTTTGAGCTTGGAGATACGGGAGGAGAGGAAGAAGAAGAAGAAAAGAGAGTTTCTGGAGAAATCTCTCAATCTTATCCCATATATATCATTATCTTATCTTTCCAAGTCAAATGACCACTTTGCCCTTAAAATCCTTTAATAATTACTAATAACTTTTAGGATTTATTTTCAGATAAATCATTGAACTAATTCATTCTTCTACTTTAATCACCAAATTCTGAAACTTTACAATTAAGTCACTAACCCATAGTTTGGGATGTTACACAAGATTTTTTATATTCCTTTTATAAGATAAGGAACCACGTGGGAAATGAGAGAATTATCCAGAGTTTTCTTTCTTCCTTTTCCTCCTCCCGTATCTCCAAGTTCAAAGGTGAGTTTCTTTGTTTATGGATTAATTGTTGATTTTAAGGTTGGGTTTTGATTATTAGATGATAACTAAGCTTAAGTTATCTTAAAATCAAAGTATGATGGAGTTATGAGGGATTAAAGATTTGAGGTTCTTGGGTGAAATCTTGAAATAGAGTTCATAACTAGAGTTGGAAGTTAAATTTGACTTGTCAATGGTCTAATTAAGAAGTTAGAAGCCATAGAATTGGAATCAAAACATATTGCAAAGTTGATTTAATTCTTGAGTTACATATGAGGAATATAATTTTGGTCAATTGACAAGCAAGATTTTTTATATTCCTTTTATAAATTGGAAGGGACTACTAGGTGCACTTGAGCGAAGCAAGCTCAATAATACCTCTACATATTCAACTCCCACCAAGTTATCTTTGATAAATCAATGGAACTAACTCTGGAATTTTATGTGCGTGTTCTTAAGGGTTTTGTATATTTGGATCAAAATCAAGTCAATTTCAAAAAAAATGCATGTTTAATAAATTTATAGTTTGGTATGTTATATTTTAATTTTTGTGTTTCAATCACATTTGTTTAAATTTTATTTGTTTTAAATGTTCAGGTGTCATTTATGTTATTTTCCATATTATTTTAGCTTAAACCGAATAGGATCAATTGCATATAAGACCTTGTAGTTTATGCGTATTTTGTATTTAAGTCATTGGTTTAATTCCAATTTTGTAAGTTTAATTTTACATTTACGTGAATTTAATCATCATTCTAAAGTTAGTATATTTAGCTTAAATTAGTCTCACATTTAGGTTTCTCTTAATTTAGTCCCTGTTTAGGATTGTTTTCTTTAATTAGTTGTGTATATTTATTTTTCATGTTGATATGTTTATGTATAAGTATGCAAATGATTTATTTAGGAGTCACATAACATCATTTTGCATAATTTGTATGTTACCTTTATGTGCATAACTTAACTCCTATCTCATAACCGGGTTAAGGGTTTAGGGATAAGGATTTATGATTTATGATTTAAGGTTTAGGGTTTAAGGTTCATTACAAATACATTAATTAACCAATTTATGAGGTAAGTACAATATAATATCTTGATATTAAATGCTCAAACCCTTGATATTTATGATATTTGAACTCGGAACCTCAAAATATAACAACAATTTAAAAAATTAGTTATTAAAAATTTGAGGTAGTTGTATTATAGAATTTTTAACATATTTTTAAAATTTTATAATTATTAATAGTGTATTTTTAATATATTTTTAATAATGTAATTTTAAAAAATCTAAAATTATAATATAACATTTTTTCGAGCTACTCACGAGCTTTTCGAGTCGAGTATCGAGTAGCTCGTTTCGGCTCGTTAAGAACTCGAGTCGAGTCCATTCGATCCGAGTATTTATCGAGCCTTGATCGAGTCGATCTTGAGTAGCTCGCGGTCTGTCTCGTCTCATTTACAACCATAGTTTTGAGCTTTATTGTAAGACTTTTTAATTGTTTCTTGTAAGTTTAAATCTTTGTAAACACCTACATTGATATGTTTTATTGTTTACACTTTTTATCCTTTTTAAAAGGGAGGTGATTCTATCTTAGTAGTTGAAAAGATAGGAATTTGTAATACTCTTGAGCCTAGAAAAACAAATAATAATTAGTGAATTTGTTAGAAATTCTTAGTGTGGAGCTAAGATAATAGATGTAGACTTTAGTTGATTAGGTCGAACCACTCTAAATCATTATGCACGTTTATTCCTTCCACACACAAAATTTTTAAAAGGCCAATTCAGTCTCTCTTAGAACATTCTCGATTGATAATAAAGTCTCAATAATCGTAACATAATGCTTATTCGAGCCAAACTTATTCGCTCAAATTTATAAGATTTTTGTCTAAAGCCCGACTTATATGCTAGTTTATTGTTGTTATACATGAATTATTTTGTAATTGTGATCTCAATATACATCTATCAAGTAAAATGTAAATGCAGTGGTGTTTGTAAATTAACTTAAATCATAATTGAAAAAAATAATTTATTCAAATTAATTTATTGGATCGAACAAAACTCAACTTTAAATAAATCTATTCAATCGAATATAAGATGATATTAGACTTCTCTATATATGAAAAGAAGATGTAGTTTGGCCTTAAATCTGTTTTGAGAATGCTATTGCATTAAGAGATTAGAAGGGTAGATTAGCATATATATTAGGTTGCTTTGGTTTCCTACTAAAAGATAGGCTTTGCTTTGCTTATTGGGGAATGTAAGCTCAAGAGTGCACCCTAATTTGTCATCCACAGCAAGAATTTGTTTTTTTTTTGTGTGAATGGGGTTTATTTTGTTGAAGTTAAATTTTATATATTAATATTAGATATGTATATAAAAGTTAATTTATATAATATTTATAAAGTTTTTATTGAATTTCACAAGTCGAATGATTTAAATTTAATTTTCAAAAAAGATAAAATAAAATGTGGTATATTAGTTCTTTCTTGAATATGGAGTGACAAATAGTTTAAAGTGAGATAGTAGAGGTTCTTCATTCGAATCAAAATAGGTCTTTAAAAATTTTAATTTGCTTCGAATATTCTAGATTAAGCTCAGGTGAGCTTCTTGAAGGTTATCAAATGTAAACAACTTGTCTCTATTAAACGGTTTCAAAAAGTTAATAAAAATGATATGCAAAACACGTAGTCATGCACACATCAATAATAACAACAATAATTAATCTACATTTTCTTTAAAATTGTATTTTTACATGTAAAATGAATATTATATTGAAAAATAAAGGGACTTGTAGTTGTTTTAATATTTATTAGAATATTAGAATGTTAATAAAGATTAGTTAGTATTTGTTATTAGGACTTGGTTTGTTATTAGTTTGTTATGATTTGTTGGTTAATTGGGCTATATAAGCCATTCCTTTGTATAAGGTTGATGTAGAGTTTATTCAATATTCAATAGAAAATTTATGTCATCTCTCTCTTTACATTTCCTCCTTCCACATTTGTTGGTTCCATGGCTGCTTTCTCACATGGTATCATTCGTCAAACGGTCCTGACTTCGTTGTTCGTCCGATGCATGGAGTTCGTCCTCCTCCTCCGTTGCCGCCGTCTTTTGTTTCCATCGCCGCTTAAAATGGAAGGCCGCTTAAAATGGAAGGCCGCCGACGTATGGAGACTAAATTGGTTCATGCTGTCAGACAAACGAAGGGGATTCATGTAGTGGAAGATACCACCAAAGCTTCTGATGCATTACCCCTTCCTTTGTATATAACGAATGTAGTGTTCTTCACACTATTCTTCTCCGTGGTTTATTTTCTTATTTCCTGTTGGCGCGAAAAGAACCGAGTTTCAATTCCTCTCCCCTTCTTTTGGGATTCTTCGGGATCGACTTTGTTCAGTCTTTGATTATTTGACCATCTGGTGACGTTTGGAGTGCGGAGTACGATGAAGAGGAAAATGAAGTCTTGCCTTGTAAAGAAGATGCTCGTAAAGTCCCTTGCGGCCAAGCTGTTGATTGGTCGTTTCCTTCACTGCCACCTCGGGTACCGATTGCAACTACCCGAACACTGTTAGATGAAAAGCCTATAACTGTTACAACCGATGAAGACGAAGAAATAATTAAACTCATGGTGTCTAGAACACCCCTTCATATTCTTTAGAATCTAAGTTAGGTGATTGCAAGAGAGCAGCTGCGATCAGGCTTGAGGTGTTGCAGAGATTAACGAGGAAGTCATTATCGGGTTTACCATTGGAAACAATTTTTGTTCGAACTAGTTTCTTGTGGATGTGTTGCACAGTGTTGCATTACTGGTTATTTTCGATTGTTCATCATCATGATCTGTTGTTTCTATCTCAAAGTGTCATGGGACTTGAACGCTTCACAACCAAGTGTCCATGAAAAAAAATGTCAAGGAACCTTGTATAAGAGGATGAAGAAGAAAGAAATGAAGGTAAATAAGAAGAACGAAAGAAAGCATCGACACTTCCGATTTAAGTCAAACGGAAGGAGGCATCGACACTTCCGATTCAAGTCGAACTGAAGGAGGCATCGGCACTTCCGATTCAAGTCGAACGGAAGGAAGCATCGGCACTTCCGATTCAAGTTGAACGAAATGATGTATCACACTTTCGTTTCAAGTGTTCGTCTTTTCATCAAGAAAGTTGAAGAAGTCGGGTGAATATTAGAATATTAGAATGTTAATAAGATTAGTTAGTATTTGTTATTCTGTTAGCACTTCAGTTAGTTGGTTAGGAGGTTGTTAGTGGGCTATATAAGCCTAGCAATGTAGTGGATTAAATCAAGGAGCTTTTGTAACCATTTCCCATAGTTTAATAAAAGTTCTTAGTTTCCTTCTATTTGTTCTCTTCATAAAATACAAATCATTGGTTCTCTTCAACCTTCAACTGCTGCCGTTCACTAGTTTCCAGCCACCGTGCCGGAGCTAGGACTTTCTAACAATATTTTATCCTAAGTCGTAATTTGGTGGAAATCAAGGTCTGCTATTCTACATACCAAGTAGTTCCCTGTGAAATCAAGGAAGGCGACAAGGAATGGTTATTATCAGTCGTCTACATACATCCTCACCCCACAAAAAGATACAAGCCTGGGAAGAGCTTGAAAACTTCTCAAATACATGAGGTAAACCTTGGAATAGTGATGTGTGATTTTAATGACTTTGCGGCACCGGACGAGCATGAGGGAAGCTCATCCAATTGCTTGGAACGAATGATCCAATTTCGAGAAAGATGAAATAGATGCAGTTTGCTTGATACAGGATGTTCGGGTAGCAAGTTCACATGGATACGAAGGCTGAATGGTAAAGTATCCCTACAAGAAAGACTCCATCGATTCTTGCTAAACTTGGAAGCTGTGATTTACTTCCCAGAGCTACTTGTTAATATGACAAGACTATATTCAGACCATAACTCGGTGCCTGCTGAACACTAATATGGCATATGTTCCTGTAAAAGATAAGAGACCATTCAGATTTGAAGAGGCATGGCTTACGAAGAATTTCCAACAAACTTCAAGAAAGCTTGGGAAAAAAAAGGAGTCACTAGTCGAGGCAGTTGAAGAAGTGAAAAAAGAGGTACAAGAATGGAAAGAAACGATGATCTACAAACCACTCGTATCCGAAGATCTCGAAATAAAGTATTCGGTTTATACATAAATAACGAACGGTCTACAAACCAAAAGTTATCGAGTGATCATGCGAACAAACTATTACAAAACATTATTCTCCAGCAAGGAATCATAAACTTTAAAGGATACTTACATAGGCTTTAGACCAACGATTACCGATAAGGAAAAGAGATGTCTCAGAAAAGAAGTTGACATAGAGGAGGTGCGAACTGCTTTATTCTCAATGAAAGGATTAAAGGGGTCGAGTCCGGATAGAATACAACCAATCTTCTACAAACAGAACTGGCAAGCGGTAAGTGAAGTGATACACACTTGAAGTTCATTCGTAACGCTTTTGCTACTGTGTACCTTGATGAATAGATCTTGAAGGTATACATGATATGGATCCCAAAAACACAAATCGTCGAGAGGATAACATTTTTCGCCAGTTAAGCCTATTCAAGACCACCTATAAAATTCTATAGAAAATTTTGGTACACCGTCTACGACCAATTCTTCAACGAATCGTATGACCATTTCAGAACAGCTTCTTAGCAGGAAGGCTCTTAACCTTGTGATCGTGGGATCGAATCCCACGGTGGGCAATTCATAATTCTGACTGCCAGAGGTCTTCTACGAAAGTTGCTCTCAACCTGGCCTTGGGAACAACCTACTACCTTACCTCCCCTCACTCCATTACATATGGGAATAGGGTCAGCTAATTTTTTTCTTAGCAGGATGGAGCTCGGCAGACATTATTCTAGTGGTTCAAAAGATGGTCCATACCATGATGAACTTAAAAGGTCGAAATGGAGTTATGAGACTAATTTTGACATTATAATATTTTATTTTTGATAAAATATGTCGACCTTTTTTCATAACTACAACAATTGTTGAATATCTTCAATTTTTCAATCAACAAATCAATAATTGTCGCAACTATAATAAACCTTTTAGGTTTTTAAGTAAATGACGTCAACGTACCAACTTAATTATAATTATTGAAAAAATTAGACCCATCAAATTATCTCAGTAGTAGAAAAAATATTTTTCTTCCTAAAAGTTATAAGTTTAAATAATTATATTTATAGGATGTGTATATGATTATGAGTTGCCAAAAAATTTTAAAAAGATATTACCTTACATTTTTATTCAAATTTTATTATTTTTTCCATAGAAGCCATAGCTATGATAAGTATTAAATGCCCTACAATTTTTTCAACAATCACGGTAGCTATAATAAATTGGCTAAACTATATAAATGATCATTAATATTGGAGTAATTTTTTCACTGAAATTTCAAAAGTAAAAAATTAGTCACTAACGTTATCAATTTAAAATAAATTTATCATTCGATATTAATAACCGTTAATGTGAGTGTTAAAAAACTGACGAGGCACGTTAACCATTGATGTGACACCATTTGACAATAAAGACAACCATTTTAATCCGTCTTTCTTTTCACTCTCTCTTATACTCCATTTCTATTAACTCATTAAAACCCGTTATTTCTCTTTAATCTTCCTCTTTAGTCTTCATACTCTGTGCTACTCTGTTTATCGCAAGTTCTTGTTTCTATTAACTTTGGATCCGGGAATGGTTTAGATAGAGGGGGGAATGGTTGCGCAAGCATGTAAGCTGCTTTGAAATTATACACAATTTTAGCATCATGACTTGTTTTTCCTTGATCATTTTCAACACATTTTAAATCTGGAAACATTTTTTTAATTGCATGGCTGATTTGAAATTATTTCTTTATCAGGCTCGTTGCTTTTTGAAAATAACGGTAGTCGCAGCAGGAGTGATCGTTTAAGTGTCTCATTTGCTGAATCCGATGGTCGAGTATTAGGTGGTGGAGTTGCGGGGATGCTACGGGCAACATCCCCAGTTCATGTATCTCTCTGCTTACAAATTTGTATATACTGAAAATTTAGTTGCATGGACATCGCAGAACCATTAAGTAGTTTCGGATGCTTTCAGAACAGGACCGTTCTCCGTACTAGCATCGAGCATGTGTTGCCAAAGTGAAATAGTTGTACATAACTCAGGAGATTCAGGTTCGTCGTGGTTGCCATCCACTTCTTCTTTGCATATACAAGCTGCAAACATTTCTTTGACAGATTTCTAGTGCCTACTTGTAGGGTGCATTTGCAGAGTTCAAGAGCAAGAATTACAAGAAGATAACGAAGCAAATCGATGTAAAGCTATGCAAGTTATTTAACGAAGATATACATACAAGAACTTACTATACACAAAGTACTACAGAGTATGGAGATCGGAGAAGAGAAATGATGGGATTTGAAGACGTAAAAGAAGTGTAGAGAAGTGAAGAGAAAGACCGGTTAAAATGATTGTTTTTATGATTAAATGATGTCGCATCAACGGTTAACATATCATATCAGCTTTCCGTCACCCACGTTAATAGATGTTAACGTTGGGTGATCGATTTGTTATAAATCAATAACGTTAGTAGCTTATTTGTTATAAATCAATAACGTTAGTGACCGATTTATTACTTTTAAAACTTCAATAGAAAAACGTAAATTTACTCAAAGATTAATAACCATTTATTTAATTTATTCTAATAAAATTTCTAAATCATTTGTGTAGTTGAAATAACAAAAATTATGAATATTTTAAAAGTTTTATTTTTTTATTAAGTGGGATATTATTATGTTATCAAGATAAATGTCGAAATTTAAATTTAAATTTATATAAAATAAAATAATATAAATATTTTTAATTATTTAATTAATTAAGATAATAACTCTCGATTTTTTTTTATAAATATAATAAATTATTTTTCTCGTAACTACTGCAATTATTAAAATTTATTTTTTTAATGACTAAATTATTTTTTCTATAAATATTAATGTTAGTCGAATTTTTTAAGTAACTGCATGAACTTCATTTAATTCATTACATTCAATGCATCTATATAAGTAATCAAATCAAACAAAAATAATAACGAGAAATAAAAAAATAAAAAAGGCCACCTTCCACCTTCAGCATCGAAATCTCCTAATATTTTACCCCAAGACAACGACGATAATTTACCCTTCAATGTTCCTTTCGAAGCTTTCATCTTTTCTTCCTTGGGGTTTGCAAATCTTTTATTACTAATCCAAAAAAATATTTTTTAACAGATTCGATCATATCGCAAAAACCCCAATCTCGATCTTTTCACCCACATTCATTTATTTCAGGAAAAATTCAAACTTTTTTTGCATCCCTTTTCAGATTTGGATTTTTGTTTATCCCACTCTTACATTTAACTGAATTTCCCCCCACAAAATTCGATCCTTTGCCTCCATTGTTTGTTGAGTTCCATTTTTTTACTTTTTGTTCCCTGGAAAAATTGGCTTGTCCGTGTAATCAAGTAAAGGTAAATATTTGATGTTATAATTGTTGTTTTATTGACCTTTTCTTTTAATTTTTTATTTGCAGTGATTGAAGAAGAGAAAATTGTTAAAAAGGGTGTTGATTGCTAAAAAATTGTTTTTCCCCTTTGGTTGTTAAAAAGGCTTAAAAAAAAGGCGGCTGCCAAATGTTTGCTTCCGATATGAATCCGGCGAGGGATGCCGGCAGAATTTCCACAGCAGGCATGGTGTTGTTTCCAGTTCAATTTACATGGCCATATGGTGGAAGAAGTGTCTCCGTATCCGGCTCTTTCATGGGTGATACTTTAAACCATTTATCTTTCTTTTAACATGCTATTGTTATGATATTTAGGCGAATGATTGGTATTTGAATTAATGGTTAATCGTTTGAAATTGAAGGTGGACTGAGCTAGTGCAAATGTCACAGGTTGAAGGTTGCCCCAATGTATTTAAAGCCGTTTGTGCAGTGCCACATGGGTCTCATGAGGTTGGTGGTTAGTTTGCATAGGAATTGGAAATTCAAACTTTTAGGAACATTGGTAATTTCTAACATTGTTGCTGTGACTTTCATTTTTCTTGAATTATCCGAATCCGACACATTTTTTTGATATGGCTATGTCGATATAGTCCTCCAAGTACTCTCCAAATACACATTTTGGAAATGTATCCGTGTTTGACACTTACACTTGAATCTGAGTAACTTTGATTTTTTTTTAATGTTCAGTGCACTTATATCATTGTCTGTCTCTTCTATTAGTTGGAAGCGCTTTATTGTCAAGCAACTTCTAGAGCATGTGAATCCAAATCTCTTTGCCATGACCTTTTTTTGTGTGTGTTTATTTGATAATTTTTGTTGGTTCTTATGTGCAGTACAAGTTTCTTGTCGATGGTGAATGGCGACATGATGAACAACAACCTCATAGGAACGGCGAATATGGAATGGTTAACACTTTCGATAACAATTTCGACACTCGACCTGTACCTTCAGAGGTCGTCCCTCAGGTACAAACTTGTTCTGAGATTCTTAATAACATTTTCATGGCATAGGTTTATACGTCACATTCCTATTTTAACCTAGTTTTGCAATGGATGTCGAAAATTTGACCTAGTTTGGCTTAAGTTTGCAGTCAAACGCAATTCCAATTGCAATGTCAAATGGACTCTAATGATTTGTTTTCTTATATATTAATTTAACTGTCAGAGATTGGATAGGCATTGCAAGCTCTGTAGTCTTTTCTGTTTTGGTGCTTTCATTTTAGTTCTTAATGTACGCTCAGTACATACATTATCTATTTATTTATTCATTTACATTATCTATTTATTTATTCATTTATTATATCCTTTTACTTTCTCGTGTTAGTGGATTTTGATACCTTTTTGCAATGCTAGCATCAACTTTCTGCAGTTATATTAAATCAAGCAATGCCTAGGATTTCAGAAGAGGATGTACAGGCTGCCCGTCATCAAATCTCTGCATTCTTGACTGCACATACGGCTTATGAGTTACTACCTGAGTCAGGCAAGGTTTGGATGCATTCCTATTGGCCCTCCTCCATGATATACACATTTCTCTGCATGACACGTTAACTAATTTAGACAGATCTGCCCCGCAGGTTGTTGCCTTAGCTGTTGATTTGCCCGTAAAACAAGCATTTCATATTCTGGTTGAGCAGGTATCTGTTTAGTTTTTGTTTTCGGGATACCTGTGCTGTTCCTGATCGTTTTGTTGGTTAAGATCTGTTCTGAAAGATAGGGAGGAAATATCTGTACTTTTCCTTTGCACTCCATTGCCTCTTAGAGCCTTTCGTAGCCGTAAATGTATTTAGATTTCTCCATGGACATTACTTACTTTCTTGGCAACAGTCATGCCTATTTTTTTTATTGTTGCTGATAAAGAGCTTGGATACTTATCTTTTCTGAGTCAAGCCGTTTTCAGGGTATCCCTGTGGCTCCTCTTTGGGACTTCAGCAAGGGGAAGTTTGTTGGAGTTATTAGTGCTTCAGATTTTATTTTGATTCTGAGAGAGGTATGTTCATAATGCTGTATAAAGTTTTTATTTTTTGGGCTCGGAAGTCTTCCAAACTCTACTGAGATTTTTCATTTCGTTCCGATTCCAGCTAACTATAGAAAGTTTCTCAATATTAAAATTAAACTAAATAATATTCTGATAAATTGATTCTATTTTTGTATTTCTCTTAATGCATACTCGTGTTGTTATGCAGCTTGGAAATCATGGATCAAATTTGACAGAGGAAGAGCTTGAAACACACACTGTTTCTGCTTGGAAAGAAGGAAAGGCATACATGAATGGGCAAGTTGACGGGCATGGAAGACCAATTCCAAGACAAATTATCTTTGTTAGTGTTTTAGTGCTTTGCCATAGATAATAACTTAAGAAAGATACTTTTATGCACCTGCATGCGTGTTTTCTGTTTGTTTGTGCAAATGAAACGAGCTGTTTATCCGTTCTTATGTTTGTGTTTTAGTATTGACATATGCATAACATTATCTAGGTGTAGTGCGAGTAAAGGTCTGAATTATTTCAGCTCAACTTCCAATGTGGCCGTAGTGCATATTTAGAATTATATTTCGTGAGAAAACAAGTTCATGCTAGTATGCTATGTCCAGGGGATATATGAGTGGTGTTATTGACCCCTTTGTTGGTTATGCAGGCTGGACCATGTGATAATTTGAAGGATGTAGCTTTGAAATTTTTGCAAAATGGAGTCGCCACAATTCCTGTCATTCACTCTTCCTCAGAAGATAGTTCATTTCCCCAATTATTACATCTCGCATCACTTTCTGGAATACTAAAATGTGTGCCTTTATTAATGATGTCAATTAACAATTTGTTTTTCTCTTTTATTTGTTGAAAAGTAAATGACTTCTTTCTCCCTGACCAACGGGGTTATTTCTAGGCGTATGCAGGTACTTTAAACATTGTTCAGGCTCCTTCCCCATGCTACAATTACCAATTTGTGCTATCCCTCTGGGTACATGGGTTCCGAGAATTGGAGAATCCAATAGTCGACCATTTGCGATGCTGAGACCTAATGCTTCTCTCAGTTCAGCATTAAACATGCTAGTTCAAGGTATGCTTCTTGTTTGTCAACATTTTACCGATGTGTAACGGAGTGAATAAGGAGAACTAGGTTAGATTTAATTCCTCAAGAGGCTACCTCAATATTGAGAGATATTATCGTATTTATGTGTTATTTATCGTTATGATAAGGTTTTTTGTTTTCTTCTCAGCTCGAGTAAGTTCAATACCTATAGTGGACGATAATGACTCATTACTGGACATATATTCTCGAAGGTAAGATGTCGTTCTTGATTGATTATCTTTCTAGCATGCGAAACTTACAATCAGCTTGGATTGAAGTTCATAATTTTCTTTTTCAGTGACATAACAGCTTTGGCAAAAGGCAAAGCTTATACACATAATCTAAATGACACGACTGTTTATCAGGTAACTCGTGTAACTTCCGTTTTTCCTTTTCTGTTTATCAAATCATATAAATGTTGACTAATCTGGCTAACATTGAACTTGGTAAAACGAAATGGTTGAATAATGAAATCATTCAGTAATGCACATTGTATTTCTGGTAGTACGCCCGTAATAAAAAATGTCTTCGTGATTGTTCCAGAAATGGAACAAAAGATACGGTAGACTTAGGACAGTTCTTGTATGAGACTCGATGCTAAATTCAGATCTGACCCTAATAGTTGGAAACCGATAATCTTCTTATATTGCAGAACTTGTTACCTAATCCCTTTTCTTTATTTATTCATTAGGCGTTGCAATTAGCACAAGATTCTAGCACTCCTTATGAGCTGAGAAGTCAAAGATGTCAAATGTGTTTGCGCACTGATACGTTGCTTAAAGTGATGGAACAATTGGCGAACCCTGGTGACCCTCTCCCCCTCTCCATCTTAAACCCTGGAACAAGATCTGTGACGTATCGTTAAAATTGTGATAAATGTCATATGATGTTATTTTCCCGAAATCTGGTTTTCAGGTGTAAGACGGCTCGTCATCGTGGAAGCCGGAAGTAATCGTGTAGAAGGCATTGTTTCTCTGACAGATGTTTTCAGGTTCTTGCTTGGTTAGTCCGAAATAATCACACAGATGAAGTATCAAGGAGGGGTGAGGTTTTGCAGTGGCATTTGGACTCCCCCATGTCTTGTAGGGCGCAATTCCAAGCCCCCATTGGTCCGAAGAGACTGCAATATTTCACCGGTGAATCGAGTCTAGTTGAATCAAATCTCATTCAACCATTGGAATTGACCTCTTACTTTTTTGCCTGCATATTTTTGTTTTTAGAATTTTAGGCCAAAGAGGCATCATTTGTAAATTTAAGATGATTTTCATATTTTTTGCTGCAAAATTTGTTCGTCTATCCATACCTTGCAAACTAATTGTTTCACCATGGTAGATAGATGGGCAATTATCTGCAGGGAGGTACATGACTTGTGGCTGTAATTGTTTTTAGTTTATGTTATAAGTAAAGATATGGGGAGGATATATAACTTTACTGAATTATTTCATTCTTTACTGAATGTCATGTTACTCTCGGGTTCGATACTTATGTTGGACTAGGGGTGCTTATCGAGCGAGTTGATCGTGAGTTGGATAGTGTTTGATTCGTGCTTGTTAAAAAATTTTGTTGCTCGACTCGTTGCTCGTTAAGCTCGTTAAATTTTTGTTCGACTCGTGCTCGTTAAAAAAACTTGTTGCTCGATTCGTTGTTCGTTAAGCTCACCGAAATTTTATCTTGTTTTTTTTAATTATGGGTAAAATCTACTAATATTATACAAAGTTTAATAAAATAAATTTAATCAAAAATATTATCAAAAGAGAGTATGAAATAATTTTAAAGTCTAACCTCCAAAGTAATAATCTACAAATACATTAAAATAATAAATATGGTTTGATTTTTTAGTATAGTAAAATACTAATTAATAATTTAGTATTTTTTGTTTATTAGAAAATTAATAGATTAGTAATTTATCATCTTTTCTATTATCTATTAGTAAATTATTTTTAATGAAATAATTTTTAAGATAACTATTAAAATTATATAAAAAATTAACGAACTGCTCGCGAACTTATCGAGCCGAGTTAGACTTTGCTCGAATCAACTCTTTAAGGTCTTGAGTCAAGCTCAAGTTCGAGGCGAGTCATCCCGGATCGAGTTTTTATCAAACTTTGATCGAGTCGAGTTCAAGCTGTTCACGAGCTACTCAACTCATTAATCACCCCTATCTCGGACACATATTCGGTATTCGAGTTCAAGTAACCTAAGTATCGTGCTTGATCATTAAGCTGTTTTATGGACTTTGATTCTGCTTGTCCGATTCTCTCCATATGCATTGCTGCCATGAGTACTAGGTTAATTTTCTTGTAAAATGATATTTTATGTAGGAAATAATTATTAAATCCAGTACGAAGCTTAACTAGGGGTGGGCATGGGTCGGATCGGATTGGATTTTTGGTCAACCTAACTCGACCGATCCAAAAATTATATATCTTATGTAACATCCTCAATATCGGGTTAGTGACCAAATTCAGAGATTTTATAATGCAATGATCAAATTAGATAAATTAAAAAGTTGAAGGACTTAATTGAAATATTTTATGAAGGATGGATTAGCAAAGAATGAAGGAGTAAAGGGGCAAATAGGTCTTTTTAACAAGGAAATAATTAAATATTGGTTGTGGGTATTTTATAACCCCGTGGAATTCATTTGAGGAAACAAAAAGTTTTCAGACTTCTCTTTTTCATTTCTTCTTTTCCAACGTGAAGCACATAAGCTAAGGTGAGTTTGTTTTTTCATGGTAATTCTTAAGAGTCAAAGAGATTTTGGTTAATAAAGCCTAAGATGGTGGGGATGATAAGGGACCTAGAAACACAAAGAGTTGTGAGTTATGGAAGATTAAAGGAAAGAAGTGGATAAGTGAAAATTTGAATAAGAGGGTTTAAGTGATTTTGGAGGTTGAATTTGACTTGTCATCTATGAGAATAAGAAATTATAAGAGTTAGAATTAAGTTTGGATAACATGGAAAATGTGGTAAGATTCTTAGTTTTAAGAATTTGGATGAACTAGGGGAGATTATAAAGTGTTGGAATGCTAGAAATTAGTTATAGTGGTTATAGATGAGTTTGAAAGCATAATAAGGGTTTTATACATGAAAATTTGGGTGAAGTATTGATGAATTTCGGGTGAAAATAACTTATTCTGGGCAAGTGCATCGGTACACTATGAATAGGTATCTATGCACTAAGACCAAATTCTGAAGAACTGTTACATAGTGCATCGATATATTCAGGGGTGTATCGAGACCCGTGTATCGATACGCACTGGCATGCATCGATGCATGAAAATTTCGAACCTAATTTGTGTACGAATACACCCATAGTGCATCGGTACACTCCTAAAGAAAAATTTGAAGTTTGGTTTATTAAATTAGTTTAAGTTATTAATATCAAGTCATAAGGTTTAGGCTTCTAATAATTGTCTTGAAATTATATTACGTAGATACAGAGCCTAAACGAGTTCCGAAACAATTAGGAAGTAAGATCGATCGAGGGAAAGATAAAGAGATCTAGGTGAGTGCATACTAGTTGATTCCAACAGAGAATGATGCATGTGAATGGTTTGTGGAGGGCTAGCGTCCGAAGTTGAAGGAAATGTTAATTGTGCTGAACTTGTCCTCGTTTCAAAAGGTGATAAACCATGCTAAAACTCTAGAGAGAGCTCAAAATGAACGATTTGGGGAGCAAAGAGTCTAATTGTCTAAAAGAATTGGGACTTCATCAAGTTCTGCACCACCCAAGAGAGGCAAAGATTTTGAATTTCAATCTCAAGTAAGGTCTGAATCGATGGCATCCTCCGCTAGAGGATAAAATCAGATGAGAGTTGGGCAGACTCAAACAGTAAAGTCTAGTGATAGAAGAGCACAACAAATATATTGTCAAATTTGTGGAAGATACCACGGTGGGGCATGTAGAGTTGAATCTGGAGCCTGTTTCCGATGTGGGGAAACATGTCATTTTATGAGAGATTGTCCGTTGGGGACAGTAGGCTTGTACAGTCAGAGCGATCTGCTTTGATGTCTCAAAGAAGAAGAGGAAGAGACAAAAATCAACCAGAATCCTCCACTCAACAGGAAGTACGCTCCACTGCTCGAGTGTAAAATCTCAAGACCACGAAAATTGAGGATGATCCAGAAATAATCATAGGTATTTTTATATGGTATTATAAAGATGTTATGGGGTTTAAATATTCATATATTAATAGTAATGAAGTGATGGTGATAACTCTAATAGGGTATAGTGTTTGGGTAAACAAGATATATCGAGGATGTTCCATTCGGATTTAGGAAATGGATGGGTTAAATTGCTATCTTGTGAATGTTGATTGTGGAGTGAAAGGGTAAATCTAATCATGTCAGATGGATTGGGAATGATAGTTTTAAGGGAATCTCATCGTTCCAAGGTAGAGTAGTTTATTTGATGTACTGACAAAAATAGAGATAATGAAAGAAATCAATTGATGGTAATATTAAGTATTAAGGATTGGAGTTATGGTATGAGCTATATAATAAGTGACAATATATCTATTTTTTAAGAGTGGTTGTATATGAAGGATGAGTGATGAAGCAGTAAATTGAAGAGTTAATATGTGAATATGAATAGGAAATGTGTAGAAAGTATCTTTCTATTGGGGGTAGTGAAAATTCGAGGACGAATTTTCTTAAAGGATGGGAGATTTGCAACATTCTCAATATCTGGTTAGTGACCAAATTGAGATATTTTATAATGCAATGATCAAATTAGATAAATTAAAAAGTTGAAGGACTTAATTGAAATATTTTATGAATGATGGATTAACAAAGAATGAAGGAGTAAAGGGGCAAATGGGTCTTTTAAGCAAGGAAATAATTAAATATTGGTTGTGGGTATTTTATAACCCACGTGGAATTCATTTGAGGAAACAAAAAGTTTCCATACTTCTCTTCTTCATTTTCTTCTTCTCCAACGTGAAGCACATAAGCTAAGGTGAGTTTGCTTTTTCATGGTTAATTCTTAAGAGTTAATAGAGGTTTTGGTTAATAAAGCCAAAGGATAGATGGTGGGGATGATAAGGGACCTAGAAACACAAAGAGTTGTGAGTTATGGAAGATTAAAGGAAATAAGTGGATAAGTGAAAATTTGAATAAGAGGGTTAAGTGATTTGGAGGTTGAATTTGACTTGTCATCTATGAGAATAAGAAGTTATAAGAGTTAGAATTAAGTTTGGATAACATGGAAAATATGGTAAGATTCTTAGTTTTAAGAATTTGGATGAACTAGGGGAGATTATAAAGTGTTAGAATGCTAGAAATTAGTTATAGTGGTTATAGATGAGTTTGAAAGCATAATAAGGGTTTTATACATGAAAATTTGGGTGAGGTATTAATGAATTTCGGGTGAAAATATCATATTCTGGGCAGGTGCATCGTACACTATGAATAGGTACCGATGCACTAAGACCAAATTTTGAAGAACCGTTACATAGTGCATCGATACATTCAGGGGTGTATCGATACACTAGCATGCATCGATGCATGGAAATTTCAAACCTAATTTGTGTACCGATACCCCATAGTGTATCGGTACTCCTAAAAGAAAAATTTGAAGTTTGGTTTATTAAATTAGTTTAAGTTATTAATATCAAGTCATAAGTTTTAGGCTTCTGATAATTGTCTTAAAAATTATATTTATGTAGATACAGAGCCTAAACGAGTTCCGAAACAATTGGGAAGTAAGATCGATCGAGGGAAAGACAAAAAGATCTAGGTGAGTGCATACTAGTTGTAAATGATGTGTATGGAAATAAGACTCACGATGAGTCTAATTCCAATATTTGATTGCAAAAAATATATAAATTTTAGTATGTGTTTGATATGACTAATAGTATGCATGAATACATGAATAGATTCATAGATGTTATTTGTTATTTGTGTGTTAAGAATATAAATAGTTATATGATAACAATATATAAATTATATGAATTAAATTTAAGTGGTTAAATGAAAATGAGAATATAATATAAGTTAAGAGATATTGACATAAATGAGTATACAAATGTGTCAAAATAACCTATATAGGAAAGTTGATATGGTTAAGTGGACTATGACCTAAACTTGTTAGATTTCTATGTGATATGAGTTAGAGAGTAAAGGTCCAGGAAATCATATGTGAATATTTTAGAAATTAAGTAATGATAATTTATGAGAATATATGTCTATCTGATAAGCTATGTGAAAATGAACTAATTGAAAATAAGAAATTAGTGTATAAGAAATATGTTAGGATTTTTGTAAGCTCGAATCGACAACCGGAACGGTTTGCAAAGAGGAGTTGGAACGGTTTTGTGTTTAGGGAGAAAGGAGATTGAAAGATAGAGAATTGCACAGTGATTTATAGTGGTTCGACTTTCTCAACCAAAGTCTACGTCCACTACCTTAGCTCCCCACCAAGGATTTTCCAACAAATTCACTAATTTGTTCTTTCTTTTGAGGACAAAGAGATAACCTTACAACTCCCTAGTTTTTCCGGGCTAAACTAGAACCATTCCCCTTTACAAAATGTTTACTTCTTCAAGTGTCCTTAGCTTGTATTTATAGCTTGGAATGTGTTTGATGTTGTACATAGTCGTTGAGGATGTTTTGGAGCCGTTTGTGGATGATTTTTCTACTAAAAAAGGCTGCCCATAACATGGTGCATCGGTGCACTATCAAGGTGCATCGATACCCCTTCATTAAATTAAAATAAACTAGCCGTTGCAGCCTTGGTGCATGGATGCACAGCAGGGTGCATGGATGCACAGCAGGGTGCATTGATGCACTAATTGCATTCGAAATGGAGTGCATGAATGCACTACATGGTGCATCGATGCACTAGTGGCAGGTGCATGGATGCACTGCAGGGGTGCATGGACGCACTGCAAGGGTGCATGGATGCACTTTGACACCCTTTAGCATTTTTGCTCAAATCCGAATTTGGACTTTTGAATTATTTTTGAAATCTTTTAAAACTTTGAATAAATTCAATTCAAGTCCAAACATTTTGCCTTTAAATTTGTTATATCGAAACATAATTCAACACAAATATGATATAGTGATCATGTGAAAATAGGATAAAATATATATGGAATTGATGCATAGATTATATGAAAAGGAAATAATGATTGTATAATAAATTATAGAAATTTGTATAATGAAGTATATGATCAGAAATTAGGAAATAGAAATAATTTATGAGATAATCAGAAAATAATAATATAAACTATCTGGTGTAGACATAAAGGATTATGAATATAAAGTAGAAGTTATGTGACTATGAGACTTTACCAGAATATTATATGATATACTTAATAAGAAACTATGAGTTTATATGCTTATATGATATGAAATATATGAATACATATATATGTGTGATTGAGTGATATAACTATGTGAACATGTGAATTTATGTCTATGAGAAGACATAAGAACAAGATACAAGTCATGTGACATGTGAATATGATTCATAAAGAAATGTCCTATATGCTTATATGAATATGGAAAATGATATGAAAGAGAATGCCCATGTTATGTGAAAGGAGAGCTAGAGGTATAGCTGACATGCCAAGAGTCGAGGGTTACTATGTCTTTCGAGACATATAGACAGTTTACCTATGTCCTTCGGGACATATGGATAGTTACATATGTTCTTCGGAACATATGGATAGGTCATTCGGGACACAAAATTCATATGTCACTTAGTGGATTCTATACGAGCTGTGGTGACAGAAGTGCACAACCTCAATGTACTCGCATACCTTAAGTTTTCAGTAATGTACATGAGCTTATAAAGGACATAAAGAGTATGCATATAATTGTATCTTAATACAGTATTATTATTTTCATTGTTTCATTCATGATCTGAAAAATTATGATATGACAAGCATAATTATATTTGGATAGTATATTGCATGTTTATACTTATAGAAATTCTTTATTATACGTTTATGCCTCACTAAGTCTATGACTTAGTGTGTAAGTGATTTATACGTAGGTACCGGAAAACAAGAAGACCAACCTTAGGAGCAGTAGAGCAGCATATCTCCGTGTGAAGATCAGATCAGAAGTACTTTACACGGTATGTTTGGTTATGTAATAGATATGTTGGCATATAAATAGAGTCGTGAAGTACGCATGCTCTGACCAATTTTGTAATGGTTCGATCTTCAGTACTTAATTACCAGTTTATGTTAATAAAAGTGTAACACCCCCACCCCGTACCCGACCCGGATACGAATATGAGTCACATTAACTTTTCAAACTTTGACTCTGGAGAAAATTCAAAGAAAATTTAAAACTTCCATTGAAATAAAAGCGATTTATCTACATAAATTGACCAAAATAACCAAAATTGATCAGAGCATATTCAACTCAATCACTTAGTACATGCCAACTTTATTCAAATTAACCAAACATATTTAAATCATCTATTTTCTGATCTGAAACTTTGTAAGGGAAATGTTGACTGTTTGCTCTTCCTCGCTTCTATTCTCGTTTTGTAACCTACGTGTGAAACATCACACGCTAAGTCTATGACTTAGTGAGGCAATAAACATATAATGTAACTATAAACTTGTAATCATGCATGAACTATTATTGCTATCACTCATACCCTTATTCATGTAACAAATCCTATAACACATATGCAATATATCATTACATGTAAGAACATATATACACACTATACTCATCATTTCCATCATTAGCCTCATTTAATTATCAATATCATTATTATTTATCTCACTTCATATATATCCTTATACCTAGTATTTACACCACATTTGACTCATTTAATCATACAATCCACATAATAATATAAATCATATAATATAATTCATAGCACAAAGCATACAAATCACATGTAATATGTTTGTTGTTATTTCTTTATTAGCCCATGTACACATGTGAGAACTATAGATATGTGAGTCTATAGAGGTTGTGCACAAATGCTGTCACCACAGCTCGTATAAATGCACCGAAGTACCGCGTAGAATTGCACCGAAGTGCCATATAAAATATCCCTAAGGACCACGTAGAAAATTCTTTAAGAATCATATACATATACAAAGGATCAAGTATGTGTCTCAAAAGACATCACACATGTTCCAAGGAATACATATATGTCCCGAAGACCACGTAGACCTCGACTCTTGGCATGCCAACTATACCCCTAGCTCTCATGACACATAACATGGCATTATTATCTATGTCATTTCATATTCACACATTCATAACACTTATCTCTTATCGCATGTCTGATCTCTTATAATCATGTAATCACATAGCTGTCATTTCTTGTGAAACCATACATATCATGTAAGACATATCAGACATGTACACACAAATCACCTCCATATAATTCACATGATTTATTATCTCGTAGATCATATCACATTTTCATACAATTTCACAAAGCATTATCATATATGTATATACATTTGTACTTAATCACATAGATAATATATATAACATTAAAATCCCACAGTTACTATTCGTAGCTTATATATATTTTCTTATATCTTTTTATACACATATAAACACCTAGATCATAATTTCCTAATTTTGTACATAATCATATCATCATTTATATTATAACCCTAGCATATTTTGTTCTCTTATGCTTACATATATCTTATAACATATTGTAGCATACTAACATATATCACTTATATAAATTCATTATATCAAATTTCTTATATCTCTTAATTCAAGTTTACATTACTCTTATAACCTTTTCCTATGACTTCATAGATCTTACCATATAATTTCTATATCATAGCTCATCTAAGCACATCAATCTTTCTCATACAGCTTATCTCTCATATGATTATCATAATTTATGTACAAATCTTCTAATTGATATTCTATTTTCATATTGTCTATAAATCAATGCTAGTTATTTATCTCACTTTTATTTAATACTATAGTAAATTATAATAGTTCCCATAAACTTGACTCATGTAATTTATGTTTTGCTATTTATCTTCATCTAAACATATATTTACATGTTCATGATCACTTAACTATTTTCTTTCTATGGTTATCACATACAACATTTACTATTATACATGATTCGTGACCTTATAACTTATTAATCATATTCATACAGCTCATAAGGTTCACATATAGTTACATATTTCGTTTCCATATAACCCATATATATAAATCACACCTCATAACATATAATATGAACAAAGAATATACATAATA